>NW_026606607.1:3857500-4510000 GCF_029890125.1 Rhinichthys klamathensis goyatoka | reverse complement strand
GTCTGATTTGCTAAAAAGAGCCCAAATCTCTTTAAAATCACCCAAAAGACCAGGCCAGGGCCATGAAACAAGTTTAGGCTGGTCTAAGAGGGGACGGAGACGGCTCTCTTGATCAAATGTGTTTGTACATATTTAGGCTCCTCTATTTGGTTGAATAGTGGATGATATTTCATATTAACAAATTTTTTTTATATATAAAGCGTGCATTATTCATTATGGACAACACCATGTGTGACCCATTTTACGTCCATAATCAGAAACATGCGTGGAACCAGAAAAAGTGTAGGGTGGGACTTGGTTTTATCCATCAGAAATTGATAGGATTGTAAGAAGTCACATGGAAGTCATATAGTTGAAGGGGAGGGGCTGAAAAAGAAGAGGGCTTGATGACATCACCCAAAGGAAAGTTGTTTAAAAGCAAAGCAAGTTTACAAAAAAATAATAATTTGGTTTTGTGACATCCACAGATGAATCACACAAAATTAGACCATTGACATGCATTAAAAAATGTACATTTTGACCATGTGGACTTTAAACTGTACCACGTTTCGTAAGCTGTCGGTTAAACAACTGCACTGACACATACCGACCTCAAGAAATCCGGCTGTAAATTTCCAAATTTAAAGTGCACAGCAGATTAAAATCTAAATTGGTCTCTTAATTGCCCCCGATTTGAGTTTTTTCCGTACCTTTGCACACAGTAATTAAGCTACAGTCATTAACAGTTACTGGTAGATGACGCATGCTATCCTAAACGCAGGGGAAGATATAGAAAGAAAACTACATGGCTTATGTAGCAGAAAGAGAGTGAACGGCACAGGAAATCTCTAGGCCTAGTGTTTGCGGCATGACATCACCCCAGTCTGAAAACCCATCCGTCAGCCTGCGTAGCCCAGAAACTCAAAACGTTTAAATGACCTAGCGTCATCTCTACTCAAATGCCTGTGGGTGAGCTATCACCTTCTGTGAGTTTTCAATGTCCACCCACGTTTAGCCCTCTGTGAACCCTTCACAATGAAATACTGCCCTGTGAGTTGAACTGTAGTGTGAGATTTACGACTTCTGAGTCCCAGTAAAAGAGAACATATAGGCTAGTCCATAGTGTTGACTGCTGGACCTGGCAGCACAAGCCTGTAATTGGTCTTGTGCAACTTGGTGTCAGTCAACCACACTCTTGATTAAAGAAGTATGGTTTTGTAAAAGCAGTTTAGATGGATGTCTGCTGTGTTTGACAAATCGTTAAATGACTGTCCGAGCCAAAAGACACATAAACAGAAATACAGTTGTATCGTCAAATTTAAACATTGTGCCACAACCTTGTGGTCTCTAGTCTCGGTTTTTACTTTTTCTCTGATCAAGTTTTGCAGGCAGCTGCTCAGATTTGGCAGAAATGACCATTTCTGTCCCTGTGACTTTTATTTGATGAACTATGAGCTCTGAGGGACACTTCAGCATGTCTGTTCCAGTAGACAACACAGAAGACATCAGCCTTCAGCAGACTATTACAGTAAAATACATTACTATATTGTAAATATTTCGACAAGAGTTTTATTCTTTACACAATAACTCTCAGAATTTTTTTTGCAACACCTTTACCCTTAGGGGTACAACAGGAAATTGTTGTTCCTTATTTACCCATTAAAGTTCATAGAAGTACCTTAGGGTACATATTTGTACTAAAATGCACCTTTTAGGGGTAGATAAGGTACAATGTTTTCCTATTAAGGATACTGCCCCAGTGAAAAGTTGTTATACCCCTAAAGCTGCAATTTTTGGACATTTTCTCTGACAGTGCACGGACTGTGTACAGGTCATCTGGCCAAGAACCATTTTTCTAAGGTGAAAACACACAGAATGTTCTTCGGAGGGGTTTATTATATTATGGTCACTAGAGCAGGCTTGTTGCCTCCTTCAATGGAAGTCTGTGGGATTTTACACCCGCTTTATCCATTAAATCGTAATTAATAGCATGCACACCCAGGGTCGGCCTGTGGCATAGGCGGAATAGGCAAATGCTAGGGGTGCCGCCCATCCATAGGGTTGCCCACACTGTATGCCATCAAAGTACTGTGGGAGCTTTTTCGAAATCATACAGAGCCGTCTGCTTTCTAATCACTCTCGCGATAATTTGATGTCATACACCAATCGGTCTGCGCAGTGCCATTTCAAGTCGAACACACCTACTACAAACTTCAATTACCTGATTGTTACAGATGGCCACACTCACTTGATAAATTAGCATTAGCCTGCCATAGATAGGAAGAAGAAGAGAAGAGGAAGAAAAAGAGAGATAAAGGCAGGGGTAATGTGATGTATTGAAAGAACATTTTATCTAATTGCATAGTAGTCAGACGATGATGTTGGTTGTTTTGAAAAAGCTAGCTATCTAGCTAGAGTTAACGTCAGTTATTTTTACCTTAAAATAGCAACATTTTATGTAAAATTCACTTTTAAAAAGATCTACATTTCTCGGTTTCAGTTATGGTGACAAGTTGACAACATGCAAAATGTGCCATAAGACAAACACTTTTACAAATAATTTTGAAAATGAAACAGTATGGTAAAGAATTGGTCAATGATTACATCATGTTTTGTGCTTGAAAGCTAATTACTCTTGCTATTTGTGTTTAGACTATAATGTGGCTCAAATGCTTTTTTTGTATAGGTTTCGCCATTATCAGCTTAAAATGATTATATATATATATATACGGTATAGGCTATATATACTGTAACACCCAATGGTCACATATACACCAGTATTTATGCAGTTTGAACACAATGATCAGTGGTGGAATTGGCTGTGATGCAAGGGGCACCGGGTAAAATCTTGCCTAGGGCAGCAACTTGGTCAGGGCTGGCCCTGTGCACATCTCCTTAAAAAGCCATTAATTTTTGTAGGTATATCATATCCATTCCATGTAGTGCGAAATGGGTTTCTCATCAAAGTTTGAGCAAACCCCTAACAATATGTGTCTATTAATGTGTGGAGCGAGTGGAACAGTGTGGTAGGGGTGTAACAGTACACAGAAGTCACAGTTTGGTATGTACCTCGGATTTGGAGTCACAGTTTGATATGAGTTCGGTACAATAGCAAAAAATTGTCACACTTTAGTTTAAGGTCCAATTCTCACTATTAACTGTGACTTTTGCCTTAATAAACCCGTAATTATTGCTTATTAATAGTAAGTAAGGTAGTTGTTAAGTTTAGGTATTGGGTAGGATAAAGGGATGTAGATAAAGGTCATGCAAAATAAGACATTAATATGTGCTTTATAAGTACTAATAAACAGCCAATGTCCTATTAATAGGCATGCTAATTAGCAACTAGTTAATAGTGAGAATTGGACCCTAAACTAAAGTGTTACCAGAAAAAGAAATGCTAGGTTTCTTTTCATTTATTTTGAACAGACAGTAGTGCAAATTACACTTTGTTCCACCTAGTGGCATTTAGTCCCCTCTGAGGTAGTTGGTACAGTACAGTCTCCTTTAGTGTATCAAGCACTAAGCAGAAAACCGAGTGTACTCTTGTGTAGCCCCTCAGCTCTAAGCGGGACTCGAACTCGGCCCCATCCACATGGGAGGCAGGCGCTCTAACAAGGAGGCTAAAGACTGTAGTCTCGTCTAGAGCACCTCTTGAGATTAGGGGAGTGAGGTTTACATGCACAGCTCACACTGGCCTACGTCTGTTACACTCACCTCGCCAAACCTCACTCCCATCCGGGTCATGGCACCACCTGTAGCCCCTCCAGTTCGAACTGCTCACTCTAAGCGGGACTCGAACCTGGGCCCATCCGCATGAGAGGCGGGCGCTCTAACAAGTAGGCTAAAGTTTGGGACGAATACATGTACCGTCACACCCATACATTGTGGGCATTTTCAATTAATTCCTATGAGAGCCAAGCATAATGCTCACATGTTGGATCTTTTGAACGTAGAAAGCGTTAGGAATGGTTAAGTCCAAAAGTTGAGAAAGCGGGACTTTATACAAATGAGGAGCTGGACGGCAGCAAGTCGCAGTGAGGTGCAGGTAGTGACGTCTGTCTTGGTTTACAACTATATTTTTCAAATGCAGTTTGGATGCTAATGTGACTAGACTAGTTGGGTTAACATAAGTGTATCAATTTGTTTAAATAGATTGATTTAATTTTGAGCAGCCCTCAACAGACAGGCACAGAAAAGGCTGAAGAATACTTCAGTTATGACAGTTTTGAATACTAAGTATGCTTACAGTGGAACTCTAAGAATGAGCAGTGATGCTTGCCTTCGTAGTTCATATCCTTATCCAACTCTTATAACTGTGTGCGGTCTTCAATCTCTAGGTTACGAGGGTTTCCAGAATCAAACAGAAGCTGTTCCTCTGTTTGGCTTGTTTAATTGCTCTGGCCAACAGCAACTCCATGGTAACACTCAACTCAGCTCAGCACAAGGAAGTGATCACAGTAATTGCGAGCTTTAGGTCACGGCAGGCGCAATTTTGGTGATGTTAACCAAATATCCTCCTTCTTTTTCTCTGTTCTTTATATTTGGGATTGTTTTTCCAGCCAAGGAAAAAATAAATAAGAGTTACTGGGAAGTTAAAGCCCCAACCGAAATATTGTGGCCGAGCCCATGTTAAACCAGATGCTGCTGATGTCATTCAATGTTCCATTCTAGAGGCAATTACAGCTGCTTTGGAAGGGGTGCATTTGAAGCACAACTCCCTCTGCCACTAGTGTACTACAAGATTCTCGGGTTATAGACACGGGGGCATGTTTAAACAATCAAGGAAAATTTCCAGGCCCCAAGAGAGAAAGTTTTTCTATATAAGTTGCGAACAGCTGAAACAATGTCTGTCTACAATCCCCCCACCACCCGTTTCCCCTAGTTGGTTTTGCACCCAGCCTTCAAATTTGGTTTCTGGTCCCTAAGTGATAACACGTTTGGCAGTCACCTGACTACAGACAGAGATTTAGAGCATTTTGGAATATCAGCATGTCTGTGTTTATAGATAAGTATCTAGTTGTTGAGTCACAGCTACCTGTGGTTACATTAAAATTCTTCAGATCCGATTCCGTTTTTTTCTTGCAGTGTAATGAGGTGTAAGTCTGACCTCTAGACATTTGTGTGTATATGTGTTCTGGCAGTTGATTCTGGTGATTTTGGTTGAGTTTGAACTAACATGCTCATGTTAAGCGGGCAGAACAGGGTGCTCCCTACACCAATTCGGAAGTGCTGGTCTGTTGGAGAAACATAGTGACATACGATGAATGAATAAATGAATGGGTGATGTGGTAAAGTCTGGCTGTTGAGGGATCAGACTGCCTAATGAGGTCAGTTATATGACTCAGTAGTGTTTCCCAGAACTGCCTGAAGTGAGATCACCTCTGTTAGCCTCCATTTTATTTGCTGCCATAACACAGTGTTCTTTTTAAAACTGGCTTCATGTTAAGAAATAGATTTAGCTAATGTTAGTAATTTGAATAATTTTATAGCAGAAATAAAAAAATATATATTAATTTTCTATTTTTAGTAATTTTGATTCAAATTATAATAAAAAAAAAGATTTTCCACACAATTTTTTTCAGACCAATGCGCACAAAGTGCAAATATTATTGGTTGGCCAGTTTTGTGTGACGGAATAGAGATTAGAACATCTCTATAGGAAAAAAAAATATGTTGCATTGATGGTATGCAAATGGCTGTGTTGCTTTGAATAGATGCAATCAGACTGCAGAATTATTGCAGTTGATGGGCTAAAAAACTTTATCTTTTATGATAACATTATCATTTACTTTTACAAAAACCCATGTATAGTGCAACAATTGTAAGGACTCAGTAATTCTCCAGTCCTCAGTGTCTTAGTTGGGATACAATCGACTACTGTTGTTTTAGAATTCCAAATCCTCAACTCTTGAGCCCACCATTATTGCACCCTCTTGAGAAGAATAATGTTGACTTTGTAGTGCAAGTAAATATTAGTATTAATTTATAAAATATTCCCCTGGTTTCACAGACAAGGCTTAAGCCTTGTCCTAGACTAAAATGCATGTTTTAACTGAAAGCAACTTGCACTTGCATATCTTAAAATATTTCAGTGCCATTGTTTTGTCTCAAGATGCACACCAGTATTGTTTTTTTTTTCTAACGGACATTTATAAAAGCTACTTAAATGTCCTATATTTGAACTAAGGCCTAATCCTGGCTTAATCTAAGCCATGTCTGTGAAACCAGGCCATTTATTTATAAAAAAAAAAAAAAAACAATATAAAGTCCTATTCTACAATTTTACTCTACTATTTTTTAAAGAAGGTTTGTACAAGTTAACTTTCATTTTTAATAGACACATTTTTCTTTGTATTTCTGAATGGTGATATGCATTTATTCTACATCATTTGCAACATTATTCATTTGCTTTTAGAATAAGGCCTGTAAAACATGGCCAAATTCGCCAAAACTCTGCTCTTATAGCGTTGCACAACCACCTCACAAATAAGCATTTTATATCATTCATGGCATCAGTAATTCATCAAACAATGATAAAATGATGGAGAAGAGCACCATTACCAGAATTAATGCAGATGCGCTGTGTAGTCACGAACTTTCAGCATTTTAAAGAGCCCATTCAAGTGCCTGGAGTGATAACGCACAGTTCCAGATAAATAAGTAGACTGTGTTATCTTCCATAACCAAGCAATCAGAACCAGCTTACCAGATGGGCAATAACACCATGCAAGTACAATTCATTCTTAGTTCATTCCCCCAGTATGATTTACCCACCTGATGTATGTCGAGCCACCAGAGAGCTGACCGAAAAAGTGTGAAAGGCCATGTTATTGTAGACTGAGAGCTTACTTAAACATACCGTCTCCAGAGCCTCAAGCATTACTTGGAAGATAAGCTGAGAGGGCCACAGAGAAAACAAAGTGTGTTCTCTAGTTTCCCAGTCATTTTGTTGAGAAATGCTTACTTTAAGGGGCATTATTTTGCTTTATCTTGGACTCTGACTGTCCCACTGAGACTTAATTGTTCTTTGTGGTAGAAGTTCTGAGCGTATTACGGTGCCCTTCCAGTGCATTGTGAAAGTTTACACAGACAGCCCTGGACTGTGTGAGCAGGAAAACTTTTAAAGCACCACACAGAGAAATGAAACAGCTAGCCTGTCTCAAGCAGCATTCCTCTGGACCTCAGCAGTTCACACTGATCTGTCAAACACTGTCTCCTCAAGTCAGCCCAGACTATGTACTACATTCAAAATAGCCATCTTTTAAAAGCCCACACCGCTTTTTTCCGCAAATTTTTTTTGCTCTAAAAACAGTGTTCCTACATCAAGGAGCGGAAAATGAAATTCTTTGGAGTGTTGGACAGTGACCTCTCTGTCTGCACTGAATGTCTGCCTGCACTACATTATCTGTGGACTCCATTAACACACATTATTGCCCGTACAGGGTGCATGCACTCCCATAATATGATTCTTCTGGTTTTGCAATTCTTACTGTTTTACATGTAGGCTAAATGAATCATGGAAAATACATCTCGATCGAGTGCATTATTGCAGCTGCTTTAAGTGCTATATTTAAGTGCGGTCGCCCTACAGGTTGGAAGCGGAATTGTCCATTACTGCTGTCGTAAATAATTTAGCCCACCGCTTCCTACTGTCGCACGCGCACGCACATGCTCTCTGTTTATCCAGCACCGGCTTTGGAATCATGATGACAATTCAAAAGCTACCCGGCTGCTAGGTATCTTACATGTAGTTGTAGTCTACTGTCGAGTACGCTCCACCTATCGGCAATTGAAACGCTTGCCGTAAAGCAAGTCAAATGTGTAGTTTTCTTATGTCTCATTCGGACTACAGAACACACCAAAAAAACGAAGCAGACATGCGCTAAAAAACGGCCCGACGTTGCCCGACGGCTGACCATCGGCTTGGTGTGTCCCTGCCTTTATGCGAAATCTGTAAAAATGTACCTCATGCAGTTAATTCCCTGTTGAAATTACTGGATTTCAATCATGAAAATTAGCTGAACAACGGTTAATGTGAAACACCTTAAGTATTAAATGTAGGTGCATAACTCTTCTTAAACTGTCACAACCAATACCTCAAGTCATTTGATTAATGATGCTATTGCTTTTCTAATTGATCAAACTTTCAGTTTTTGCCTGGCCAATAAGCAACCATCCAGGGGTGTGTTTCCCGTACAACGACATAACTCGCTGCTTAACTACCATAGTATGATGCATCGTTGAAGAAATCAACTAGTCACGACTGTTTCCCGAAACCATATTGTCGCAAAGTCGTGTTCAACCACATTGGTTTACGACGTCACGCGCACGTGGTGGAGTAATAACTTATTTTAATGAAACTGTTTAAGATCGAATTAATGCTAGATCTTTTGATATAAATTACAGACATGCATCTGAGGAATATTTCAAATTTTTCTCAGTTATATCTGGAAATAAAATCTCTTTATTTCCAGATTTAATCATAGGCTCCTTTTTACATAGTAGAGCACATTCGCACATGCGCAGTCTTCAAAAACGGTGCTTTAAAAATCTTGACAAACTCAAGACGTAAATGGCATTTGTATGTATTCTAAATAAAAGACACAGGTTGTACTGAATATCAGCTTGCTTATTTTGCTCAAGATACGGATTTATTAAGTCCACATGTCATGCAATCTAGAAACTATGCTTTTAACCACAGCTCGAGAGCTGTCGTTCCGAACACACAACTTTGCGATGCTGTTTGTGAATGTTCGTTGGAACGATGGTTTCAGGAAACATCGACTTTTTGAACTATGCTGATAACGATGGAACTTGCGACCATATTTGGCCAACGATGCTTTCGAGAAACGCACCCCAGAACAACCTAGCAACAACTAAGAAACATCCTGTCAACCACCCACACTGTAAAAAAGTGATTAGTTGACTTAAAAAAGGAAACCCATTGCCTTAAAATTATTAAGTAAATAAATTTCATGCAAAATAAAAAGTCATGTGTGAAAACATTTAATCAAGAATTTTAAGGCAACGGGTTTCCTCACTTTTTTAAGTTAAGTTAACTGGTCACTTTTTTACTGAAGAACCTATAGCAACCACCTAGCACAGGAATGGAAAACTTTGGTCCTGGAGTGCCACTGTCCTGCAGAGTTTAGCTCCAACACTAATCAAACACACCAGAACAAGTTAATCAACATCTTTAGGATTACTAGAAAGCTACAGGCAGGTGAGTTTTATCATTATTGGAGCAAAACTCTGCAGGACAGTGGCCCTCCAGGTCAGGACCAAAGTTGCCCATCCTTGATCTAACAGTACCCAATCAACCACCTAGAACCCTCATTGTAATTGTCATTGTAAAATCAATTACTCTAAACACCTTAACAACAGCAGTAGAAATGGTACAAGAAGACACATCTTCCTGTGAAATCTTGTATTTGAGCTGAGTGGAATGTTTAAGTCACCTGCTTATCTTCATATCATTGCAGACAGAGCTGTTCGACCATTACGGCAGAAGCTGTGCGTCATCACATACTTGTTGTGTGTACTGTTTATGTATAGACATGGCAACTGATTGTCTCTAAGTTTGGTGAGCTGGGCTTGTAATCCAGCCCTCAATCTCTCTAGCATGGCACACAGAAAGACAGTGGCTAGCGTACGCATTGTCGGCTACTGAGGTCATTTGTTTATTGCTGTTGTCTTAAAAGGACAGGGGAATGTTAGGTCACTTGTGGGTCAAAGCAATTGGTTTATTTGTTGGCCTTAGGATAAGACTACAGACAGAGAATGTAACAATCAACCCCCGATCGCCCACCCTCATCTGTTATGCAAATGTTTTGAGACATGCTGGGAAATAGCCTCCAAATAATTTTCTGGTGTGACTTTTCAGATCTGCATAGCCAGAATGAAATAGAGTCAGATAGATATTGTGCTGTGATTGATTATACACAGACATGGATTATTGTAAGTACAAGGAGAAAACATTGAAAGATGAATGCCGGCACAGTCCCAGTGGTGCAATACATTTTTATATTGGCAAAGCATGAAGTATACGTGAATGAAAAACGTTGGCGTATTCTGAAAATAATGACATTTAGATGTCGATTCCAAACTAGACACATAGCTCAGTGTATCTTGGTTAAACAAACAATCATTGATTTATCCATGATTTACAAATCCCACATGAAAATGTTATTTTTCAGTGGTTGATCTCTCAAAGCTCTAAAGATTTTAAGATCTCTTAGATCTTAGACAAAAGTGACACTTCACTGCAACATAACTGAGATAATTCTCATAAAATCCCAGAAGAGAAATCAAAATAGAGACAAAGGAGACATTTGCTGGGATACAGTAAGAATATGTATGGAGTTATAAAATTAATGTGGCCATAATAGCGAAAGTTATTTTATCTTGGAAGAATTTGATACGGAATGTAGCTAGGCTATGAGTTCATATTGAGATTTTGATAGAAGACTTGGCATATTGGCAAATCTAAGCATATCTTTTCTGAAACTAAGCTAAGGAGATGCTGAAGCCCCCTAAAACCTCAAATGCACATCACTATTTGGTCACTATTTGTATTTAATCTTGTTGCTGTCTAGGAGAAACAACTGAGATTTTTTTCTTGCCCATGGGAGTGTACAATGATTAAAGACCCTTCAGATTTTCTTTAACATGACTCATGTTTAAGGCTGACGTAACCACTGAACAAAAACAGCAGTCCAGACAATTTCATTGTATAGATTTCCCCAGCTGTTACTTTAAACTCAAGCTGCTCTCAGAAAGGGGCTTTCTCAGACAATGAGGCTCAATGAGACCTGGACGTTTATGGCGTGACCATCATTACTCTAGTGGCCTTACGTTGGATATAACATTACCGTCTAAGCATCCAGATTAAACATTTACTGCATTTTATAGAACAGCATATAGCTTGTATGTGAGAGGAACCAGGCCTTTCAGTCTGGAACTTAGAAAGGGATCGGAGGGATCATAGTTCAGTTTAAACAAAAAAGCAGCAATGAAGCCTGCTTTGTGATGGTCTCCAGGGCTTTCAGCCTTTTCTTGAGAAGTCCCTACCTATTGTATTGTGTTCTTCAGAATATTTTGGCTCTTTTCTTATACATTGACTCATACTTTATTTATGCTTCCATGGGAGCTGTGCTCTTTTTCTAACTTTTGAGTTCTGACTGTGGAGGAAATTCAGTGGAATTTTCTCTCATTGGCTTTAATATGGTCAAATCTGCTGAAAGTATCACACCCTAATCTACAGCTGAAAAAAATAGTCCAATAGATCTAATAGACCTGTAGAGAGCTATATGTTGTCATTTCCATTCATTTCAATGGCAGTTGAATGGTACACGACCCGCTGGAAATATGTGACCTGGAGGATGCCATCTTTTCTCCGTTTTGGATAAATTGAGCCGTAAAGCCATGTGACTGATCATATTGCAAGCATATGCCTATTTAATGGTGATAAGAGCTAAGAGCCCTAGAATGCACGCCCAACAGCAACAGTGACTAGGGAAAAACTCTCTAAGATTCTTTGGTAAGATGAAGAAAAAACTGCAGGACAAAATACTGCACATTCATCCTGTAGGTAGGCTATTGTTGTTCCAACTTCAATAGATGGGCCGGTTTAAACATCTAACCATGAAATTTTCAGAAGGGCTCAGAAATAGATTATTTTCAGTAAGCTATATTCTTAACGCGTGGAAGTCATTGGATTTTTAATGTCAGTTTGAACCAGATGTTGCAATCGAATTTAATTCAGTATTCTGATTTTGGACTGAAACTTAATATTAAATGAGAAGAAATAGAGATTGAGGCTTGATTTAAGTTCACCTCCTCGCCATCTTGGTTGGAGGCGAGTGGCTAAGGATGTGGTCGATGGCCTTATAGCCGTCAAACTGACGTCATCAGAGAAGGAATACATAGGAATGTATAAGACGTAGTTAATGTTACATTTCCATGCTTTGCTCAGCACATATGGAGCACTAACACTATTCTGAAATTGTACCGTTGAGCCATTTTATGAGGTGAGAAATCCTGTTGCTCCTGCCATAACTTTTTACAGCTGAATGTGTAATAATGTGACCCATTCCGAAATGAATGAGGCACAGGCACTGACCAGTTGTGACTTCTCATTCAACTTGATTTTCACCAGAGATATTTAAAAACCCAACAACGTAGTTCCTACTGTAGAGAGCATTTTAAGTGCAGTTTTTCTTAGTGGTCAAAACGTGAAAGTGACTTGTGAAGACACTATATGGTAACCCAAATAGTTTCTTCTAGTCCAGGTAATTCAACAAAGACAAGTATTGTGCCACCTTTGCTCATGGACACTATATACCTGTTTTTTAAGCCCATCACCTGAACCGCAAATACCATATGACAAAACACTCTGATGTATCTGGATTACTCTGGATCTAGACTTTTGCACTTTTATCATTTGTTTGAATCAGTACAGTTGTAAAACATACACTGTGTTACAGAGTTACAGCTGACGTACACACATCCTTACTCTTAAGTTTGCTTAAGATTTCTCTGGGGCTGTTTTCCAAACCAAGAGATGACGGACGATTGAAGTTACCCAGCCCTTCACACCCCAGTCTGGAATTTATTTTCCCACACTGCTCTACTAGAGGGTCTGTACCTGCTCACTGGCACGTCCAGCGGAAATGTAGTGGGTGCTTAAGAAACTTAAGACCCTCTTCTGCAGCTAACCATCAGCACCACTGTTACCACCATCAGATGTAACACTTGTACACATTATGGAACACATCCTACCAAAACTATTTTAAATCATGGTGATTTTAACTTTACTCTGCATTTATCCTAACAGGAGGAAGGGATGAACTTTGGGAATCAGTTTTGCGAGTGTTGACATAGGTTTGAGGTTTGGTTGTAGTTTGGTTTGGAGTAATACGATACCGTCTACTTCATACTGTAGGCAAAAAGCAACATATATATATATATATTGGAAAGGAGGCTTTTTAGTGAATGGCAGGGTTTGGAAAACCTCATGAATCCTAAATATCTTCAGGCTTTCAAGGAATACAGCCCTGGAATGGTAGTGTTTCTACGTTTAGACACTCTTTATTTCTATCTTTTTTTTTCTCTTGATTATCTTTGTCAGAAAAACTGCTTGTACTTACTGTTGCAACAGAGGAGACGGAAGGCTTCCACCGTTTCATGCAGTCAGCAAACTACTTCAACTTCAATGTGAAGGTAAGATTTATTTCACACTTCATTTATTTCATAAAAAAAATAAAATAAAAAAAAACACAATGCCCCAATGCGAGACCACTGCTTCTCACCTGGGTGCTTAATTTTTAAAGGGTTAGTTCGCCCATTTAAGACATGAAGTTGTATGCAATCCTTACCAGCACTATAGTGCATACACACTGACCCACTCTGTTGTCACCTCCCTGGTCAGAGTTCTGGCCGCTGGAAGTTTTTCAATAAAGTACTCCCGGTTATTTTCCGGGGCCACAAAACTGTGCGTTTTTACGTGAAAAAATGATTTGCGTTTCAAAGCTTGATTAATTTACCACACAAAAAACACGCCGGTCAAAATTCAAACCTCAGTTTTAATCGGCACTATTTTCGATCCATTTCTATCAATCCGCGCTGCTGTCAACGTCAACAGTGCACACGTTCCGATCGTGTGATTTTTTTTTCCCAAACCACTTCAGCGGAAATCCCGCCCTGCAGCTGATTCTAAAGTTGTCATTGGTCATGTCAATCACTGTACAGATTGCCTACACCAAACACTGATCCCTAAACCTACCCGTCACTGTAACCTAAACCAATGAAATCGGCTGCAGGGCGGGATTTCGTGGTTTGGGGAAAAAAAAAATCACGCGTTCCGATCAGCTGTTCCATAGTGTTTACACAATCGATTGACAACGACGTAAAAAGTATTAAATTAACAATGGTGCGAACTTGTAAATTCCCAGGCTGTGACCACAATTGTGCCGGGATCAAAGTTCAGATTCCATCGTTTTCCTGTTTCGAATATAACTACGAGACAGCTTTGGCTGGTTGCCATCGGCTACTCTGCGGGAGCTAAAATATCCAGAATAAAGGATTTTCGTGTGTGTAGTGCTCACTTCAGCGAAGACGATCCCCAATCAAGGAGGAAAAGGAAAATTAAAGAGTTTTGCTGTACCAGTACTACGGGTAAGCTCTATTTACTAACTTTATGATTCCATGTCTAAACTGTACGGTAAACAAGCTGATGTTTAGACTCCATTATAAAACACGTGAAAAGATGTCTAATATAAAAACAGTATATAGGGATATTGGTACAATTTGCTGAGAAAACTATTTGATTGAACACACACACAATTGAGGTTTTGTGTTGCAATCAATAACATTGTCGTTGTGCTAAAATTACTTTCATCATCTGATCCGTCTGGCATTGTGATAAAATTGGTTTCATCATCAGAAGTTTCGCAGTCAGACATGTTGTCAGCGAGTCGCGCTATCAACAGCTGATCGGAACGTGTGCACTGTTGACGTTGACAGCAGCGCGGATTGATAGAAATGGATCGAAAATAGTGCCGATTAAAACTGAGGTATGAATTTTGACCGGCGTGTTTTTTGTGTGGTAAATTAATCAAGCTTTGAAACGCAAATCATTTTTTCACGTAAAAACGCACAGTTTTGTGGCCCCGGAAAATAACCGGGAGTACTTTATTGAAAAACTTCCAGCGGCCAGAACTCTGACCAGGGAGGTGACAACAGAGTGGGTCAGTGTGTATGCACTATAGTGCTGGTAAGGATTGCATTCAACTTCATGTCTTAAATGGGCGAACTAACCCTTTAAACTCGTTCACAACATGCGGGTAGATGGAGGTGTGATGGTAGTATGTTGACTGAGCTGCTGTTTGAACTGACACATGCTGAATGCAGGTGCTGGGGATGGGAGAGGAGTGGAAAGGAGGGGATGTCGGACGGTCCATCGGTGGAGGCCAAAAGGTTCGACTGCTGAAGGAAGCCATGGAGTCTCTGGCTGACCAAGAGGACTTGGTGGTCTTGTTTGTGGACAGGTAGGTGTGCTTGTCAATTGCCTGTTGAAAAAAAAGACGGTTGGATGATATTTATCTGGCCATGGAGCTGGTTTCTTTTAGTAGTTTGATGGGTTTGTACAGGTTTTGAGAACTTTTCAGATGGTCTGGCTATCAGGCTATACACATTATATTGATAGTCCACTTTAGACATTTTACTAACTATAAGTGACCTTGTAACTAAGGTCAACTACCAGTCATTAGAGTATTAGTAGACTGATGGTCCCCCAACAGACATTCTACTCAATATAGGTAACTTTGCAAGTACATGTCAACTAATGGCGAGTTCACACTGCACGATTTTAGGCCCGATTTTCACTCACCAACTGGTTTTGAGAGATTGCCGACAAATGCCCGAAATCATAGGCAAATCGGTGCTCGTTCACGCAATCACACAGTGTGAATTATCAAAGATGATAAAGCATGGTTAATATCTGGACCTGTCGGCGATTCAAAATCCTGCTGTGTGATTGTGTTCTGACTGAAAACTACATCGGTGATGACCTACAGCCAATGAGAGAGCAAGATACGGCACAGCGGGATGTTCAGGGAGGAGTTATAGACCAGAATATCAGTATTTGAATAGATATATTTACAATTATATCAAACAGAAACAAAGCACAAAGATTTGCTTGAGCAGCAGCACATTACAAAATTATTTATTTACCCCCAAACACACAATCCTTGCTCCCCGCGTCTCCCCAACCATTTCCTCCTGCATAATCTGTTTTTCTTTTTCTCCTTTTCGCTGCAAATCAGCGCACAGACCATTTGGATCTCAAGCTTCTTGCGGGCTATCATTTTTATAAATAATTTCAGTCTCGCGCGAGAACTCCGGTCTCATGCACGTGCAATCTTTGTTTGGTTGTGAAAAGTAGTTTTAAAACCCGATAGAAGTTGTCGCGATTCTTTCTTTTGTAAAGTCATGCAATGTGAAACCCACTGTCGCCGATCCATCGTGCAGCGTGTGCACACAGCAGAAACTGAATGTAACCCCAGATAGTCGTGCAGTGTGAAAAGAACTGCGATCTGACTACTTTGAAAATCGTGTAGTGTGAACTCTGCCTTATTTTACTAACTGTATCCTTAACCTAACAGTCTACTAATATTCTAATGGCATGTTAGTTAGTTGATATGTAGTTGCAAAGTTAGTTATAGTTTGTAGAATGTCTAAAGTGGACTATCTAAAGTGTAAGCAATGTTACATCATGAACTTGGACTAACAACTTTAAAAGTTTGAGATGCTTAGCCAAGATGTACAGCTGGTGCATTGTTAAAATACCACACTAAATCCTGGGTTAATTTTTTTTTCTTCTTTTTTTTAACTAGTTAAAGACACGTTTAGCCTTGGGTAAACAAAAACTGAATTGAAATTTTGAAAGTGGGTTTAGCACCGCTTTCGACATTATGAAGCCTTTGACAAGCCTAAACTGCATTTCATGGCAACTATTAATACTGGGTAAAATATGAACAATCTGAAACATGAAGCAAGACAGCCCAAGATTAAGTGTTAAGGATTAATAAACTTTGTTAACAATTCATGTGTGAAAGGCCCATACATGGTATCAGATTTACTAGACATAAAAATACTGGTCCACATACCAGAGACAGAAAAGGTTCCAATATCCATTTCTCTATGTGGGGACTAGCTGTGAATAGACTCTTATCTGCCATGAAATGCTTACTACTTACTTTGCCTCAATACTTACCATTATTATTTACTTAGTAATTACCTGTAATTTAAAGTAAATTACGCCCATCAAAATATATAGTCTAGATAAAGGCAAAATAACTGGCTAAATGTATTGTAGCTTTTCATCAACTATAACAAATGTGTCATACGTGTAAATGCATATCCTTTTCCACCCACCTCAGTAAGAGAAATCTTACAGTATCATTTCCAGTTCAATGGGAAACATCAAGACTCTGTGTGAAGGCAAAACGGTCGGGAATTTGTTCAACAATTCTGTAGACCTACCTTTAAAACCAAGGCTCTTGCAGAAACGGTGGCGTTTTGCTCAATTTATGGAAATTAACCATAATAAATTGCACGTTATTTAACTTCATCATTCAAGGGAAATTACAGCATGTCAATTTATAATGAAAGTGTGGCGAGAGTTGTTGTTTTTTTGCTGTGTAGGCCTGGGTGTGTTCTACAGAATTGTGTGCGATTATTATGATCACAAAGTAGAAAAAGATTAGTGTTTGAAGTTAACTTCACGCTTACCTGCCACATGCAGTGTCGTTTTATCAAGGGGCAATTTATATAAATCACCTCAAATCGAATCAAGTCCTTATTGCAGAACTCTCTGAACTCTGAAGGAGCTATTTATGCACACCCATATCTGGAATTACACATATTTCTAGGTCTCCTAAACAGCTCAGAGTTCAGAGAAGTTTAGAATAACATTCAGGGCCGCACGTTAGTGAATAGCTAGTCTTGTGTATAAGCTTAACATTTAGGAAAGTAGCTAGCAAATCAGAGTTCTTGGTTCCTCTGAAGTATATTTTACAGTATTATTTCCTTTACAGGTGTAGTTGAGGCCATTTTGCCACATTAAAGCTGTGTCACATATTCCAGAGATGAATTTTAAGTCATGATAGAAAAAAGGGAAATGATTTGTGTGCACAGGTGTTCCCCAGATGAGAGGAAACCATGGTGCCTCCCTCACAGTTTACTTCCTCCGATGACATTTATAGTTACTAACGTTACCAGGCATATTAGTAGTGCCTGAAATAGAAGACCAAAATGTCTAAGAAATGCCCTCCACTCCCTTCCAGCAGTTCAGTGAAAATAGACACAGCTGATTAAATAAACTGGACGTGGATTAGCAAACATAATTTGTGCAACTGCTTGATAATGTCTTAAATGTGAAAATCGCTGATCCGTTGGGACGCTTGGTGAACATAACAATTTACTTATTTTCCCTCTTTAGTTATGACCTCATCTTTGCTGGTGGACCTGAGGAGATTCTCAGAAAGTTCCAGCAGACCAATCATAAGCTGGCGTTCGCTGCTGAGGGAATCATCTGGCCAGATTCTCGACTGGTAGAGAAGTATCCTTCTGTCCGGAGTGGGAAACGCTTTCTTAACTCTGGAGGTGTGTAAAAATGGGAATGACAAATACCTATAGGATTTGAAAATAGGAAAGTTGCTTCATAGTTACTCATAATGGTTTATCAGATGAGCCCAAAGCCATTGTATTATTGAGTTTCCTTCAGTTCGGTTCAATTGGATTTCTACAGCTCTTATATTCTATTAAAACAGTATGAGGGCATTTACATGTGCTATCTTATACTGATTATGCTAAATAACCAAATAAAGGTCATGCAAAGTAATGTAAATGGCTTAATCAATATTATTTTTCAAGGGAAAGGCATAAACACACGGAAACCACACATGCAAGCTAGAAACATTTCTGTTAACTTGAATATAGTTGCTACATTTACATGATATTTTTAAATTAATAAATGTGCTTGAGCTTCTCACCAATTTTGGTATAAATAAACAGACGTTTGCATATAACTGGTCAAAATCCGATTGGCACACATTTTTGGCTGTTACCCTAATTTCTGCATGTAAGCACCTTTACTGCCAATCTGGTAACTTATTCATTGTGTACACATCTTATATTTTTATGTCAAAACGTGACGATTTTCTTGTTGTGTTATAGATATTCACTTTCACTAATCAGCATTTTGTAAACACTTTTTGCATTTTGCAAATGTAAGGACTAAAACAAACCCTTCAAGTATATGAACAAACGTTTTTAGCTTTCATGCATCAACGTGTGTCAAACACACTGTTACCACAAGGGGCGCTATAAAGACCAGTGTGAAATAGGTTACGTTTCAGAAACAGTTAAAGGGATAGTTCACTTTGAAATGAATTTTTGGTATGTTTTAGCTTACCTCAAGGGCATCCAAGATGTAGGTGTCTTTGTTTCCGCAGTAGTTTCAATTTTGATATTTTTAGGTCAAACCGTTCTTGTCTGTCAGTCATATAATGCAGGTCTATGGTCACCACCTCAAAGAGCATGCACAGAGAAGTCCAAATTAAACATGATTTAAATGAGCGGTTGTGTGAGAAAACGAACAGTATTTATATCGTTTTTTTTTACCTCTTGTAACGCACAGACCGAAGCGCACGCGCCCTCAGATCACTTGGACGTGGCTGTGGTTACAAGAGGTAAAAACGATATAAATACTGTTCGTTTTCTCACACAAACCGCTCATTTCGTGTCTTAGGCCATCAATGTGTACATACATTTACGAGTCATTAAATCATGTTTAATTTGGACTTCTCTGTGTATGCTCTTTGAGGTGGTGACCATAGACCTGCATTATATGACTGACAGACAAGAACGGTTTGACCTAAAAATATCAAAATTGAAACTACTGCGGAAACAAAGACACCTACATCTTGGATGCCCTTGAGGTAAGCTAAAACATACCAAAAATTTATTTCAAAGTGAACTATCCCTTTAAAGACAACTTTGCTGAGAAAGTTAGTTAAACGGTTGACGTACTGTATATAACAGACTACCTGAATCTGGTTTAAGAGCACATGCACGTTAAGATTGTGCACAATTAATTTGCACAACTGTTTAGTCTGTAAACGTGCTATTGGTTCTTCACAGCTTGTAATACCTTATGGTTTACATTCTTCAGCATCCCATGTTATTTATACACATGTTTGCATGTTTTGCTTGTGTGTTTGGGAGGTCAGTCTTCAAGAATTCAACTCAGGCAACATATCACTGGAAGACTTTATGCACATGAGGTCATGGCCAGCTGCCAATCAGCCGTATCATCGCAGTGCAGTTTGCCCCGGACGCTTCTGTGTGGGTTTGTTTAGTCTGGTAGGATTTAGAACAATGCAAGGAGGGTGATTATAGAGAGTGAAGTACAAACAGTGGAATTTCATTATCTTTATAATATGATAGAGAAAGTGTTTTCTGTGTAAACTGCCAAGCGGCGGCCACTCACCCTGTGGAATTTCCTGAGGGCCACCAGGCATAGTGGACTATTCATACAGGGGACTTCATGAATGGTGCATTCATTTGAGTGTGTGTACGTGTGCACCCATCCATCTTTCTCAGATTGTCCACTGAAGAACAGTAACGTCAGCCCCTCTGTACTAAAACAACCCTGTGGTCATTGTTCGTCTAAACTTTGTAGTCCTGATTCTTTCTATTTTCATCTGGTCAATTACTGCTTTGACTGCAGTGGTCACTTCGTCTTGTGTAGTGTCCTGTCAGGGCGTTGAGCCTGTGTCATTAACAGGACAAGTTTGTTTGTGTTGGACTTCCTGTTTGATTGCCTGCACATCCAAAATTGAAGGTTAGTTTTATCCCTTCGGCTGCTCCGTAGATTGCGGTGACTACTGTTTTGTTTCAGTTGGACCAGAAATGTCATGTTGACCAGTGCGTTTGTGGAAATAAGAAAGACTGCATTGCACAGCTCGTCTCTTTCTGATCATCCCTTATGTTGCCCAAATTCAAGCTTCTTGAAGGTAGAGTTCATTTGATCTGTGGGAAAAAAACATTCTGGATTCTAGATTAAAACCACATGTCACAATGCATTACATCTGGCTTCAGCTATTGCTTTCGAACCTGGGCATTATGTCAAGGGTTTTACTTTATTGCACTGTAATAAAACAAGATTCATGTCACCACATCTGAGGTGACCGCCTTCAGACTAAGAATATCTGCTAATTTAGCGAATGAACTGACATGTAAATCATATTTGCTTGAAAAATTGCCTTGTTTATCTTCTTCTGGATTCATTTCCAGTAAAATCATGTGATGGGTGTGATAGTGCCTTCTGAACAGAATTGTACAGATTCCTACTAAAGCCACTGGGAACATCAATTTGATGTGTTTTAAATGGTTTTCAGATCAGCCTATGAATGTAGGCAATAGAAAAAGGTTATTAGGAATTAAAAACGTCTAGGGCGGTAACTTAAAATAGTTCCTAATTCCTGCGTAATGATGATATCTAAAACTGCACGGAGGCCAATGTGAGAACCAAGCCCTACAATTTTCAACTTTCAACAAGAAAATTATGAGAAATCCATACGCAGGTTACTATAGAAACACAAGAGCCAGCACATATGCTGATCAGAGTCCTCCGTCCTGAGTAGATGTAGAAAGTCTGTGCCATCTGAGGTTAGACGTGGCCACACAACACTTGTTGCTTGTTGGTCAGATACTTCTGCCAGAATTCCCACTGTTTTGTGGGTTTGAGGAACCACACCAGAATTGGGAGTGAGATTTAAGATTCTCAGAAAAGGCATAATTGAAATTGGAATTGTTGTGTCCAAACATCCCATAATGTCAACGCTTCACACATATCTTTTACGTCCTATACTTTCTTTTACAACACAGACAGTCCATAAAACAACCAATGTGATGTCTTTCACAGGCTTTATTGGCTATGCTCCATACATACAGAAGATTATGAACCAGTGGGACCTTCATGATAACGATGATGATCAGCTGTTCTACACGAAGATCTACGTGGATCCACTTCAGAGGGTCAGTGAAGAAACAAGCCTTAAGGCACTCTTCGAGAACACAAATGTGCTTGTAACTTGACCACATGCACTTATAAAACGCTTACAACCATATCATACGATTCGAAAGAAAACAAACTGGTTAAAAATATGAAACTATAAAGAGTTTACACAAGGACAAAGGTCACACCGTCACTTTTACACAAACTCAAGTGTGTTCTCTTCTTTATTTTAGGAAAGGCTTAATATGACCTTGGACCACAAGTGCGAGATTTTCCAGAATTTGAATGGAGCAGTGGGTGAGTCAATCCAAGATGCTGCTTAAAACTTGCTATTAAACAAAAGTCGTTTTTTTTGTTTCATATATTGCATTATACTGGTGAATAAAGGGTTGCCAAAGTTTAATGGAACTGGGTTCCTCGGGTTCGGGGCAAATTCCGAGCTCGGAGCCCTCCCCCGGACAGCACACCAAATACGCCTAAACCTAAACCTTTACTCTTGATCTGATTATTTGTAAGTGTGAACTTGTGAAACTGCCAGTGTGAAAGCACTCACACCTTTTGTTCTACAGACACCTCAAATTATGTGGCCTACTTGAGAAGAGGTGTACAACATCTAGTCTCAGTGCCCAGACTTACAATTTTTGCCTGCTGGGCAATAAAACACTCAGAAGAAATCCATGGACTTACTGAATGAATGTAAATATCCTTTTTTTTTTTTTTTAGATGAAGTTCTCCTGAAGTTTGGGACAGAACGAGTGCGAGTGAGGAACACTGTCTACAACAGTCTGCCAGCGGTTATCCATGGAAATGTGAACACCAAGGTAAATGTCAATGAATAATGCAAACCTGGAGTAGACCTGGATCAAAATACCTACAGTTTTCTGTGTGCTTAATGTTATGTCTTCATGCACAGATTCTAACAGATATTGAGGACTTGAAAGTCTTCTGAACGTAGGTTTAATGCGGTTTTCAATTGGCACTTGAAGTGTCATTAAAACTGTGTCACTCAAAGCAAATTAATTTCCAAAACAAAATGTCTTATTAATTGTCATTGATTATGTAGGTAAACCAAGTGTTTTGCCAGTGGCAGAACTCACTTGCATGTCTAAATTTGTCTTACTATTCAAGTCGCACCATCTGCAGTTGCTTTGATTTAAACAGAACAATATTTCATCTGCATTCATTCATGTTCATCGAAACTGATAATATGTTCCAGTAGAACACTACATGAGTTATTTTCAAAATGATGCCCCTGACTGTAATTGTACAGTTAGTGACTAAATACTAGACAGTCCTTTGGCCGGAATATCGCAGTCATTGCCCAACTCTCTCAGCCTTGCAGTAGAGTTTGACATTTTAACAGGATGCCTGGGTGATATGTAATCTCAAACCCGTAGAGCTTTTCCTTCTGCGCCTCAGTGACAGATTAAACAAACACAGCACTGTGTGGAGTCATCTTCTAATATCCAACCATCTGGTCTGTTTCTAATGAATAATCATCCATCCAGAGCTCACCCTTATGCTCTTTGATTCATTCAAGCTGATCCATGTCCGTCCCTCATGATCTCTCTGAATCTCCAGTGTCTTTAACATGCCCTGGGGAATACAGATGTTCTCGTAAATACTAAAACAACGTCCAATAAAAGTAGCAAGGCTTAAGGATACACAGTAGTAGCTTACAACCAGAACATGAAGTCAGCGGCTTGGTTTATAGCCTCTTTTCATTTGGAATCAGTGAGCAATATCTATTTTCTGTCAGTGATGTTTAAACAAGTGACCTCACAGCACTAGAGGTCATGACCTGTGTCTCCAAGGGGTTGTCTGTCTTAGCAGTCAACAATAAAAGTTAAATGATCTAAAACTATCTAACACGGGGCGAATAAGAAAGACTGCATCTGGATACCATCTGTAATGTGGTTGAGGCTGGATTGAATTGAAGATCCCCTCCTTACAATTACGTTCTAACTTCCTGTAATCGAAAACAGCATGGCAAGTGTGTGCAGTTGTCCTGCCAAAATCTGTATCCAGCAGTCAGTGAACAAATTAACAAGGAATATGTGTCAAAAACTCAAATCTTTGGCACATGGACCGTTTTAAATTAAGGTGGAATATCACTTAAAAAATACCTAATTGTATATAAAGGCAAGTCGTTTAGATAGAAACATGTTGCCATTGTATCTTGACAGATTCCCGTACTTCTAATGTTCATGACAGTAGTCTTTGGTTTCTGCGTTACAAATATACAGCAGTGATAAATGTTTGTCAGTGTAAATACTATTTGATCTGGGGTCCCATGGGCTTCACAGAGGGTGGGTCCCTGGAAAATGCTTGCCTTTATCTCACCAATCAAAAATAAATATTTAAGGTTTACTCTTTCAGCAAAATTTGAGGCAACCTGTTTATGGTAACAAGTTAATTTCAGTATCCTAAACTAAGATAAAGAGGCGTTTCCCCACAAGCCAACACACAAGAACAAGAAAATTATTCATTTCAACACAGTTAATTTGCTTGATCAATCACACTGTTTAAATACAAAACGACCACCAGATGGAAGTCCGCCCCCCACCCCCCCTTCCTCAAATTCCCAGCTAAGATACAGAACTCGTTCTTTAATGTGTGTTGTGTGATACATCTAAAGTAACAGTCCAGCAATAATTACAGTTCTAGTTACAGTAGTTCATGAACATTTGACAGCAGGATTCATTTTGGGGTTTTTGTCCTAACCAAAATTGGATTTAACTACTACTATATGGGTGGACATTTCCTATTCTGAAGCTTAAATCATCTGGACCATGTAGAATAAATATTTTAAAATATTTTGTATATATATATTTTGAAGTGTATTATAAAATTAATAACTAAACTAAAATGACTTTTTCCCCCCCACAGATATACTTGAATTACTTGGCCAACTACATCCCCAATGTGTGGAACTATGAGCGAGGCTGTACCATCTGTGACCAAGACATGGTAGATTTGTCTCAGCTTAAAGTGAGTCATCCAATGAAAGCCACAGTGGCTTTTTTTGTTCCTTTTCCTCTCAGCACCAGAAAGTTATGTCCTAAAACTGCCATTTAAAACAATGAAACATTTCCAACATTATTAATACATGTTTGTATATATTAAGTGAATAGTTTTTTTTTTTTCAGTTTTCACTTTGAGATAAGGTAAAAAAAGTGAGGGATGGAAATGTTGTGTTGTTTCCAACAATAACATGCATCCTAAGCACCCCATGTCCCTTTTTAACACTCCTAAAAAAGATTATAAATGCCCATGAGGAGCCACTTGAGGAAAAGGAAGTTGTACACTGCTGTGGTGCAGGAAATGTCTTTTGGTTTTAGAATGGTTTCACTTACTGGGGTGTTGCTGTCAACCAGACCTCTCTTTAGCGGGCAGCTCAATGTGGGGTTTTATCCACAGGGCAACTTACAGCGGTTGTCCTGAAAATGTGTCGTAGGGTTCAGCTAAGGTTGGCGAAAAGAACTTTGAGTTCTATACATTAAGCTTGAGTTACTGATTCAGAAATAACTAATTTCTGCTTGTAGTACTTGCCTGTGCAAATTTCACCACAATGTTGGAGCTGAACTTTTTTGTTTATCAGCATTTCCTAACACACTGCTAATGTTTTTAGAACATTATCAAAGTCACAATGAAACGGAATCAGCAACAGATATTTCTTTCTGCATTGTGATGTACATTTGAGTAGTATCACTTCACAATAAGGTTCCATTTGGTAACATAAGCCAACTACATCAGTTAACATGAACTTACAATAAAAATAGCATGTATTATTTTTTATTTATACATTATTAAAATCTAAAGTTGTATCTGTTAATATTATGTAATGGACCTGAGCTAACATCAACTAACAATTAACAGTTGTAAACAACATGACAACTAAAAAAAATAGTAAATACTGCAACAAATGTATTGCTCATTGTTATAGTTTGCCCCAAAAAAAGAAAATTCTGTCATCATTTACTCACCCTCAAGTTGTTCCAAACCTGTATGAATTTCTTTCTTCTGTTGAACACAAAATAAGATATTTAGAAGAATATGGGTAACCAAACAGTTGTGGGGCACCATTGACTTCCAGAGTATGGAAAAATAAATACTATGGGAGTCGCTCTCAGGAGCTCAGTGAATTAAAGCGTGGTACCGTGATAGGTTGCCACCTGTGCATTCGGGCAATGTCCTCACTACTAAATATTCCACGGTCAACTGTTAGTGGTATTATAACAAAGTGGGAACAACAGAAACTCAGCCAAGAAGTGGTATGCCACTTTAAATCACAGAGCGGGGTCAGCGCATGCTGAGGCGCACAGTGCGCAGAAGTCGCCATCTTTCTGCAGAGTCAATAGCTACAGACCTCCAAACATGTGGCCTTCAGATTAGCTCAAGAACAGTGCGTATAGAGCTTCATGGAATGGGTTTTCATGGCCGAGCAGCTGCATCCAAGCCTTACATCACTAAGTGCAATGCAAAGCGTCGGATGCAGTGGTGTAAAGCACGCCGCCACTGTACTCTAGAGCAGTGGAGATGTCTTCTCTGGTTTCTCTGTCTGGCAATCCAATGGACAAATCTTTGTTTGGCGGTTAATAGGAGAACGGTACTTGCCTGACTGCATTGTGTAAAGTGTAAAGTTTGGTGGAGGGGGGGTTATGGTGTGGGGTTGTTTTTCTCTCTCTTAATGCTTCAGCATACCAAGACATTTTGGACAATTTCATGCTCCCAACCTTGTGGGAAGAGTTTGGGGATGGCCCCGTCCTGTACCAACATGCCTGTGCACCAGTGCACAAAGCAAGGTTCATAAAGACATGGATGAGTTTGGTGTGGAGGAACTTGACTGGCCTGCACAGAGTCCTGACCTCAACCCGACAGAACACCTTTGGGATGAATTAGAACTGAGACTGCGAGCCAGGCCTTCTCGTCCAACATCAGTGCCTGATCTCACAAATGTGCTTCTAGAAGAATGGTGAAAATCTCCCATAAACACACTCCTAAACCTTGTGGAAAGCCTTCCCAGAAGAGTTGTAACTGCAAAGGGTGGGCAAACTCCATATGAACCTACGAATTAAGAATGGGATGTCATTAAAGTTCATGTGCATATAAAGGCAGACGTCCCAAAACTTTTGGCAATATAGTATATGTCTTGGACCGTCCGTGAAATTTTTTTAGAGTGTTTTATCATCCTCCAGGCAGAGATTATATATCCAATCACTTAGAAAATGAACACACTTTTCCTTATTTTACCTAATCAATCTGTATATGAGATATGTAATCAATGCTGTATTGTGAGTTTAGTCACGACTGATGGCATTGTTTGGCTCAACGCGAAATGGAGTAAATTGAACAGCATCAAGGCATGGATCAACTATATTTTTTCTTAGTCTGTTAAGGGGAAAAGTATGTAAAGATATAAGATATACTTGGGCCGTACCTTGCATTAAAGCACGGATGGCAAGAAAATTTTTCATTTCAGTAATTGACAGATGACTGGTCAAGTGAAACAAAAAGCCTAGTTTTAACCCATCAGATACATTTGATTTATTGCTAAAAAGCACTGGAAAGGCTGATGAGATGAGGCCCAGCCCAAAGTCTGTTGTTTGTCGAGGAAGTGGCCAGGTCGTACCACTCTCATCTGCTCAGTGCTTTTGGGCTGGTTGTTGAATAAGGGACGAGAGTTCAAATTCTCACACTGCTTATGCAGAGGTTGAAAGGGCCTTTTAAAGGAAACTGTCCTGGTCTAGACTCCACAGAATCCCATGTGTCTCCTGTTTAGTCCCTGCTCTACTGTCGGTAACAATTTAAAGACCTTTGGCTCGATTCTAGGACACTCCCTTCAGGAACCCATGACCAAGGTCGGAACTGGGAAATTACATGGTGCCACTCAGCACCCGTTTCATCTAGTGAGCTGTGTAGACTGGTCAAGAACCACAAAAGTAGTGGTGACCGATCCATGTAACCTTAAGCTCAATGTCATGGGAAAGAAGCTTCTACTTTCTCTAAGACCTCCAGCAGCGCTTCTTACTATGTGAGAAATAGGGCTGGATGGTATGATGGTACTGTATATTATTTTGCTATACCATAATAAGTGTGTAGGACCGGACAGCTTTTCATTATTTGCATGTGAGAGAGGAACATAAAGAAATGTGAAAATAGAGCGAAAACAACCCAGGATAAGGGAAATCTTATTTAGGGGCGTTATAGAATTCAACTGATACGGTCACAGTTTTGGTATAGGCTATTAGCTATTTTACTACTGTTTGATTGTAGTTTATCCTTTCAGAAGTAATAGTTGTTTTACTCTTTTGAGTCTTTTGGTTTTTCATTTAAGTGTTAGCCTACATAATGTGATACTATTTTGGCACTGATAGTAGACTGTTTTTTATGAATAACCTAATCTTTTTTTTGCATCTATGAAATAAAGAGACAAAATAATCAAATTATAATAAGTATCTTTTGTTTTTCAAATATCTAATTATTTATTAAAAAAATAAGCATTACCACGTGGTAATTAAGTATGCCTCTGTGTGTTAGCCCTGTGATGAATTGGCTATCCATCCTTCGGCCCAAGGAGAATGGTCGGAGGAACATGGTTATTAAAAAAATAAACAATATTTAGTTGAATTTTCCAGCAAAATATGTATGTTGCAATACACAATCACTGTGCAATAAAATGACTCCTGCTGTGATCTTTTTTGGTTATACCACCCACCCTTAGTGAAAACATTGTGAATAACTCAACTGCATGAACAAGTATTAATGTTTGACCAGACTTTTCTCTTTATCTAAATAGGAATTTCCACAAGTGACTGTTGGTGTATACATCGAGCAGCCAACTCCATTCCTGCCAGAGTTCCTCGAACGGATCCTAAATCTAGATTATCCCAAGGATAAACTGAATGTCTTTGTTCATAACAATGTGAGTGTCTGGCTGACAAAGCAATGAGAGGCATTTGACCTTTTGGATTTTAGAGTCTGTCTTTGACCGTTCTTGTTCCATCTCTTGTTCTTCAGGAGGTTTACCATGAGAAGCACATACAGAAGTTTTGGGAAGAGAACAAGGATGTATTCCACAGTTTTAAGGTTGTTGGCCCCGAGGAGAGCTTAACTCAAGGAGAAGCAAGGAACATGGGAATGTAAGCGTCCCTTTAATTTAAGAGTGACTCTTGAAAATATGCAAATAACTAAGTAAATTACAATGCAAATCTGAGCAATTTAAGATCTAACTCCTGATCAAAGATAAATACAAACATTTGCCACATGTCAGCACACTTTCAACTCTTTACAAAAAAAAAAAAAAAAAACACAGGAACAACTTCCGACTCGCCACAAAGCAGTCAATCTACCACTCCTATAGCAATGTACCAACAAAACACAGAAGACACTCCTGTGAACCCTTCTATTTGCTCTCAGTTTAGCACTGCTGTCTCCAAGATTCCCAGCTCGGCTCTAGAACCCTTTAAATCTGCTTTTACATGATCGCTTTCATATAGTGACCCCAAAAGAAATTAACACACTTAATAAAAGTATAAATGTCATCATATTTTCTCAATCGACTTCCCTGAGCCTTTAACCAGCTGGTTCCAATGTAATTATTGCTGCTTGTTTAAGTGTCACTACTACTAATGTTCATATTCAGGAAACCCCGAAACTCAGATATTAATTTTCAGTTTTAGATTTGCACAAACAATCCCAAAAACTAACATCCATTTTAGTGAATGTATGAAGTCATATACCCTCAAATATGTTTTGGACTACTCAATGGGATGTGTAAATACATATGTTGATTATCTTAGCTGGTCCTGATGCTATTTTCACTGCATGTCTGTGTTTGGCATTAGTAGCTGCTGCCATGGTGATATCCCTCACGTTGTTTGTCTTAATTAGTAGGTTCGAAAAATGCTGGTTTGCATAAGACGTCAGAGCAGACATTAAAAAATGTTTGTTTTCAGACACCTACTATTGTGCTTCAGAGCAGAACATAGAGGAATATTCATAATAAATATTCACATTTGAACAGAATGATACTCAAATGAACTGGATTGGATGGATTGTCATTTGCTTAATGTAATTATCAACTTTGTCTCAGATATTATTCTAAAATACCTTGTATTGTGGGACAAAAGGGATCATACAATTTGGTTTTGGATAAATATGTTGAGATTTTGCATTTATATTCAGATCTCTGACTTGAGCAGTTGAGCAGTTTTTTCAAAATTCGAAAAAAAAAGAAAAAAACTAAAAGCCACAAGACTTCAGCAAAATGTTCAATTTGCTATCAATTCAATCTTTCTCACTGAAATATCAAGTAAACATGTGACAGGACTAATGGATGTTGTGAAGCGGACCCGTGTGATTACAAATAAACCAGAGCTGATGTGAATGTGCCTTGTTATTGTATGAAATATCTAAAACTACTGATTGATTTTGCACTCCTGACAGAAATTATGAAATTTGTCACTATAACCTAGCCTGGTTAAAACCAGACCATTCTCAGTTGTAACTGAGTTATGGTCTGGCAAAGCGTCATAGACAAATCATTTCCAGAGGGGCGTCACCAACGGACGTCGCGGATAGACCTAAACCCAATCAGAGCGATGAAGGAGATGACGTATGCAGAGCGGCGGAGAAACATCTCCGAGTGTTGTTCTTTGCTCGGTTTTTAACAAAAAGGAAACGTTCAAATTGCTTAAAACAGATGCGATAGCTGAATCGAACGAGTGATGTTCGACGGCGGCATCCATCTTTGTAATGTAGGCTACAAAATCTGCTTCAAAATCCCAGCGCTGTCGTCATCGTGTAAAGCCCGCCCCAACGTTTCTGATTGGTGCCTCGATTTCGGCGGATTAGAAATGGGCTTGAATGAGCTCTTTGCCAGACTAACTTTCAGAGCAAATCTAAATTTGCCGGAAGTTGTCTGGGTTTTCCCAGGCTAACTATAACCATTTTTTAATCACAAATAGTGGTCAAATATTGAAACTACAGTCCAAAATCTTTCTAATGATACACAGTTTCAAGATGAACTCTTTCCCCGCCATTGACGGAATTTTCCGGCTCTCCGTGTTCCACTGTTATTCGGTAGACGCGCTTGCGGCGCTTTACACATCTTCTTAAAGAGTACAGAATCTCCGAATCAAAACACAGGCGAAAAAAATTGCAGAAACAAGCGATGAAGGCATTGCTTATGCATATTGTAGTCTTTGGGGGTGGGGGTGGGGGGATGACAGGTTTCTCAGCTTTGTGTTCAAAATGTTGCTTTTTTATGAAACCTACCCACATTCAAGTGTTGATAAAAAATTAAAAAAGATTGTCTTTTGTTTAAAAGCAGATGCTCTGTTCTTTCTTTTGAAATATTGCATGTTCAGATATTCATACAAAAAAATATTCTGAGGGCCATGGAATTTAGGTAAAAATTATCAAATGCGCTGGCGGTGGCTGGCAACTTGCTGCCGGGGAAAGAGTTGAATAAGAATGGTGATCTTTGCATGTAAAGAGGTTGAGGGAATCAACATTGCACAGAACGTTTCCAATATTAATAAGGACACCCTCATTGCTTTCTTACAGGGATTTGTGCAGAAAGGATCTTTCTTGTGATTATTACTTCAGCATTGATGCAGATGTGATGCTCACCAACCGACAAACCCTGAAACTCCTCATTGAGCAAAACAGGTACATTCACTTTGATGCTAAGCATTTCAATACTCTGGAATCTTCCACAGTAACCGTTTTGTCTGAGGGAAAGGACTTGAATCCCTCAAGTGCTAAAACCACAGGAACATTACAGCCGACTGAATGCAAATCCCTTACGGTTTAAAAATAAGCATGGGTGGCTTCCTGTTTTCCCATGGCGCATAGAAACAGTCTGCTCTATATCGCATGAACTCTTAAAATGGCACTTGACTCCTACTAAAAAACAAGCCCGAACTCAGTCACATTTAACGTGACAACCTAAGCACTCTTTCGCATGACTATAGAGGAAGGCCGTTTTGGATATTTTGAGAGGTCTTGGGAACTCTCTCTGCTGGCCTCTGGCTTGTGGAGTGAAATCGTAACTTGCTTTCACATCGTTGACCAACACTATAATTTCCACTAATGTGTTTTGAATGACATGTTTACCTCAGTAAAGTGATATTCTGTATGCTTGTAGAGTTTAAGGTCACACTAGATGTGAAGGCTTGACTGTGTTACTTCAGGGTCACTCTCATGATTATAGAAACCATACCATGTAAAACTGCTCTTGTGTTCCTGAATAAAAGGATGCACTCTTCTCAACCTCACACAAGAAAATGTTCTCACTTGAATCATCTTAACCACTTACTTGTGCTATGTTAAAGCAATATGCTATAGTGTCATCTTGCAAAAATTCAGTACATCAAATCTACACCTGTTTTGTGGTCATCTTTCAGCATCAGATTTTCTTGTACGCCTTCTTAGTAGACCTACAGGATGTTGTACATTTATGAGCTGATGCTGATTTTTGTGTCATTTATCTTTCTCCACCTCAGAAAAATAATTGGACCTCTTGTCACCCGTCACGGAAAACTGTGGTCCAACTTTTGGGGAGCCCTGAGCCTAGATGGTTATTATGCAAGATCTGAGGACTACATTGACATCGTGCAAGGAAAGCGTGTGTGAGTGCCTTGAGAGAATGCGATTCAGAAATGATTGAGATCTAAAATGTCATTGTAGGCTATATAATCTTATTAGACAATTAAGAAAATCCATAATTATCCTTCTCCCAATCAAAAAGAGGACTCTATTAAAACTCAGATTGCTTTTTAGCATGTACATTTCTCACCAGACCACTTCTTTAACAAAGTCAATCTATTTTAATCTATCTATTAAAAATATGACTATTTAATACCAAACATGGTTTCTATTCTCATTGGCCAATAAAATTTTTACTTTTGCACACACACACACACTTATTTCAGTATCTTTGTGGGGACTCCATAGACATAATCATTTTTATACTGTAGAAACTGTATATTCTATACCTTAAACCTAACCGTCACAGAAAACGTTCTGCATTTTTACATTTTCATTAAAAACATCACAGTATGATTTATAAGCTGTTTTTGCTCATTGGGTCCAAAACATTTCCCCACAAAGACAAGAATTTCGGGTCCCCACAAAGATCGCAATACCCAAAATCCTTGTCTTTGTGGGGACATTTTGTGACATGTAGGGTTTCCCAGAACCACACACATGCACGCACACACACACACACACACACACATAAGCATATAACCCGTCAAAAGTTTGGAATAATTGCAATTTTTAACATTTTTAAAAATTACAAATTTAACAAGGCAGCATTTATTTGATACAAAATACAGTACATTCTGTAATATTATGACACATTATTACAAATTTAAATTATTTATTTTAATACATTTTAAAATGTAATTTATTTCTGTGATGCAAAGCTGAATTTTCAGCATCACTCCAGTCTTCAGTGTCACATGCCTCTTCAAAAAACATTGTAATATGATGATTTTGTGCTCAAGAATTTTTTTTTACTGTTGTCAATGCTAAAAACAGTTGTGCTGCTTAATATTTTTGAGGAATATATAAATCAAATCTTTTGTCTTTTCTTGTGTAAATAGTGGTTTGTGGAACATCCCCTTCATGGCCCACATCTACCTCATTAAGGGCCAGACTCTGAGGAATGAATTCAAAGGGAGGAATGTCTTTGTGTTGGAGAGACTGGACCCTGACATGGCCATGTGCAGGAATGCCAGAGACTTGGTATGACCGCTGGAACACAAAACTGTGCAATTGTAATACAAATTGAATCTAGATCAGCAACAATTATATTATTTATCTAATGATAGTCTGTGGTTTCAAGTATTTAGGTATGCAATGTCAATTTAATATAATTTGTATCTGTGCAATTAATATAAAAAATTCATGCTAACTAAAATGTTTACTAATATATTTAATATTGTATTTAATATTGCTCTCATTTAAAATGTTCAAACATGCATTTTAGTCTCGGACTAGCTTAAACCTGGTCTGTGAAACTGGGGGTTAATTTTTAAGTTAAGCTCTATCAACAGAATAAATGACATGCTGTTTTTTGATAAAACACACATTTCAAGTAATGCACCTACAATGGAAAACTGTTAAAATACATACCATTTCGAAAGTAGTCACAACATTTTTTTTGTGTTATCATGAGTGGTATAATTGATAACTAACTTTTCTGTGCAAAATGATGGCCAATATTTCAAGTTTTATCTTAAACATTTAGAGTCTGTTATCACGGAAACATGATACACACATAAATTATGTTTACATTACACTGTTTACTTCTTACAAATACTGTTTACTTCTTACATTTAAACTCCACCCACATAAATTATGTTAGTAACATATACAGTGCTGGTCAGAATTATTTGCCCCTTGGTAAATATGATCAAAGATGGCTGTAAAAATGTAATCTGCATTGTTAATTTTTTTGATATTTTATAAAAAAAAAAGAAGCAAAAATCTAAGCTTTCATTGAAGTAAAAGAATTGAAAGCGGGGGGAAAATCACATCTCCAAAACACGTTAGGAACAATTATTTGCCCCCTTTTATTAAATACTTTTTGCAACCTCCTTTTTGCAAGAAGTTGGCGCTTCTTCTCTTTAGTTCAGCCCACTCATCTTCTATAGGGTTCAGGTCAGGGAACTGGGACGGCCATTGCAGATGCTTGGTTTTGTGCTCAGTGACACATTTTCAAATGATGTTTGTTTTTAGATCACTGTCCTGTTGGAAGATCCAAACATGGCCCATTATAAGATTTCTTGCACAGGCTGTCAGGTTTAGATTTTTTATCTGTTGGTATTTGATCGAATCCATGATGCCATGTATCTGATCAAGATGCCCAGGACCTCTGGCAGAAAATTAGGCCCACAGCATTAAAGTGTTTCATTTTACACATGGGGTACTTTTTTATCCCTGTATGAACCAACCCCATATTAAGTGTTTGCTGCCAAAAAGCAAATTTTTTGTTTTATCTGTCCAGAAATCTTATAATGGGCCATGTTTGGATCTTCCAATAGGACAGTGATCCAAAAACAAACATCAAAATCAAAACATAAATGGGTCACTGAGCACAAAACCAAGCATCTGCAATGGCCATCCCAGTCCCAGACCTGAACCCTATAGAAGATGAGTGGGCTGAACTGAAGAGAAGAAGCGCCAACATGGATATGGAGATATTCTGTATGGAGGAATGGTCTCTGATCTCTTGTCAGGTGTTCTCCAAACTATTCAGGCATTATAGGAGAAGACTCAGAGCTGTTATCTTGGAAAAAGGAGGTTGCAAAAAGTATTTTAAAAAAGGGGGCAAATAATTGTTTCCAATGTGTTTTGGAGAAAAATATTTATTTCATAATGTGATTTTCCCCCCACTTTCAATTCTTTTACTTCAATAAAAAGTTTGATTTTTGATTTTTTTTTTAGATAAAATATCAAAAGGATAAACAATGCAGATTTATTTTTTACAGCCATCTTTGATCATATTTACCAAGGGGCAAATAATTCTGACCAGCACTGTAACTAGTTAATCCAGTGCTAAATGGTAACTGACAGCATGTTACAGATTCTGTCGATAGAATTTAAGTTGGACTAAGGGGGAATGTAGGAAGGTGGATGATAAAGCTTAACCTCTTCAACAGCCATTGTTCTGTATTAGTTTGCACATGAAATTTTAGCCTGATTTCTCATTGCTTTTAAACATCTGCTGCACTTCTGTGACCAAGATGTAACTGGCAAGTATTCAAAGTATATCAGTGTGCTGTTGTGAAGGCATGACCTCTCTGTCCTTTTATGGTAGCATCTGTGATGCATTCAAAGTGTTCATTATCCTTTTCCTCTCTCCCTTTTCCACAAGTAACATGACATTGAACCAATGGGAATGTCTGGCTGTGTGTGTTTGCCTCTCCTTAAACATCCTACACCACTAATAACTAACTCTGCTGTTTTTCTAACTAAAATACTTCCTGTTTACTGCTTAGGACACCTTAAGGCAGTGCACAGCTCTTTTCTAAACAGAAAATCAGCCAACTAAAACACAGGCACCTCAACTGTCCAAAAAGGGCATTCTTCCCTAATATGCAAATTACTTCATCTCTCTCTGTTACTCACATGGTTTATGTCTCATTATATAATTTACATGGTGCTTTTCCTTCGTTTTAGACAGTACACAGAGAAAGAGAATCTCCTTCTCCGGAAAGATTCCATATGCTCAGACCCCCAAAGGTTCCTCTTGTTTTGATTATTCTATTTTATATAATTTAAGATTCAAATGTTTTAAAGCAAGGCGTCACTTTTCCAAGTGTTAAGAAAGTTATATTCCAGCCATACTAAATGAAGTAACAAATGCATATTTTTGGAAGTAAATGCCACTAACATTTAGTATTTGCTTGCTTGAGGTAATCTCAAGATCACAAGCATTGTTGTCAGATTACAAAGGAAAGTGTAAACCAGATTTGAGATAAATTACTATGCATGTGGAAAAACCATAAACCCCCATTTTATGCTCAGTGTGGTTGTTTCATGGTTTTTTTCTATTCCAAACATTTATCTGCATGTCCTAGTAGGCATTCAAACATTTGATTTAAACATAACGCCATTTTAGAATACATCTTGCACTGACAGCTAACCAGCGGAACCCTTTGGGAAATTGACGCCATTGTTTTGATAAACTACCTCTGCTTTTTGATGGGGTCAACCTGGACAAAGCACCAGATTATATATATATACATATACACAGAACCATACAATTAAACACCCCTTATGAGTTAAGTGGTGGAAAAGCCAATGAAGGATCTAATAAATATCCTCCATTATAGTTTTCCCTGCAGTGACCTCTATATCCAAGAGCAACCCTCTCCCAAGCACACCAATACCAATAACATGAAACTTACCCTCATAAGCTCCAAGACTTATCTCAGCCTAGGTACTTATGTAGCACTTGCTACTTTTGTATTTTTGCATTGGATTCAACAATTATGCTAATATTTTTGAGATTGGTGCAAAATGATATGGAAAAACCTAGACTGAGAGTAAGCTTGGATCTCCCCACATTTAGTTGCAAGAAACCTTGTCCCTGCTTGTAGTATAATAAACAGGAATGTTGATTCCTGGAGTTGCACTTTTCCCTGTGTTCCCGTTCCATTCCCTCTCAAAGCCGTTCCCAACATCTGTCCTCCATTGTTATTGATCACACATTTTTTATAACAGATTTTGATGCTTTTTTGTGATTTATTTTATCATTGACTTTAAATTATTAGGGTTTTGTTTATTGCTTATTTTACATGTACAGCACATGAGGGTTTTTTTTCTGAATTGTGAATGTTCGACTTTTTCCATTATAAATATAAATTGTAGTATCTAACTACATTTTCTTTGTCCGCTACAGGGAGTTTTCATGTATATTACAAATCGTCATGAGTTTGGAAGGCTTATTTCGACTGCCAACTATAACACATCCCATTATAACAATGACCTTTGGCAAATATTTGAAAACCCTCTGGTAAGTGACTACACAATTTGTGATCGAATGTTTTCTGTATACAAAGTGTCTTTTACAAAAACCCAGAAGTTCTCATTTAGTGGTTAATTTGTCATCAGTAATGAAGTGGAGTGTTGACAGGTTAAACATAAGTCTGTGTTGACCTCCATTTCTGTTTTAGTCTGTCTGCCGAATGAATGCTGCTGAGAAGCTTATCAATGTTTACAATGCAGGTCAGTGAATGGACCAAGTACTAATTCTCTTTCTTTTACACAGGACTGGAGAGAGAAATACATCCATCCCAACTACACTAGAATTTTTACTGACAACATCTTGGAGCAGGTATTTATTAATTTAGTAGATGCTGTTTGGGTAGAGTGGGAAAGATCATTCCACCATGGATGTACAGTGAAACTTAATATTCCGGAAAGAGACTTTATTCACTCTCTTATCGACCAGACTTATCGGAAAGATTTGCAAAAGTGGATGTAATAAGGAGGCCACAAATGCAGAACCAGTGGTTGTTCTATTGGCAAGCATCAGTACCTTGAACTTTGAGGGCAGCAACTGGCAATCAGTGAAGCAAGGCAAGTAGTGGTATAGCACAGACTCTTTTGAAGACCAAATGAACCACATCTGCAGTTTAAGTGTCCATGCAAGAAGGCAGCTAGCTGAGCATTGCAATTTTCCAGTCTAGAGGTGCACATTGTTTAGATTAGAACTAGATAGGACCTGATCTTCTTGATGAAGTACAGTGTGTAACAGACGTTGGCTAGTGAGAGCTATGCATGTAAACCTCACTCCTCTAATCTCAAGAGGCGTTCTAGTGACTGACACTAGAGACTGCGGTCTTTAGCCTCATTGTTAGAGTGCCCGCCTTCCATGTGGATGGGGCCGGGTTGGACTCCCAATTAGAGCGGGCGGTTCGAACTAGAGGGGCTACAGTGGTGCCGTGACCCGTTTGGGAGTGAGGTTTAGGGGGGTGAGTGTAACAGACGTAGGGCAGTAAGAGCTGTGCGTGTAAACCTCAATCCCCTAATCTCTAGAGGCGCTCTAGCGAATGGCACTGGAGACTGCGGTCTTTAGCCTCCTTGTTAGAGCGCCCGCCTATCATGCGGACGGGCCCGGGTTCGAGTCCCGCTTAGAGCGGGCGGTTCGTACTGGAGGGGCTACAAGTGTAAATCTGCATGTCTGGACAGCCTTTGCAATGGTGCGTGAAGCTAAACTAGTCATCAAACACTACCTCCAAATTCTTCTCTGACCTGGATGTTGTTTTCTATGATGGGCCTAGCTGAACTATGATGCTGAAGACAAGAGCCTTCGTGTTTGTTAGGTTGAGCCGAGATTTGGGCTGCCAAAGGCAAGAATGAGAATTAGAACTGTGTTTCTGGCATAGGAGTGTTAGGAAAATCCATGGTATTAATGATAAGTCTAAACAACGTTGTGTATATTGAGAAGACAAGGCAAAGCACCGAACCCAGAGTCACCACTGTGGTTACTTGATGGCAACTTCTCCAAATACAGAGGAGATAGGATTCAAATCAGCAGTTTCCAAGATTCCCAGTTATGAGAAAGTTTATGGCAGGATCTGGTGATTTACAGTGTCAAAACATCCAAGCTAGTTTGAGTCCCAGCCTTTCTGTGTGGAGTTTGCATATTTTTCCCATGTTGGTTTGGGTTTCCTCTGGATTGTGTAGGAAACCGGAGTACCCAAAGACATGGGCTCCAACATTCCCACAAGCCTATATTGCATTGGCTGGGCAAGTTAGGCCCTCGAGGTCCACTGACCTGCAGAGGTTATTTCCAGCCTGGATCAAACTGACCTGCCTGTAGCATTAGATATCCTGAAAACCTGGATTAGCTTTTCCAGGTGTTTGATTAGAGTTGGAGCTAAACCCACTATACTGTATAGGAAATGCAGTTCTGGAGAAAGAATGGATTTGGAGGCCTTAAAGGGATATTCCACCCAAAAATGAAAATTCTGTCATTATTTACACACCCTCATGTTGTTGCAAACCTGTTTGATTTTCTTTCTTCTGCTGAACACAAAGGAAGATATTTTGAAGAACAATCGGAACCAAACAGTTGTGGGGCACCATTGACTTCCATAGTATTTTTTTTTCTACTATGGAAGTCAATGGTGCCAAAGAACTGTTTGGTTCCAATCGTTCTTCAAAATATCTTCATTTGTGTTCAGCAGAAGAAAGAAACTCATACAGGTTTGCAACAACATGAGGGTGAGTAAATGATGACAGAATTTTCATTTTTGGGTGGAGTATCCCTTTAAAGCAGAAAAATTACCCTCTACACTTTTGTAGCAATTATTTTTTCTAATTGTAATGTTAGTCAAGCTTTGTGCATCAAAAATAATTGTTATTTAGATTTATAGAACAATTTTGATAATTTTCCACCTCTTTGATTTTTTATAAATGTGCTTGGTAGAGTGGGCTGGGAGCTACAGTATCACTACATACTTTAGTGCTTTTATTTAAAAAAAAAAAGATGATATTAAGCACCTGTTTATCTTTCTGCAGCCATGCCCAGATGTTTTCTGGTTCCCCGTGTTCTCGGAGAAAGCCTGCGATGAGCTGGTGGAGGAGATGGAAAAGTATGGGTCATGGTCTGGTGGAAGTCACGAGGTCAGATAAACCCGCCGGCCTTAAAACAGTCTGCACACTTTGTACAGGGATCACCCTTGAATGAAAATGACTTAAAAATGTGTAAATACAAAAGAAAGTAGATTATTATTCTTAGCAGAAGGAAATGTGAGAATATCTACTATTTAATCCTTATTTGGGGCATTTATCCCCAGTGTATATGAACTTTAAAATAGACTTTACACAGCAGGGCAATTGTGCGTTTTTTATCATTGAAGGTTTGCCCAGTCATTGGGTCTCATTCATGAAACATTCGTAAATATACGAGTAAATATGCGAGTGATTTGCGCGTAAAGAGACCTTCCCGAAAACTCTTCTCCTGATTCACAAATACTTCGTAAACGTCAGATGTGATAGTGAAATGTGTGTGTGTGTTAATGAATTCCAATCAGTCGTAAATGGGATGCGCGTGCACGTTCATTCTCAATTACCATAAATCCCGCCCATTAAATCCGACTGACAACTATGGGCATCATATTATGACATGAATGCGAATGAAAAAAAAAAATTCTCAGATGCAGAAATTGAAGTTTTATTATCAGAAGTTCATTCAAAACACCACATTTTATTTTCAAGCGTACATAGTGGCGTATCGGGTCCTAAAAAAAAGGAAGCTTGGCAGCATTACAGATGCAGTTAATGGAGTTTCATCTGTTAATCGAACATTCCCAGAAGTGAGAAGAAAATGGTTCGACATTAAGAGCAAAAAACGAATTAGTTCACTTCGGAAAAATAGTATTCAAACTGGAGAAGGACCACCATCGCAGATGCTATTACTGGCTCTCATAATAAGAAAAACCGTATGTAATTACTATATATAATATTTTTTTTAAATGCTGTGCAAATATGTACCCGATTAAGGTGAATTAAAATGCAGTCTTATTAATGAGCAAAACGTTCGGGTGTTAAGCGCACTATTTACGCGTGGCTGGGAGCAGGTGTAGATTTCTTGTGTACCAACTAACATTTGGAAAATCCGAACATTTTAATGAATCGGAAAATTTACGCCAGAACCACTTTACACACGATTTACACACAAATTTGTTCTGCTCGTGTTTCATGAATGAAACCCATTGTGTTTTCTCTTTGCAGGACAAGCGTATCACTGGAGGCTACGAGAGTGTCCCGACAGATGACATTCATATGAGACAGATCGATTTCGATAAGGAATGGCTGCACTTTATCAGAGAATTCATCTCCCCCATCACTCTCAAGGTTTTCTCTGGCTATTACACCAAGGTGAGCCAGTCTCTCTGGACCTGGACTGAGTCATAATCAGCTGTTAAAATCAGAATGTCTCTTCTACCTCTACTTCATCTTTTTGTAAGGCATTATGTCTTCCTATGTTTATTAGGTTGAAACCAGTGTCAAAAGTCTACTTTTCAATTAAGGGGCCAATTTATTTTATTTTTTTACTTTTTAAAGGTAATTTGTATGGTTACCCTATTAAATGTATCTGTGTCATTTTTTTTTTTATTAATTACTTCAACCAGAATATAGACCGTTTCCCCAAATCAACAAAAGTCATCGAAGGTGGAAAAAAAGGTGTATCTGACATGACATGTTTATTTACAAAGACAGTATGCAGTTGCTCAAAGGTGCCATACATGTATTTACGACAACTGCATGATGTCGCATAATGTAAATAGCCAAATAAAGTATGTAAAAAAGACAATTAAAAAACATCTGTGAAGATTCTAGAAAAAAACATGGTTATTTTTCACCCCCAAGTCAAAATAGTTTAAGATATAAGGCAGTTAAAACCATTAAGAACAAAAGATCATAAATGTTTTTTTGTGTGTTGTGACATTTTTATCACAGTTATTCACTGTCATTACAGTAATGCATGTTTTACTTATAAAGTTCTTTCTGTATTATTATCTGAAATTACAAATTTAAACCAAACACAGGTGGCATGCTCAAAACAAAACACTTTGCCAAAGACTTAAAGCCAGCTGTATCCTTACACCAGGATGGGGAAATTTGTTTTATTTGTTGAATTATTGCAAATTTGCATTTCAGTGTTTTTTCTTTTTGCAACGCACACAGTATTTATAAATTCCACACTAGATTTTCCAACATTTTAATTTAATTGCAAACTAATGGTTTTGAACTTATACCTGGTTCTTGCAGCATTTTTTACTTTGTGAGGTTAAATATGACCCAGACATTTACTTGACAGGCTTCTTGAAATTCATCCGTTAAGTCCAGATGATTTGACTCATGACTTCACATTCTAATGCAACAATTGAGCTGCTGCTTATTAGTTATAAATAGGGCATTTTCTATAATTTGAGCAATTTAAAGATTTTATTTTTGTCAGCCACATGGATCTTTTTTGTACATTACACATCGCATGATTTCCAAAGGCTTATTACAGCAGCCAGCTAAAACACAGCTAACTAGATGAGCTTTGTTAGGTCTTTGGTTGACGTGACTCATGGAATGAGTCAAGTCATCTTTTTCTCTCTGTAATTTTCAGCTTTCCCTCTCTCGCTGTTCTTTCGGGAAGGCACTGTGCACTATTGAGTGGACGAGTGTTATTAGGTCTCTGGTTGATTTGACTTATGGAATGTGAACTCCGGTTGGCACCATGAGTCTGAGTTCTTTGTAGGTAATCCTTTAAAGGGATAGATAACCCAAATAACGGAATTCGAATTTTAGAAGAATCTTCTTGAAGCTCTTTTCCATGGAACAACAGTTCAAAATGGCCAAGTCTGTTAAAAGTACGGTATGCAAGTAGTCCATATTATTCCAAGTCTTCCAAAGCCACATTGTCATTTGTGTCATCTGTTGTTGTATAGTAAAACTTGCGTGAACGTGAAGGCACTCTTTTTTTTTTCTTCACAAAAGAAAAAGCTGCACAAATTAAGGTGCCGTTTACACAAAACGGAAAACTTAATTTACGCGACAACAGCTTTTTGGGGGCCTGAAAACGCAAACTTTTGAAAACGATACTGTTATTATCTCTGTGTAAACTACAAAAACGCGCATTTGTATAAATGGTGATGTCATGCGCATATTACGTTTTCAGTCCGTAGTGTTTCTTTACAAAGGGACATCGCCAACTACTGGCCTGGCAGTAGAATACAGCGTTTTTAATTGTTTTTGCAGATCATGTGAACGGGGATTGCTTTGACAACAGTGTCGCCTGTACGAGAAAAACGCAAAGGAAAAAAAAAAAGTTTTTCGTACATTGTTGTCAAGCAAATCTGTCTGATACTTTAGAGAATTGGGTTTTGATTGTGTCTCCTATCTTTTTATGTCTTTCAGGGCTATGCAGTTATGAACTTTGTGGTGAAGTACACTCCAAACAGACAAGCCTATCTGAGGCCACATCACGATTCATCAACTTTCACCATTAATGTTGCTCTCAACAACAAGGGCTTAGATTTCCAGGCAAGCTTGTGATATACTGGCCTTACTTTTCCTAAAATAGATTTTAAATACTTCAATCACATGTAGTTAAACTTATGACGCATTTCCTTCTATTTCAGGGTGGAGGTTGCCGATTTCACAGATATAACTGTTCCATAGAGTCTCCTAGAAAAGGCTGGAGCTTCATGCATCCAGGTAGACTCACCCACCTTCACGAAGGACTACCTACGACCAACGGCACACGCTACATAGCAGTGTCCTTCATAGATCCTTAGACTCCCTGGCAGATCTAGCAGTTCTACACTAGACATTTACTGGCCTTGATATGTTTGTGTGGTGTCAGCTGTTTGTTTTTACTGATTTATTCTTGGTTTATGTGTTGTGTGACTGTTTGTGTTTGCTGTCTTTTGAAACATTTACTACTGTCGAAAGAGAAAATGCTGTTCATCAGAAGTTTAATAAAGTGGGTGCACACATACTCACTCCGGCAGACTTCATACATATAAACCTCGGTCAGAACTCAAAATTACATTCAGATATTTTATCATATTTTTTCTACTATAACTTTGACAAAGAAATCAGGTGAGCTCAGTAACTCTTCATTTAAACAGTTTTAGTTCGGGGTGTTTAGCATTGGCACACGTTCATAATAGCTGTCTTCAAGTCCTCCTGGAAAGTTAGCATATTAGTTTGGAAATTGTAATTTTAATAAGATGTGCATTTAAGTCATTTTTATTAGAATAAAATTGCATAAACATTGCACAAGCCTGTCACCCTTTTAAACTTTTATTTTCTAGCAAACATTAGTGCTATTCTACATCAACAGCACATTACAGTGAATGTCAAAAAACTAAATTGTACCATCAATATTGGGAGTTACAACTTTATGATAAATATTAATTAGCTTCCACCAGTATTCTCAAACCGACATGCCCCCAACTCAAGGTCTGGGTTAAAACAAATAAAAAGAGTGTGCAAATGAACAATACTCATAAATGCAATTATTCCAACATGATTTCAAAGCAGCAATAAGTACACTGTCAGCTTCCTACCATCAGTAAAATAAAAAGGTAAAATTGTTTATTTCAGTTTTCATTGATAATTGGTACAAAGGAAGGTGAGCTTCAAGGACTGTAAAATAATCTAGATTACTGTAAAATAAGAGCTGTTACTGACAATGAAATAACATGACTTCACTAGTTCTTCCATGTAGCAGTTAACCACGTTTTTAAAGACATGAAGGTAATGTTATATGACTTACATGACAAGGTTACATGACTATGAAACTATGAAAATGCTGTCAACAAAATACATATAATTTTGTATGTTTGCACAACAAGAAACAACAGGATTTTAAATTAATTCTGGTTAAGTTTTTTTTTTCCAAAGATTTGCTGAAGGTGTTTGTTTTTTTGTTGTTGCTGTTTTTTTTTTTTTTTTTTACTGTAAAAACAAGGTAAAATATGCCTTATTTTCGGAACTGAGAATATCTCAGAGATGTCAAATGTTTTACTTTCTTGTTCCTTTTAAATGTCTCAGCCAGGTCAAAACTCTTAACTTATTTTGAAATTGTTGAAATAATAAAAATGTTTTTTAAAGAGAAAAAGCTTTTTATATTTGACAATAAATGCTTTGTGTTGAAATTTGTTCATAAAAAAAAAAGATTTTTGCACTAAAAATATGATCAAGACAGATCAATATTGGGAACATCACGATAATTTAAACACTGACCTTGTAAAATACAATGCAGCTTTAAAAATTTACACCATTAATTTAAGAAAATATGTTATGACATGTCACCTTTATTTATATAGTGTGTTTTACAATACATATTAGCAGATTAGGAAAGCAACTTTACAATGATAACACGAAAATAATGCAACAAAGTTTGTTTCTAGAAGAAAATAGTCTAGGTTCAGTGATGGTTCAAATCCTGACATCTTGAAACATGCACATTCCACATGTCATACTAATGTAATACAGGATGTGTTATGTGAACACTTGCGTGTCATATACATAATATGCCACTTGGCTTGTCAAACCATGCATGTCTCTATAGAGTCAGTCATCGCAGCTGAAAAATGAATGTGTTGACAGTGTTCATTCATCTCCAGCTTGATGCAATCGCTGTGACAGTACATGGTCAATGTCAGTGACACATACTTGAACTTGTCTTTAAGTATGATTGATGACATGATACAATTTTAACGCAACAATTTAAGGATTGTGCGGGGGAGTTGAAACTGGTTCCTCCTTCCATGCAGCTGGATCCTTTTAAGTGGAATCAGAGATGAGCGTATCCCCCTACAGCACAGTGTTGTCATCCGGCAATAGAAAGTTTTGTTAAGTCCTATGTTCAGTACATGTTTCTTTAAATGTTTGCAACCAAATATAATGTTTGAAAAAGTATCAAAGAACATCCCAATAAGGTTTGGGAGTCACTATCATGGACCATTTGAAGGTGGGACATCCTTTTCTGACACATAGTCACAGGATCACATGGTGTGAGAAGAAGACAATTACAAAATTACATGAACTGTGCATAAAAAATATGTGTGTTTATGAAGGTGTAGATAAGCCTTTTGGCAGGTTTTATGAAGTTTTTTTTATTTAATTTGCATGTTCACAGTTTTGTTTTTGTGTTGCCTCAGGGCAATGTTGTGCAATAGATGTCTTTTGATGATGACACTGGTTTCAACTTTTCAAGGATGTCTTGGACAATTGACCGTTTGCAAAGACCCGTCCCCTTTAGTTACTGTTGCTATGTCCGACAAGCCACGCCACTCTCACACCATGTTCTCACGCAGTGAAAAATACATTGCGGAGCAGAGAGGACACTGACAACGTGCTGACAGACAGGACAGACCAGGTTACTTTTGATATGAAACAAAGTCTCACATTTCAAATTTGGTATTTTTTACCGGCAACTATAGTTGCCGCAGTGTATAGTTGTCATTTTCCTTTTGCAAGTATTTTTCTAGATGTTATCCATGTCTCAATGCCATGCAAGGAAACAACCAAATAAAGGATTTCAAAAAAAAAAAAAAAAAGGTATTCACTTCCTTCCTGTCACATGAGGCTGTCAACTTCCTACCCCTACTTCCAGGAAGCATGGCGAAGGTAGCCTGACTTCGTCATACTCATATTCTAGTCAGAATGTGAGTCTGATACTGCTTCATAGGGCTTTGATTATGAGGCGTGTCTTCACCGAACCAGGAAAAAAAAAAACTCTGCACTCAATTGGATAGACCTACAACCAATGAGAGCAACGCAGTAAGTCAACTACTTTGCATAGCACAGTTGTCAACTACAGAACTCAAATGCACGCACGCTGGAAGAAGTAAAATAACGAGTGTTGCTTCTTTTACTTGGCCCTCTATGAGTGCGACCAAAGGAGAAACCACAACGACCACAGGGTTTTCATTGCGTCCCATCTTCTTAGTTACCATCGGAGCCAGCTGATAAATTAAACTTTTGCCGAATCCCATAGGAAGGACGGCAAACACATCTTGACGATCGACAAATGCCTTGATTGTAGTTCTATGTTCGTCTTTTAAAATGAATGCGCTGTCGATTTTTTTTACAACGGATGCGATAGCGGAATCTCTACATCTCAGTTCTCCAGCGGCAGTCATCTCTGAGGGAAACCTGTTCAACCCAAGCACTCTTTGATAACGTGAGGATTACGTCCCTGCAGATCATCTGTCCATCATCGTATAAAGCCCGCCCTGGCAATTTGATTGGCCCGACGATTTCTGAACCGATCATAATGGGCTCTATGCACGGCGGTATTTCCGGTGAAGGTCTAAGGATGCTGGATTACTTCCGCCGATCGTAGAGTCCAATGCTATACCGAGAATTTATATTGGTTTTTATACTCTATTGCTATACTAAAGAAACGTTAGTCACAAAAACAGACAAAACAGACACTCCTCATTTTGTTTATGCTTCTGTGTTTATTATATTAAATAAACATAACTATATATAAAATTACATCTAAACGTATTAAAGTTTCGTTTCAAAGACGAGAGGACAGTCAATTTTGAAGACTCTGCCATAATCCCGTTTTCCTCGGTTTTCCTCCGCTTTAAATCTCCCCAACCGGAAACGCACGAGCATCCTTGTGTCAAACGCGGAAGTTATGCGTGCATATAGCCCATTACTCCTCAATGGAGCGAGTCCAGACCGAACTTCCCGATCAAAAAATGTTGTGGGCGGGGTTCGGGCTGGCATCCAGGCTATGGCGAAGGCAAACCCTCCCAAAGAAAGCTCATTTTCATATTACTAATAAGTTTTTTTTTTGTTGACATATATATATCTACATAATCATGAAGGTCTCTAGAATCCTCCAAACAAAACAAATCTTATGATAGATCTATAGTTTTTTGTATACTTAGTCAAAAGTCCAAGCGGCAACTGGTGGGCAAATGCCTTGTAAGTACATATATCATGGGGAAATGGGGTATACTGTGTTAATAGGTTAATAATTTTAGGTTATTTGACTAGTTTAGTGCATAAACATAACTTTACCCTTTAAATGACATCTCTACTGTTCATAAGTACTGTCTGTATGCACTGTTATTTTAGTTTTTTTCCATTTTGTGATTTGTTTGTTATATATATATACACTACCGTTCAAAAGTTTGGGGTCGGTACGATTTTAAATACTTTTAAAATAATTCTCTTCTGCTAACCATGGCTGCGCTTATTTGATTAAAAATACAACAAAAATCAGTTATAGTATTAAATATTATTCCAGTGTAAATCAGCTGTTTTCTATGTGAATATATAGTAAAGTGTAATTTATTCCTGTGATCAAAGCTGAATTTTCAGCCTCACCAGTGTCAGTGTCTTCAGTGTCAAATGATCCTTCACAAATCAGTATAATATGAGGATTTGATGCTCAAGAAACATTTATTATTATTATCAATGTTGAAACAGTTGTTGGTCTGTCAGTTGTACAGTTTTTTTTGTTTTTTTTTAGGATTCTTTGATGAATAGGGTTAGGGTTAGAATCTTTTGTAACATTATAAATGTCTTTACTGTCACTTTCGATCAAATTAATTATTCCTTGATAAATAAAAGTATTGATTTCTTTCCTCCAAAAAATAAAAATAAAATTCTCACTGACCCCAAACTTTTGAACGGTAGTGTATATATATATAATTTTTTCTTCATTCTATTTATTTATTTTCTTTTAACTTTTTGTTACACAATGCCCTGTTATGGCTGCACTTTGTTCTGCACTCTACCACTTTAACCCTTGTGCGCTGTTCATTTGAGGTTTACAGTCGGGCTGTTTGTGGTCTCAGAGACCCCAGGCAACAAAATGTAATTTTGTAAAAAATTTTGTAAAAATTTTTTACAAATGTAATTGGTTACATTTTGTAACAAATTACATTTTTGATATATGCATATCTACATATTATGAAATCATAATTATAACAATAAAAGTTACTTTTTGTCAAAGTTTAGCAGTTTTTGTACTGAAAAACAATCGTCTTATTTTTCAATAATGTTACATTATAATTAGAATCAAACCTGATCAAGATGTTACAAAGAGAAAAGTTGGAGTCTTCAGAGTTTATCATTTATTTCAAACATCTGTTTTTCACATAATTCTAAAAATTGTGTGCAGTGTGCCACAAAATTTCTGTCTATGTGTGTTCTTTCTGATTTTGAGGATGGATTTTGTCCATTGACAAAAATCATTTGATTCTAATCATAATATAACATTATTGAAAAACAGATTTTTTTTTCCAGTACAAAAAATGCCTAAACTTCGATAAAAAGTAACTTTTATTGTTATAATTGTGATTTCATAATATGTAGGAATACAACTGGAAAAACTTGTGAAAATATGTCTTTCATTTAGTCAAATAGCAAATAGTGGAGCTCTGCAGCCCACCGGCAACTATAGTTGCCGCACATTCAAATACGATTTTCAAGAAGAAAAAAAAAAAACATGGGGAAAATAAATGCAGAACATGTTCACATAGGACATTATTAACACGACTATATGCATGAAACCATTCAGAAAAATTTGGGCACAAATGGGTTAAACAATATATACCGTTTTGTGGCTTTAATGTGTCTGACAGATCACTGTAGAGCCTCAGTTAAAGCTGCTCGTGAACCGATCAACTCTTCCTTGTTTTAACCGCGGAAAGACGTCAGTACACACCGTTTTTCAAGTTCAAATCCTCCAACGTCCATGCCTAGGTGCTTGATTTTATACAACTGTGGCCATGGAAGTGATTGGAACACCTGATTTCAATGATTTGGAAGGGTGTCCCAATACTTTTGGCAATATAGTGTATATGGGGATGATTAGGATACATGATGTACATGATATGACATGACACACTACATGATACAAACCTATGTCTGTATCAAATCAAATATATCAATGTGTGTCAAGTGTCTGTCACGGTTTACTTCATGATTTCTTGACATTTTAAAAAAAAATACTTTTGTATTTGTATAAAATTACTGAGGGATGTAGAAAATTGTTAATTGATCATTTGAACGTTTTCCACCTGAACTTTGTTAATAAAACATAATTTCATATAATCAACCAGTCAAAGTCACGTCGGAGCCGATAGCCTCGTGGGTGGCGCTCCGACATATAACGCAACTAAACCTCCATCAACCCGAGTTCGATTCCCGGCTCGAGGTCCTTTGCCGATTCTTTTCCCCTCTCTCCACCGTGTACTAACCTGTCTATCCTCTATACCACGGTTCCTCAAATCTTGCCCCAGAGGGCTAGCCTGGTTAAAACCTGACCATTCTCAGTTGTAACTGAGTTATGGTCTGGCAAAGCGTCATAGACAAATCATTTCCAGAGGGGCGTCACCAACGGACGTCGCGGATAGACCTAAAACCAATCAGAGCGATGAAGGAGATGACGTATGCAGAGCGGCGGAGAAACATCTCCGAGTGTTGTTCTTTGCTCGGTTTTTAACTAAAAGGAAACGTTCAAATCGCTTAAAACAGACGTGATAGCTGATTCGAACGAGTGATGTTCGATGGCGGCATCCATCTTTGTAATGTAGGCTACAAAATCTGCTTCAAAATCCCAGCGCTGTCGTCATCGTGTAAAGCCCGCCCCAACGTTTCTGATTGGTGCCTCGATTTCGGCGGATTGGAAATGAGTTTGAATGAGCTCTTTGCCAGACTAACTTTCAGAGCAAATCTAAATTTGCCGGAAGTTGTCTGGGTTTTCCCAGGCTACCGGAGGGCCAATTCCCTGCAGAGTTTAGCTCCAACCCTGATCAACACTTGAGCAAGTTAATCAAAGTCTTCAGGATCACTAGCAAATCACAGGTAGTCGTATTTGATCATGGTTTGAGCTAACTCTGCAGGGCAGTGGCTTTCCGGGACCAGATTTGAGGAAGCCTGCTCTATACTTTCCTGTCCAACAAAAATAAATAAAATAAAGTATAAGTAGAAAACAACCTAGTCACGTGTAGATTGATACATGTTGTATCAACAGTTTCTGTAACTCATGTGACTTCAACTGTCATTGAAAGCAAATGAGTTTATGATTCTTTGTACCTGCAAGTCTCGTCAATGTGAATGCACTTTCGGTGTAGACCACAGAGTAAAGTTTGAAAGTTGCCATGGAGATGGAAGGTAGCGGATATGCCCACTAATGCTGAGGTGTGAGATCTTTTTCCTTCCCTTCATCTTTCGTCTGTTGGTTGGGGCTTGCTGGGAAGAGATCCCTGACTTGTTCAATGTTTCCGTCTGTGTCTGTGGGTTTGAGAAGCTGCTGAGAAATGCAGCGGAGGGAGGCATGTAGGTCAGAGAGACAAGCGCAGCAGCAAGCTACAGAAAGACCCCTTTGTGGCCGCTTTCCCCCTGCTCATGGCTCTGAAAGATGACATTGATGCAGGGCAGCGGCACAGGAAACTTTGCAAGGTTAATAAACTTACAGGTTTGCTGAGGATAACTTATCAAACAGAGCTGAGAGGGAAAGCTGTAGTCAAGGCGATCAGTGTAAAATGTGAAAGTGAACAGGAAGTGTGAAGTCAGATCAGGCCACTTTACTTGATTTATTTATTTTTCTGATACTCTGCACATTCAACGAACGAGAGGGTCCTACATGTTACATGTTAGTAAAGCATTAAAACCGTTTTGTGTAATTTTTGCAACACCAAATGGAATTCCAAAAATACTGATAGAGTATCTTCAAAAGGTTTCAAAAAGGCTTCCTAAACATTACTACTACACGATATCAGTCCGTATTTGCCACAATCTGTTTGACGTAAATGACAATAGCAATGTTTCCATCCACCTATTTTTATGCACGTTTTGGGGTATCGCATAAAAAAAACACTGGATGGAAACTCTAAGGATAAGCATAAATTCTAAAAATGCGCATAAAAAAAAACTTATGCACTCAATTGAGTCGGATAAACTTTTTATCCGTTAAGAAAACATGCGTATAAACTACAATGGAAAACAATTTTACCGACTCAATTTCAGTTTCCCAAAACGTGCATATTTAAGTTTACTTAACTTGGTGCTTAAGTAGACTTGACTTAAATTGTTTAGTTCACCAAACTTGACGATTATTTAATGTACTTAAACAATAAAGTTCATTTAACTTAGTGTTCATTTCAAGTGTACTTGTATATTTAAGTAAACTCAACATGAAAATTTAACTGAAATTAGAATTTAATTCTAAATTTAAAAGTTATTATTTGACAGTAAGCTTTGCGCACACTGCACTTAAATAAAACAATGCACAACATATTGATCCTTTGGCTTTATTGACCAAAATGTGAAATGGAAATGAGTCACACCATGTACATAACTCTAAAGGTGGCAACAATGTCCAACATTAAGTAGTGCACTACATCAATTGTACAACTCTGATCACTTAAACATTACACTTAAGTCTCACATTGTGTTAATGCACTGAACATGTAAACGTAATGTATACATTCTTTTTAAATTTAAAAATTAGGATGAAATCAAACGTTGTATGGATGAAATCAAACGTGTTAGCAAGTGATTTTGGGCAATTCAGTTCTAGAGCGTAGATCAGACCGAAGAGGAGACACAGCCTGTGGGAGGTCCTGCATTTTTTCCATCACCACCTGACCTTCAAGTATTATTCCAATCGTAGAAGTTAAATGCAAGGAATTGGGGGGCTGGACTGGAGTTCAGTGTCCTCAAATAAGATGCCCACTGGCACATCAAGGATGGAGTTGCGATGATCAGACACCTAGTGAAAAAACAGGCATAGAGTATTGCGATCAGGAATCAAATGTTTATCAATGCATGTTTATCAGAACGCGCACTAGATTTATTAAAAACACAAAAGCACTAACCCTAATCCCAAATTATATGGACAAGTATGCATTTGAATTTATGAAAATGTACATGTTTCCAGCCAAGACAATACTTTTTTTTATTTTTAAATATGCAGTATAAATGACAATTAATTCATTTGAAGACTTGGCCACATTTGTATTTTTAAGGAATAGTTCACCCAAACATGAAAATGCACTCACTCTCAGGCCATTCAATATATAGGAGGAGTTTTTTTATTATTTCATCTGAAAAGATTTGGAGAACTGTAGCATCACATCACTTGCTCACAAATTGATCCTCTGTAGCGAACGGGTGTTGTAAGTAAGAGTCCAAAGAGCGAATGTGTGGATTAATTGTGGATTATTGTGATGTTTTTATCAGCTGTTTGAACGAGTTTGAGCACCTGTTCGCTAAAAAGGATCAATTTGTGACCAAGTGATGTAATGCTAAAGTTCTCCAAATCTTTTCAGATGAAGAAACACTCATCTTCACCTTGAATAGTCTGAAGATGAGAATATTTCCTGCAAATTTCCATTTTTGGGTAAACTATTGTTCTAAAATCAACATGATTTTCAAATGCTTGACAAATGCTTAGACTAATGGGAGCACATGTGGTTCTTTTAATGTAAACAGGTTAAGAACAGATGAACTTACTTTTCAACATGACTTGAAGAAAGAGGAGTCATCATCTCCAAGCATGATAGGTAGTCCTCGAATCACAAGGGTTCGGACCTCCGTTGGCTGGGCTGACTTTAGAGGAAAATACAAAATTCCATTACTGCCAGAACTACTAATCAATATATTTGAAGCACTTTTATGAGAATAGGCTATACGATTAAATGCTGACAAAATTAAATGCTTTTAAAGGGATAGTTCCCCCAAAATTAAATTTCTGTCATCATTTAGTCACCCTCAAGTTATTCCAAACCTGTATAAATTTATTTGCTCAGCTGAATACAAAGGAAGAATACATTTTGAAGAATGTTTGTAACCAAGCAGTTTTGGGGCACCGTTGACTTCTACATGCAAAAAAGAAATACTAAGAACATCAATTGTACCCAAAATTGTTCAATTACAAACATTCTTCAAAATATCTTCCTTTGTGTTCAGCGTTAACAAAGAAATGTATACAGGTCTGGAACGAGGGTGAGTAAAAGTTATCCTTTAGGTTATCTTAAATAAGACAAAATTACTAACCTTTATTTTATTTAAAAAGTTAGCCAAGTACTGACCAGGAGTCCCCCTTTTGGCTTTAAAAAGGTCCATGAACCGTGGACTATATCTATCAAGGTTCGATCTCGTTGAATTCCTGCTTTAGGTTTTTGCCAGTAATTCTGGTGAACTCCAAGCAGATCTGGGGGAGACATAATCACATTAGCGTGCACATAGACATGCTTTAAATAATTAGGAAATAATAAGTAGATTTCTCAATCAATCAGAAATCTATCATGAAAATATTGTCAATAGCTGGGTTTCAGTCACGTGATTATGATGACGCGCGAAATTCAGATGGAGGGCAGGGAGTGAAGAGCGCAATGGACGAGATGGAGGAAAGTCCGTACTGTACTACTTTACACGCTATTACAAGAGAAAGATATAAACAAAAAAATCAAACATATGTTGGACGTGAACCTTACGTTATGAAGAGGAGCGATTTTTCAACTGAATTGAAAGATTTTCATGCCAACGAGGCGGTAGATATCAGCAACTACCTCGTCTTACACACATACTTTGACTTTACAAAGTTCGGACACGTTACACAAACATAGCCACTTAAGTTGTATTAACTGACCTTTGACGAAGTGATCACTGCACACACAGGCATTTTCCCATTCGGCTCCTCCCGACCGCAGACGTAGGTTTGCAAGCCGTTTTCACAGAGTTTTTCAGTCAATTTCTTGCATTTCCCCCCCCTTATGAACAACAACTTTTGGTACACGATAAAAACTCCTCGTGGTTTGATCGATTTAAGTAACCATAAACGCCGCAAAACATAGGCATTTTGAGTTTGTTATAGTGCTTTCTAAATACAGCAAATCACTTCCTGCCCTCCATTTGCATTTCGCGCCATGGCAACGCAGTGGCGTGACGTCATATGAAAACAAGCTATTACTGGTGAAACTGATAAAGTTTGCCCGGGAAAAATAACCCACATGGTCTAAGCAGTAGCTGCCATGTTCTTTCTTGCACAGAAAAAAAGATTATCAAATATGTATGTATCTCACATGTAAAATAAGAAATAAGCTGTTGACATTTCAATAAATATATCATCACAAAATCATTAAGAAAATATCGTTAATTAATGTCGAGGTTGTCAAAGTTTGACCAGAAAAAAAAACATCACTAACGTTAGCTGCCATGTTCTTTTGGCGAGAAATACACGATTACACAATGATTAAGTTTATATTTTACTAATTACTATTACTAATAAAATAAAGAAACGTTTGATATCGCAGTTATCATATTATCACAAAACCATCAATAAAATAAAGTTAATTGGTGGCTAACGTTATGTTGGAAAAGTTTGACCAGGAAATATTGTAATTAACGTTATGGGCTGCGTTCTCTTTTATTATAGAACCGTGCAAGGATTTAAATAAACATATTTCAGTTTTAAAAAGTCACACAAAATAACTTTATATCTTAATAATTGTACTTACCGAGAATGGTACACAAAGAAAAACTCCCGTCTTCCAGAGACCGTCGATGCAAAAATCAGCAATTTTGTAATCCACCAATCAGTGCATTAGTTCTCTTGTTGCCAGGCAGAACTGCTCGCGTGGCCAATCGCATCAAAGGAAGACCAGAGAGACATTTTAATTAAACCGATTTGAAATGAATTTGACTTAAAGGTAGGGTAGGTCGTTTTTGGTCTAAAAAACTTTTTCCCAAATTTGTTTAAACTTTCTATATATATCAATGCATAATTAAAATGTAAGTACTCTGATAAAAAGAGTATAAAAATCGAGTGACTCTAGACCGTTTAATCTGCACTAAACACAGCTCATTATTTCCTTCCGGGACGAAACAAAGGATTGGCTTAGGCGACTGTCACTCTCTCGCAACCATGGCAACACCCCCGCTGCTACATGCGCTGCCCACATGCGCGCACTCGTTTGACTCGAGGAGGGTAAGAGACTAGTAAGAGACACAACTACATGCAAAACACGGCGTATATGTTATGAATCTTACACGAAATTCACCTTCATCACAGTGTAACTGATTGTAATGGGAAAACGTGTATCAATGCAACCTGTTTTTAGCTTTGCTTTATGTTACTAGCTCGTTAACGAATCAAACTCAATATATTTTAAACTTTACCAGTATCGATATGCTAGCTTGATAGTGAGTACTAACAGCCATGTTAGTTGTTTATATTCATAATGATAAAGTTAGGTATTTTATTACACGTGACTGAGTCTGACATGATGTCACTACATGCACTGCTCCTCTCCGCTCGGCGCTGGTAAGCGCGTCCTCCAGCTGTGAGCTGTCGGCATCGCGCGTTCATGTGTTTTGGGGGCGTGGTTTTGGAAGGCGCCCAGAATGGAGGGGGTGGAAGTGAATGGAGATAAGTAGCTGTGTTTATTACAGCCCTGAGAGGACTACAGACACTCGATTTTTATACTCTATTTTCCAGAGTACTTACATTTTAATTATGCATTGATATATATAGAAAGTTTAAACAAATTTGGCAAAAAGTTTTTTAAAAAAATCCTACCTACAATACCTTTAACGTTAAACATAATGTGTCGTCGCTGTACTTGTTATTTTGTATATTTTTTAATGAGACTTGGGAAGTGGCTGTGAGGAACTCTTTCATGCATTTTGGCACACAGTGTGGCATATGTACCTGTTTATACAAATGTATGAGCTTGTATTAAAAGGCTACTGAGTGAAAACTTTGCTGCCCTCAGTATTACAAAAACACCTCTATATGGGTATTGAAGTTTATTTATCAAGTTTAAAGTATCAGGTTTTAAAAATAAAAATCAGTTTATTTCCATTACGATCAATAATTGTAATATAATGAAAGCCATTTGTTTTCTGGTAAATTAAGAATGACACCTTGCACTTGAAGAAAGCATGTATGAATGTATTAATTTCACAGTCAAGAAAACAACATTTGTGAAAATGACCTTTTGTAAGTGTAGCGCCCCCTACCTGTCCTTCTTGTAACTAAGTAGGACAGCGCTCCAGATTCAATAACTAAATGCCTACAGATGTTGAAGTTAGGCCCCTCTGGTGTCACTAAATGAATTAATTCTCTTTTAGAAAATTAGAATAATAATCTATACTTTCCTTTTACGAGTTACTCAGAATTAAATCTCTACGCGCCTTAACTGATGAAGTCAACAAACACTTCTGAAAGAATAACACACTGGTAAAAGTACAAAACAAATAAAGGATTTAATTAGAATAGAATTATCAAATGTTAACTGGCTCAAACAATGAGTTTCAGAATGTGAAGTGTTCCCACAATCACATACACACTAAATGAGACACAATTTAATCCCCGAAGGACAATATCTCAGATGCCAGACCTACTGAAATTAGTATACCGGTCAAATAGAATCAGTATATATTAAACCAATGACCTCAATGGGATAAATGTATACAATAACTCACAAATTATACCAAATATACTCTGAATATAAACAATCACATTTTCAGTGCACTGAATAATACTAGATGAACCAATATTTAATGCGGTGGGCCCACACACACACACACCAGTCATTCACTCAAACCACCCCGTTGCAGGCCTGAATCGTGGCTCGTGTTCGTGGTGGCCGGGAAACTGACAAATGGCCCCTTCACTCTCCTGAGCACAGAACAAATCAAACCCCGATACCTCAATTTCACGTGCAACCACACAGCACTTCCCGGACTCCTGTAGCAGGCCTCGCGCTGCTCCTCGTCCTCGCTCTCCCTCGTCAGCCGACGAAACGCACCTCCCACGCCGCCAGAGGAACCCCAAATAACGCGGGTATTTGGGGCGCTATCTGGTCCTCAAGGTCTCCCTCGTTGAAAAGGAAACAACGGCGATAACCGTCTTTAGTCTGGTAACTGTTGTTTTAGCTTAAACGTTCAGATGCGCGGATATGCGCATTGATAATTAATCTGATAATTAACAGTCTGTATTCGCGCCTGCACAGCAGATTAACAACACTGGAAACGGCCGTAAAACACTCGCGGCACTCTCAAAGATGCACACACCAACGATTCGTCTCTGTGTCAGTGCTTCACCTCTGATCTACATTACAGTTAAAGATTTTTTAAACTTGTAAATCATTAAATCAAATCACTCTCTCACCGCAAGCGCGTCTCTCTCCACCCCGTGTCTCTCACTCACTCCTCTCGCGCTTGTCAACAAAACTCACATCTCCCGAACAACCACTCACATTACACAAAACACCAGTGAGGGCGGGACTTAATTCACATAAACCAATAACTAATCAAACACCTAACTTGATGGTTAAAGCCACGTTTTCCACATGTACACCTCTATCAAACTTGTATCTCATGCACGCGCGGTCTTAAAGGCACAAATACATGTATGATCACAAACAAAGATGAATGGTTAATTCAGATTTTATCTCTTAATTAAACAAATACAAGCTAATAAATTGAAGTAACTTATTAACAACATAGTTATAACCTACTGGGTTACATGCTCCCCCTTCTAAACATCTCATGACCCCATGAGATTACTTCTCAACACCTTAATGGTGACTTTAGGCTCAGTAGAAGGGTTTACCCGAGTACAACGAACACATTGTGCCATAGGGTGACACCACATGGTGTTACAGGGTTTCCTTTCTGAACCTTCCCCACCCTCTACATTTATGACCATACCTCTATGAACCAGAGTTAAGGGTCGGTTAGTGGGCTGGCCCAGATTATCATAGCTCAACCTGACTACTGGTCTTATGTCTCTTTTTGGATGGGAATGAACAGCCTCTACTACCTCTTTAGTAGCATTAACTCTTTCAAGCTCTCCCCCTTCTAAACCAGGATCTCCCATTGTCTCTGAACTCCGATCTGGAAGCTCTCCAGGGCCTTCTTCCATGATCATCGGCTCTGCCATTTCGGCAAAAGGTCTATCCACCTCCCATCCACAGTTAACCGGTTCATCCTCCACTGTAGAGTCCTCCAGTGTAACACACTCTGGACTGTGCTGTCTCTCCACTCTATCCGAGTAGTAATAACACACGTCATCCTCTTCACTTTCAGAGGAGTTTCTCAACTCACACCCTGTCGGCACTACATTTCTTTCTCCTAATCCTCTTCTCCGTTTTCTCTCCCTAGATCTTGTCCTGGTCTCCGCCGGAGCAACAACTCTTGTAGGTTCTCCAGCATCTGTCAACCTCACATGATCCCCAACTGGCAAGAGATGGTCTCGGTGTAATGTTCTTACACTTCCCATTCCGGACTCAGGTTTCAGGCGATACTATGGTAAGTTCTCTAGCTTTTCCACCACCAGGTAAGGAACAGAATTCCACTTGTCTCCAAGTTTGTTCTTTCCAGTCATGGCCAGATTTCTTATCAGCACACGATCTCCCACAGTCAAGCTCTGGTGTTTCACTCGCTTGTCGTACAACCGTTTGTTCCTTTGTTGACTTTTCTGGGCAGTTTCGGTGGCCAACTGATATGCTCTCTGTAACTCTGATTTCATTTTCTCCACATACTGTCGATGGCTACCCGCTTTCCATCAGGCGAAGTCCCGAAACACACATCCACTGGCAGATGAGCCTCTCTTCCGAACAGAAGATAATATGGGGAAAACCCAGTTGCTTCGTTCTTAGTACAGTTGTAAGCGTGTACTAATCTGTTAATGTGCTGACTCCATCTGTTTTTCTCTGCGGGATTCAGCGTACCAAGCATGGAAAGAAGTGTTCGGTTGAACCTTTCTGGCTGTGGGTCTCCTTGTGGATGATAGGGAGACGTTCTGGATTTTCGGATTCCCAGCATGCTTAGTAGCTCTTTTATGAGACCACTCTCAAAATCTCGACCCTGATCAGAATGGATGCGAGAGGGTAAGCCATAGTGAACGAAGAATTTGTCACACAGTATCTTAGCCACAGTCAGAGCTTTCTGGTCTTTGGTGGTGAACGCTTGAGCGTAGCGTGTGAAGTGGTCTGTTACGACGAGAACATTACCAATACCTTTTGAGTCAGGTTCAATTGACAGAAAGTCGATGCACACTAAGTCGAATGGCCCACTGCTGTGTATATGATTCAGTGGGGCCACTCTCTTGGGTAACGTCTTTCTCATTACACACCGGCCACAATCCTTGACATACTGCTCTATGTATGCAGACATTCTAGGCCAATAGAAACGGTCTTTCACAAGTTCCATAGTTTTTTCTACTCCCAAGTGACCAGAGTCGTCGTGCAATGATTGTAACACAGTAGCCCAGTACTTCTCGGGTAAGACGAGTTGTGTCTTGTCTCTACCACAGGAACTTTTGGTGACTCTGTACAGAAGTTGACTCTTTATCTTTAACTTGTCTCCCTGCCGCTGTAACAGAGCAATGGTAGCATCAGAACTCCTAGCACCAGTAAGAATCCTTCCTGACTCCACTTCTCGCTTTACTACACCAACTACCTGGTCTTCCTCTTGAGCTTTCCTCAACTCAGTAGTGCTCAACTGTTCCATTTGACTAAGCCCCAAAGCTGTGGGACAAGAGAAAGCTTCAGGAATACCCTCAGGTAACACACCCAACGGATCCACCAGTCTGGATGATGAGCTTCCACTTTCAGCAACCACTGCTAACTGACAGATGGCTCTTACTCCTGACTTGGGTATCTCCTTCCATTCAGAGCAAGCAGTTGATTCACAGGGGTAGCGAGACAATACATCCGCATCGATGTTGGCACTTCCTGGTTTGTATTGCAAGCTGAAGTTATAGGTAGCTAAGGCAGCTAACCAACGATGACCCGTCGCACTCAGCTTGGCACTTGACAACACATAGGTCAGGGGATTGTTGTCGGTCTTTACCACGAACTGGGCTCCATATAGGTAGTCGTGAAACTTATCCACTACCGCCCACTTGAGTGCCAAGAACTCTAGCTGATGTATGGGGTACCGTTGTTCTGATGCACTCAGTTTCCGGCTTGCGTAGGCCACGGGCCTCATTCCTCCAGAATGCTCCTGATTCAAAACGGCCCCCAGTCCACTCAGACTAGCGTCTACATGCAGTACATAAGGCTTGGCAGGATCCGCGAAAGCAAGTACTGGGGCATGGGTGAGACAGTAAATGATTTTATGGAACGCTGCTGTACAAGTGTCGTCCCAACGCTCTCCAAAGGGTTCCGATACTCTGAAGTAAATCTTCCCATCACTTGACTTGCTTTTTTGCCCAGATGTTGGCGGGTAACCTTTAGTGAGCTCTGTTAAAGGCCTTACAATGGCGGAGTAATCCTTTATGAACCTCCGGTAAAATCCACAAAACCCCAGGAACGACCTCAATGTCTTTAGGTCAGTGGGCCTTTTCCAGCGTGTTACGGCTTCAACCTTGGCTGGGTCTGGTGATACCCAGCCAAGGTTGGGTATCACAACCTTGTGGTACCCAACCTGATACAATGTGGCCCACATACCGAACTTGAGGCTGGCAGAACTGGCACTTATCTATTGACACTTTCAGGCCACATTCTCTCAGACGGTCCAGGACTTTTAACAGCCTCTCTTCGTGTTCTTCAAGGGTGCGTCCGAACACAATGATGTCATCTAGATATACTATTACTTGGAGGAGATGCATGTCACCAACAGCTTTCTCCATGAGCCGCTGGAAGGTGGCTGGAGCTCCAGTGATCCCTTGAGGCATCCGTTCAAACTGGAAGAATCCCAGGGGACAGATAAACGCTGTCTTTTCTTTATCTTCCTCCGCCATGGCTATCTGATAGTACCCACTGCGGAGGTCCAGCACGGAAAACCATTTACTACCAGCCAAACTGTCCAAGGCATCGTCGATCCTGGGAGTAGTGTACTGATCAGGGATAGTACGAGCATTTAGAGTGCGATAATCGATGCACATTCTGATTGCCCCACTCTTCTTCCGTGCTACCACAATGGGCGATGCGTACGGACTCCTTGACTTTAATTATTCCCGCTGCTAACAAGTCTTTGATGTGACGTCGTACATCCTTGATGTCTGCAGGAGCGATGCGTCTGGAGCGTTCACGGAACGGTTTTGGGTCTTTCAGTCTGATGGGATGCTCCACTCCACGAGCTAATCCAACATCCCATTCTTCAACAGAAAACACATCACCTCTGGTGGCCAACTTTTGGCGCAGTCTCCGTTCCCAGGGCTCAGGAATGGACGACTCACCAAACTTAAACAAACTTGGGTCTATTGCTTGGGAGCTCTGTTCTTCAGTCCTGGCAGTGAGTGTGTCAGTTGGATATACATTGGCAATTACTGTTCCCACCGGAATGGAGATATTTTTTGATGTTACATTATGGATCATCACCTGGATGCGTTGTCCTTCTACGGCGGATGATGGTAGTACCACTGGGGTTATGAATGTTCCAGCTGGAAGACTAGCGTCCTCAGGCGTGTCCACCACAAAAATCTCTTTTCTTAACGGCTTGTCAGTCTCCAGTTTACAGACAGCACACACTTCTCCCCTCGGGGGAACTACGCAATCGCCAGGTCCTATCCATCGAACTTCTTCTTCAGGTGAATCAGGAAGAGGGTCCGGCTTTTTCGGCTGTGACAGATGGATTGCAGGGTGTCGAGTCTGGATTCTCAAAGCACGTGCAACACTGGATCCTTCTGTATCATGGCTAAGGGCCGCAAGGCGGGTGAAGAAACTGGCATTGGTACCAATAATGACTGGCAATTGGGAAGGACCCTGGGGTTCAGGACATACAAGAGCCAGGATGGACAACGGCTCCTCCACACCAGTGACAGAGGCGGGAAATGTGACATCCACTATGATATATCCCTTGTACGGGTAACTGGAAGAACTGAGGCCCCATATGGATAATCCAGTCAACGGGTGAATGGGCACATCAGGCAGATTCTTGGAATACCAGCTTTCAAACACAATCGTCACTTGTGATCCGCTGTCTAACAGTGCTTGACATACACGATCATTAAGCTTCACTTTTACAGTGGATGCCGGTCCTACTAGTCCTTTAGGAAGACGGCTGGATTCATGGATGGTGGTCTGGCTCTTTTTGGAGAAACAGGCTTGGTTTTGAGTAGTTCTATTGTCAGCCGTCTCAGGCTTTCCACCCTTTACCTGCCTCAAAGAACGAATCAGCTTCTGAATCACTTGATCAGAATTTGGTGGCGCTTGACACTTTGTGGCAATATGGCCATCTTCTCCACACGTGTAGCAGAAGTAGTCATCTCTTGTTCGGGCTGACTGGTATCTTAACGACGTGGAAACAGACTGGGATGGTTTTGGCCGCTGCTCTGGAACATGAGGTGAGTATTGAGTAGAACTGACACTCAGAACTGCCAACTGCTGCTGTAAGTGTTGGACCTGTTTCTTTAACTCTTGTGCTTCTGAATCATCAGTTCCCTTTCGAACGGTCACTTCGTATTGCGTAGCTATACGCAGTGGGGGAAACTCCTTTTCCTCGATTTACTGAAACCTATATGTAAAACGCATTTGCAGCTGCACAGCTAGCACACTGAGCGTCTGGCACGCTCATAGGCTGTGCTGCCGCAACTGCACAACCAATGGCGCGGGCGACTCTGACATACAGCCAATGAGCTAGCTCAACGTCAGAGCCCGTCAAGGGGGTGTGGTTTAGCCTATAAAAGACCCCCGAATTCGCCATTATAGCAGATTTTACTCCTTCAGCGACAGTACACATGTCCCTGAGCTTTTTACTGTGAATTCGCCGTCGAACAAGCCTTTCAGCCTGAGCGAGCTTCTCTTCAGCAGACTTCGCCTGCACGTCGATTGTCTCCTGACGCCGTCTCACCTGTGGCTATCCGGCGACATCCTATATCCTTTATATTATTGTGATTTGTTTCAGAATGCCTCGTTCATCCTGCGCCACGTGCGGAGGCGTCTGCACGAGGCAGACCAACACGAGAGCTGCATTTCCTGCTTGGGTGTCGACCACGCGGAGAAAGCACTCTCTGCCGGCGGATGTGCGGCCTGCGACTGCATGCCTATCTCCGTGCTGCGCAATCGGCTAGCTCTCTCTCGAGACGGCGATGCCGCTTCAACCACGCTTTCCATTCCGAGGAAGAAGAAGCGTCGCAGCCAACGGCAACCGGAGGGTATGGAGATTTGTGAACGCACGCCGGCCGCGTCCCCGCGTGCTTCACTTTCTCCGACTCAAACGCCATCACCGGTCCTGTTCACAGGAGACCAACGCCCCCCCCCCCACACGTGGCGGGCCTCGTCTCCTTCGGCGGATCTCTCGAGCGCGACGACAGCATATCCATCGCCGCTTCTGAGGACGAATGGCCGGGCTCTCTCGACCCCGTCACCGCTTCTCAATCCGTGGCCAGTGGATTAGCGACCAGGACGAACTCCGACGCCGAAATGCTTCGGATCCTGACGAAGGCCGTCGCGGACCTCGAGCTAGAGTGGGCCTCGCCCGAGGAGCCGCCTCGTAGTCGACTGGATGGATGGTTTCTGGAGGGGCGCCAGCAGGCCCCGCGTCACAAACCGGCGCCATTTTTCCCCGAGGTCCACGAGGAGCTAACCAAGGCCTGGCGCGCTCCTTACTCAGCACGTGTGGGTTCTGCAGTTTCCGCGACGCTCTCCTCCGTGGATGGCGCAGCGGAAAAGGGTTATGAGTCTTTGCCGCCCCTCGAAGAGGCCGTGGCAGCTCATCTTTGCCCGAGCACTGCAGCTAGCTGGCGAGCTAGAGCCGCTCATCCCAACAAACCCTGCCGAAACACCTCAGCCCTCGCTGGACGCGCGTACTCCGCCTCCGGTCAGGCTGCATCGGCCCTGCACACGATGGCCGTGTTGCAGGTCTACCAGGCCAAACTCCTCCGGTCCATGGACGAGTCTGGCCCGGACCCGGAGACCTTTCGAGACCTGAGGAGTGCTACAGACTTAGCGCTGCGTGCTACTAAGGCTACAGCACAGGCCATCGGAAGAAACATGGCGAGCTTGGTCGTGCTCGAGCGCCATCTTTGGCTTAACCTCACTGAGATCAAGGACGCCGACAGAACGAGGTTTCTCGACGCCCCGGTGTCCAGCTCCGGTCTCTTCGGCCCGGCGGTGAAAGGATTCTCGGAGAGGTACACAGAGGCACAGAAAGCGTCCCAGGCCATGCGACACTTCTTGCCGAAACGGTCGAGCTCCGCGACCAGCAAGCCCAAGCCGCCGCCTTCGCCTCATCCAGCCAAGCCGGTGAAACAGGCCTCTCAGCCCCGCCCTGCGGCTGATAGCCAACGCCAGCTAAGGCCCGCGAAGCGCTACCCGCTCCCCAGGCGTCAAGGCCCTCGACCCAGCGCCGCGGCCGACCAGGTGCCTTCGAAGTCGTCCTAGCACGGAGAGGAAAGAGAGAGGGCTCGTGTCTCGCGCTAGCCGGACCACCCTCGAAAAAGCTGGCAAAACTTCCCACAGCTCCCTGTTCAGTTCAGGCGGCTGGGGATTTTATTATTGTAAACAGGCCCGCAGCAGTGAGCGCGTCTTTGCAAACAAACGCCGTTTTCACGGCGACCCAAATAAAGCACAAAAAGAGTATGTTTCACAATCACATCACACGGGTTCACGGTCCCCCTTCACTAGGCGGCCCCCGCCCTGTTGTAAGACTGAAATCCCCCCGGGCAAAGGCCGGTATAATCAGTCAAACACTCAGTATGTGCACAAATCACAGTGTAAGGGTATCAGGTCCCCCTATGTTAGGCGGTCCCCCCCATTCAGTGTGTCAAGCCCTAAGCACACGGGTGATGGCCTAGCAAGCCATCCCCGGTGTGTCGAGTTGGGTCATAAACACTATAAAGCGAGGCTACTCGCTCCAATTCGCTCGCAGGCCCCCGAAATTCCAGGCGGTTATCGAGACATCGGTGAGAAGCGGCGTGGGTCACGTGCTTCGCACCGAAGTTCAGAATTTATTAGCAAAAGGAGCGATAGAGTCAGTCCCTCCCGCGCTAATGTATTCGGGGTTTTACAGCCGCTATTTTCTAATTCCAAAGAAAGACGGCGGGCTCAGACCCATACTAGATCTGAGACGTTTGAACAGGGCTCTCATGAGACGGCCGTTCAGAATGTTAACACTCAAACAAATTCTCGCGCAAGTTCGCCCGGGGGATTGGTTTGTTTCAATGGATCTGAAAGATGCATACTTTCATATTCAGATCGACCCTCGTCACAGGCCATTCTTGAGATTCGCCTTCGAGGGGAGGGCATATCAATACACCGTTCTGCCGTTCGGTCTGTGTCTGGCACCCCGTACATTCACGAAATGTATGGATGCAGCGCTTTCCCCGCTAAAAAGCCAGGGTGTGCGTGTGCTGAATTATCTCGACGACTGGCTGGTGCTAGCGCAGTCGAGAGACGAACTAATAGTTCACAGGGATTTGATTCTCGGCCATTTAAAATGCCTGGGTCTCACAATCAATGTTGCCAAAAGCGAACTGAACCCCAGGCAGACTGTGGTCTTTCTGGGAACGGTTTTAGACTCGGTGACAATGAAAGCGCGGCTCACTCAGGAGCGCGCGCTCTCTGTGCAGACACTGGCAGCCGCATTCAGGGCGCGCGAGCACGCGCTTGGTCTAATGGCAGCCGCATCATCAGTACTCCACATGGGATTACTGCGCATGCGCCCGCTGCAGCACTGGCTGAAACGCCGTGTGCCAACCCATGCATGGCAGTCAGGCAGCCTGCGCATTATGGTGAATCACGGGTGTTTAAGAGCACTGATTCCCTGGCGGGCTCAGGACTGGTACCACAAGGGGGTGACCATGGGGGTAGTTTCCAGGAGGAAGGTGGTTTTTACAGACGCATCCAACCTGGGTTGGGGAGCGCTGCACGAGGGCAAGCCTGCCTCCGGCCTCTGGTCGAGCACGGAGCAGAGCTTACATATCAACTGTCTGGAAATGAAAGCAGTTGGTTTGGCCCTGAAAGCATTTCTGTTAAACCTCAGGGGTCACCATGTCCTGGTCCGTACGGACAACATGTCAGTGGTGGCCTACATAAATCGCCAGGGTGGCATCAGGTCGGGCAACCTGTATGCTATGGCGAGGGACCTCCTCCTATGGGCACAGGCCAACCTGAGCTCCCTGAGAGCAGCGCACATCCCGGGCGTCCAAAATCTGGGCGCGGATATGCTCTCACGGGGCAACACTCCCCTAAGCGAGTGGTCTCTGAACCCTCAGACGGTCAGTCTGATATGGGAGAGATTCGGCGAGGCCGAAATCGACCTTTTCGCCTCGAGAGCCAACACCCACTGCAGGGTGTTTTTCTCGAAGAACAGGGACGCGCTGGCCCATCCCTGGCCCAACCGCCCCCTTTATGCTTTCCCCCCCATCTCGATGGTCCCACAAGTCATCGAACGGGTCAGGGAGAGCGGATGCCCAGTCCTTCTGGTGGCTCCTCTCTGGAAATCCAGACCATGGTTTCCGGAGCTGGTTCAGCTGTCAGACACGGTCCCCTGGCCCGTTCCAATGAGGAGGGACCTCCTCACACAGGCCAAAGGGACGATTTGGCACCCCCGACCCGATTTATGGGCCCTCCATGTGTGGCCCCTAAACGGGTACCCGGGGGCCTTCCTGACAAGGTCTTAGGCACTATCTCTGAAGCAAGGGCCCCGTCTACTAGGCGTCTGTATGCTTTGAAGTGGTCGGGTTTTTCCAGCTGGTGCTCGAAAAATCGAGTTGACCCAGAGTCATGTGAGGTATCGGTGGTACTCTCCTTCCTGCAGGAGCTACTGGACGCGGGCCGCACCCCGTCCACGCTCAAAGTTTATGTGGCAGCCATCGCAGCGCATCATGCGTTGGTGGCTGGTCAATCACTGGGAAGAAATGACCTGGTAGTAAGATTTCTGAAGGGCGCTAGGAGAATTAACCCCTCCAGGCCCCCATCAGTACCTCCCTGGGACCTCTCCACGGTCCTCAGGGCCCTGAAGGGGCCGCCTTTTGAACCGCTCCGGTCGGTGGGTCTAAAACCACTCTCGCTCAAGACTGCTCTCCTGTTGGCATTGGCATCTATCAAGCGAGTGGGAGATCTGCAGGCCCTTTCTGTGAGTCCGGCATGTTTGGAGTTTGGAGCGGATGACTCCAGAGTCATTCTCAAACCCAGGCATGGTTACGTACCCAAGGTGCTCTCAACGCCGTTTAGAGCGCAAGTTATCACGCTATTAGCCCTTCCCCCTTCTGCCGAGGATGGGGAGGTTAATCTTCTCTGCCCTGTCAGGGCGCTGAGAGTCTATCTGGAGCGTTCTGCGTCTTTTAGACAGTCAGAACAGCTGTTTGTCTGCTTTGGTGGCCGATCTAAGGGTGGTCTAGTTACCAAACAAAGACTGTCTAGATGGATAGTGGATGCCATTTCTATGGCTTATACTTCAGTGGGTCAGGTTTGCCCTATAGGTGTCAGGGCCCATTCGACTAGAGGCATGGCCTCGTCATGGGCTTGGTCATCTGGGTTTCCCATTCAAGATATTTGTGAGGCGGCCGGCTGGTCCTCGCCTTCCACATTTATGAAGTTCTATAATATGGAGGTGCCTTCCCTGCAGGCGAAGGTTCTTTCAGTATGATTAAGACTCGATGCTGTCTGGTCTTGTCTACAAAAACTTACTGTGCATAATCACATACATACATATATAAAACCCGCTTAGGCTGGTTATGAATTGTACTAATAATCCTGACAGTGTCGGGGTTTGTTAGTATATTCTGTTGGTTGTTACTGACTCTTATATATTATTCAGGCCTGACAGTGTCTGGTCTGTTATATATATATATTCTTATATTGGGTTCTGGCTTGTTCTGTTAGCTCAGGGGGCCTGAGTTGCAGTGCAACCAGTTACTAAGGGTGCGGCGTTTTACAGGGCGTCCCCACTGCGTATAGCTACGCAATACGAAGTGACCGTTCGAAAGGGAACTACTCGGTTACTATCGTAACCTCAGTTCCCTGAGAGAGGGAACGAGTATTGCGTAGCCGGCCGCACTTAGTAACGGGTGAAGTTGTCGCTTCAGTCGTATAAACCTGCTATAATGGCGAATTCGGGGGTCTTTTATAGGCTAAACCACACCCCCTTGACGGGCTCTGACGTTGAGCTAGCTCATTGGCTGTATGTCAGAGTCGCCCGCGCCATTGGTTGTGCAGTTGCGGCAGCACAGCCTATGAGCGTGCCAGACGCTCAGTGTGCTAGCTGTGCAGCTGCAAATGCGTTTTACATATAGGTTTCAGTAAATCGAGGAAAAGGAGTTTCCCCCACTGCGTATAGCTACGCAATACGAAGTGACCGTTCGAAAGGGAACTGAGGTTACGATAGTAACCGAGTAGTTTTTTCAGTCTTCTTGAATGGTTTTTCTTTAGTTTCAATCACTAATGATGAAGTAGACATGGCTTTTGGCTCCACTCCCCTTATTTGGGTTCTCAATTCTTGAAGCTCGGCCTTGAGTTCCTGGATAACAGACGTGCTGGCTCTTTCCTCTTCATGGAAATGTATGGCCTTAGCTTTTGCAGACATTCTGTGGCGAGCCGATTCACTCTCCTCCGCCTCACGGATTTCCTTCAACAGACTCAGGAAAGAAGGTGGGTGATTTTTTTCTTTCTCTCAGCCTCAGTTGGAGCAACATCATGTCAGAATTCACAGCCCCTCTAATCAGCTGTTCCACTCGTACTTTATCGACCAGACTGTGAGTCAGTCCATCTCTTTCCACTACTTTGCTGAGGGTCTTCTCCATCCGTCTCAGGAATTCAGACAAGGCCTCCCCTGTTCCCTGGCGCATAAGACGAAATTTGAAGTATAAATCCTCACCAGACTCAGATGATCCAAAGGTGCTCTCCAACGCTTCCAGATACTGTGAGGCACTAGCTTCAGGATCAAAGAATCTGACAGCTCTTACAATGTCCATTGCAGGTCCCTTGAGGCTTTCCACAATTCTGCGTCGTTTTTCTTTTTCGGAGCAGTCACACTCAGTTATCAGCAGCCTGGCTTGATCAATCCAATTTTCCATATTCTCCTCACCCATGGGGGTTGGAACTACGGCTGAAAAGGTGCGCAGGCGTCGGTTGGTGTTGCTGTCACTCGAGTGCTTTACTGTCTTTTCCAGGACCTCACCCATGGCGCGTATAATTGACTCAGGGGAACTGTCGGTGGCACTGTGTGGAGAAATCAAAGCATGTACATCGCTAAGAGACTTTCCTTCTTCCATCAGGAACTTCGCAAACTTTTCGGTAAAACCTGCAGAAGCGGTGTCAGCAGCCGATTCCTTTGTCTGGATTACTATGACTGGCCATGGCTCTTTCTTGTCTCCCCGTGACACTTCAGGAGGTATGCGCTTTGGGTCGATGGCTTGTCTGCACTCACACAACACCAGCAGGTAGGGGTGTAACGGTACACAAAAATCACGGTTCGGTACGTACCTCGGTTTTAAAGTCACGGTTCGGTACGTTTTCGATACAGCAAAAAGTAAGAAATGCCAGAGAAATTTCCTATTTGTTAAAAGAAAAAATATTTTTTAAATAAGTGTGAGTTTTCCTACATCTTGAAACTTTCAGGTTTATAAATGGGTGTCATCTTTGAAGGATGAACAAATAATGTTTTGGTCATCACATTAAAAATAACATTTAAATATATGAAGAGTTCAGATGCAAAAGCCATTTGAAATTTTCTTTATTTTTATCAAGCTTGTATATTTAAGTTCAGTAATTTCACTTAAATGACAATGAAGATTACCTATTAATTGTCATTTGAGTGAAATTACTGAACTTAAATATACAAGCTTCATAAAAATGATCATTCTAGAAGAAAATTTCAAATGGCACTTAGAGGCTTTTGCATCTGAACTCTTCATATATATTTATTTATATAATATTTGAGTTTTGAAGTGCTGGAAAAAGATGTGTGAAGTACTTGAAAGCATTTCACTATTCCAGCCAAACTGGTTACAGTTATGGTGAATGTTGCTGGTCTGTGGACGTAAAGTATTACTAACTTAGTTCATTCACGGCACAATATTTCTCCTGGTGTCCATGTCAGCGCTGTTTGATCTAATAGAGATCTACGGTTAATAACGGAGAAATGTGAATGCTTCTCACTAGATCTCGCAGTGCTGTTATTACTTCAGTGGCGAATTCAAATGTTTTCTTTACTGGATCTCTTAGCGCTGTGTAGTGACAGTGTCGCTTGATCGAGATCGGCTCGCGCTGCACAGATGTTGCTGGTCCGAACTCCGAACTGATAAACGATCCGTGAAGCACATAATGAGTAGCGCAGTTTCGTTCCGCTTTCTTTACGCTTGCCATTTGATGTTGCGCAACGCTGTGGTGGTCGCGCCAGCGCGAATTTTGTCGGCAGGAAAAATGGTCCAAGGAATCGTTCGGTTTGTATGCGTACCGAACCGGAAGCCTCGAACCGAAACGGTTCAATACGAATACACGTACCGTTACACCCCTACCAGCAGGTAATGTGAAGTGGGTCCTTCTCTCGTGTCCCTTGCACGAACTCTCCCTAGAGCTTTTACAGCTTCCATCGCCTCTTCAATTTCGGCCACTTCGGTGTGAACGGGTACGTTTAACAGCATTAAAGCATGAGTCTCTTCAATGCTAGCATCTTTGCACCAGTTGGCCAACTCTGCTTGGAGACTGGGGTCTTTTGATAGAGCCATGATGACACTTTATGCACTTTTCAGTTAATTATGATGTAATTACAGGGGTGTGTTGAGCTTAATTCCTCTTTTTCTTCTTTCAGCATCAACTATTGTGTGACTCACAGAGGGAGATCCCGGACGAGCCCCCACTTTATGTAGCGCCCCCTACCTGTCTTTCTTGTAACTAAGTAGGACAGCGCTCCAGATTCAATAACTAAATGCCTACAGATGTTGAAGTTAGGCCCCTCTGGTGTCACTAAATGAATTAATTCTCTTTTAGAAAATTAGAATAATAATCTATACTTTCCTTTTACGAGTTACTCAGAATTAAATCTCTACGCGCCTTAACTGATGAAGTCAACAAACACTTCTGAAAGAATAACACACTGGTAAAAGTACAAAACAAATAAAGGATTTAATTAGAATAGAATTATCAAATGTTAACTGGCTCAAACAATGAGTTTCAGAATGTGAAGTGTTCCCACAATCACATACACACTAAATGAGACACAATTTAATCCCCGAAGGACAATATCTCAGATGCCAGACCTACTGAAATTAGTATACCGGTCAAATAGAATCAGTATATATTAAACCAATGACCTCAATGGGATAAATGTATACAATAACTCACAAATTATACCAAATATACTCTGAATATAAACAATCACATTTTCAGTGCACTGAATAATACTAGATGAACCAATATTTAATGCGGTGGGCCCACACACACACACACACCAGTCATTCACTCAAACCACCCCGTTGCAGGCCTGAATCGTGGCTCGTGTTCGTGGTGGCCAGGAAACTGACAAATGGCCCCTTCACTCTCCTGAGCACAGAACAAATCAAACCCCGATACCTCAATTTCACGTGCAACCACACAGCACTTCCCGGACTCCTGTAGCAGGCCTCGCGCTGCTCCTCGTCCTCGCTCTCCCTCGTCAGCCGACGAAACGCACCTCCCACGCCGCCAGAGGAACCCCAAATAACGCGGGTATTTGGGGCGCTATCTGGTCCTCAAGGTCTCCCTCGTTGAAAAGGAAACAACGGCGATAACCGTCTTTAGTCTGGTAACTGTTGTTTTAGCTTAAACGTTCAGATGCGCGGATATGCGCATTGATAATTAATCTGATAATTAACAGTCTGTATTCGCGCCTGCACGGCAGATTAACAACACTGGAAACGGCCGTAAAACACTCGCGGCACTCTCAAAGATGCACACACCAACGATTCGTCTCTGTGTCAGTGCTTCACCTCTGATCTACATTACAGTTAAAGATTTTTTAAACTTGTAAATCATTAAATCAAATCACTCTCTCACCGCAAGCGCGTCTCTCTCCACCCCGTGTCTCTCACTCACTCCTCTCGCGCTTGTCAACAAAACTCACATCTCCCGAACAACCACTCACATTACACAAAACACCAGTCAGGGCGGGACTTAATTCACATAAACCAATAACTAATCAAACACCTAACTTGATGGTTAAAGCCACGTTTTCCACATGTACACCTCTATCAAACTTGTATCTCATGCACGCGCGCTCTTAAAGGCACAAATACACGTATGATCACAAACAAAGATGAATGGTTAATTCAGATTTTATCTCTTAATTAAACAAATACAAGCTAATAAATTGAAGTAACTTATTAACAACATAGTTATAACCTACTGGGTTACATAAGGATTAATCATGATTTTGAGCTCACAGCACTTGAAATCTTAAGTTTATGTATTTTGAAGGTAAATAAGTTATTTGAACTTGTATTTTTGAGTGACAGGGCCAAAATGCAAAATTTAAAGTAATGTTTAGTCAAGTACACTTGATTGTTTAAGTAAAGACAACATTAGGGTTTACAGTGCACAGCTTTGAAACATGAAATGAAAGAGAGACGATTGTACTGGTGCTGAGGAATTATGCAATGGAGAAACTGTTTGTGGAGATATGGCAACAATAATCCTGCCTTTTTGATGTTTCCTCGAGGGACTAGCATGACAGAGTGAAAAAAGATACATGCTGGTGAATGATAGCGGCAGTGGCGCCTCCAGAAATTTCTCATAGGGGTGGCCAGATGGGGCCACTTAAAATCTTGGGGTGGCACACCAAAACTATAAACCATAATTTCAGAATTTTATTCTACTGTTGTAGTAAACCGGCCTGTAGAAAACTATCAGAAAGACTTAAGGAAACTCCTACTGATATACTTTGGGTTATTGTGTTATATTTAATGTTAGCTTACTAATGATATTAGTAGGGCCCTATTAATATATATTATATTATATATAATGATATATATTATATATATATATTATGATATATATAAGGGCCCTCGCCCCGCGGCAAATTTCCAGATACTTACATAATTGTGATGAATTTAATCCCTTTAAGTTATTATTTTGCAGTGTAAGATTACAGTTAACACCTTTAAATATTACATAAATGTACTATGAATTTTTAATAAACTTAATGAGTGCATAAATCAGCAGCAAAAAGTAATTCTTGAAAAAATCTGCACAGTACTTTTATAAAATCTAAATATGTTAATAAAAACAAATTACTATTAGTTCTCTTATAAAATTCAATCAGGCAATCATACATTTCACAATTTTATATTATGTCAACAATTCAGAAGTGCATATATAGCCTACACTACAAAGAAATAATATACAATTAAATTATGCTTATTTTAAATGTATTGAGCAGGCTAGGTATAACAAAATATATTGGCTTTTAATAATATTTCAGTGCGCAAACCCATGATAACATGAAAAACAGAGCGCACACAGCGTGTATGCGCATCGCGGGTGCAGAATGATGTGCTCAAAGCAACATGTGTGCAGCGCTGCGCTGCATAAGTGCGTATTTAAAAGTTCACGTCACAAAGCGAAGAAATGTCGAACGCACAAAATAATCCTAGTGCGATTTGTTCCTTTGTTTCAGTTTTATATTCCAGTTATTGTGCGTTTGATGCCGATTCATAGTCCTTAGTGATGCACACGGTAGTGAGTCGTTTAAAAACAACAACAAACTCCAACAAAATAAAGTAATTTTATGCAAATCTACAGCCTTTTATCTACAGATCATGCATTATAATGTGAATATATCATATTGGAGAGAGTTTTACCGTGCATCCAAGAGGCGTGCGCGCTGTTTGAATATGAATGGAGAATGATTGACAGCCGCAGAGGAGGGAAAACGAGTTTCCGTATACTTTAATGATGTAAATAGACTTCTGTCCCTCACATTAAGCTATGGAATGACTTCAGATGACTTTGTCACCCAAACTGACGTAAAAAAAAAAGCGGGAGGCGCCGAAAAGTGCGCTGTTTGCATCCCTGCTTGTCAAAATGTGGCAAAGACACATCAAAAAGCTGCTGTAACAGTAGCTATACTGTAACCATTGGCACTTAAAAAGCACGTCACGACACATAATGCCCCGTCTTCTTTTACTAAAGAATATTTTTGACTTATTTATGAAATGCATAACTGATGCTACTAAAATTTATTCTGGCCATCGGGGTGGCCAGTGGGGTGGCCAGGAGTCGGCCAGGGGTGGCCACGGCCACCCCTGGCCACCCCCTGGTGGCGCCATTGGATAGCGGATTGCTTTAGCAACTGGATTTAGCATTATGCTAACATGCTGCTTCGGTAGCCATTGTTTGTTTATGGTCTTCTTTCCAGAAGTCAATCCCTAGTTCCGCCTTGTCTGTGACATCACACACTTCATTAAAGACGGCAAGCCATGATTGGTCAGGAATCAATGAGTAGTCTGACATGTTTCTTGTCCATGACATGACAAGAATTAAGGAGTCAAAATTGCATAATCTGACACAATGACTATCATAACAGACAAAAATAATGTGTATTCTGAACCTGACATAAGACAATTGACATGTCCCTTCACTGTTAAAAGTGATTTGGGCTTTTAGTCAGAGGGACTATTGTTGTCAAGCTGAGAGAACTCATTGCCCATTTCAACAAAGCAAGAAGAGTTACAACAACTTCAACTTGAAAAAAGCGCGGAAACCCATTTAAAACTCACAATAATAATTTCAGTTCACTTTAGAAAATAGGTCAAGGTTGCCATATCAACCAACACGCATGCGCCTGGAGTGACGTCACGCGCAGTGTTGAACTCTGAAAATCCGAGCTGACCGCCATCTTTTTTCCTCGGAGCCGAGCCAAGTAAGTACATTTAAAATTGTTTTAACTTAGTTCATCTGTTGGTAATGTACATTCCTCGCCTAATGTCTTTCCGTCTCAAATGATCCGTAAACATAACCTGTGATTAATATTTCATGTTCGTAGGTTTTTGGAAATACGTTGTATACGCATGTAGCTTAGCTAGCGCCGGAGTGTCACACCAAGTATTTAATGTAGGGTTGAGCCTCATATTCGACATTTACAAGTATTCGGCACCGATAATATACTATTATACAAGTGAAACGGTGAGCCTCGAGACCTGTCCACATTATTATGGAAAATGGGTCAACCCGCCAATTTACGTAACGTCGCGACTCGTAAAAGATGCTCGCACAGGATTAACAGACAGTGAGATAACAGAGCAACTCATGGTCCGTGCGGAAGAGGGGTCCAAATGGGGTCCGCCGTAGTGTATGGACTATATTTTTATGTTGAGTTAGATGCGTTATACGAAGTGAAAGGTGATTTTTTTTTTTGTCATGTGCGTAGTGATATGTGTGCCGCCCGTTACGCTCTGTATCAATGTCAATGCGCAGCAGTGGGGGTCGCCAGCTGGAGATCAGACGTGGGTTTTTTGCAAGGGGGGGAGTAAAGTATACTATGAAGAGTTACAACAACTTCAACTTGGAAAAAAGCGCGGAAACTCATTTAAACTCACAATAATCCTTTCAGTTCACTTTAGAAAATAGGTCAAGGTGGCCATTTCAACCAACACGCATGCGCCTGGAGTGGTCGACGTCACGCGCAGTTTTGAAATTTGAAAATCTCAGCCGACCGCCATAATTTTTCCGTCCAAGTAAGTACATTTAAAATTGTTTTAACTTAGTTAGTTCATCTGTTGGTATGTGCATTCGTCGTCTAATGTTTCTCTGTCTCAAATGATCCGTATAACCTGTGATGAATATTTCATGTTCGTTAGTTATTTGGAAATACGTTAGCATGTAAGTTAAGTTAGCGCCGGAGTGCCACAGCAAGTATTTAATGTAGGGTTGAGCCTCATATTCGACATTAACAAGTATTCGGCACCGATTATGTACTGTTATACAAGTGAAACGGTGCGAGACCTGTCCTCATTATTATGGGAAAATGTGGGAACAATGGGAACATTATACCCGGGTCAACCCGCCAATTTACATGACGTCGCGACTCGTAAAAGAAGCATTGCTTGCACTCAATCAACCTGGCACAGCATTAACAGACAGTGAGATAACAGAGCAACTCATGGTCCGTGCGTAAGAGGGGTGCAGCAAACAAAACTATATATTTTATGTTGAGTTAGATGCGGTATCAATACGAAGTGAAAGGTGATTTTTTTTTTTTTTATGTGCGTAGTGATATGTGTGCCGTTACGCTCTGTATCAATGTCAACGCGCAGCAGTGGGGGTGTAACGGTCGCGCAGACCGGAGATCATCAGACGTGGGTTTTTTGCAAGGAGGAAAGTAAAGTATGAAAAAACTATAGAAACTCTCATTAAAACCCCACAATAATCCGTGTAGTTTAGCCGTCCAAGTAAGTACATTTAAAATTGCCTCTCTCCAACTCGTACCTCCTATGGCGCCATTTTGATGCTACCTGGCACTCATCCCGCCGTTAGCATTTCATTGACTGCCATTCATTTTTACGTCACTTTGCGAATAAATGAACATCTGAAGCGTTTAAAGACTTTATTTGTCTATTGTTTATTTCTAAAGATACATCACGATGTTTAAAAGGTTCCATTACCTTTTATCTCACGTTATTGCTCCGTAGCAGATGTTTTTGTAAAACATTTTACAAAAAGACTTCACTGGTCTAGACTTGTAAAAAGACTAGACTTTGCTGGTAAAAACACTTCAAATCTACGGTGTCACTCTTTCTATTTCTTTTACTGTCTACGTTTTTTTGGCCAGTGGAAAAGGAGCCTTATTCCGTTTAAAATCTGGTCGGAAAAAAAAATATTTCATACTACATGAAAAATATTTATGCAATCAACCCAATTTTGCTGATAACGATTGTATATGTTCTTTCTTTCTTTGTATTTTTTCTGTACAGGGTTACTTCACTTCAGTGTAGCACTTCACTTCAGCACAGCGCTGTTTGGGGCAACTGCCCTTCAATGAGGTGGTCCTGCAAGTGTTGCAATTTCTCCTCGCCGAACCAACGCACACTAATTGTCCATTATAAGCTGAAGCACTGTCATCAGGCAAGGAACTATCCTCTTCCCTGTGTCTATGCAGACTGTGTGTGCTCCTTTAGGACAGAATCATCTCTGAAAAAAACATTTAACCAGAGACCATAGTCAAGCCCGTTCAAAGCAGGTGACTGCAAGGTTAAATTGTGAACTGTGCAATTTTTCAGAGACTTGTAGTGATATACAGTATTTTGCACATTTGAAAATACACCTACACAATAAGGAAACTGTGAAATGTCCCTTTAAAGACTGTAGTTTTCAGTCGAGCGTATACAGTACTTTTCGTGCACATAAGAGTAAGAAACATAACCTCAGTACCGTTGACAATTTTCGAGAAAACCTGTATCAAACCTTTATTCAAGGCACTTTAAACTCTGAAAGTACAGACTTTGAGACACATTCGGACAATTTAGACTTAACAGAGGATTTAATAGAGGATCAAGATCTGCATGATTTACTTGAACACAAAATTGCAACTCTATTACTGCGCATGCAAACAAATTTGCATGTGTCCAAAACAACAACTCAGGAAATAATAAATGAGCTTTGTAGTATTAGCTCATTTGTAGAAGAGTGCACACCAAAAGTAATTGAAAGTGTACTGATCAAGCATAACTGTGCAGTAAACAGTGCAGTCACTGCTGCTATAACCGAGATAGTTAAACAAGTAAACCCCCTAAGTTTCTTGTCAAAAGACGGGCCTTTTGGCTCTGAATACAAAAGAGAAACTTTTTACAAGAAAAATTTTAAAGTCATTGAGCCGATTGAATATGTTTTAGATGCATCTTCAAGACGGAAATTTGTTTATATTCCGGTTTTGAAAGTCCTGACAGAGCTGTTAAGTCGTAATGATGTGTTAGATAAAGTCTTGGAGACAGGACATATTGAAACAATTGAACACTTGTCTCAGTACAAAACATACAGAGATGGTCTATATTACAAAGACAATAATTTGCTCTCTTCAGAAGATCTTAGCATTGCCCTAGGACTGTATATAGACGACTTTGAAGTTTGCAACCCACTAGGAACATCAAAAAAAAAGCACAAAGTCTGTGCAGTCTATTGGGTGATTTCAAATTTACCTATACGATATAGATCATCTGTACAGTCAATCTACCTCGCATGTCTGTGTCATAGCAATGATGTGAAAAAATATGGGTATGGAGCCATTCTTGAACCACTGCTAAAAGACCTTGAAGTACTTGAGCAGCAAGGATTGTATGTTCAGAAATTGGGAACAACTGTTAGAGGTACTGTGCTGTACGTGTCTGCCGACAACTTGGGGGCACACTCACTTGCTGGGTTTCATGAGAGTTTTAATGTCGACAAATTTTGTCGGTTTTGTTTAGCTAGTCGGCAAGATATTGACAATCACGAGGTAAAGGAGAGCGTATTTCCACTCCGGACAGTTGAAGCTCACAAACAGGACCTTCTGGAATTAAACCGACATCAGGTAGTTTCCGTGAATGGAGTAAAGAGTGATTGTGTTCTCGATAGACTTTCTCATTTCCACACAATCCAGGGCTTCCCCCCAGATTTTATGCACGACCTTTTTGAAGGAATAGTGCCACGGGAATTAAGTCTATGCATAAAGTCTCTGATATCTAAACATTACTTTACAATAGATGAGCTTAATTCGATCATTGAATCCTTCCCTTTCAAATGTACAGATAAAACCAACAGACCTAATCCAATTTCAAAGTCTTTTGCATCGAAAAAATCTATTGGTGGGATTTGCCACGAAAACTGGACACTATTGAGACTTCTGCCTCTGATGATCGGTCACATTATACCAGAAGATGACAAAACTTGGGGGATTCTGTTAGATTTGAAAGAAATAGTAGAGCTTCTAGCTAGTGGACGTTTTTCAGAAGAGACTTTGGCATACTTGGAGTGTAAAATCTCAGATCACAGGTGCCTATTAAAAGAGGTGTTTCCTGATTTCCACCTCCTGCCCAAGCACCACTTTTTGGAACATTATCCCGAACTGATTCGGAGATTTGGTCCCCTGGTTGATTTTTGGACTATTAGATTTGAAGCTAAGCACAGCTTTTTTAAAAGGGTGGTGCGTGATTCTCACAATTTCAGAAACATCTTGCTCACACTATCAACAAAACACCAGCTTACTTTAGCTTACCATCTAGACTTGCCAAGTCTTTTCAGACCTGATCTGGAAGTTGGACACACTGCAATTGTTTCACCTGATGCACTTGAGCACTCCATGAGGCGGGCTGTAGAGCTGAAATATGGAAACATAAGTCTTGTGTCTCTTGCAACCCATGCCTGCCTTTATGGCACTAAGTATTCAGAGGGTATGTTTCTGTCAGTGGGGCACACCAGTGGCCTGCCTGACTTTGGGAAGCTGGTTAAAATTGTAGTTGTGTCTAGCAAAGTGTCTTTCCTCATAGAACCATATCATGCATGGTACATGGAGCACCTGCGGAGTTATGAGTTGATGAAAAAACAGTCTTCTGAACTGGTGATTGTAGAATTACATGAACTAAATGGATATCAACCCCTGTATCCATACAAAAAAGCAGGCAAACTGATGGTGACATCAAAAGCTTGTTTGCTACATTAAGGTATAGTTGAGCTGTTATTTTACTTTGAATGGTGTGTTCTTTTCCTTCCTCTGAAAAACAAATGCAGTGTGTCCATAAACGTAAAAACAGGTTTTAAACAGAATAAAATGTGTATGAATGTTCATTTTTATTAATGTTTCTTTATTGTTCATTTTGTCTTTTCTTACATTCTTTCTTTTTTTCTTCATCACCAGAGAAGTCCTGAGAGTTTCTCAGTCGCAAGAAGATGCTGTTGCGTGTGATCATTTCAGCACAGGACATTAGAATGCTCCGCTTGGACTCTGTTTCAGATTCGGTTGACAGCCTGAAACTGGTGTTGAAAAACAAACTGCAGTTACGCTCTTCATTTGACCTTCAATATGAAGATGAGGACTTCAAAGACTTCTGTAACCTCACGTGTGTGGATGATCTACCAAAGGACAAGGTGACATTGCAAGTCGTTTTCTGCCCTGTCTCTTCAGACTCAAGTTTGGATACTTTTAGCTCTGCTGTACCATCATCTCTGGCAGAATCCTCTTTAGCTCATTCATCATCTCCGACGACATCCTCTTCATTGAGCAGCCAAACAGAGTGCTTTCCAGGTCGGCGTTCACAGCAATGGCCAGCTTATTTTCCCATTCTCACCTTCTCATATGATGAGCTGAGGCTCAGGCAGGGCAATGATGCTTTTAGAGAAAGTGGAGTACTTCTATCCATTTCAAGGGACATGAAGTCTGAGATTCTGCTCAAACTTGCTGAAACAATTTATTCATTCATGACCTACCCTACACTTGAACATTTTGGATGTGTAGCTAAGGCCCTTGTTGAAAAACACCCTTGCCTTACAGAACCTGGCTCCACATCTGGATGGTATGGATGGAAACAGAGCATAAAGTTCAAAATGGGCAATTACAGACAGAAATTAAAAGCTGTGGGCTGCAGAGAACTGGAGGTTAATTCTGAGAAAAGAGGTGCTGGGGACACGCGAGGGAAGAGAAACAAAGTGAAGAAACCTAGACGTTCTGAAACAAATTTTCTTCCAGATCTCCCCCAGGGAAGAGACAGCAGAAGTCTTCAAGAAGATCGAGAAAGAGAGATAAGAGATAAGAGATAAGAAAAACAACCCCAAACCTGGCCTACATCGATGATGCAATGAATGCCACATACGCACTGAGAAGACAGGAGATCGTTGAAGAGGAGCCACCTGTGGTCGAAATGACAGTCAGATGGCCTGCCCTTTTTACGGAAAGACAGGTAAAATGTGTTAATTTCTTAGTCATAGCAAAGTAGTAATGTTGTATTGTGTAAATTGCAGGGCCCTATGCTAACATTCATCCCATTGAGCACATGTGCTCTTAAACGGAAATATTTGGGAGTAAGTTTAAAAATTGTTTAAGTAACACATTATGTAATGCTTTAATGTTGAGGGTCAAACGTGACTCATTTTTACATTTGATAACAGTAAAAACACCTTCAAAAATGTAACTTATACCTGTAATTTGATGACTTTGATGTGACCCAGAGTATAAAAACATGGAAATATTTCATCTTTTTTAATCAACAGACGCAAGCAATAACTTGCTCTGTTATGACTAACACAATTTTTCACTCATTAAACATAAATTGATATTTCCTGTAGGCCACTCCTATATATTATGATATGAAATAATGCTTGAACTGATATGAATTACATATTTTTATCTAACTACTTAAATCATAGTAGTACATACTGATTTGTTAAACTCACAGCCTTGTTACTTCATGTATGAATTATCATGACAACTTAGCAAAGCCATGACAAATCAGTCTGATGTAAACATTAAGAAAACTTAACCTGTCAGACAAGCCAATCTTCCAGTATGAGGACACAGATAGTTAATATTAATGAAATATGCACCTTGAGACAGGTCTCCACTGTACGTCACATGTCTGACAACATGTCGGTTGTAGTGCTGAAATGTGAACATTTAGGTGACTTAACTTGAACTAAAACTGTAATGTTACTTCTCCTCATAGATCGCCAAGGAATTCACCAGGCTCACATCAATGCACATCAATAAGTTCTATGAGGGTCTGGACAGCCATCTGCATAAACTTCTTCAGTTATTCCGGTTGAAGCGCTTCGAGGAAGTTCAAGAAATGACATCCTTAATGGAGAGTCTCGATAAGGATGTAAGTGCATATTTGTTGTAGTTGTGGTCCACAGTAATTGTACAACCCCACTGAGGAGAGGGACCAGGATGTAGATTATGATAGACAGTAAACCTCCTCTTATTAATGTACTTGGAAAGGCACTTTGATACAGACAGAATAAATAAGAAAATGGCTCTGTAAGATGGAGTAGATGGAGAGAAGGCCAGAGTTCAAGTTACCTCTTTGAACTGAAAGCTCGTTCTCTGTCATTTGATGGTTGACAAAAATCAGTTCTGATATCACGTATTGTTTTGCAGGCATCAAACCAAAGGAAGAGAGCAGCAGCTTTGCAGGGACTGCCATGGTACATGAAGGAAAATCCTTCTACATTGATGAAGAGATGTGAGGTAAGCAGAAAAATGTTGTTTAATGATACAAAAACTAGTTCACAATGGGCATGGTTACACAATTTTTTCAGGCATCTTCTGTGTGGATACACTATATAGCAAAACATGTCTAAAGCACAGGCACCTTTTTGTTTTTGTTTGTTTTCGCATGAAGCCAACAGATCCTGAAGAGGACTTCATCAAGGGAATGGTAATTGGAATCCTTTTGGTCGTTGAAGATGTGAAGGAGCCCCTTCCAGTTTCTTACAATGATGTTGCCATTGTCATTGAGGAAAAGATAGTCATGCGTCATCTTGCTGATGTACCCAACGCTGTTGTGAACCTGATGGGCCTGTTGTACATGCTGAACCTTGACTATCCAAAAGAGATGAAATTTACTTTTGAGGTGATTCAGCGCCTGTTCATGGGAATCGGGTCTGAGACGTGCACTCCCAGGGTATACTCTCTAAAGAATAAACTGCTCAGTTAGAGGGATGGCTCAGGAGGATGTTTCTGTATTTGGCCATGAGGAAGTATTCTAATTTTCTTGGCATTTGTTCACTCATGTAGTGTTTGTTCATGTAGTAAGAGGAAAAGAAATGTAAAGCCCTTATGTGGGTCACAACAGTTGTCCTAACAGATGTCTATTTCTCTCTGTAGAGAAAATGTCTCTTGCAGACACTAATTTGTATTTTATGTTGTAGAGCAAACCTGAACAGTGGAGATTTCTGTGATGTTTGAACGTGTTCATTTTCTGGCTGACATTTCAGCAAGTTTCTCAGAGAGATACAATTTAGTATGTATATCTTGCTGCATTTTACTGCAACAATGCTGAACATTTACTTAGAGTGAATCAAGATTATTATTTTCATTTTTTTTTTCCTCAAAGGAAGTACTTCTTTTTTTTTTCTCTGTGCGGGATACAATTTAATTTCTTTTTTTTTGACCAACCATGAAAGAGTTGGAAGAGGATGTTTAAGAGGGTGTGAAAGCTTTTTTTGTATGCATGTCCCAGAGGAAGAATTCTCATTTTTTACACTATTTAGTAAAAGATGAGATGTGTTGCCCTTCTTTGGGTCACCCCACCTTGTTTTCTTGTTCTGACTTATTTCAAAGGTTTTAACGTCCATGTGACGCTACAGAGAAATTGTCACGAGAGTGGACATTTTAGTAATTTTTTCATTTTTTACACTATTTAGTAAAAGATGAAATGTGTTGCCCTTCTTTGGGTCACCCCACCTTGTTTTCATGTTCTGACTTATTTCAAAGGTTTTAACGTCCATGTGATGCTACAGAGAAATTGTCACGAGAGTGGACATTTTAGTAATGTTTTCATTTTTTACACTATTTAGTAAAAGATGAAATGTGTTGCCCTTCTTTGGGTCACTCCACCTTGTTTTCATGATCTGACTTATTTCAAAGGTTTTAACGTCCATGTGATGCTACAGAGAAATTGTCACGAGAGTGGACATTTTAGTAATGTTTTCATTTTTTACACTATTTAGTAAAAGATGAAATGTGTTGCCCTTCTTTGGGTCACTCCACCTTGTTTTCATGATCTGACTTATTTCAAAGGTTTTAACGTCCATGTGATGCTACAGAGAAATTGTCAAGAGAGTGGACATTTTAGTAATGTTTTCATTTTCAACATTTTGAGTAAGTTTCTCAGAATTTTTTTTGTTTTGTTTTTACAAACCTTTCTGCAATTTACTGCAGCAACTCTGAACATCCACAACAATGGACTGAGTTGAATTCGGAGAGTTATTGTTTTTTCCCCAAAGGAAGACTGCATTTATTTTAATGTGTTATATTATTATGTGTGGAACAGTATAATTTCAGTTTGTGTGCAGCCCCAAGCAAAAGTGTGAAAGAGGGTGTAAAGGCAAAAAATTGAACATGTCCCAAGGAAAGTCTCGACATCCATTGTCACTTATTGTAAAGCAAGGCTGGTTGAAGTTGGACTCTTTGGGGTTTTAATAAAGGTCCTTATTGAATTGTCTTTTCATCTATTTTTTTCATGTGTTAATATTTAAGTTTGACTGGCCAATTCTCATGTAGATTTTTTTGTAGATAAACTTTTTTGTAGTTAAATCTAGCAATTTCTGTAAACTCAAGTAACTTGGCAAAAAGGCATGAGAAAAAATAATAATGTTGCCCCAACTTAATAAAATAAGTTAAACCAACATCTTTTAGTTCTCTCAAGTAATGTTTTCCAGTCCACATTACTTGATACAGAAAGTTGAGTCAACAAATCGCGAGTTGTATCAATTATGTATTCCATGTAGAGCCAACTTGATTCAGGAAGTTGAGTCAACAGACGGCATGTTGCATCAACTCGTGTTTTGAAGTGTAAGAAACTTGACATTATAAGTTGACTCAAATTAACTCAGTCAAAGCAACAAGATGACTTGACTTATTTAAGTTGGGTCAACTAATCTTTTTTTACAGTGTTCAACTGACAGGCAATGATTACATAGTGCAGGCCTAACCACATAAGGAACTTGGCCACTAATCTGTTTATGTCTAAGAAAAAAATCCAGACACACAAGTACCCTCTCCTTTTCTCTAATTACACTTTCACACATTTATTATGGGGCGGAGTGGAGGTAAATCCGGCTCTTAGAGTTATCACAGAGTGGAACCACCCTGTTTTCTGAGGCATCAAGGTGGAGTTTCTGGTTTAGCAGTTGGCAGAATAAAAGCTGGTGCTTACAAACCAGTTCCAACCATTCAACACAGCAGACTAAATAGTGTTTGCCTAAGCTGGAGATTAGGTATTGAAAATATTCTGCAGTTCATGGCACAGCTATTCATACCACTATTTAGAAGAAGAAGAAAAAAATCTTCATAGCCAACTAAAATGACTAGCATATTTTGGATACTAGTCTAAATCATATGCTGTATTCAGGTGTTCCTACCAGGATTCTTACCTATATTTAGTGTTGGGTTCGAGTCCACCTTAGTCGAGTCTGAGTCAAGTACGAGTCTTTAACCATTCGAGTCTAAGTCAAGCCTGAGTCCAAAATGGGCCGAGTTAAACTTAAGTTCAAAAGGTCAGAGTCCAATTAAACAATACTGTATTTTTTAGCTTATAAAAAATGTCAATTTTAAATTTAACCTCTATTGCATCTTGCCATTTTGATTTTTGATTTAATGTCACCTCATAATCAGTATCTTGCTCAGAAAATTTAAAGTCATGTAATGTGACATATTTCTGAGTGCTTTTCGAATGTAAAAAGCTAAAGGGCGGGACTTGACTTATCTATCGATATAAATGTATGAATTCAAGGCAGGGGGTGGTAACTGGGGTACCTTGGAGAATGGGAACTGCCTATTGGGATCTGAAGAGCTGAAAATGCACCTCTTTTCTCTCTGTTTGAGGCTGTGCATTTTGCATGCCATATTGATTTGTTTTTTTGTGGATAAAAATGAGGCTGTGAGGGGACCAACAGTACAACCTATACAATGGCATGTACTGTGTATAAAGGTTCTTCATGTAGTTTCCATAATTCAGGGCCAACTCAATGCATTTATGATTAACAAATCACATTATTGGAAGTTTATTGTATGGATCTATGTTTTCAAGTTGATGAATATTTTGGTAGAGCTTTGCCCTGCCTGCCTATCACACATGCATACTCTATATGTCCATATTTACCATAGTAAATAGTGATTATTATTATATACAACACTTAGGACTTTTGTTGTTTTTGAATTTTGACCCTTGTAAACTACTGCTTCACAGATGTTAGAAACATTATTTTCTTTTGAAACTGGAAGCTGCCACCATGTTTAAAAAATTAATTAATTTCATTACAACAGGAAAAAAAAAGAATAGTAGCCTAACTAATGCAAGTAAAAAGTTCTCAAGCTTATGAACACTGGTAAACAGTCTAACAGTCAATTACAAGCAAAAGGACAAATAAATATAATAATAAAACTTACAGATGAAATAAATCGCTTTTCATGTAGGTCTAAGGTATACTACAGTCTTTTAATAAAGTAATAAATGTAAAAAAAAATTTAACTGCATAATCTTCACTGTATGCATTAAATATAAATTATTAGTATTATTAAAGTTACTAGGTCAAGAGCAGTGAGTGATTATCTCTTGTTCTTTTGTTTGATCATTATTAAGGACACAGACAGCTGCATGTTTATTATAGGTTGCTGTCACTTTAAGATTTTATGCATGGATTCAAAATACCGACACATCGGATTTTCTCCAAACTGTTTACTGTCACTTACAGACAAAACTGACTGTGTTTATGTGAATACTCACTAAGACAAACATTTGGCATTACTTTGTGTATTCAAGTGTTTAAAAGGACAATAAAGACGCGAAAGAGAACTTAATTTGGCATGCGCACAGAAACTAGACAGCTTGTAAGTATCACATTGATTGTATAAACATGCAGGCAAGACTTAAAAACACATGCAAATGACAGATTTTCTTGACAATGCAGTACTGACCCGTCCCTGCAGTGACAATTCCGTCAACTGTCCTGAGCGTATTTCACCGATTCCCTGGACTCGGGAACATTTTTCGAGTCCCAAACGCTTAAGTCTGAGTCAAGTCCGAGTAAAAATGCATCCGAGTCCATGACAAGTTTAAGTTCATAAAAAGTTGTACTCAATTCTGGACTTGAGTCCGAGTTCGAGTACCCCAACTTAAACTATATTCACCGGCTAGCCATTGCTGGTACGCCTGTTTGACATGGAATTTGTGCTGGTCAAAGCTGGTCTTGTTAAGAGGTGTTATTAAGGGACCAGGTTGCAACGGACAGAAACAAGTTAATTGTCCTTAAAAAAAAAAAAAAAATAAGTGTCCTTAAAGACAGAAACAATACTATCCCAGAAATCCAACCTTCATTTTTTCATATGCTATTTTCAGAAATTAAATGAATTATCTGACCATGATTGGAGTTTGTTTAGTTCATTAGTTTGGTTAGTTCATTTGTTAAAAAACTGTGGATTAGAACATTCAGATCTTCCTGGTTTGGAAAGACAAATCGGATGTCTGAAACTGAGTCATGACATCAGGCATGTGCGAGGAGCAATGTAGACATTTCAGATGTTTTAAGAAATGCTCACCCTTTAAATGAGCCCTGCATTCACTTAACACCCGTGATGTAATGTGGGACTAATGAGTGTGATTCAAAGGCCTTCAGTGTATCTTCAGTTAGAGGAATTTCACCACAGCTGGACCAGCACAAAAAGCTTGGTGGGGAAAAGATGAACTGGTGACTCAGTCCATATTTTGACACATGGAAAATTACTGATGGAGAAAATGATGAGAACAAAGTCAAGAGAAGACAAATCTTGAGGAGGTGCTGTCCTATTAATATAACCGTGCCTGTTAATATGCTTGTTAATGTTATTGTTTGTGTGTGCAGTTTTGAATCTAGTATGGATGGTTCTGTTGCGTATTCAATAAGTACTTTGTGTAAAGTAAACTTCAAGACAAAAACAGACTTTTTAGGTTCTAGCCATGCTAAACACCTAGTTGTATGCTGCCTTAAAGTCTTACTTGTGTGTTTGGAAGTTGGCTGAATATAACAATCACTTAGCTATTTTAATTTCTTTAAAAAAAAAAATAGCACATTAGGTGAATAATTTAGGCTTCTCATGCTGCCTCAGGGAATGATCTAACATTAGCTGGCAAGTGCTACTGCTATTCTTCAACAGTACACAGAATGTGTACAAACTAATTGTACTGTCAACATTCACAATTAAAACTTACCAGTTCATTAAAAATTAAAAATAGCAGTTTGCTTCTGCCATTATTCTTAAATTGACATGCCTCCAATTAAAAATGTTTTAAAATCATGAGGTTCCCCACTGGTAAACACAATTATCACTTCAGAGAGAAAGTTTTTTGAAAGAAGCTCACATACTTTTTTTTTTGGGAAAATCCAGGAGAGCCGATTCACTGTCTATACATGATGATATGTTAGTATGTGGCTAAGCTAACAAGTTGATAGGCTACTCTAAAAATACCAACAATAACACACTCAAAAACTGGTTAGATTTATTGTTTTTAACTTTTCCTACTGGTAGCCTTATAGAAATACATAATATTACATATTACAAATAAAAATACATCTTGATTAAAAATGTTGATATTTGCTGGGAACAGGATTGACTTATCCGTTATAGATATAATGTTGCCTCAAATTATGGCAATAATGAGTTGTCTTAGAAAGTAATAATTTTACTACCTATAAATTTGAGAAAGCTTTGTTTGGAAGTGAATCTACATTGCTTTAAAAAAAAAGAAGAAAAAAACATTGCTGCTGATTTTTTAAACATAACTTCAGAATTTCACAGCTATAGTATCTTTTTTCAACCAAGCCCTATCATTAATGCATATGAACATAAACGTTTTCTACATTTTCTCCTTTTGCTGTGTTATTTTGCTTATGTGGCATTATCATATTTCTCAGAGGCCAAGGGTGTGACATCACACTGACTTCCAGATGGTTTAAAGGACATTCAGCCTCTGGGCAACACAGCCAACACCCCATAAAAGGCCTCTCATTCTTTTTATTTAGTGGGCAGTGAATGTGGGCAGCTGCTACTGGGTCCATTTCAGACCACTCACAGGCAGTAGAGCTAAACACAGACACCACAGTGTGCAGAATATGTGATAAAAATGCCTACTGCCCTCATAGTTAAGACCTGTCATTTGACGCTAACACCCAGCCATTACTACTTTTTCAGGTGAGTGGTATATCCTTTCTCCTAAACAGTAATTAGGGTTGATTGTATGCTTGTGAGTGCATCAGCTTGTTTACTTTCCAGCAATGAGAATCTTTACTGGATTGTTTTAAATGCAGGGCAAAGCCCATTTAGCCAAATTACACAGCAACACTCTGGAAAAACAATCTAAAACTCGAACACTCCCAGACATTTATCCTTCAACTTATGGTAAGACACAAAAGGAGATCTTTACCCACAAACAGTTTCATGAGCAAGGGTGCGTGGCACTGTCTCCAAGGCGGTCTTTCTTTCTTTCTTTAATGCCTACCCTCTCTCCTGTGGATTTATGAGTCTAGTTGAGGGTAACAGGATCGTTGGCAAGGGTTTATGATGTTGACATTGAGGTGTTTCTGGAAATTGGAAGAGATCACATGCGTGGTTGTGTGATCATAATCATAAAAGTACGATGCCTACAGGTCCAATCTGTCAGCACGGTGTGCCAACCATGGCCAGACACTGAGTACATAGAGAATCAGTCAGGTTTGTGTGTCAAACAGTCTGTTCTGACAAAGACACATACTTCATGTGGTTTTATGGGATGAATGGACCCAATGAAGTCTTTTTTTTTTTTTTCACAATAGTGTTTCTCTTTCTGAACAGCCAGACGATGAGGAAGAGGAAGACTTCGGGCTGGATGTAATGTGTTTTTCAAGCTTGAGCAGCGAACCGAAACACTTCTCTATCAAATCTGACGGCCTGAGTCAAAAGGGCCGTAACTCCACAAAGTGAACCTCAGCACTCCTTTCTGCCCGATTTGGCCAATGTCTATCAACCGGATCACATGTGTGCAAGCAGCTACAAATCATGACCAGACCAAACAAAAATCTAGTCCTCAGTAATTCAACAAACAGTGCTGTGGGAAAACCTTTAGGAAGACCAAAATAATCAAGACAGCTGTTTTCACACAGATGTATGCAGGTTCTGTGAGGTATGTGAAAATGAGTCTCAGGGATATCAACAAAGTAAACCTGTTCATCTTATATCTGTCTGATAAATCATTATAAGTTGTGCATAGCAGTGGGAAAAATCTGCATGTGTTGGGCGCATCCCTGTCATGTTTGTTTGCAGTGCTGTCATCTTGTATTTGGGCTGATATTGTGTCACGGCTGTCTGCTCAGTGTTTATTACTGATTATTGCTGCCCACGCAGGAGACGTCTCTCTTGAGACGTCCAAAATGAGTATGTTTCACACGTACACATCAAACATAATGGCACACATACCCACAAACTATACATCCCAGACAATTGCATGTCCTGCACCTTCATCTATGTCTATATGACAACACATCTTCCCAAAACACTAAGTTCCCAAACCTCACTGCCCCTTCTTTGAGGTATAAAACCAAGGCACACAGTATAAGACTGAAAGTTGTCATCATGACATCATGAAAGATGTGCACCTCACACAACTATTCATGAACTATAGGTGCGTTAATTATGGCAGTGTTTCCCAACCCTGTTCTTAGAGGCACTCCAGCTTTTTGAACTCTTCTTAGTCTAACACACATCATTAAATTCACTAGCTTTTGTTAGCAGAGACTCTAGGACCTGAAATAGATGGGTTAGATAAGGGAGATATCCAAAATCTGTACTGTTGGTGTGCTTCCAGGAACAGGGTTGGGAACACTAAGTAGGCCCCTTTCACAATGACGCCAATTAACTTCTGCCTTTCCACAGAGCAGTGAATCAGTACTTCCATTTGACCTTTGCATACGTTTACCTTTCCTTTTAGACTTCCACAGAAGATAAATGTATTGTTTTATATATTTAGACTGCTTCAATTATTGTTTGCTATCAGGATGTGAAAAGAATTTCAACAAGTATAACAAACAGTGTTTATGAAAAACATTGCCTACCCTAGCTTTAATAATCTGCAACTGCCTTAGATGGAAAATTGGCTATAGCAACAACATCAATATAACGTAATTGAGTTTTACAACATAGATGAAGTGATGCTATTTTTACTATGGGAAAAAGGACATAAACAAGAGCCATATTTATATATGAAATCTTATCATATTACATTTTCACATGCATAAATTTAAGTTGTCTCAGAGAAAACCTAATATTACACAATTCAAGAACAAAATATGAACACAGTAATTTTCCACTGTAAACTAATGTTTACATATGAAATGAGGTCTGGCTATATAATGAAAAGCAGTGGAAGGATCAGGGCCTTTTCTGTATCTCAGATCAGCTTGTGAATGCTGAGGGTCGCCGAGACTCAGCATTCATGTATTTCATAATGGCGGGTAAAAGATTTTCTCCTTTATTCTACAACATTTGATGGTTTGCATTGATTATCTTTCAATTGATTATGAAATTGTAATAATACATTTACCTGACATAATGAATTGTTATATTTGATTAATTTAACAGACTTTGACTTTATTTTCATTAGAGTTAAAAGGAATAGTCAAATATTCACGTATATTTAATGATGCACCGATATCATTGAAAAACCTTTTCATTTATGGAGTCAGATGAAATAACGAGTCAATACATAAAATAAAATGTATTGCATTTAATTAAAAATCCCTTTGCCATGAGAAAAGACGGAACACGCGTGAGACCTTTACCTCTAATCGAATACCGCCATTGGATCGAATTAGACGGCCTTACACAAATATTGCATCTAATCCACATTATCTGCAATAAAGACAGCAAACACTGTGCGAGCATCACTACGGTAAGCATAAAGAGTCCGACTTGTTTGCTCTATTTACAACCCCTCCTCCGACAGTAAGCGGCAAATCTTCCTGATCGGTAATCGTTTGTGATGCCAAATAACTTGCCTCGAATTTAGATGAGAAAAGATGCTGCAATCCACTGGTCGGATTTGTGGCAGGTGGTAACGGGCTGGGAGAGCTCCATGCGGTAACACTTTATTTCGATGGTCCACTGTAGACATTCTGCTAACTACAGTTTAAGAAACTATGCAACTTCATGTCAACTAGCAGTCATTAGAATATTAATAGACTGTCCTGCTTAATATCTGCCAACACTTAATTTTGATGGTCCCCCAACATACATTCTACTGACTTTAAGTAACTATGTAACTATTGTACGTCAACTTAGTCTACTAACCTCAACCCTAACCTAACAGTTTATTACAGTCTTCTAAGGCCCCGTCCACACTACTGCGTTTTCGTTTAAAAACGGAGACCTTTTGCTACGTTTGCATCTCCCGTCCACACTAAAACGGCAAAAACGGAGACCCAAAACGGAGAAGTTTAGAAACGCTGCCGATCCGTTTTTCGTTTTGAATCTCCGGAGGGCGTTTTAGTGTAGACGGGTCAAAACGGAGGACTTTAGAAACGATGACGTAGTAGAGGCTCACGCTCGGCTCTATGATTTGGTGTCATCAGTCATGGCGTATATCTTTGCTAGCAGCTGTTGTACAAGTAAATTCTGCATTTTACAACGCTATTACTGCCTACATGCGCCGGAGTCAAGCTATTATTCGAGCGATCTGTGACAATTCCCGTGTGCAGCGGCAGCGTTGAGCGTACATGGAGCGTACGGTTTGGGGTTAACCCAGAGCATGGTGGGATAATTTTATCAATGAAGTTGTGTTTACACCGGCACGCGCATGCCCAGTGTTGGTGAATGGTCACGTGATCCGCGTTTTCAGTCGTTTTAATGTGGACGGAGATCAATTCTAATACGCAGCTAAAACGCTGGTGTGGACGGAGATCGTATTCGTTTTAATTATCTGTTTCTAAACTAAAACGCAGTAGTGTGGATGGGGCCTAATACTCCAACCAGAGTTAGTTGACATGTACTGTAGCTGCAAAGTTACTTATAGTTAGTAGACTGTCTAAAGTGGATCATCAAAATAAAGTGTAACCCTCCATGCTGGTGGCCCTAGCATTCCACTACGCTGGCAAAAGTAAGTATACCCCACTTTGAGTGAGAACAGAGTTACCTGATGTCAAGTGAAAAAAGGGCATTTTAATTGGGTAACTGTCCTCACTAACTGTATATATGATTAATTAAATGATTGGGGCAATACGATGGGGTCTTTTTTTTGGCTCCTGCTCCTGCCTTACCTTCCTCTCCCATTTTTTTGCTGTCCTGCAATTTCATCGGTTGTTGCTCATTGTTGTTTCTCGGTAGTAGGGACAGTGCACACACCTGACTAGTCGACCAAATTTCAAAACAGTCTCAAATCTGTTGTAGCTTCTGCGTCTAGTCACAGCACGTCTCACAACTGCTTGTACTAGACTTGAAGAAAGTCTGGGTTGGGCACATGCTGAGAGTTAGCTACAACCTAGGGATTTTTGTTGCAGACTAAAAACATGAATGGGCGACAAGCTTCAGTCTTGTAATGTTAGCTTGGCTTAAGATAAATGTCTCACAGGAATAAGAGATGGCTGTTGAATTCTCTGGCAGGAAGAAATAGGAAATTCTTCAAACGTACAGAAAGTTAAGGAACTGTTAGAATAATTGTTGGAATTAATCCAAATTCAGCATCAGTAATTAAAAAGCACCATATGGACTCAATTGATATATCATCAAATGGTTAGATCTAGCCAAGAAAACCTCATAGAAGTACAATTACATTGAACCTTCAGGCATATCAGATTTAGTACAAACCTAACATTGAGTCAAACCTAAATATGGTATGCTAATCACGGGTCTCCATGATTAGAAAAGATGATGAATTCTCTCACTATGTTAGAGAGAGTACATCCCACACAGACAGACTGAGTTCTTTGCTGCTGTGGTTTATATCAAAGCTGACAACCCATGACAGTGAATAACCCATTCAATTAGAGCCAGACTTAATTCAGTATTCCAGACTTAGCCCAGTTCCGCGAATTCTGTGCATCTCTAGTTGAAAATGGTAATTGCATACTTCTTTTGGACCCGTGCTTGTTTCATTTGCATGTAGCACTTCCCCAAGTCCCCAGCTGCATGCAGAAGCAAAGTCTGGGAAAGAGGAGTGCATTTGGTGCAGCATGAACCCATCACCCTTCTTTTCCTCCTGTGGAAACACTAGTATATAGTACAGCTTTATTCCAAGACCACAAAGACCTGGAGATCAAATCTCGCTGTGCTTTAACCCAGTGACTTTGACATCAGAATATCCAAAGATCCTGACCAGACATTCATATACACTGGTCCTAGATGTCACTTCTCTTCTCGTCTCTCTTTCAAGACTTGCTTGCGTGCCTCTAGAAACCATTGCCACTGTGGATCCTGGAGAGAAGACTGAGGTTCTGTCTTGTGGCAAGTCTAATTTACTTTTGGGCTCTGTGCCTTTCCCATTCCTCTCTCCCTTTCTCTTTGTATAAATGTACAATCCTGGTGATGGATGCATAGCATGAACCGTATTGCATTATGCCCGATTTAACAACAAAGGCATTTACCACAATAACCATGCCATCCTGTATTCTTACTCTTTGTCCCCTCCAACACTCTGTCAGTCCAGTTGGAAGCATCTTATTTTAGCCCCATCATTACAGTAAGAACAGATTCACTGGGCTGGTCCTCTGCTGTTTTAGGATTTCAAAGAGCACAATAGCTAATGGCAACCGGCAAGGTCTTCCAGGAAGGCAGCCACATGGGGAGGAAAATGAGCTGGAGAAACGCAGTTAGACTAAACAACAATAAGTTGCTACTTCAGAACAGACAAAGTGAATGGAGACGAAGCAGCTGAATCCGTTTGGCTGTTCTGAAGCACCATCTCTTTCTGGTTCCTTAAAAACCCATTTTCCCTAAAAAACAATAAAAATCCAATAAATTCAAACATCACAGAGATATTCTTAGCCACAGGATTTGCTGTTTCTTACCCGGGGTTTTAAACAGCTCACTCTCCTTCATTTATTCCTTTCCCAGTTCTCTTGTTCCTGCCAAACACTGTGCTACTGGGACTAATGGCTGCCTCTGAAGGTGGGTTGTTTTTCCTAGTGGACATGTAAACAGTGGACTCTGACTCTTCCGGGGCACATTCTTGGCAGCTCTCTAATTTCTTTTGCTCTTTCAGACCTGCTCACATTCCATGATGTCATTACCTTTTGCATCTGGAATTTCCTCAACAAAACACAGCACTAACCACAATAAGTGATGTTTAATGGATCAAACTGTTCTCTCCCTTTCAGCTCTGCAATCATTACTTAAAATCATTTCTTTCCATATTTACTACATCAAGTTATATGGTAGGTTCCTGGAAATTGCCGGATGTTTTATGAGAAATGAGTGTCATTACTGTAAGTTAATGTTGCCTACCTTCTAAATGGCAGAAAGGTAGCATTTAGTAGAGGTACAGGTTAATGTCAAAGAAGCATGTCCTTCCCATTTATACCAGGACTTGAGCAGATCAGTCCAAAATGTTCTCTGTTGTCAAATAACTGATCAGAAATTCTGCAAAACACTTCTGACCACCCTGTGATCAACTTATGATTAGCTGTAACCAAGTCACGGATTGGTTTATAAAGTCAGTAGTGAACACACTTGCAGACATGATGTACAAGAAAGATTCATTGAGCAAACAAGGACTGAAAGGATCAGTCAACTAAAGATGCAGAGATGACTAAAACAATATAAACATTTGATTAAACATTACATTTCAGATTTATGAGTCAATTCACAGACCCGCTGAATTTGAGTCCAAGGCCTTACAAACTTTAGACTAATGAGTCAAGTGAAATTAGGTTCAGAAATTCAGATAAATAAGGGGAAAACAAAGCAAAACAGAATATCTATGTAAGGTGGCTGCCACTGTTCCAGGCGTTTGTGAAGACATTGCTAAGGTGTACAGTGTTGTTTCTAGGTCATTGACAGGGTGTTGTGTGTGGTCGATAAGTGATTGCAAGGGAATTGCTAAGTAATTGCTATAACTGCCTCAAGTTGAGCCCCCTGGAAGTGGTGGGGCTTTGGATTTCTCAGTCTAAACTGTGAATGAGCAAGTAGAATTTACAAATCTTTCTCTAGCCAAAACAACATGGCTCAGCTAGGAAGGTATGAATGCATGAAATAGACCTGGGTGTGAGAAGCAGACAACATATTACCCTTCCAGTCGGCCAGCAGGCTTGAATCCACCCACTGCCAGCCTGTGGGGATAAAGTGTGTCTGCTCTAAGAACAGAAAATTGTGGGCTATTCAGAAAGCCTGAATGAAAGCTGAGAGAAATTGTAATGCATTTCATGACTGGTGCTCAGTTTCACACGACAGTGCTGACCAAGTGGAACTGATTTGTAAAGAAGGAATGGCTGCAATTGGAATTAATGAGCTTACATCATAGTTCAAATCTCAGACTGAGCGTAACATTTTTTTTGACATTTCTGAACTTTTTGAGCACATTAGTTGAAAAGTAAATTACTTTGTTTCCTTCAAGTCTTGGTGCAATAGGATCTTTGGCCATTATGTATTAGCAACAATGTCATAATTTAATAGGACTATAACCATTCTCCCCCGTATTTTTTCTGTTATGTTAGTAACAGATCTTGTTAGGTTTCCCTTACAAAATCACCAGACATATTGTTAACATCTGCAAAAATTAAACATACACATCAGAACTGACTGGGGGTTATAATCAGTAAGGGCCTTTGCTATGTTTCACCCGTTTCACTTGGATTGGGCCTCGCAAGAGAAGGGGCCTCCGCTTGGGCTCGAAAAAGACACCACCGCCCGCCATCACACCGCACACACCGGGGCGGAAATTAACAGGGGCTTGGGGCAAAAATGCCACCAAAATCAATACAAATCCCCCAAACTTGAAGATTTGGGGAAAAATTTTCCCTGTATGAGTTCTTGTTGATAATATTTAAGAAATGCTAGTAAGAGTGCTGTTTTCCCGAATACCAGCACGTTTGCAAATGTAATATTGATTTTATAAAACAGTTCAATAAAAAAGAAGCTAATATTAGGTGTTACATTTTAGACTCAGAATTTTTTCTTTTAGCTCTATTTTGCCAAAATAGAAAATAGTCGTTACTGAACGAATCGGTGTAATGAATGCAATGACTCACTTATAAAGACAGTCTTGCTTTTTCTGAATCAATCAGCTATTTTGAATGAATCGTTTGATTGAATGATTCAAGGACTCACTTATCAAGACAAATATTTGCCGCCACCTACTGGCGGTTTAAATCTTTATATTTAAAAGTATAATTTCATTTTAGCTGTGGGGCTGAGAGAGTGACAAATATTGAATACTGTTTTTGTTTTCGGTTGTGATTGTAATAACATTTATGATTAAAGAGATGTGTGAATGGTAGGTGGAATGTATTTTATTTAGACTAGTAAGAGTGAAACAAGAGATAACATTGTGATACATAACAGAGGTAATGGAGGTAATCGGGGTAATGGGGGTAATGGGGGTAATGGGGGGGGGGGGATACACACACTTATAAAACAGTAACTTGTCTGATATTATATGGCTGTTTAGATATAATGCTTTTTTACCTCATATGCCATTTTCAGTGAAATAGTGGACAGTTATACTGTACAATTGGATTTTTGCATTTTCTGAAAAAGAATTTTGAAAAACGCTAATACCATTAAGTAATCAATGTACTGCACCTCAACCACTTTAATTCTCAGCATTTACAGTTTGTGAGGATTGCACTAATGCACTGGGAATGGAATAATAGTGGAATGAAGTCCACTAATGCATGGGAGTCCAGATCAAGTGTTGTGGAAGTCTGTGCATCTATCTTGACTGGATATTATTCAAGCAGAAATCATCACCAGAATCAGAGATGCTACTGTTTGACTGTGTCAGGTGAAATATTCTACTGTATTAAGAAAAACACATGAAATCGGTCCCTATATGCTGGTAGGTTTGTGCCACCTAAAAAAATAAATAAATAAAAAACATCAGACATAATTCAAATTAAAAGAAAATGACACTTAATATGCAATTACACAAAAACATGTTGAGCATGTATGGTGAAAGGTGGTTTTCTGGTCTTAGCTGATCTCCAATCCTGACCTGCTGATCAGCAGCCAAACCTCTAAAACCAGCAGATCATCTGACCAGGCTGGGAGACCTAAGACTAAAAATCAGCAGGGTTAAGAGATTCAGAGAAGTTGTCTGTACAGTGCAATGCGCAAAAACGTTTGGATAGGCTACAATAAAACTCTGAACCACCCTGCCTCAATCCCTCAGACCTAAGCAATCCTCCACAAGATGTCACTATATCTACAGGGTAAACCTCACTAGACACACACAATCCACATCCCCATCCACATTCTGCCCCCTTGAGGATAAGTGCAGAAATAGGACCAGTAAATCAGAATTAGAAACATGAACCACATAATGTAAATGAATCCTTGCAATACAAAATAAAGAAATATAAAATACATAAACTATGGCTAAAAATGCTAAACACTGTCAAATAAATGTTTTTCAGAAACAAAGAATTTTTGCACCACTTTGTACCACAAGGAGGAACCAAAGAGCTTTCAATGAAAACTTTGCTAACTTCGCCTAAACATTATTAGTCATGTTTGATAATGCAACAATAACTATTGTGGCTTTTACTTGGGGTCAGGAGTTTGAACAAACAACATGGGCTACTTCACATAGCAGCCACCAGTATCCATCTAAAAATGACCATGCAACCACACACACACAGACACACACACACGCACACACACACACACACACACACACACACACACACATTTAGCCCCTGTCTGGATAAAGTAGTAGGTAAAATAAAAATAAAACAAACAGTATGTGAAAAGAGTATGATTCATAGTTTTCATAAAACAGTGAAAAGTACCCAGATGACATGCTACTTCTGGTTAGATTCTTATTCTGATGAGATTGTAAATTCAACAGTATATAGAACTTACTTTTTTAATGGCTGCAAAGTAAGGTTTAAACCAAATGTAGTATCTACTGTAATGTATGGCCCTCAAGGTCCACTGTCCTGCAGAGTTTAGCTCCAACCCACCTGTCAGAAACTTTCTAATCCTGAAGACCTTGATTATCTTGTTCGGACATGTTTGATTAGGTTGGACTCGGTGTTCCATTGGAAAAAAAAGGTCAAGTTTAGCAATATGGGGATGAATAGATGATGACAGAATCATCTGCAGAAGGTGCGACTCAACTGGACTGAACAAATATAGATGAATATTTAGTGATATACCAGTGATATTCAGGTTTCTGAAATTATAGACGATATGCACATTACATCACAGATGCATCACATCACAGTTATTGATTTATTAAATATATTAAAGTAGATTAAAATATATTACAATTGATTAAATAAATTAGACAAAAAATAAATACATAAACTTAAATATATATTTACAGTAATAGTACATTACTGTAATAGAATAATGTAACTTGAAATAAACTCATTTTAGATTTATAATATTTTCCAGTGTATAAATTAGGTCTTTATAAAAGATAGATGCCTTTTAAATTTTAGGATGAGGGTCCTTCGCAAAAGGATGATAATATTTTGGGGTTAGTGGCATCTAAAAGATTGAAAACTCCCGGTCTAGCAGATAAAGGACTCAGGCTTTGCTTTGTGTATTTCCTCTGTGTTGAAATCAGGTCCATTGACAGCCCGTTCTCATCCCAAGGCGTCATCTAACTGACGCTTTTGACCATGCGTCAACATGCCGACGCACATGGTACCCCTTAAGCGTCAATATGAGACGCGCCTCCTAGTGGTCTAACCCTAACCCTACCCAAGACCAGAGCCATTGAGAGAGAGAGTTACGACACTCCCATAGACCGCCATAGGAACTTTGGAATGCGGAAGTAACGCGTGTCGTGGAGCGGCCAATAGTTCCAAACACTGATAGTTTCTCCATTGAACCCCATTCATTTTCAGTGCTTCCGAAGTACGCTCGCTGGTAAATTAATGAAATTACTGTATTTTTTTTACTTTTACACACATTAGCCGACCTCTCGTGAATCTAGTCTGTAGTTATATTTTATGTAGCCAGTTTTAGTAAATGTTTATTGGAAGATAATAGGTTAATTGCAGCTATAGCTTACGTGACCAACACTTCACTAACGTTAGCTAACTTACGGTAACTGATGTATATAATATATAATATTTTTAATAATATTTTATATGTATGTATATATATATAGCCTATATATAACATTATATATACATACACACACACACACACACACACACACACACACACACACACACACACACACACACACACACACACACAATTCATTTATTTAAATGGGTTAGGGTTATGCATATATGTGCTTATATGTATTTACGAACATAGTTAATTCACTCATTAACTATCTCTCCGGTTTAATTTTATGAAGAATATTTTTCGATTGAATATTTACCGAACATTGCTGTATATAGTCGTTGCTTTCTACGTTATGGGAGCAGTCTATTTCCCTCCTAAATCATTCATTTGTACATGCACAGCGTAATTATTTATATTTTATGTTGGTTGGAGTTCTGAACGGACTGCAGACCTCTTTGCGTGATCACGAAGCGGAATTTATAAGCAAGATCACGGGAATCAATAGCCTAATACAGCCCAGTTGTGCTAAAATAAATATCATGAGACGTCCATCATCAGATGAATGACATGGAAAAGTTAAGTTAGAGCCGCTAAAGCCAGTGCTACCCATGCGAACATGAACACTAGCGTTTCCCTCCAAAAATATAGCCTTTATATTAGACTTATAGACTTTATATATAGACTTATCTAAGTTGTCACCCTGCCTCTCCAAATGCAAAACTGACATTAACAAAATGCAATAACAGCTGAAAAAGTACTTGGGTGTGTGTTTTATATTTTATATTTACCGTTTAATAATGCAATCGCTGCTGTCTGAAGAACATGACAGCCCGCGTATGTTTTGGAACTATTGGGGCTTACATGAACCACGTGACAGCCGTCGCGGCGACATCAAAGCGTGTCGCAACTCTTTCTCTCTATGGCTCTGCCCCAGACCTAAACCTACCCATAACGGAAGCGTCATCTAACTGACGCTAAAGGGTGCCATGTGCGTCGGATTTAGACGCATGGTCAAAAGCGTCAGTTAGATGACGCCCGAGGATGAGCGTCTCATATTGACGCTTAAAGGGTACCATGTGTGTCGGCATGTTGACGCATGGTCAAAAGTGTCAGTTAGATGACGCCTTGGGATGAGAATGTGTTGCCATTGACCACTAATTCTTTAGTAAGTCCAACTGCCTATAATTTAAGCAGATAATTGTTTGTCTTACGCTGTGTTTTGCAGTTCCCTTAAAGGGTCATGAAACCCTAAACCAAATTTTCTGAGATTTTAACAGAGGTATGTGTGTTGAACAACATTGAAGACAATGTTAGCATCTGTTAGATTTCATAGTAGGGTGAAAATGGTTAAATTTTCGTTTTTTCCAGCTATTTTCGTCTTCCGGGTTTAAAATCTTCATCTCAGGCTGTGACGTGGCAGTGCACAGTGTAGTGCGTTGATGACTCATCGGTCTCTCATAATTATTAATGAGACTGAGTTTTTATATCCTATGAGAAGACACGGTCTCTTAATTATTCATGACACCACGTGGATCTTTCCACAGACATGTCAAACTGTGATATCGCGTAACGTTAGTAAAGGAGAGAGACCATCATGGGACGCAAGTGCCGCAAACATTTTACCCGAGAGAGCTTCGAGAATTGGAGAATGGTGGACTTCGGCCTTGTCGATGACCAATGCAAGTTACGTCTTGCGAGTAATGCGGTACCAAGTCCTGAGGACTTTTCTATCCCTTCAGAGTGTGTGTCTAAAATGTAACCCTGGTCATTTTACTTGCATTTTGTTAAATAAGCGGTCGTTATGAACATTTTAGATATTTCGATAATATATCAATTGTATGCTTAATGCGGGAGACTTGTGAATGTGTAGTGTTGACGTGCGGGCCGGGCGACACCGTGTTGTGTGTGTGTGTGTGTGTACGTGCAGGCAGGCGAGCCTGTGAAATGATTCGGGGTCAGAGAGAGAAGCGGTAGGATGTGTGTTTGGACGAACGACTGAAAACTCTGAGATTATTGTTCATTATTGATCGTACATTGTACAGAGGTCAAAATTATTGTACAAATACGATAATTATCGTACATCTGGCAACACTGCTGGCTGATGACAGTTCCCCCTCTCCCCTGCTGTGCCACACCCACTCCCTCCCTTCTTCTCACAGCCATCCACGCCCATTTAAGTTGCATTTTTCAAAAAGATTATGAGCTAGACTTGAGCTGATAGAGGGGGGTTTCATGACCCTTTAACTAGTGCCAGTCACGTTAGAGAATGTTTTGCCACTCTGTTCAACTGTTCAGGCGGGAATGTGATATCATACGCATATTCTAACACCGTATCTACACTGGCCACGTCCGTTGATGTGTCGCATCGCATCAAAACAGTTTGAGGCTGTCTGTACTGGACGCGTCAAAGCACCTGTTGCAAATCCATTTGTCCTTTGTGTCAGAAGTGGCTCATGCACGGTGTACGTCATAAATACAATGAGACATCGGTTTATTGTTGGGGACTCGTTGTGCAACTTCTCGTCTAGTGTAGACAGAAACACTGATTATAATGGGTTCTATTGGTTTATGTTGCATTGCAACGCTCACGTCCGGTGTAGACACGGTGTTGTGTCTATCCAACATAAAATCTAAAATACTACTAAAAGAACTGAACTGAACATGGTGAAAAAAGGCAGAAAAACAATCCCTGTCAACAAGCAAAACAAACTTGTACATTAGCCGCTTTCCCACTGTTGGGCTGAATGGTTCTAAGAATTTAAGGATGGAACCATTATATTCCCACTTGAGCATGCCATGGCATGTTTACAAATTATTCTCGGCCCGGAATTCTCAGCACCATTGGCTATCCGTGCTGGTAGAATGCGTGTAGTGACGTCGCCACTTAGGATTGTTCACTTGTCTGTTGTCCGGCTGCCAGTTTCTCTGTAGCTTGCCAGGCACAGTATTTGAGCGAAGGTGGTCGCGTCTCATATCGTCTGTAAGCTCTTGCATTACCAAGTCAATGACTGATGCATTTGTATTGCATTCCAAAGAGCTGTGTTATCATCCCTACAGTGGAAAATGAAACCGTATCCGTACCAGCTGGGTCGGATCAGCACGGAATGGAACTGTTAAGAAGCAAGACCAGGTTGGCCCAACTGTGGAAAAGAGGCTATTGTCAAGTAACAAAAGATCAGCATTGGCACATTCAATTAATGGAAGATGTGTGTATCTGTCACATCCGCCAGCTGCAGTGCTCATGATCACCACCAGAGGGCACTTCTTCCATCTCCTGTGCTATAATATCACCATGAACTCAATTTCCCAGTATCCGTTGCCTGTTCTCATAATGTGTGATTACATTAAGCTGTGTTTCATTATTTGGTTAGCTCTGCCTATATAAGCCTGTTGTTTTCCCTCATTCCTTGCAAAGTCTTGTATTTGTGTTACACTGAAACTCTGAGTGACATCTGACCATTGTTCTGATTTACCCTGTTTGCCTGTGTTTCTTGGACCTTGTTTTGTTTGCCCGTGTGTTTGTCCCTTTTCCTGTTATATGGATTACGATTCTGGATTGTCCCAATAAAGCTGCATGGATCTTCAACCCAACCGTGTCAGAGCAGTGACGTAACAGTATCCTTGTGTGTGAAAAATAACCTCACTTTGTTTTTGACCAGGGACACAGGATTGATGACCATGCATGACTTCTGCCATGAGGCTTTTTCTGGACTAATGGAAAGTCAAGGATTTTTTTCAAGGTTAACTCTATGGAGGCAAAGTGTCCAGAGCCGAAGGTGTCTGGTCAAACAACCGGAAATGTGGAAGAATATCAGGAAATCATTGGAGAACTCACTAATCTCTTCACATTACAGCCCAGAGAGACAGCACAACGATGCACACAGCACCTAATGCCTCTGGTCCTGCTTTTTGTGTCAGATAAATGTGAAGGCTTGGGGTTTTCACTATAATAACCTCTCTAAGGACCCTGATACCTGTGTCACTTTCCAAAGCTGCCCACACGACTGCTATATACGAGTAAGAATAGGTACTACTATATAATAAATTAAAGCAATAAGCCACGCATGGCCATGTTTTAGAGTTATTTTACCATGGTGAAGGAATGTTATGTAAACAACAAAGCAAAAACTGCCCTAACCTAGGTACAAACAATGTAGAACACAACCTCAAAAGGCTTACTTGTTCTATAAAATTAAAGCAATAGTTAAAGACACAATGATGTTAAATATATAACACATTTATTCATTACCGATATATTATGCTAAGTAATATATTTAATTAGCCTATACCATTGCATATGTCTCGGTTTCAATGCAGCTCTCAACACAGAAGTCATGGGCCACTTTGATCACATGAAAAGCATTGCAGATAGTGTTGTCACGGAAGGGTGATTTTAAAAGTACCAAGAAAGTGGGAAACACACACAGTATACAGTGACAACTGTGAAAGAAAAAGAAAAAGGGAGCATGTGTTGGAGCTTAGAGCAGAAAAAATACCTTTCAATTGCTTTGATGCATCACAAAAAAATAAAAAGACATGGTGGGTTTACAAAACATTTGACTGTTTTTGGATGCGTTTGTTAAATTTAAAATTGCAGATCTCCAGCAAGTTGTGGAAAAAGCAAGAGTGGATTTGTTTGTCACACTTTAGAAATAACGCAGGAACAAACGAGTAATGCACTATTAAAGGGTTAGTTCACCCAAAAAGGAATATTCTGTCAGTAATTACTCACCCTCATGTTGTTCCAACCCCGTAAGACTTTCATTCATCTTCAGAACACAAATTAAGATATTTTTTATTAAATCTGAGAGCTGGATCACTCCTCCATAGGCTTATAAGGGATTGAAACTGGCCGGCCCAAAAGTTATTAAAGACATTGTTAAAATAGTCCGAGTGACTACAGTGGCTCAATCTTAAGTTTATCAAGCGACGAGAATACTTTTTGTGCGCAAAAAAACAAACGAAAATAACAACTTTATTCAACTATTCATTCCCTTCTCTGTTGGCCTCGAGTTAGTTCACGTAGTGTAACAGCGCAGCGCTTCTGTGTTGTACGTCACACGTAGGCTCACTATTGGCCAACGCTGGTCATGTGTGTGATGCGTGTGACGTACAACACAGAAGCGCTGTGCAGTTTCACTACATGAACACACTCGAGGCCAACAGATAAGGGAATGAATAGTTGAATAAAGTTGTTATTTTCGTTTGTTTTTTGCACACAAAAAGTATTCTCGTCGCTTGATAAACTTAAAATTGAGCCACTGTAGTCACTTGGACTATTTTAACGATGTCTTTAATAACTTTTGGGCCGGCAAGTTTTGGAATTTGGAATTATGCATTCCTAGGGCTACACTATCAACACCAAAATTAATCTGCAAGTTCTAATTACAAATTCTACTAGGACGTGAATGCTTTGCAACTCGGAAACCAGGAATTATGGTAATTCCGACATGGCGTGAATGCACCTATTGTTTACTTTTGTGTACCAAACCCGGGAATGTTAAGGGTCCATTGCAGACAAAGCTGGACAGCATTTCCTCTATTGAGATATATTCAATCTGATTGGCTGTACCCACATGGAAAGAACCTATATGAGGATATATGCGCATATGAAACCTATATGCAGTTTATATGCACATATATGCTTCATATATACAGCATATATGCACATATATGATAATATATATGCTGCATATATGCGTATATATTGCACATATAGGCAAAACTGAGGTGCATATATGTGCATATACAGGCATATAGGTATCCTGTATTGCTTCTTTTTATCCACATATAAGCCCTATATGTGCATACATGACTCCTATATAGCTCATGGCAGGATCTGGTCATTATACCTCACTTTGGCAACTGTCATACATGATGCCTAGCTCATATTTTCTATTATCGAGGCAATAACTAGAACTAACTAAAAAAAGAAATTATGCAAGAACTGTATATGTGCGAACATGTGAAATTGGTATCACATGTAATTGGCATGTTATGAAATTTAACTATGGCAATTAAGTGAGAGGAGATGGAAAGCTATTACAAGGTCAATTCTTCCTTGTATGAAGATAGTGGAAAAGAAGGAAATAACAAAATGGTTTGTGGTTTTTTTATTTTGTCAATCAAGCCCTTTTTCCAATTTCAAGTCACTTCCAGATTTACATAGCTCATACACATCCACACATTCACCGTTCCACCAAATGCAATGCAAAATGCAATGTTTTCTGTATTGTCTTAATGCAGTTTCTATATGAATATGGCTGAAAGGTCATTACAGTCTAAATGTAGCAACAAAAAAAAAGAAAAGAAAAAAGAACAGAACATACATTGAAGTAATCATCTTCATCATCATCATCATCATCCCATCTATCTGAGCATTTCACTATGGTTAATGAATTTAAAGACAAACATTTTGAGTCTGTAAAGTTATTAAAAAATCGAAAAGCCCAAAGATCTGTATCTCTGCTAAATGAATCTAATATATGTTTGAGATGGCCTTTATCTTTTTTTTTTTTTTTTTTTTCAAAGAATTGTTGTTACAACTTATACTTATCAAATGTGAAAATCTGTAAAAGAAATGTGTCAAGAACTTGATATCAAACTCTGTAATAAAAAAAAAAAAAAAAAAAATTCTCCACTATGATGCTACCATGGCTACAGCGCCGCGTAGTTGATGACGTCATCCGCCTGACGTTTGACGATTCGCGCCGAAAGATATCGGCTGGGAGTGAAAATGGCGATATCAGCGTTGGAGATCCGCTATGTCCTACTTATCATCAATCGTAAGTATTCCTAATTCTAATATTTATTAGCAGGGTTTTTTCTGGAGATGGATATAGCGGTGGCAGAGAAGTATAAACTTAGAAATTGTATGGGCTGAAAGTGTAACACGTGTTTGGCAAAATACATGCTATGTTGTTAACTGAGGTAAAGTTAGTGTGGGTGCTCACGTAGCAGCTAGCCGTTGATAAGATTCAAATTAGAATTATATTTATGTGTCTCTTTCTAGAGGAATTCGTAGAGGGTTAACAAAAGTCATGGCCTAGAGAACATACAGTTCATGAGAATAAATGATGCTTCTCTGCCTTCAACGGCTCAAGAAGTCAATCGGCTCCAGAAAAAAACCCTGGGGAATTTGAATTTGGGAGAAATTGGAGAAAGACATTTTTTTTTAATTGCGTTCACAACCAGGTTTCCTCTCCAGAGCCTTATCAATGGGCTTTGGAGGGTTGTAGTTTGCGTTCACAGCTGCAGGAAATGTCTTTCGAAGAGTAACGTTAACGTTAACGTTAGGGCACTGAGTTGCTGGGTGCTATTCTGCTTTAGTGATTGTAATTGTTTTTTCTTTAGGCTATATAACTTCTTGCTAGAAATCCCTCAAATGAAAAGTGACCTCACCATTATTGCTCAAAAGGTAAGTTCCACTGATTTTCATTGCTTTTTAAAATTGTTTCTCAAGCAGAGCTGTAGAGACTTGTGATGTTGGGCTGATTGATAATGATAGTGTTAATTATTTGATGTATTTGCACTTTAATTTATTGAAGAGAATGACTATATTTTTGTTCTATGAACAGGACTGGAAGGAGTCCTGTGGAGGATCTAGATGTCTCCTTCTCGACTTTTGGAGAAGTGCAACCGGTGAGTAACCCCCTTGCATTTGTATTTATTTATTTAGTTTACTTGTTACTCAAACAGAGCTATATGGATTTTTATGATGTTTGGCTGATTTTTATTTTTTTTATGTTTGGCTATGAATTTATTGACATGTTTAATGTTTTCCAAGCCCCCCCTGTAAATAAGAATCTATAGTGGCTTGCTTGGATGAATAAAAATTGTTGTAGAGTTTTACTAAGTTTATTTTTTCTCTAAGACTCCAGAGAGGAGACCGAGCCCTTTAAAGAGAGTCCCATGGTGACTGAGTGCTTTCAAGAGACACCACAGGTGTGTGTAACCCTTATATACCTCAGATTTTTCTGTACTTATTTTACTTAAGGCATATGTAGTAAGGATGGGTATAAACTGTGTGCTTTGTAGGAGCCAATTAGTGTTATAAGAGACAATCATCCTTTTCTCCTGCCCCCCTTCACTCCTCTCCACCCACTGTCTTTTCTCCTTCCCTACTCTCCATCCAACCTCCTCCTTCTCTCCTTTAATAACGTTTAGGGCAATGATTAATTTGTTTCATATCTTTATCATTAATCTGCATTTATACATCATAACCTATTAACTTTTGGGAAGCTAAGCATAATAATCAATATGAAACATGAAAAAGTTTCTAAAAGTTGCCAATAAATTAATATTGTGATGTGAAATTATTTTTCAGATTGAAGTTATAAAGGGCTCTGGGGTGTTTTGCCAGGCAGAAGCGTGGAAAGCAGCCCGCCTTGCCACCTCTGCCACTGCCATGGTGCGGGATCTGCTGCTGGGCACCTTTGATTTGGAGACTTTGCTGAAAAGCAACCTGAATGGTACTAAACAACATGTTCCTAATCTCTTCTGTCCTTCAAAAAAACAAGTCAGTCATATTCTGTGTAATAAATTATGTTTGTGTGCGGGCACACCATCGCTTTTTTACTTGCCATTTTTGTATTTCCTTGCACCTCAAGAAAATGTGATGTGTATATAAAAAATCTCTTATTTTCACCACCTTCATTTTACCCCCCTTTCATAATTAATTTGGAAATATTACTTTAAGGTGGGAAGCCAACCAGAGGGGATGGGGAGCAGCTGGTCCCCCTTGACCAAAGTAAAAAGGCAGCCATTATTGGTGAGTAAATGCATAATGCGTTGAGAAGGGAAAACAAAACTTTTAAGACGTAATAAGTTCACCACTTTAACCATAGCCTACTTGTATCAATGTTTATTAGGCATCAATGGAGACTGTATAATGTAGGGTACCCATTATTGTTACTGTATCTGCTTGGAACCTATAATACTAATTCATTGCTTGCTCACTTCTTGATCCTACCTTTCCTCTTCTAAAGCCACATTTCTGAAATTTTTCTATCCATGAATTTTCTCTGCTTTGGATGCACATGATTGACCGTGTGACTGTTAACAATGCAGTTCCCATGACGGACATGTGCATATGAAAGAACAATGCCACTAAAAAAAAAAGGGGGACGATGTTTCCAATTAGAATTTCTTTCAGATTTAGCAGAATCCAATCAGAATCTTCCAATTGACGTGTTTACATGACGCATTTTTTATTATGATCAGCCCTTTATCCAAAATGTGTGTCCAATCGCAGCTGTACTGTAAGCACTTTGGGTTCCTGATGAAGCAATATATTGTTATTATTATTATACTGTCTTATTATTTTTGTCTTCTCTAGATGCTACATTGAAGAAGTGGCCGGCAGCCAGCCGAGGGCAGATAGGCACAACTATCAATTTGAAGCTCACGGAGCTGAGAAGATCAACAAGATAAATTGGGGTTTTTTTCTGTACAGTTTTTTGTCTTATTTTTGTTCTTGTACTATTTGATTGTTCTTGAGTAAATAAATAATTTAAATTTCTACATTTTGGGCTATTATTTGTTGCCTAGTAGCTATGGATTTTAATAATTATACTAATATATAGGTAAACATATAGCTGGATATATACGTGTATATATGTACCTATATAGGTACATATATGCACATATATAGGTTCATGTATGCACATATATATATTCACCTATATAGGTACATAATATGCACCAATATATGTACATATATGCACCTATATACAGGCCTGATAGCGCTCCGGCGCCACGCCGGATTTCCGGCGTACAGACGTGTCTGCGAAAAAAAAAAAAAAAAAAAAAAATCAGGTTTGCGTTCGCGGATCTGACAATTCCCAAGATCTGAGAGGCGCTTTCACTAAACCACACCAGTGTACTTCAGCCGCAGACCTGCCAACATGTACGCATTTTGCGTAGCGGGCACGCATTTTGACCTCAAAGTAGGCTACCCTGGTACGATTTGTCAATCTACGCAAAAACCTGGTGACGCCTCTGTGCACGCGCTGTCCTCAAATCAAGCAACAGCTAAAGAAGCGGAGTTCGACCAATCATAGCGCTGGGTTCATTCCCCAAATAGCAAGCGGGGATGATTGACAGATGGGTAAGGCCTATCATTAAAAAGAGACTGAAAATCGACAGCAATAAAGAATCCCGCTCGATCCGCTTCCACTCCCGCGACCCGCCGTCTGACTGAGTTCATAAGCGAGGACAGTAGGCTACAGTAGTCGCGGTACTTCTGACTCCTGAAGGTAAACGGGCTGGGGTGGATGTGGAAAGTTGAAGTATTGTATTGAGTTAACTTAATCTGGATTCGATGATCACACGGGAGTGATCGCATGGATTATTTTAAAATACTCCGTCATTCATGGTCACTCAGATAAGAGGAAAACATCATTCAGCCATGCAAATTATAAAATGCTTAAGAATTGATTAACAATACATCTAAATAAAATTGAAATCGCTAAGGCTAGTGATTATGAAAGTGCTGTGATTTGTGGATTAAGTTACTGATAAGCGCGAGTCTGCAAACAGGCGTTTATTTATTCATTCTCAGTGTTGAGAAACGTAGCCTGCATGTGTTACGTTATTGTGTTAATAATAACTAAAGTACCTAATTATGTTACAGAATTATTTTGTATGAAAAGCACGTTAGTTACTTATGGATTAAAAAGTACCGTTGTATCAGTGCTGCGCGAGCTCTCTCTCACAAACACAGACCACGCGCACAGAAGGAGAAGATAGCCTAATTGTAAAATGAAAATTGACGGGCTATAAGTTTAAATTTTGTTCTTGGTTGTGTTTTTTTTTCCTGTCAAAATGTCAGAAAGCATTTTTTTATCCATCCGTGTTTTTAAAATTCGTTAAAAGACGTACATTTTACTATTAACACAGCCCTATGTCGGATTCGTCTAACAACTTATACTTGATATTATTTTTAGAATAAGTGATTCGTTTTGCTATTATTGGTCCTGTGACAGGACTCCTGTCTATTCATTGTCAACTATTTTCTATAAGTATGATTGTATTGGTTAACGTTTATTCAGCTAATGCGTGTCCTGTTTAAAATATGCCATGTATTTCAAATGCAAAGACAACACGTCAGAAAAAAAAAGCCCTTTTTTTCTTTCATTTTATCAAGTATCATATTTGGATATTGGAATAATAAATTAAGTAGAACTATCTTAAATGTACACATCTATTTTTTTATTATTATTTTTTTTTTTTTACTGTTTTCTAGGGGTTTCTTAATTTTAGACTAGTTGACCAGCACACATTATTTTGCAATGCAATAGCCTATTAATCATGAATAAAATATATTGCAGTGCAGTGCAAGTGAAATTTAGGATTTGGGTCGAATTAAAAAAAACTTTAGAAGTCAAAACTAGAATTATGAAGATAGGCATGTGTTTGTGTGTGTCTTGCATTCTCAAAAAATAATGACAAAAATATATGACTCGTCACTTTGTGTCAGAAATTAGCGGAGGATAAACTTTCCCTTACGCATCTGTCCCAGGGAAAAAAGTTCAGGCTCAGGATTTTTTTCTACTATCACCCCTGTATATATGTACATATATGCACACATATATGCACCTATATAAGTACATATATGGACGTATATATGTATGTGCATATATGTATGTACATATAATATAGGAAAACGGCCAATTTTATATATGTCATATATTGAAATCCTATATCAAAACCTATATTAAAACATATATGTTTATATAGGTTCTTTCCATGTGGGTATTTAAACAACGTCCTATAGTATGCCACACAGGTGTTTTTAATCAGTCCATCTGGCAATACAATTCTGTTAAAAAAGGTACCAGAAGGATACAACATGTGCTTTAATTTGAGTATGAAATAATCACTGGATTTGGCAGTGGATTAGTAACATCAAATCTTTGAAAGACATGCTGAGTTTTGACACTGCCACTACATCTCAGATAACCCCTAAATGGGACATATGAATAAAACAAACTGTGGATTAAATGTCAGGCAGATGGCCTGAGGCCCGAATAGGCTGCTGTGTGGACTCAAATCAAAAGCCCTGGGGAAATTTATTTCTTTTTCCCGTTTTTCTTTGAAAGAAAAAAAAACTGCAAAAGCTTCCCCCACAAAACATTTTAAAGGGTTAGTTCACCCAAAAATAAGAATTCTGTCAGTAATTACTCACCCTCATGTTGTTCCAACCCCGTAAGACTTTCATTCATCTTCGGAACACAAATTAAGATATTTTTGATTAAATCTGAGAGCTGGATCACTCCTCCATAGGCTTATAAGGGATTGAAACTGGCCGGCCGAAAAGTTATGAAAGACATCGTTAAAATAGTCCGAGTGACTACAGTGGCTCAATCTTAAGTTTATCAAGCGACGAGAATACTTTTTGTGCGCAAAAAAACAAACAAAAATAACGACTTTATTCAACTATTCATTTCCTTCTCTGTTGGCCTCGAGATTTCACGTAGTGGAACTGCGCAAAGCTTCTAGGTTGAAAGTCTTATGGGGTTGGAACAACATGAGGGTGAGTAATTACTGACAGAATTTTCATTTTTGGGTGAACTAACCCTTTAATACCACTGATGCACCAATGTGCTACAGAAGACTTCAGAAGTTAAATTTATGTAACCTAAACTAATTTTCACCTTATCATTGATCCTAAGCACAACTATTCACATAATAGTTTAGCTTAATGTGTTATTATACTTTGTCATCCGTAATTGTAATGTTTTTATACTAAAGCTGCGTTCACGCTACCAACGGCTTTATCGCTGCATGTTGCCAGTGGCTGGCGGTTACGTAACTACTGGACGTTCCCACTGCTTGTTGCCTCGCAGTGTGTGAATGACATTCATGGATTTTATTCCATAGTCTGTTTTCTTTTCAGACTTCATGGAATCAGTACATAAAATGCTTAATATTAAATATGATTGAGAAACAGCGAGTGCTCTTCGCCATCGCCTCTATTTATTTGTTGCGAAATCGCCGGTCTATCTCCATTCAGGCCCAGACTCAGCACGGCGAGTAGGCTACCACCGTATGTACACAGAGACATGTCTTAAATTATAGGAAAGTTGCTGACCGCTAAAATTAATTTCTCCATCTTGCCACAACACTAAAGAATGTCACGGACAACTAACTAGACTCCTATTGGTTGACGCTCCTGCAAGTCGCTCTTCATTTGCATAAAGTTAAGCATCTCAACTATGTTGCGTCGATGTGCACGCCTACATCTTGTCGCTAACTGTCACTGTCGCTTGTGCCTGCTCTCTATTGGAATTAATGAGATTGTGTCGCTTTGTTGCTGCGTGTGGCTGGTAGTGCACAGGGCTCAAGTCTATTTACACTAAGGGCAAATAGGCCGCCCTGTTGGCAGATGCTATTTACACTAACTCCGCCCACCATTGTCTGATTAAGCCAGACACAATTACAAAAGAAATTGCACTGATAACAGAATCAGTGGCATGGAGAATAAGGTGGCTGGCAATTGTCGTTTCCCATCGCATATCAGCTGGGAGAAGGGTTTATTTTATATAAAAATTAAGAAAATATTCAAAAAGTGAAAATAAAGTGTCAAATGGGTATTTAATAGTGGGGAAAACGTTTATAACAGGTACAGTAGTAATTGTAGGGATGGGCTTTAGGGACAGGGATAAGTAGCCTAATGTCTCAAGGCAGCATCCATTTATGATTTTAATAAATACACTGAAGCAAATAGCATCTAATAACTAATTACACTTAGAAAAAAAAAATCTGAGTTTCCCCTTGGTAAAATATTGGCTATTTTACAACATTTAAATGTGGCTCATCAAATGAGAACTATTAAACTATCCATTTTTATAAGATGTATTAATCACCTCTTCTTAATATGTACATTTCACTGCACTAATTTTAAGTGTTCAGTATAATGGTTTATAAGTGGTGGATGTCTTAAATCATTGTTCCAGCGATTGTTATAAATGTAATGGCTAAAGTAAAAAAAAAAAACTTTCTTGATCCGGCAAGTTGTAATCTGATTGGCTGGCTTGATGCAGTTTCTGGGAGTCTGAGTGCATATGTTTTTATCAGTCCACCCAACAAATTTTACCAAGGTTGATACAATAAGCATTTTTGTGGAAGAACAAATCACTGGTTTTGCTAAATTTTACCAGCTTGATTGGATCAACTCAATGAAAGTTTTGTTTAAGGGACTTTATTGTCATGAACATAATTGTATATTCAGCTTAGTTCTCTCATCTGTATCTATGTGTCAATAATCACAAGAACCTCTGCTGTAGTCATTTTAAGAAGGACCTGCAAGCGGAAAAGAAAATGTGCAGGTGAGGAAGAGGGAAATAAAAAGTATAGTGTAAGAGAGAATGTGTACATGAAATACTGACGTCTCACTTCTCTGGCCTTCCCTCTCATAAACACTGTTGTCAGCCAGCGACACAGAGACAATTAATCTCTGTGAGGCAAAAAAACACAAACACAAAAGCTGTCAAGATGACAAGACAAGGCAGTTCAATATACCACATTTTCATCGCCATCGAGTACACAAATAGCAGTGATAAACTTGTTCAGGCTGAACAGTAACAGATTGCCACTGTGTGTGTTAAATTCTCTTTCTCTGGAATATCTGAATGTTAATCGTGATTATAATTTGAGCAAAATAATTGTGGTTATCAGTTTAACCATTATTGTGTAGCCCTACTTTGCAAGTACAAGTCAATGTATTATACTAACCCTAACCTAACAGTCTACTAATACTCTAATGAGAGTTAGTAGCCTAAGTGGAGTATAGAAAGTGTAAACAAAAAAAACAACAAATCTTGGTGAAATCATGGTCACCAACTCAGCACCATATATACATATTTTGTAATTAATTTCCAGAAATACTATCCCATTGAGATGACAAGGGAAAAGTGTCCCAAATAACCTGAATTCACCTTCATGTTCCTGTGGCTTCATTTATAATGAGAATTGGGTCATTGGCCACGAGTCCTGGGTTTGATTCCCAGGAAACGCAAACTGATCAATTGTAAGTCACATTACATTTTCCTTTTTAATATAAACTTGAAATGTCTCATATAATAGGAAGGAATTGTGGTCAAGGAAGGCATACAAACTTCACCACAAATTAAATTTGATAGCGTTTGTTTCCTGAAAACCCCAGCACTCTAGCAGTGCAGATGTAATTATTCAACAGATATTTATTACTGTGGTGTTTGTTTGAACGTACCGACTTGTTTTTCCAGTGCCACGTCTATTTCACCTTCTCTCAGTTCTTTTCATAAAATCTACAGTACTGGCAGAGCACAGCGAAGACTTCTAATAAGCCTGAAATCCTCTTGTCTCACTCCACAAGTAGAGACGGCGCATGGGGGAGAGTGAGGGGAAAATGCATACCAAATCAGAAATCATTATTTTTGCCCTTCAGAAGTGCAAAACAAAGGGCAACAGGTTAGCTGGCGGAGAGTAGATAGACTTTTACTGCCGTCATTTGTGTCTAGGTGTGACAGAGACAAATGGAGAAAAAAAAAAGAAATGTCTGTTCAAGTTGTCCTTATAAACCAGCACATTCCAAACAGGAGACAGGCTATAAAAAAAAAAAAAAAAAAAAAAAAAAAACAGTTCTTGTATCATGTTATGAAGGGTAAATCAAGGTAAACTCAAAGTTAACATGCACAAAAAATAAATAAAAAAATAAAATGCAGCACTTGACCTTGTATTTACCAGTGCATTTTATGTATTTTTGTCATAAAGCTGTTGTAAGACATGCTTGAGGAAAACAAACTGATTTATGAACCATGCAGTGTTTCCAGATCTTGTCAACGATTTCCAGTAAAACATATCTCAAAAACCCGCCCAAATCATTCAGTGCCAAAAGAATGTGATATCATTTATATTGCCATGACATCCAAGGTGTATAATCCCATTCACCTCCTTAAAACTAAATAATGATGATAAAATACAATTATAAAAATGAATAAATTCTCCTGCCAGAACAATACAAAAACGAATCAAAACATGGCAAATACAGTAAAAGAAAATGAACAAATTAATAAATGTTTCTACCCAAACAGGTAGAAACTATTAAAGTGTCAAATATTTGCAAACAGCATGACTGCAGTCAAGAATTGAAAGCATTTAAGCCTCGCACACACCATAAAAGACGAAAATGTGTCATTCGCGTTCAAAAAAAAGAATGACAAATTGACAATAATAACATTGTAGCGCTTTAACTTCAAACATAACTAGTACGTCTTTCTTGATGTACATATTGTAGAACATAATGCCTAACTTTGCACAGTCAAAACTGATTCATCGTTGATTCAAACCTCTTTCAGCTGTCGGGGACGGGTATAGCAGAGTGCAGTCTGGACGGTTTAAAAGTCGCAGAGGTTCTGGTCAGGCCAGTGTGCACATGACGATGGAAAGGAGTTCTCCCATATTCGATTGCAATTAAGTTATTCAACTGTGCTCTCGGAATTACAGCTATTTACAAAGAGCCTTCGAGTCATTTCCGACCACAGGTGTAATTCACGTTGAGAGTCGGGTCACTCTCCCACTCTTTGCTGAAGATTCAACTTACTGTATATGTATGCCACTTTGGCATAACAATCACTTGAATATACAGCTACAAATTCAGAATCTTATTTCTTATCACTAGTGAATCATCACGTCTGTCGGCTATAGCTCTTGATTGGGTAAAAGTATGTGCTCGTCTGTGATCTAAACACCAAAACCAGCCAACTCTGCAGTTTAATAACGTCATGTTGACTGATTTCATAGAGTACATGCACACTTAAGTTGTCTTTGTTAACCAATTAGTCTATACAATTTTGATGTTTCAAAACCGCTGAACTGACCCCAAACCAGGCCACATTTTGTCCACCCGCCCAAAACAATTTTTACCCATGCAATTAAATTCAAAACCACCCAATCTGGCAGCACTGGAACCATTAATGATTATTTATTTTATTAGTGGCTATTAGAAAGTTTTACAGGTTTCCCAAAGTATTTGCATGACCCTTTAACCTCACTGTGGTCAGTGGGAGGAGGACATAGAGCTGCAGAAGAAGCAGCCTGTTTGACTAAGATGGAGGCAAATGTTGGAAGTCACCAAGTTGTTGTCCAGCCCTTCCATTCCTAGAAACAGGCTGTGACAGATGGGTCCACAGCCAAGCATTCTATTCAGGTGAACCCAGCATCTGCTTATCAGGGCAAGGTTAATTAATGTGCTAGCAATTCATTTCAGGGATTTTCAGCTTTCCAGGGATTTACATTTTGTACATTTTACATCAAGTGAAGTGCGTCCCAGTCCAACATGTAATGGGAGAACTATACATAAGTAAACAAAATAACACTGAAAGACAAGAAATGTTCATTATAAATAAACACCTATATCGGTATTTACACAATACTGGGAACTATAAAAGTTGTTAAATGAAAAATTAACTACAGTACCTGTACTATGCATTTCTGTTTACAAAGTACTCCAGGAATGAGATCTACAACCAAAATAATTTAGCTTTTTTTTTTACACGCACATGCATGCACACACACACACAAACACACACACACACACACACACACACACATATATATATATATATATATGTTGAAACCTTCATTCTGAGCTTCTGTCTGAAATTATCCGTTTTTCTGAAATGGCCACTGTTATGATTGGCTAACACTATTGCATAGGAAACAGTATCAACGCCCACTCGCTTTTGCACGTGAGTAACTGTTCTCTTTCACAGGTTCACTCACCAGCGATGACGCAATGGGAAACAACATTGGGTGGTGCTGATTGTTTGAACCCGTATAGAATCACGCCAATTCATTGGCTGATGACGAGTGCGCCTCCTCAGCGGCGCAACGCCATTCACACTTAACCTGTGAACGCACTATCTGCTCATCAGATTTTCTTCATCAGAACAAGTGGTTTGTTGCCTTGGCCTGTCACATGTACGCATGGCTATTCATGGCGCATCTAGCTGCAAGTTTTGTGAGAATTTTAAGCTTGAAACTCTCCGCGCGAGGTTTGCTTGCTTTGAAAAAGATTTGTCCACTCTCCCCGTCACTCTGTGACCAATAAAGCGGCTGAGGCCCTTCATGAATCCGAGGCCTGCCGATCGGATGTCGAGCTCGAGGCTATGGAGAGTGAGCAGGCCGATTTCTCCTTCTCTCTCTCTCTCTCTCTCTCTCTCTCTCTCTCTCTCTCTCTCTCTCTCTCTCTCTCTCTCTCTCTCTCTCTCTCTCTCTCTCTCTCTCTCTCTCTCTCTCTCTCTCTCTCTCTCTCTCTCTCTCTCTCTCTCACCCGAGAGCTAGTGCGACGTTGATTCTCCTGTGGTATTTCTCCATGATTATTTATGCCCCAGTCCAGAGGCACACGATTCCGTGCCTATTTTTATTAATATTTTTTGTTATTTTTGTTAATATTTTATTAACCGCGGCGCCTGATTCTGATGGTTTTGTGCTTGCAGCCGAAGCTCTCCCGCCTAGCGGACAGGAAGCGCCCTTCTGCTGCCTATACTGAGCTCGTGGACATAACTCGTGCTACTGAGGAGCTCAAAACTAAGTGGCCTGATGAGCCTCGTGATTCTTAGTCCTCCAAGCTCAACAAGTGCTTTCTGGACTGTAGATTTGAAAATCATGCTTTTCCACATTTTCGTTGAATCACGGAAGCTACACCAGATATTTTGCCAAGATATCTCTATTTATTATTTTATACATGTATCACACATACGAGAGAAACGAGAGAAACAGGCATATAAGAATAAGGCTACATGAGAGGTGGTCTTCATTCCAGATTTCTCTGTTCCCAATTTCTCTATCCCCTCACCCCATCATGCCAGCTGTAATGGTTTTCTCATGCCTTTATGTTTCTCCTTCCTCTCACCTCATCATGCCTTTATGTTTCTCTGGAGTGGTACAGTAAGGATTGAGCTTATGTACACCACTGAGCAACTTTCAACTTCCTTGTAAGGTAGCAAAACATATGTTATATGTTACATAACTTATGTTTAAAAATGAATGTATACCTCATGCTTACATATGGTACAAACCACTTTCCATATTAAGAAACTATCCTTCGGTGTATAGATTTGTGGTACATTTGCATCAGTTGAAAAACATTCCTTTCCTTGTAAAGAACATGCCAACTGTACACATTTGACGTATCATCTTTAGTGGAACATCTCTGCTCAGTGAACGTTGCATTGCACACATACCTCTAAGCAAAATATATAACTCTCCCATATCTCTCATCAGCACACATGTTCAACATACTATGACTTCACAAAATACATTATGAAAATTATAATGAAAATTAATAAAGAAAATAATACAAAAAAATAACATTAAACAGTACATTTTTAGTCATCAAGGATACGTTGGCCGCTCACCTTTCAACTTCTCACGCTTCTTCTTGGAAGTTCTGCCCTCTTCTCCCTTCTAAGCCCTGTAGGACCACTTCCACCCTTGTGGCCAATTCCAACACGATGGCTGGCCAGGCGGGTATAGCGTTTCATACCAGGTCCATTTCCCTTTCACACGTAAGTTTAAAAAATTTCCAGCTGACCCCCCAGCGTGAGTATTTTAAAGCGACCAATATTTTAGAATATATCACCTCATTATTTCAATGGCGACGCGTCATGCTTGTCACGTGACAGAAGCAGCCACAATAGCGCTATGTGGCAAATGTATCACTGATATTTTTCATTTTTTTTATTCAAAATATTCACAAACTTGTTGGCTATGTCATCAACTGCCTGATATTCCGATTCTCAAATATGTGTAAATGAATCTGTTTTGTTGTTTAAAAACATTTATAATGAAATATATATTTATCATGTTAGTTGATCTATAATGAGCGATGGGCGCCGCCATGTTAGTTTGCGCCACAGTTTAGCGAATCGGATCTGTTGGATTTACAACACGTCAATTCATCCACTTATCCCGAAATACATGAAGGTCAGTAGACGGCGAAGTGGGATAAGAATAGAATAAATTGTATAGTTACACACACAATGTTTATCAGATATGAATAAAATACCTCGTCAATTTATATTTGAATGGATTGTTATTGCCGCTTCCATAGACATCAGTGTGTATTTTACAAACCATGTATGTATTGTTTTGCTAGTACTTATGTGTATTTAAATGTCTGAAACCTAAAATAAACCTTATGTGGTTGAAAAAACTGAATAGTTGTCACATAGTTGACCTGAGACCAGACTTGGTTTCTGCCAGGCGTGTCGCGATGGGTTCTCCACACGATCCAATTCGGATACATTCTCCAGTTCCATCACAATCCTCCTTGCTTCGATGGGGTTCATCCCACTGCTACTAACAACGCCCGAGAGGCTTCTGTTCTACAGAAGGAAGTGACATCACTCCTCCTGAAGGGAGCGATAGAGGAGGTTCCACCTTCTGGCTTTTTCATCCGCCACTTCCTCGTTCCGAAGAAAGACGGGGGTCTGTCATCTACATTTTTCCCTCTACAAAGGAAAGTTCAAGATGCTGACATTAAAAACGATCCTGCCGCAGATCCGAGCAGGGGACTGGTTTGTTACCGTCAACCTGAAGGACGTCTATTTCCACATTCAGGTAATTCCATGGCACAGGAGGTTCCTCAGGATCGCCTTTGTGAGAAAGGCATAACAATATTGGATCCTTCCATTTGGTCTGGCCTTGGCTCCACAGACGTTCTCCATGTGCATGGATGCAGCTCTGGCCCTTTTGAGGCTCCAGGGCATCCATGTACTAAATTACCTAGACAACTGGCTCATTCTAGCTCAATCCAAAAGTTAGTGTGTCATCACAGGGATGTCCTTCTCCACCACCTCCGGTCTCTTGGTCTCTCAGGCTGAATGCTCAGAAGAGAGTCTTAAGACCTTCTCAGCAGACCATTTCCTGGTTGTCCAGCTCGATTTGAGACTCTGCATTTCCCTCCGGTCAAGTTAATCCCTGCAGGATCAGCGATCCCTCGCCGCCTCTAAGCACAGGATCTCTCCTTGGGTGAGAGACGCAATTTCTTTGGCTTATGAGGTGTGGAAGCTCCCTTCACCTCTGGGCGTCAGAGCTCACTCTACTAGGAGTATCGCAAGTTCCTTTGGAAGATATTTGCAGCAGGTATGTCCTCTCCGCACACTTTTATCAAGTTTTACCTAACCTTAAGCTCAATATATATTCTCATAAATATGTGACGTTTTTTAAGGTTTTAAATGTCTTGAAAAAGGCAGTTGCTAAATGTGACTGCAGAGATGGTTGGGGTAATAAATGGCATCACGACAAACAGGTACACATTTATGCATTTGGCAGTTTTATTCAAAGTGACTTAAATTTAGATCAGTTTTTGCTTTCCATGAAAATCGAACCCATGACCTTGGCATTCCTAGTTCCATGCTATATTGTTTGAGCTACAGCAAGGTAAAAACAAAAGCTAATGGGAATTTCCTAATTGCTTTTTGTGGCTATGTAATAATAATAAACAAATATTCTGCATTCTGAAATACTTGTGAAATATTTGTGGGACCTTCAAAGAGAAAGTAAAGAAAAATACAATACATATTCAAATTAGACTTTCCCCCCCCCCCCACATTATTTGTAGGAATGTTTTTTTTTTTGCTTTCATTACAGAAAAGCAACATAACTCATTTTAATATATTTTGTTAATAAAGTCTGTTTAATTGTACTCAGAATTTTCAAAACAGTATATCATTTACACCCCTAAACACAAAAACACAGACACAAAGCCTGAGGCTTGAAGGCAATAATTTATCATTACCAGCCTTCACTATGATGGAATACATTCTTGACTGTGGCAAAGGGGGCATTATTTTCCCTTAAACTCTGGCAATTTCTGTAACTCTCTCTTTGCTACGGCAAAACTCTCCTCATGATCAGAAATTAGAATCTCACTCTTCCTCGCGGCACTAACAGGAGTGATGGCCGTGAAGGCTGAAGTCTCGTTGCTAACCCTCTGCGCTACTGGAAATGGAAAATAAAAATTGCTCAAGCAACACAAGCCCACCTCTATAAATTAGAGTGTGAAAAACATAATTTATCATCTGCCTGCGGATAGCCCTTTTCAGCTGACTCTATGAAATAACAGCGCACATAAACAGCCAGCATAAAAGGGCTACGGCCGCACCCGAGAGAGAGTGCATTACACCATGAATCAGTTTATTAACGTCTGCCAGTGGCACAATGCCAGTGGAGGTGAATTTATTCATTCGTAAAGATCTGTTTACGACGTTTATCTACACTCTGGTGCCAGACCACTAAAATGTAACAAACAACCCAAAGATAAAGACATGGCATGAGGGGTTTATAAAGAAATGACATTAGGGGGAGACATTAGCTCTGTTCCAAAACATAGTGAGCTGCCTCACTGTCAGATGCCTAGGCAGAAACCTTCATTCTAACAAGTGTGAAACACCATAACTGAGACGGTTGAAATGGTCATGTGCGTCACACAAGTACAAGTCACACATGATGCTTACTGCTGACTCCAAAAGAGTTTAATCTTAGCATGTTTATAATGAAACAACAATACCAGAACACAATAACCAACTTTTTTTTTTGTTAACATAACATTTATATGGAAAAGTTTGTATTTAGGTCATCTGACCGGTATTTAGTATTGAATTAAATTAAATTCAATTAATTAGTATTTATAACAATATGTTTGTCTTGACCCCCTATTTTCCCTTCTTGTTGGGAGTACACATGATGACCACGTTGTCACACAAGGTTGCAATAACAATGAGAAAACGTTATAAAATACAATTGGTAGAAAGATAGATAGAAAATGCTGAACAATAAATATAAGAATGATAAATGATGGTTTATTCATCCATAATTCATTTATGCAAAACATCTAAGTTATCCTGCAAACTGAATGTTAGGTGGGGGTTTTTTGGGACACTAATATGTATGTTATTTGCAATTACGTAAATGAAAATGTATTATAGTATAAATTTTTAGTCAGATACATTTATATTAAATGCTATTAGCTGAACTTGAAAAGGACCTTTGTTGAATTTACCAATTCATGACCAAATAAATAAATAAATAATAATTAAAAAAAAAAATTAAAGAGGGAAAAAATCTGGATATAATTTAACTGTTTCATGTGGAACCAATGTACATGATTCAATACTGAGGTAAACACAGCACAGTAATGGCGACATTTATAGCCGATGTTTACAGGAGCTACCCATTCTATCCATTTCAGATGTATACCGTATTGCCAAACGAATGTCCAGAGCCCCGAGTACTCTGTTAGATAAAGGATTGAAGTTTTACGCCTCCTCATTTAACGTTACTCATGATTATGAAGGTATGTAAGACAGTTGTGTGTCTCCTCACCCCATAGTTAATTTCTCCCGGCACAGAACAGATCGGTACACAACAAAAACTGCTGTTTGGATGTTCTCGTTTCTGATACTTCAGCATTCGTGACATTTTAATTAAAACAGAAATAAGAATTGTATTATAAAAAAAGCGAAAATTAAAGGATTAGTTCGCCTCAAAATGAAAATGTCCTGATAATTTACTCACCCCAATGCCATCCAAGATGTTCATGTCTTTCTTTCTTCAGTGGAAAAGAAATTAAGTTTTTTGAGGAAAACATTTCAGGATTTTTCTCCACACAATGGACTTCATGCGCAACCAACGTGCTGAAGTCCAAATCAATGCAGTTTCAAAAGGCTTTGAAGTGCTTAAAAGACTCTGCACGATCCCAGTTGAAGAATGGGTATCATCTAGCGAAACGATCGGTCATTTAAAAAAAAAAAAAAAAAAAAATTATATACTTTTTAACCACAATTGTTCGTTTTGTGCCGTCTGCGACGCGCCTGGCATTACGACATCGTGGTGGAAACGTCACGCGTCACGTCATCTATCTAAGTTATCTGTCTGTGTACTCCGGTTCAAAAAGGCAGGGAAGGGCGAAAAATTCAAACTCATTTTCTCCTCCAACTTCAAAATCGTCCAACATCTTTGTTTTAATTTATTATTTAAAATATATATATATTTCGTGACGTTTCCAACGTGATGACGTAATGCCTGGCGCGTCGCAGACCAGCACAAGACGAACAATTGTGGTTACAAAAAGTATAAGTGTTTATTTTTTTTGAATATGAACGATCGTTTCGCTAAATAAGACCCTATTCCTCAGCTGGGAACATGCACAGCCCTTTGAAGCACTTCAAAACCTTTTTAAACTGCATTGATTTGGACTTCAACATGTTGCTTGAAGTCCATTGTGTGGAGAAAAATCCTGAAATGTTTTCCTCACAAATCTTACATTTCTTTTCCACTGAAGAAAGAAAGACATGAAAATCTTGGATGGCATTGGGGTGAGTAAATTATCACGAAATTTTCATTTTGAGGTGAACTAATCCTTTAAATGACCTCAGAGATCACCTAACCACTGCAAACCGGAAATGCCAGCCAGATCTCATGAAAGTGCGTATCTATACAACGAATGTTATTTCTCGTGTCATTTATACGCCAAAAATAGTTTTTGCGTCTATGTGATACGCAGTTTTCGCGTGCATATGATACGCACTTTATGGCGTGTGAGACGCACGCACTCCACACCCCCCTCCCCCCTAAACCTACCCAAGGGGTTTTCAGTGCGTAGCATATGCACGCAAAAACCATTTTTGCCGTATAAATGGCACGTGAAATGACATTCGTGGTATAGATACGCACTTTCATGAGACTGTGTTGGAAATGCTTAGACCTGTTTTCCGGTTCGAACTTTGGGCGCTCCGCATAACCCCTATTGGCACATAGCCATAGAAACAATTTCTGAGTCTGGGAATGTAAACTCACAGTAGAAGGAGAGTAAAGGCAGCTTTACCTTCAAGTGTTGTGTATGGAAATTGAACTATTTTAGCTCTTGTTTAAATTTATCCCACCACTGACATCTGTTGTCTTTTGAGGCATTGCAACAATAAACCAGATTTCAGTGCCTGAGCTCCTTCATAAGCAGCTGAGCTCAAACCTTGATCTCCCTCTGAGTATATGACACACAGGGCTTTGCTCATATTTTATGCCTACTAAATAAACTCAGCAGATGTCTCCCTTCAAGGTAGGTGCTTGATAACTAACTCTGTCTGTTTCTCTTTAATGTTGTCATTCATCGTAGAGAAATGAAAGGGGCTGGCTGGCTGTTTGAAATATCAAAGGAAAAATACTGGCTAACTAATCATTCCATCAGTTTGATTTGATCAGATTTGATCAGTGGAGCTCTGAGATAAACAAACTCCACCGAGAAAAATAATTCTGCTCTGTTTGATGCTCTGCATCGAAGTGAACAGGGGTTTTTAAGCAAAATTTGACATGAATTATGTATCACATTCATGCTTACAAAACTGCAATATGATTTTGTTCATGAAAACTAGTGATTTGTTGGTGTCGAAATCATAAAGTTAATATTCATACTTTATGCTGCTTTAACATGCAGGTACAACTATGATAAAGCCATTAGTTGCATGAGTGTGAACAATTTTTAACCATTGCTCTGGGGTGCGTTGTCACGATACAATTTACAAAAAGTGGAGAAGAGGACTCAAGTGCAGTAAAAGGATATTTATTAACAAATGAAAACAAAAACACAAAGCAAAAACCCACAAGGGGGAAAACATAATCAATGAAATATAAAACAGAACTGAACTAGAATGACAAACACTGACCAAAACCACGAAGACCATCACAAGGAACAGGGGTAACATAAGACAAAGATCCGACCAAGACAGCAAACAAGAAGAGACTTAAATAGGGAACAAATCAAGAGGGAACAGGTGGAAGAACTCAAACACTAATCAGGTAACGATGGGGAGGGATCAAACAATGACAAGAGCACATGGCCCAACATAACAAAGACACCCAAGTGCAATACGAGACAGGACAGACACGTGACATGCGTTTCCCGAAAGCATCGTTATCCAACTGGTTCCAAGTTCCGTCGTTATGAGCATAGTTCAACGAGTCGGTGTTTCCCGAAACCATCGTTCCAACGAACATTCGCAAACAGCATCGCAAAGTTGTGTGGTTGGAACGACAACTCTCGGCCTGTGGTTAGAAGCATAGTTTCTAGATTGCATGACATGTGGACTTGTCCATATCTTGAGCAAAATAAAGCGAAACAATATGGTTTCGGGAAACAGTTTTGACTAGCTAGTTGATTTCTTCAACGATTCATCGTACTATGGTACTAAGGTAGTGAAGCATCGAGTAACGCCGCTGTACGGGAAACGCAGACCCTGTGTGAGATGAACAAAGATGTAACTCGCTACTTAACTACAATATGATGTATTGTTGTAAACTAAGCTAGTCACAACTGTTTCCTGAAAGCATACGATATTTGTTGCATATCCAACCCGATCTCACGACCAATTCGTCCGAATTTGACGAGTGATTAAAAGATGGCTAATTCGTAACAATTCGTACGACCTCACTCGCACGAATTAGTACGATTTTTGCTAAAACGTACATATTTGACGAGTTGCCCAATTCGTATGAATTCGTACGAATGACCTACCCCTGACCCCGCCCCTAAACCTACCTATCACGTGGGTTTAGACAAATCGTACGAATTCGTACGACCTCATTCGTACGAATTTGTACGATTTGTCTAAACCCACCAATTAGCCATCTTTTAATCACTCGTCAAATTCGGATGAATTGGTCGTGAGATAGCGTTGGCATATCCGTCATCTGAAACACATTGGTTAGAACTGTCGTTAGTTTTGTAAAGGTGGATTAGCTATTGTTTCCATCCACCTATGCACATTTTGGGATATTGCATAAAAATGGAAATGGATGGATACATTTTTTATCCGAAAGGAAGACGTGCATAACCTACGATGGTAACACTTTTTCCGAATAAATCCCTCAATGCTCAAACTCACGTGGCTTTGCCTAAACAGTGGATGTGATTGGATAACGAGACTAACCAGTGGACCAATTTCTTTACACAGCATCTCAAATTTTGGTTTGATCATTCTGAAATGCCTGAGCCAAAGTCTGTCATCAAAATGATTTGGTTTAATTCCCTCCCAGAAGCATCTCTCAAGATTGCGTTCCCAAACACCAGGCATCCGAATGCAAGATAACATGACGGTTTATTTCTTTATTTCATAAGTCATTTAGGATGTTGGAAAAAAGAGCCACTGTGAAAGTGAAATTATACTAGAAATTATACTTTTAAATATATAGTAGAATTTGACACAACATTATGCATTTTCATATAAATGATGTTGCTGGCTGATCGAAATGAGTGCTTCCCCTTTAATTGTTGTGCTGTTGTGTTCTTCTGTCTCCTCCTCTACCCCTTTTGCATTTTAGCTTTTTAGCATTTTAACTTTTGGGCCTAATTTTCTGCCATAGGTCCTGGACACCTTGTTCAGAGACATGGCATCATGGATTCGATCAAATACCAACAAGATAAAAAATCAAAACCTGACAGCCTGTGCTAGAAAGCACTGAGCACAAAACTAAGCAGCATCTGCAATGGCCATCCCAGTCCCCAGACCTGAACCCTATAGAAAATTAGTGGGCTGAAGAATGGTCTCTGATCACTTGTCAGGTGTTCTCCAAACTCATCAGGCATTATAGGAGAAGACTCAGAGCTGTTATCTTGGAAAAAGGAGGTTGCAAAAAGTATTTAATAAAAGAGGGCAAATAATTGTCCCCAATCTGTTTTGGAGAAAATCATTTATTTCATAATGTGATTTTCCCCCCACTTTCGATTCTTTTACTTCAATGAAAGGTTAGATTTTTGCTTTTTTTTTTTTTTTTGATAAAATATCAAAAGGATTAACAATACAGATTTATTTTTTACAGCCATCTTTGATCATATTTACCAAGGGGGGCAAATAATTCTGACCAGCACTGTATGTTATTTTACTTACCTGTGTACTTTTCATCATTTTACACTTTTTGATTCAATCTCAAAGAGGCTGTGGTCTTTAGCGTCCTTGCTAGCGTGCCCTCCTCCCACGCTGGAGACCCCAGTTCGAATCCCGCTCGGAGTGGATCAAATAGGACTGGTTACATTTGGTGCCGTGACCCGGATGGGAGTGTGGTTTAGATGGGTGATAACAGGGGTAGGTCAGTAAAGAGCTGTGTGTGTAAACCTCACTCCCCTGAGCTCAAGAGGCGCGCTAGCGGCTGTGGTCTTTGGCATCTTTGTTATCGAGCATTCAAAATTGAAGGTTTAAACTAAACCATTAGTATAATTTGAGAAAAACTAATTAATTTGGCTATAACAATTTAGGGTATTTTTTATGTTGGTCCAAGGCTTTAATTTGATCTTTTTTTCAGGGTAAGAACAGAAGTCTTACAATAGGTATTTACAGAATATTATCTGAGAAAGTAAGTCGACTTCAACTGGCATATTAGCCAGACATTTTCTTGCTTAATTTTTCCGTAGAAATATCATGTAAATACAGAAATACAGCCAAATCGAACTCTACTGAAGCGCTATTATTAGCTCTAAATATAAATCATTGTGCTGTAGGCCATGTATGAATTGGGGTAAATATTTTTTGTATTTTATAATTAATTTCTACTAAAAAAAGAGAAATTCTCTAGTGTACCTTTTGAGGATTATTTTCTATGGTTTTGATAAAAAAAAAATTCGTACGCTTTTTGTATATACTGTGTAAGGTAGAACCCTTATACAGTATATACAAAAATCGTAAGGATTTTTTTAATTGCAGGTACATTTGGTATCCAAAGTCATCAGGCTTTTTCAAATGTTTATATTTCTAATTATTTTAATTATTTGTTACTCATTGTCATGGATCACAATAATTTACATGCCATAACAATATAATATTTTCTGTAAAAAGTCTTATATATAGCTGAAAAATCACGATTTCTTGTTGTCCGAATTAGTCAGTGTATTTTTTCCATCATGTATCATTGTGTAATCACAATATTTGATTTTACTTTTCTTTTGGTAATATTACATTTATTTTATTTATAAAAGCCCTAAATAGTCATTTTCCTAATTCTACAATACTAAATTGTTTAAAAAAAACGTATCTTATAAAAATGTGTGTCTATACATTTTGTCAATTCTGTTACCGTACCATATATACTTTGCCTATAATTGGTCCAATTCTCTCCCACAACTATGTAAGATACAGGAAATGATGTCACTTACCCTCACTGATAAGATCGGATGCACTGAAAGGTATGCATGCTCTCCCTGAGAAAATATTTTAATCTAAAAAGTTCTTACAGCAAGTGTTATTTTGTAAAATGTCAAAATTGTTATCACAATATCAAAAGGAAAACAGAATGTAGGCTATCACTGATCACACAGTGGGTTGTTTAAAAGTCTTTTTAATCATGATCTCATTAGTGCCATGTGCTCTTAGCATTTATGCGTAGAGTTCTTTGCTAAAAATCGCCAATTCTGTTACCGTCAAAATCTGTTACCAAGTAACAATGTTGACAGTATGTAACAGAATTGACCAGTAACAGAGGTTTTTTTTTTCATTACAATTAAAAAAAAGAATTAACTTGTGTTTGGCAAGCACTGAATTATTAAAATATGTTTTCAGTAAGATACTAAAAATTAATTTCTATTTAGTGAACAGTTTTTTCCATAACTTTTTGAAAAGCAAAATGTATCTCCAATTATAGAATCACTCATATATATATATATATATATATATATATATATATATATATATATACATATATATACTGTATATATATGCATATAGTTGGGGCATTTTTAGGTCATTTGGAGTTCCCAGTTAAATCCAGTTAAATTGTTTCTGATTGAACATGAAGTCTCTGAATCGTCTTGAAGGGTCAGAGCACAGCAGGAGTCTCATTATTGTGGGTTGGGAAAAAAATGTCATCTGTCTCTTCAGAATCGTGCGGTATCTGCCAACCGAGTCCCGTTTGAGCCTCATCAACAGAACAGCTCCAGGCACACAGAAATGTCTGCAGATTTATTAAAGGCTAATTCAACTGCACGCTGAAAAACGTTGTGCTCTCATGCTAGCATTCCAGCAATCAAGTGTTGGCTCTTGTAGAGAATCTGTCAGATTATTTTAAACAGACATTTCACTGAATCAGTGCTTTCAAGGTCTTGGTGATTTATTTATGACTCTTGCTATTTTATTTATAATACATTTTTGACTGTCTATCATTTTATTAACCATTTCTTCATCCGTCTTCACAGCCCTCATTCCAGACACATTTATTTAAGGCAGGAGAATTAATAGTAGCCTATCAGTTTATTTTTATTTTTTTTTATCAAACGTATAACCTTGGAGTTGCTAGTGCCATACTTTACTTGTTAGGCTACAAGAACAACAACTATGTTCTAAATCTAGTGTCATGCTTTGCTGTCTAAATAGGCGGCTGACATCTAAGGCAGAATCCTAATCAAAATGACTTGAAACACTCTACCTATGCCATAACACTCAACAATGTTGCTAAGTTAACAACACAATACTCTAATGAGCATGTTTCACTTGATTTAACAATTTCATGAATGTTAAGGCAATCCCAGAATAAATTGTGAATGTATATATGCATTTTTGCCCTAGAATTTTGTCAAAACAACGTATCTCAGAAGACCCTTATTTTCTTCAATACGTTCAATGCAGGTTCCAGCTAAAATGAACACTAGAGGCAGTAAAACAGTAGCATATGTTAGTCATTTTCACACAAAAATATTATTACATGGGTACATTACATTGATTAATACATTTTCAAACATTACAATATTGCGTTACACCCTAAAAAAGTTACTAATTGCATTACTTAGCCACTTTTTATGGAAAGTATAATGTGTTACATTACTTTTGTGTTACTTTTTCTCACCTGGGTGGGCTTGCTTGTTTGTTTTTTAATTACAACAAAAATATATATATTTTAAATAGTTGGCAAATGTAAGGGCCCTTTCACGCTGTAGCAAATTAGCTCTAAATAAATATTAATAATCAATCATAACTTTTTATACTTGATTATGAATATTTGGATCAGTCAATATAATTAACTTAAGGCGAGACACAGGTGAATAGGGTAATTTGTTTAACTATCAGATATCACCATGAAACTTTGCCAGTTGATTACCTACATTAAGATGAGAAAAAAAATGTACTACAAGTTTTCTGTAATTGAATGTTTAAATATGCAAATGAGGCATTGTCTAATTAAATATGCGCTATTTTGCATATATTTAAAAAAACGAAATCTGAGTATTGGACAAAGCCATGTTCAAAATTATTTTTTGATTGTGTTCACATATTAGATGGGGAAAAAATTACAGAGGGATTTATGGATATCGTACTCGGTTACTAACGTAACCTCGGTTCTCTCTAGAGAGGGAACGAGTACTGTGTAATAGCTTACGCTAGGGGAAAACCTCTTTTCCACGAGATATTGAAGCCAAAAATTATCCTTAATTTTTTATTAATGTAAAACGCTTTGCAGCAGCAAGCAGACACAGGCGAGACAGCTCACGCGCCTATTGGCTGCTCTTGCGGCAAATGCAGCAGCCGAGAGAGACTCTGCGTGACGTAATGACCAATGGGGGCAATTCGCGCCCATATCGTCACGTCCCGCCAGAAAGGGCGTGGTCTCACTCTATAAATATGCTCGTTAGGCTGGTACAAACTGGTTTTCATCGCCGAAGCGAACCAGAGCGTATTCCAAGCACGGCAAGATACGCAGTACTCGTTCCCTCTCTAGAGAGAACCGAGGTTACGTTAGTAAGCGAGTACGTTCTCTTACGAGAGTATCTCTCGTACTGCGTAATAGCTTACGCTAGGGGAACACAATGCAACACGCCGTGCGTACAGGGATCCAACACCAAAGTCCCAGGGGCCGAAGCCCAGGGCTCATATAGTGCATAATCACCATAAACTCACATAGAGTGGAGGAAGAGAGGCTGGAAGCGTCATTCCTTGTAAAATAGCACCCAGCGGGGCTATCATATGACAATTAAACGCGCAGCCAGAGTGAAAGCTTTCAGCCTGATCTGGGTGGCCATACGTGTGTCAACACTCATGGGGCTGCAGTAAACTCAGCATCTGGGCCGCACAGCGGGGCAGATAGCACTGAATTCTAGACCGCCAAAAGCTTAGCTTGTAAGGCGGGTACCTCCAGGTTATAGTATTTTATAAATGTAGACGGCGAGGCCCAGCCCGCGGACGTACAGATATCTTGCAGGGTAACCCCGCTAGACCATGCCCACGAAGAGGCCACGCCTCTCGTGGAGTGCGCTCTGACACCCAAGGGGCACTGCAGGCCCTTTGCAGTGTAAGCGAGCGCAATGGCATCCACTATCCATCTGGATAGGCTCTGTTTTGAGGCGGCAAGTCCCTTGGAGCGCCCGCCAAACAAAACGAAAAGCTGCTCAGTCTGTCTGAAAACAGACGAGCACGACACATAAGCTCTTAATGCCCTGACGGGGCAAAGGAGACTCGCGTCCTCCTCCTCATTGAGAACCGGAAGGGCGGACAGGGAAATTACCTGGGCCCTAAACGGTGCATTGAGGGATTTCGGCACATACCCGTGCTTAGGTTTGAGAATGACCTTAGAGTCATTAGGCCCAAACTCCATACATGACGCGCTTACTGAAAGCGCCTGCAAGTCCCCTATGCGCTTCACTGAAGCAAGAGCCATGAGAAACACTGTTTTGAACGACAGGTTTTTCATGTCCACCAGCTGGATTGGCACGAACGGGGCGCCTTTCATGGCCTCCAGGACCGTGAGAGGGGCCCACGTCGGGACTGAAGGGGGCCTGGGAGGGTTTAGCCTCCGAGCTCCCCTAAGGAAACGCACGACTAAGTTCTTCCCCAGTGACTGGCCAGACACCGGTTTTGCAAACGTTGCTATGGCCGCCACATATACTTTGAGCGTGGATGGGGTCCTGCCCTTATCCAGTAGCTCTTGAAGGAAGGAAAGCACTTCCGAAACCCCGCAGTCCACAGGTGAAAAGCTCTGGGCTTGACACCATGCAGAGAAAACAGACCATTTCGAGGAGTAGAGCCGCCTGGTAGACGGAGCTCTAGCCTGCGCGATCGTGTTTAACACTCCTTCTGGGAGGCTAGTGGGTACCCGTTGATGGCCCATGCGTGCAGGGACCACAGCTCCGGGCGAGGATGCCAAATCGAGCCCTCCGCCTGAGAGAGGAGGTCTCTCCTCAATGGTACAGGCCATGGGGCAGTGCTGGTCAGCTGCATCAGGGAGGGAACCACGTCTGGTTTGTCCAGAGCGGAGCTACGAGCAGCACTGGGCATCCGTTTTCCCTGATTCATTCCAACACTTGAGGCAGGAGCGAGACAGGAGGAAAAGCATATAGGGGGCAGCGGGGCCAAACATGAGCCAGCGCATCCTTGCTTTTCGAGAAAAACTTCGGGCAATGAGCGTTTTCGTGGGACGCGAATAGGTCCACCTGTGCTCTGCCGAACGTTTTCCACAGCAGCTGGACCGTCTGCGGGTGCAGCGACCACTCCCCTGCTGGAACATTGTTCCTGGACAGTCTGTCTGGTCCCACATTCAGGTGACCAGGCACGTGCGCTGCTCTCAGTGAGAGCAGGTTGTGCTGAGCCCAGACCAGGAGGCGTTCCGTCAGCCTGTGAAGGTTTCGTGACCTGACGCCGCCCTGGCGATTTATGTATGCCACCACTGACATGTTGTCCGACCGGACCAAGACGTGGTGGCCTGTTACCTGGGGACAAAAATGCCGTAGCGCTTTGTCGACTGCTATCATCTCCAAGCAGTTTATGTGAAGGAGCTTTTCCCGTTCTGACCACAGGCCAGCTAGCGGTCTGCCCTCAAGCAGCGCTCTCCACCCCGAGGTGGAGGCGTCCGTAGACACCACCTTCACACTCGAAGCGGTCCCCAGACTCACACCTGACTGATACCAGTCGGTTATTTTCCAAGGTTCCAGAGCTGGAAAGCACTGTAGGTCGACCCTGAGGCGAAACAGACCCGCTGTCCATGCCCTGGGTGGAACCCGCGCTTTCAGCCACATCTGCAGTGGGCGCATGCGAAGCGTGGATAGCGAGTCTAACACTGTTCCCAGAAAGGAAATTTTCTGACTGGGAGACAGTGAGCTTTTCGCCCAATTGACTGTGAGGCCCAGCTCCTCGAGGTGCTCGAGTAATGCGGCCCTGTGTTCTATGAGCTCCGATCGTGATCGAGCTAGAATCAGCCAATCGTCCAAGTAGTTCAGGACTCGCATGCCCTGAAGTCTCAGGGGTGCGAGCGCCGCGTCCATGCACTTTGTGAATGTACGAGGTGCTAGAGACAGGCCGAACGGCAGGACTATGTATTGATATGCCTGGCCCTCGAAAGCGAATCTCAAGAATCGCCTGTGATGGGACGCTATTTGTATTTGGAAATTGGCGTCTTTCAGATCTATTGACATAAACCAGTCCCCATGGCGCACTTGCGCGAGGATTTTCCTGGTCGTAAGCATTCTGAACTGGCGTTTCACAAGCGCTCTGTTCAGCTGTCGCAGATCTAAAATGGGTCTGAGACCCCCATCCTTTTTCGGTACCAGAAAATATCTGCTGTATAGGCCCCCTTCGCTCTGAGCCTGAGATAAAGGTTCTATAGCCCCTTTGCTCAGTAGTTTCGCTATCTCGGCACGAAGTAGATGAGACACTTCGTTTTTCACCGTAGTTTCGACACACGCCGTATAACGGCGAGGGCGTCGAGCGAATTGTAGCGAATAGCCTCTCTTTATAGTGTTCAGCACCCATTCTGATACCCCGGGAAGCTTTGACCACGCATCTGCGTGAATAGCTAGAGGCAGAATGAAATCCGGGCTCTGGCCGCGGCAAAACGGCAGCTCGAAAGCCCTGGTATACTGGGAACACAACACCGTGTTTACAGCGTTCGAGGCGGGGGGCGCGCTGATCACAGCGGGCAGCCTGGGCGCGCTCAGCTTTTCTATGGCAGATTGTGCAGAAAAAGTGAGCGGGGCCGATCCCGTAGGATTCGGCGTGTCTGTGAGAAAATGTGGGCGCGGGACTGCGGGCACATTTACTACACTGAAAACACTGTCGGTTAGAGCCGACTGAATGTGTGTTGGTTTCGTTTTTACAGAAACCAAGGGACACGCAGCGTGCAGTGTAAGCGGGCATTGTGACATGGGCGCGTTCACTACATTGTTTGCACAATCGACCTGAGTCGATTTTATTTGTGCTAGCCCTGCACCGTGGCGGGCCGTGTCTGGGTGTGGGAATGGGCACTGGGGCGTGGGCATTCTTACAACACTCATAACACCATCGGCCGTCGCCAGAACACCAGAAAATGCACTCTTTATTGGATTTATCTGGGTAGCCGTAAAAACGGCTTTTGTGCGCAGGCAAACGGGCTGAGACACCGGCTGGCTCACTGCGAAATACACTCGGACAGTCGCGATGCTTGGAACTGACCGAGCGAGAAGTTTTGGTGGAAATCTGGCCGCAGCGGGATCTGAACACCGTCCCTTTCCTAGAATGGCTAGGAAGGGCTTTGAGGCCTCGGGCTTGATCTCAATCCTCGGCCGGGGCCTGCGCTGAGGGGGGCGGCGTCCAGCAGAGCGAGAGCGCGGTCTTTGGTCTCGGGCGTGGCGGCGCTGTGAAGCGGCGGTGGCGGGCGGTGCAGGTTGCGGCTGAGAGCTGCGAGCAGACGGATGTTTTGAGCGGCCTGCAGCGGAGCTCGAGCGCTTCGGAAGGAAGTGCTTCATAGCCTGCGAAGTCTTCTGCACCTCCATGAATCAGTCCGCGAAATCTTTGACGGCAGATCCGAAGAGGCCCGCTGGTGAAATGGGCGCGTCGAGGAACACAGAGCGCTCGGCTTCCGTCATCTCGGACAGCGTCAGCCATAAGTGTGGCCATATTCCGTCCTATGGCCTGTGCAGCGGCTTTAGCAGCGCGAAGAGCGAGGTCTGTAGCGCTTCTCAGGTCCGCCACGCAGATCGCTTCGGGTCCTTCCTCATCCAGTTTAAGGAGAAGGTCGGCCTGGAAGATCTGCAGGATAGCCATAGTTTGCAGCGCTGAAACTGCTTGCCCGGCGGCGGTGTAAGCGCGTCCGTGCATGGCTGACGTCACTCGGCAGGCTTTAGATGGGAGCGTCGTGTGAGCGCGCCGTCCAGCGGAGGGCGGGCAGAGATGAGACGCTACAGCTGGTTCCACAGGGGGAACGGAGAGGTACCCTCTGTCCTTCGCGCCATCCACCGAGGAGAATGCAGCAGAGGCAGAGGTACGCAGCCTGCCGGAGAAGGGGGCGTTCCGGGAGGAAGGCCACGGGCCTTGACTTTGACGGAGCCTCGTCTTTTCCGAGAAAGCGTCCGTCCAGTCTGTTGCGCGGCGGTTGCGCGGGCGCCTCCCAGTCGAGGCCGATGCTTTCCACGGCCTGAGAGAGCAGACGCATCAGCTCAGTCTCAATGCCGGCTCTCTTACCAGTGTTTTGGCGGGAAACGCTAGCGGAGGGGAGGTCCACGGAGCTCACCCAATCCTCGTTATCAGATGCCAGAAGAGAACACGCCTCGGTGGGTTCATCGAACTCCTGGACGGACGCGGCGGCAGGCGGCGGCCGTTGTCCGTCAGTGAGCGACTCGAGCGAAGCCGGCGGGCGAACCGGCGAGCTTTGGCGGGCTGGAGAGAGCTCGGGAGCGCGCTGGGCGCGGCGCTTCTTGCGGCGCGGCACCACGGCGGGCTGTGGTGAAGGCTCGGAGAATGATGCCAGGCGAGTCCTCAGAGTTACCATAGGCAAAAGCTCGCAATGAGGGCATCCGCCGTCAGCGAGCGCGATAGCCGCGTGATCCTCACCCAGGCAGGACACACAGATGACATGACGGTCCCCGTCGCTGAGTGGGGCGCGGCACGAGCCACAGGATGGCATCTTTAAAAAGACGCAGCTCTTTTTGTGATGAGAAGTGTAAGTCGCGTCAAGTAAGCGAGCTAACACTCTCAGCAGAGTAAGGATACAAAGTGATATAAAGGATATAGAACGCCGGAAAGCACAGCAGGTACGGCAGTTGAAGGCGGCGAGGCCAGCGACTCCAGAGCTCGTCCCGCTGAAAAGCTTGCTGCGACGGCGCGGCTTCTCACTCCGGATCCAGCGATGCGTGTGCTTCGCTGAAGAGATGAAAATCAGCTTGTACCAGCCTAACGAGCATATTTATAGAGTGAGACCACGGCCTTTCTGGCGGGACGTGACGATATGGGCGCGAATTGCCCCCATTGGTCATTACGTCACGCAGAGTCTCTCTCGATAGGCTGCTGCATTTGCCGCAAGAGCAGCCAATAGGCGCGCGAGCTGTCTCGCCTGTGTCTGCTTGCTGCTGCAAAGCGTTTTACATTAATAAAAAATTAAGGATAATTTTTGGCTTCAATATCTCGTGGAAAAGAGGTTTTCCCCTAGCGTAAGCTATTACGCAATACGAGAGATACTCTCGTAAGAGAACTACTTTTGTTATCCTGTAAATCAGAATATACTGCCAATAGCCTTAAAAAAATTATTTTCGCCATGTTTTTTGGAATAAAATGTTATATAAATCAGGCTAGGAATAATATATTTACAAATCCCTCTGTAAATGTCTTCATAATATAACAAGGTACAAGACTGTAAAGTTTGGTGGGTGTATCTGGGGTAAATCCATGACTCTGTCCTGAACGCAAATAAAGCACATTCTTCCTAAAACCCAAAGTTTTTAGGATTAATGAAAATTACTGGACTTTGGTGCCAACAAGTCTGCTCCTAACACTTTTACGACCCTGGAACACTCGCCAGAGACTAACCCTGCATTCTCCCACTCACTAGTCCAAGCTTCAAAGGAATTCCATAGAACCCCCCCCTGTTGGGTGCTCAATGCACGCAGATACAAACACACACACATATATGAACTTTTACTACTCTCCTCATTTAAAGACATTTACTGAGGTATATTTGATATGTTGTTATGTTTGTCGATTGCCCAGGTCCTATGAAGGGATCTATGAGTGTGTGTTAGTTTAAAACAAACTGCAAGGGCAGTTAATTATGCTTTTAATGTAACTTTGCAATATAACTCTCCTTAAATGTCTTTCTTCCTATGTTCAGAATCCTTGTGACCTGACAAGGTCATTTATGTAATTGAACAAGCCATAAAATGTGTTTTACTATGTTTTACCATCTTTGGAATGATTCTGAACAAATTCTGACTGATCGTAAAACCTGTGAATGCGGCCATAATTTAGCTTTGACAAGACAAAGAGAATTTTGCCGCCAAGAGTTTCGTTGAATGTCATTGGCCAGTTCGCACCTCAGAGGTGTGGACTCCAGTTCCTTTAAAGAGAACTGGACTCGCTCTTCCTGCCTCTGTCTTCCCTCTCTGGCTGGTACCCTGGACTGCTCTTCCTCCAACATGTGACGCGCGCTTGACTCTTTCGCTCGCTCGTACTCTGGACTCTCCCTTCCTTCATCATGTGACTCCTTGGTCCATCGGGACCTCGTGTTCATGCGATGACCCATCTTTCCTTTGTTTGTCTAGTTCAGTTTTATTTTCCTTTTTGTATTCTCCTTTGTTCATTCTCACCGGCGAGTGAAATGAACTTAGTTTGAATCATTTCTTTGGCAACACCTTCAACGGACGATTTGAACATCCCGCCACACGGGCGCGCCGGAAAGGACCTCTGACCGGGTTCGGAACACACACACACGTATACGAGAGAACATGATCAGCAAGTATTCGTTTCCTATCGAGATCTAAATACTGCTAAGATTGCCTGCCCTAATTAGGGTACGATTTGACTCTAAGTGTCTCTCTTAACGGTTCTGTGTCTGATGAATTTTGCCAAACTCACCAGCGCTCTCTCTCTCTCTCTCTCTCTCTCTCTCTCTCTCTCTCTCTCTCTCTCTCTCTCTCTCTCTCTCTCTCTCTCTCTTTCTATATGCATTCTCCTTCCTCGATGTTTTATTGTGTTTGTAAATACATTTATTCCTTGTAACGTTTATTAACCGTATACGTAATCACCTTTATTAAATACATATATTCATTGATTGATTCTGCCTGTGCTCATACTTCAAATCACTTAAATGTTTCGATCAGCTACAAGCTTTGAAATGGTATAATACTTTAAATAGTATTGTGACAAAACAGGAGAGCTATCTTTTACGGCCGTAAAGATCGTCTCTTCCTGCGAGTCTCTTAAAGGTAATTTCTCTGTGGAAATTGATGAAGATCCATGATCAGTTTGCTGGACAAACAGATTATTCGATACTAATTAATTCCATTGAGGAGTATCCTGAGAATCTATATATTCTAGACAATTTGTATATGAATATTGAATTATAATTCGTTATGATTTGATTATTGATAAATAAAATTGATCTATCTTGCCGATCTGTATGAATAATTGATTATACATCCATTGTATTCAGTCGTTCATAACGGATTGGCAACGTAACCCCCTTTGCCGGGTGATTTTTAACATGTATTGTTATCTGGGTCAAACCCGTATCAATAGTTATTAATTTGTAATTACTAAATATTGAATACATATTCCCCAATGGCCCAAATACTTTACAGTTTGGTGGAGAATGATGCGGGAACATTTTAAATTTGTTTATGAGCAATTCAGTTTCAATCTATGTGTATATTGTTATTTAGTATTGTATGCGCGTTTCGAATCGTGAGCCAAAGCGCGCAGCGCGAACTCACTGACTAAACTGAGTAAAGGCACAAAGCCGAATTCAGGTAAGCACATTAACAGCTGCTAAATATGTCTTAACATTTTAGTCACTGTTAATTGCTAAATTAAACTGCAGTTATATTAATAATATTAAAATTGCCTCTGTAAAGACGCGCTACATTTTAATATTAAAAACTCCCCTGCCCGAACGAGATTATTCTAACAGGGTGAAGACAAGATTTAGTGAAACGATGCTCTTTCACTATTCTTAAAAAGGCCTTATAATCGTTAGATTAACGATAAACTCCTGGTTAAACATTGACGTAGCTACTCAATTGTAAAAACCTAAAGCATATTTAATCATAGGTGCTATTTGATATATGTTATGGGAGTCGAAAAACAGATGAATAATTCCTGTTTTCTCTCGCACAACGCAGCGACGAATCCTGCTAGATGTGCTTGTAAAACATAGCACCGGAAAAATCCAACACTGAAAACATTTTTCATCATAAATGCTATTTGATAAATGTTATTTGGATCCGAAAAACAGATGCCTAATTCCTGTTGTCCACAATTTACGTGTAGTGCAGCGAAGAAATCCTGCCACACACTTTTGTGAAATATAGCACCAAAAATCCGCCGAGATTTAAATTTTATGTTTGTGATCTATGCAGTAACGGGGCGTGCCCTTAGATTTGAATCACATTTGAAGCAGGCTGGTTGTTATTCCGCTGACAAACACAAGAGGGCAACCTTTAAGTGTGTGACAGTCTCAAAGTACTACCACGCCCTTACTTCACCCCGCATGAACGAAAATTGCGCCATCGTGTGGGCATTCGCAAACAGGTCACTCTGTTCTAAAAATTCTCTCGTTCTTTTTCATTTTCCCTGTGATTAGGAACTTTGCAGTCTAACTTTCAATACATATTCGCATTGGAAAGCTTTGCTTGTGTTAATATTGTTGAACGTTAGATAGTTATCCTGCCTCTGACTGTTTGTACTTGGCTTGAGTTTGATTCAGACAGGATTTGGATTAAAATTTAGAGTGAAGTCTCAGCTCAGACTCAGCCGCTGTTTGACCCACTTGGAGGGAATTAAGCCATCTAATGGCCGTCTCCTGCTAAGTCGGTTCGCAGCTGTCGAGTCTCTTCACTCTCTCTCTTTTCAATTCTGTTTTGAATCACTTATTGCTACTTCTCTCTTTGGATTATTTCATAATTATTAATGATACCTTGCAGTAATCTTGATTATTATCAGAGATAATCCTGATCTTTAACTTTCGGTACACGCTTATTTAAATTGAGTTTAACAAGTTTAAATTTTAATTTAAATTAATTTTGTCTATTCAGCCCTCTGATTTACTATCAGATATAATTCTGATCTTGAACTTTCTGTACACGCTTATTTAAATTGAGTTTAACAAGTTTAAATTTTAATTTAAATTAAGTTTGTCTATTCAGCCATCTGATCTATTATCAGATATAATTCTGATCTTGAACTTCCTTTACACGCTTATTTGAATTTGGTTCAAACAACTTTGAATTTAAATTTAAATTAAGGTGGCTGATTCAACCAGGTAAACGACAGAGAGGAAGTGCGTCCCCTTGTGGCGAAAACCCACTACTACGGTACACCTCCTCCTGCGTTCAGCCTGCTCTTTAGTTCTACCTTTCTCTCTTGATTATTTCATAATTATTAATGATACTTCATTGCTATCATTGGTGATTAGCGGATATTATTCTGATTTTCCTTTTAATTCTTCTTACATGCTTATTTAAATTTGATTTAACCTTCGTTGAATTTGATTTGAATTAAGTTTGTCCATTCAAGTCAGGTGGGCCACCACTGAGGAAGTACGTACCCTTGTGGCACAAACACGCTACGACAGCCTGCTTCCTCCGTGTTTCATCTGGCTTTCCTTATTCTCTATTTTCTCTTTTGGGTTAGGTCATTTTGATAATTACCAACATTATCATAATTTCCTTTTGTTTATTATTATTTAGTAAAGCCTTTGCCTTTATTTCTACACACATAATTACTCAATTTGGATAAACAAGAAAGCCTTAATTCACTTTAAGTTTCACTTGCTAAATCCTGTTCTGTATTTGTACGTAGAATTCCCTAGGGCACTGTGGTGATTCGACAGGCATCTCTGGTTGGTTTCCGGCAAGCTGGTTTGTCTGACCGGCGTTACCGACGCGGACCGTGAGTGAGTCTCGGACTTTTCTGTCTCTTTCCATTTGGTGCGACACATGAACTGTGTCATCAGCAATCTGGCACTCCAAAGTCGCAGATTGTTTGAGAGGAACGCACCTTGGTACAGATGAACAGAGAGGCCCGGGGACACGGCGGTTGAGTGTGGGGACGACGGAAGGATTAACCACGACGCTGGCTCCAACCAGAGTGACCGCAAGTCACCCAGGCAAACTAAATAAGGTAAAACCCATCTGGATAGCAGGCTCAGGCCTCGTTATCCCCTGCAACACTCTCTGTGTTAGTATATCTCCCATTTCATTACAGACCTATTAATTTGTTTTGTTTCATTTTACTGCAATCTTTTCTATCTCACTATTTTTCCGTTCTGTTGTGATTTGTTTTGTTTTGAGACAGAATCTATGAGAGACACTGGAGGACAGCTAAGTAACAGATCGACCACTGAGCAGCTAGCGTCACCACGTGACTCCCTAGGCTGCCGCCCTGTCAAAATCTTTATTTAGGCCCTGCGCTGACCTACGCAAATTGTCCCAATCTAACTGTCTGCATCAGTTAGCCAAAATTCTCATAGACGGCATAGCCCGTATTAGCATAATTCGTTAACGGTAGAACGAACTTGCCTTGGTCTCTTTGTGTGTGTGCTGTGTTTCTCTCGCCCACAGTGAGCCAGTATGTCCCGTGGCACAGACCAAAGAGAGCAGTCGGAGAAAGAAAGCAGAGAGGAACTCGACAAGAAACTCCGACATGGTGAAGCTCTCCTTGCAAGAGCAGAGACTGAATTAAAAGAAAGAGACACTAAAGCCAAGGCCTGCAAAAAACACTTGCTAGCGGCCCAAGCTAAAATCCACGAGCTTGTTCAGCAGAGACACGATCTCGAATACGAACTTGACATTGTTCGCACAGAGCTGAAACACTCGTATAGACTGCAGAGTGACCGGGAAGGGGAAACACACACCACACAGTTTCCCCTGACCAGCCGGTCCGCATCTTTCAGCCAAGAGCTAAGAGCTGAAAAGGGGGGCGAAAGTCCACCGTTCAAGACACCACTAGCCAGCGCACAAGAACCCCCGCCAGCAGCAAGGAGGGGGGCCTTCAAGAGAACCCCTGCCCCTAACCACGGCACGGCCCCCAAAGAACTTGACAAGCTGGCCAGACACATCCCTACGTTCACTCCGAACCCTGCAGGAGGCCACGACGTGCATGCCTACCTGCAAGACATTGACTTTCACTTACAAACTGTCACCAACGCGACCGCTTGGGACAGATTGTACCTGCTAAGAATTACGTCCAGTCGTGATGTGCGCAGCTTCCTTGACCGTCAAACAGAGACTATCAAAACGGACTACCAGCAGCTGCAACAAGCTTTGATCCGTGAATTCTCTGATCCAGAATCAGACCAAGGGTTGTTCACCGCCATGGACCTCCAGCAGGCCCGACTTGAAACCCCACAGACCTACTACAGCCGACTCCGACAAGCCTACTTCGGAGCACGGAACCAGCCTTATATGGAAGAGGATGTCAATTTCAGAACTTTATTCCTTCGAAATCTGCATCCCACAGTGAGTCATCACTTAGGCATCCTGGCCTGTCCCCGTAGCATGTCTACCCAACAGCTACGAGACTTGGCCCACAAAGCTCACATTAAGCAAAAGATTGTGTCCGAAAAAAGACTTTGAAAGACCACACAATCTACTCTGTCTCTGAGCACTACTCAGAGCTGGCTCTAGAGGGCGCCCCACAACACCACAGCCCTTTTCACAGACAGTCAGAACCGTTCCAGGCCAACAGAGGGCAGCACAACTGTGATGGTGCACATCCTAGACACCAGAGCGAGCACTCTGAAAGATTCTGGGAAACCAGCCGGCGACCCAGAAATAGCCGACCCCCATCACCAAGAACCCCAAGCCCAGAAAACAGGCCATGGAGCCCCTCTCGACATGCCACCGACGAGCCCAGGTCTGAGCCCACATCAGATAGAAATCGTATGGCCCCGTCAGAGACGGCGGAGATCCTGAAGGTGCTGAAAGAGCTTCTTCACAGGAAACTTCACAAGGGACACAGGAAGGATGAGCCCGACGTCTTGTGTCTAAGCGTAAGACCAAGCACCCCGAACACTGCTCGTCGGCCACAGGCCACAGAGCCAGCTGTCACATCACAAAGTGACAGCATCATCCAGCCACCTCAGCTGACAGCTGCACTTCCTGAGCATGACAGCACAGTCTCCCACAACTGGGTCCAACACCACAAAGGACCAGGAAAGGCTGTTTTGGTTAACTGCCTCCGCAGCGAACCACCCGAGACCAGCCCTAACTACCCATCGATCACCACACCAGCCCCGACGCCAAGATTTCTGGGGAACCTAATCCAAAAGGGGGTGGCCCGGAAACTCTACCTGGCTGTCACGCTGGAAAATGAGGTGAGGCTTGAAGCCCTGGTCGACACGGGCTCAGACCTCACTTTGATATCAGCTGAACTTTTTGAAAGACTCAGATTCAAAGCTAAGAAACAAGATCGAACTCTCACATCTCAAACGTGTGAGCTGACTGTGCAGTCATACAGCCAGAACGACATTCGGCTCGAACAGGTAGCTCCAGTTCACCTTACACTTGGCTCTATGGGTCTGATCCACCCAGTGTACATCTCACAAATGAACACTCACCCACTTCTATTTGGCAAAGACCTGTTAGATCGCTTTGAGCCTTTACTGGACTTCAAACAGCTGAAAGTTTGGGCTCAAGTTCAGGAACCTCTCCCCCTCCCGTCAGACAGGTCACCTGTGCCAGACTGTCAGGTCACAGAGGTCACGAGAACTCCCGCAGAGCCAGACTTCAAGGTCACCAAGGTCACGGGAACTCCCGCAGCCAGCCATGAAGACACAGCCTCAGCACCACATGAAGATTTGAATTCGCTACCCTGCACCTTCCAGCTCACCAAGCACATGCTGCGTGCACGGGACAACTCTACGTGTTCTGCACCTGGTGACATCACTGCGCCACAGCTTGTGATGCCACAGTGCAAAAGGGGGGTCATGCCAGTGTATGCCCACGATGCACCATGTGCTGCCAACCGCAGCACCAGAACACCGAAGCAAGTGGCATACCGGCGTCCTCGAAGCGAAAAGACTGTCCTAGCCAAGCAAGGACGACACTCGCTGAGATCTTTCCTCCCTTTCTCTCTCCCTCTCCCCTTTGTCTTTTGCAGGATGCTGTTGTGGTTCTTCATCCGGTGCCTCTAGCCAACCAGAGGACAGCCGCAATCGGACATCTCACCAGGTCCGGCAGCAGGCATCGTCCGGAGAGAACAACCGGGAATCCTGATCACCAAGCACAGGACCCACACCCAGAAAGTGTGTGTTCGACGCGACCCACGCAACGTCTACAGAGCACCTCACCCCAGCACAGTAGCCCAATACATCTGGACCCGTGCCCGATGGACAGAGGACCCCCTCGAACACATGCTCAACCAACGTGATAAAATGACTGTCACACAAGCGGACTTAGGTGGACACAACCGGCGTTCCAAACGGTTCCTGGTAGCTTTGCTCGGAGCCGCCGCTGCTGTCGGAACTCTGTTCAACGTTGACATGTCCAGTGTCAACGCAGTGAACCTAGCCACCGTGAGACGGCATGTGACTGAAATTCAAACTGAGATCCCACTGCTAAAAGAGCAACTCACAACACAGAGTGCCTCCCTGCAGATCACTGACAAGACATTTAAGGGAACCGTGGTAATTCTCAACACCCACAGCGTTCTGCTGAACCAGACAGTGAACTCGATGAAACAGCTGGTTACTGTTTTCCAGAAAGCTCTGATGACAGACATGCTAGGGGAGGTGACCTCCCCCATTGCCAGCCTAGCCATGGGTAAAAATTCCACCGCACCTGATACCCTTAAGCCTTGTAAACACCGTGCTGGCTTCCGCCATCACCACCCCAACTGACCCTCTACAAATGCACCTGGCCCCAAACCGGCACATGTGCACCTTGACTAAAGACATTCATTATCCCTGTCCTAGCAAACCCTTCCTCAGAGACAACACTGACGGAATCTGTGGATTGCAACCTATGATCAGCGACACCCGCTGTCCTGCCAAAGCCAAGCCTCGCACTCAAGTCACCAAGACGCAAGCAGAGATTGCAGGTGACAGGTGGCTCATTAACACTCCTGTGCGCACAGCTACACTCACTTACGACCAGCACGACACTGTCACCCGTGTCACCTTGCTCAACCAGAGCATGTGGAGTCGAGTACTGAAAGGTGCCATCCCAGCTAATTGACATTGCTCCTATCGACACAGCCCTCCAAGCCTTGTCTCGACTACCCATTCTGACTACCTCACCTGTTGTCCAAGCCTGGACCGCAGCCGACACTGCACTGTGTACCTCTATGGTAGTCAGACACACCCTGACACTGGGCTTGGCCTTCATCCTATACAGGAGACTGAACGAGATGCAAACATCTTCAGCCAAGCTCACGAAAGGTTTCGGACGAAACCCGCAAAAAGGGGGTGCCAAGTCAGAGACCAGGCCAGAGGCAGCTTCGAACCTCATAGAGCTGAATCCTCAGCCCTAATAACCACCTGCTGCATGAGTCATGATTCACCTGCCATCCGCCCATTGTGATGTGTCGTCCGATGATGTCCACAAAGGGACGTCATCGGACGAAAAGGGGGACTGTAAGGTATCTGGGGTAAATCCATGACTCTGTCCTGAACGCAAATAAAGCACATTCTTCCTAAAACCCAAAGTTTTTAGGATTAATGAAAATTACTGGACTTTGGTGCCAACAAGTCTGCTCCTAACACTTTTACGACCCTGGAACACTCGCCAGAGACTAACCCTGCATTCTCCCACTCACTAGTCCAAGCTTCAAAGGAATTCCATAGAACCCCCCCCTGTTGGGTGCTCAATGCACGCAGATACAAACACACACACATATATGAACTTTTACTACTCTCCTCATTTAAAGACATTTACTGAGGTATATTTGATATGTTGTTATGTTTGTCGATTGCCCAGGTCCTATGAAGGGATCTATGAGTGTGTGTTAGTTTAAAACAAACTGCAAGGGCAGTTAATTATGCTTTTAATGTAACTTTGCAATATAACTCTCCTTAAATGTCTTTCTTCCTATGTTCAGAATCCTTGTGACCTGACAAGGTCATTTATGTAATTGAACAAGCCATAAAATGTATTTTACTATGTTTTACCATCTTTGGAATGATTCTGAACAAATTCTGACTGATCGTAAAACCTGTGAATGCGGCCATAATTTAGCTTTGACAAGACAAAGAGAATTTTGCCGCCAAGAGTTTCGTTGAATGTCATTGGCCAGTTCGCACCTCAGAGGTGTGGACTCCAGTTCCTTTAAAGAGAACTGGACTCGCTCTTCCTGCCTCTGTCTTCCCTCTCTGGCTGGTACCCTGGACTGCTCTTCCTCCAACATGTGACGCGCGCTTGACTCTTTCGCTCGCTCGTACTCTGGACTCTCCCTTCCTTCATCATGTGACTCCTTGGTCCATCGGGACCTCGTGTTCATGCGATGACCCATCTTTCCTTTGTTTGTCTAGTTCAGTTTTATTTTCCTTTTTGTATTCTCCTTTGTTCATTCTCACCGGCGAGTGAAATGAACTTAGTTTGAATCATTTCTTTGGCAACACCTTCAACGGACGATTTGAACATCCCGCCACACGGGCGCGCCGGAAAGGACCTCTGACCGGGTTCGGAACACACACACACGTATACGAGAGAACATGATCAGCAAGTATTCGTTTCCTATCGAGATCTAAATACTGCTAAGATTGCCTGCCCTAATTAGGGTACGATTTGACTCTAAGTGTCTCTCTTAACGGTTCTGTGTCTGATGAATTTTGCCAAACTCACCAGCGCTCTCTCTCTCTCTCTCTCTCTCTCTCTCTCTCTCTCTCTCTCTCTCTCTCTCTCTCTCTCTCTCTCTCTCTCTCTCTCTCTCTCTTCTATATGCATTCTCCTTCCTCGATGTTTTATTGTGTTTGTAAATACATTTATTCCTTGTAACGTTTATTAACCGTATACGTAATCACCTTTATTAAATACATATATTCATTGATTGATTCTGCCTGTGCTCATACTTCAAATCACTTAAATGTTTCGATCAGCTACAAGCTTTGAAATGGTATAATACTTTAAATAGTATTGTGACAAAACAGGAGAGCTATCTTTTACGGCCGTAAAGATCGTCTCTTCCTGCGAGTCTCTTAAAGGTAATTTCTCTGTGGAAATTGATGAAGATCCATGATCAGTTTGCTGGACAAACAGATTATTCGATACTAATTAATTCCATTGAGGAGTATCCTGAGAATCTATATATTCTAGACAATTTGTATATGAATATTGAATTATAATTCGTTATGATTTGATTATTGATAAATAAAATTGATCTATCTTGCCGATCTGTATGAATAATTGATTATACATCCATTGTATTCAGTCGTTCATAACGGATTGGCAACGTAACCCCCTTTGCCGGGTGATTTTTAACATGTATTGTTATCTGGGTCAAACCCGTATCAATAGTTATTAATTTGTAATTACTAAATATTGAATACATATTCCCCAATGGCCCAAATACTTTACGTAGGTGCTACTGAAGTGGAAATTTCGGGCTTGGAGTGAGAGAGAAAAGTCATTTTTGAGAAAACGGGCTTTAAAGATTTAGCATCAGCCAATGAGATTGCGCATTTAGAGTAAAATCCTCCCCTTTACTTTCACAATTGGTTGCTGATAAAAAGGAAATGACCATATTTGGATCCGGCAGTATTGTACATGAGAGAGAGAGCTTTCTAACGGTGTGTGTGATGACAGGGTGTAGATCGCGATCGCGGAGCAGAGGGATGATTTATAACGACAACTTTTGATGAATTTATGAGAAATCTACAGACGCAAACAGACAAAGTGTAGTAAAATAAAGACCTAAATGTGTATTTTGGACTTTTTTTCACCACAAGTCTGAAAGAAGACATGTTATTGAAGACAAATATCCCAAAATCTCAAAATTGACCAGTGAAAAAAAACGATGTTTTTGCCTGCCTTGTCTCGCCTTAATGTAGTAAACTTAATATTGCAATCAATCCACCTGTTCGCCCAGTGAACACTCATTGTTGTGTTTTCTGTGGAGTTTTGTTATTTTGTATTATTGTTTATTTATTTTTTACATGTTTAATTTAAATGTGTACATTAAACTAAAGTTACAACTGTTATAAGGAACGTTTTGAGGTTAGTAGCCTAATGGTGTTGGTGTAGTGCCTCTTTAAGAGATGAGTGTGCTGTGGAACATGTGACCGGAGTTCACTGTGTGAAAAGGAAGCTTTTCACACAGTAAAATATTATATTCACAGTAAAACACACATTATAGATCTCATTTCATTGAATCTATAATGACTTAAATCCGGTGTGCAGCCACTTGGTGAGCTCTCTTAATTTTAAATGTTTCTTGTCTGCTTTATGATGTACGCTTCTTGTTGCCGGCTGTCACCATGCTATGTTGTTGTACTGTGTTTGTGTCCGTTTCACGTTAAAGATAATGCTATGCTCCGGTAGATTTAAACAGTCTAACGTTAGTTGACTGATAAATATACCGCTATGCTTCAAAGTTATAAGTTGACGAGGTAACCGTGAGACAAAGCTAACATTTAGACTTACTTAGAACATCGCTATACTAGACGTGTCCAGTTGTTTACTTTATTTGAATTTATAAATGTTTGAAGTATGAATCGCGGAACGGTATTTAATGTGAGTAATGTTATTCTTCCTGGTTTGCTGCGGAGCATTCTGGGAAATGTAGTTTCTTGCTTGCAGAGGTTTGGTAGGATTTGAGTATGGTGTATAATGTAAAGTGTGAAACGTCTATATGATAATTGTGAAATTATTATTATTATTATAGCATATTAATATTGTTATATAATTAGTATTTTGATTAATGTTGTTTATTGTTGCTTATTATTATTATTATTGGGCGATTGAATTGTGTTTGTACTAGTATACACATGAAAATGTAAATGTTGTATTCTGCTTATCTTCTCAGGTTTATTACCTGGTTATTTATTGGTGAGAAAAAATAAACAAACAAAAGTGAACCAAGAAAAACCTGAGTAATATCCTTTTGTACACTGGGTTGCCCTTTCCGTGGGGAGAACACGGAACAGTAATAAACTAACACGGCCCGAGAGCGTTAAGCCAAGTTTGCCACTACCCTATCAGCATTGACCAGTGAAGGAGCACCAAAAAAGAGAGAGGACCCCTCTGTCAAACAGCGCCTTGGTCAGTGCAGGGAAAGGAAGATGGATTCGGCAGAATTGGTGGCTTTAAAAGGAAAGCGCTCAACAGCACAGAGCTCTTTCAGCAAGAGAGCCAAAAAGCTGTCCCTCACGATAGACCTCCTAGAAAAAAGGGTGCTTATTGACGAGATCAGAGCACTGGGTGTGGACTTTGGAAAGCTGCACGACACTGGACTCGAATATGTCGATGCTCTAGGAGTAGTGGATAGCGATGAGGAAAAAACAGAAAAAGAAGCGGCTCAGGTAGAGGAGAAAATGGCGACGTGTCTTGCCACCTACACTCACCGGCCACTTTATTAGGTACACCTGTCCAACTGCTCGTTAACACTTAATTTCTAAGCAGCCAATCACATGGCGGCAACTCAGTGCATTTAGGCATGTAGACATGGTCAAGACAATCTCCTGCAGTTCAAACCGAGCATCAGTATGGGGAAGAAAGGTGATTTGAGTGACTTTGAACGTGGCATGATTGTTGGTGCCAGAAGGGCTGGTCTGAGTATTTCAGAAACTGCTAATCTACTGGGATTTTCACGCACAACCATCTCTAGGGTTTACAGAGAATGGTCCGAAAAAGAAAAAACATCCAGTGAGCGGCAGTTCTGTGGGCGGAAATGCCTTGTTGATGCCAGAGGTCAGAGGAGAATGGCCAGACTGGTTCGAGCTGATAGAAGGGCAACAGTGACTGAAATAACCACTCGTTACAACCGAGGTATGCAGCAAAGCATTTGTGAAGCCACAACATGCACAACCTTGAGGCGGATGGGCTACAACAGCAGAAGACTCCACCGGGTACCACTCATCTCCACTACAAATAGGAAAAAGAGGCTACAATTTGCAAGAGCTCACCAAAATTGAACAGTTGAAGACTGGAAAAATGTTGCCTGGTCTGATGAGTCTCGATTTCTGTTGAGACATTCAGATGTTAGAGTCAGAATTTGGCGTAAACAGAATGAGAACATGGAACCATCATGCCTTGTTACCACTGTGCAGGCTGGTGGTGGTGGTGTAATGGTGTGGGGGATGTTTTCCTGGCACACTTTAGGCCCCTTAGTGCCAATTGGGCATCGTTTAAATGCCACGGCCTACCTGAGCATTGTTTCTGACCATGTCCATCCCTTTATGGCCACCATGTACCCATCCTCTGATGGCTACTTCCACCATGTCACAAAGCTCTAATCATTTCAAATTGGTTTCTTGAACATGACAATGAGTTCACTGTACTAAAATGGCCTCCACAGTCACCAGATCTCAACCCAATAGAGCATCTTTGGGATGTGGTGGAACGGGAGATTCGCATCATGGATGTGCAGCCGACAAATCTGCGGCAACTGTGTGATGCCATCATGTCAATATGGACCAAACTCCCTGAGGAATGCTTCCAGCACCTTGTTGAATCTATGCCACGAAGAATTGAGGCAGTTCTGAAGGCAAAAGGGGGTCCAACCCGTTACTAGCATGGGGTACCTAATAAAGTGGCCGGTGAGTGTATACTGAAACGCTCCAGCTCGCTAAGGAGACGTTATGGTCTAAATTCGCCTATGTGGACCTTAAATTGTACGCCGACGGTGCAGAGGAAAAATGTACTGAAGTGGAGAACACTGATGTGAAGGAGTTGTCGGAGGATGACTTTCAAGGCCTGAGAGAGGGCCTGGTGGAGAGAATCAAAATGCTTGAGGAGAAGGTGTTTGAATGGGAAAGTCTTGTCCCCGGAGCCAAGACAACAGTGTATAAGCAGCAGCTATACAAGCTGGTCAACAGACTGCATGACTGGGTACGGAGCTGGCAAAAGTTGAAGCGGGTAGAAGAGGTTGACGGGGGAGAAGAGGTTGAAGAAGCAGGTACCAATGAAGAGCATAGCGAGTCTGGCGAGGGTCCCACTAGAGCTGGCATGCAGCTCCAAATCCCCAGTGTAACACCTGTATCTAGTACTGCAGCAGCTGCGTTTCCATATGCACCATCACAGAGCATCCCTGGCCTGCATCCCGGGGCACACGGCTTCAGACCACAGATCAGTCTTGAAAGAACACGCCTGCCCAAGTTCTCGGGAGACATGACCGACTACTATCGGTGGAAGGCTGAGTGGGAAGAGCTGGAACAGCTGGGAAACCCACTGAGAACGGCTGGTGTTACAAGGTTCCACCTCCTGGCAAGTCTCGGCGACAGGGTGAAGAAAGACTTGGTTCTGTCTAGCTGTGCATCGGCGGATGAAATGTTCAGGCGCCTCGACAACTGCTTCGGGAACAAGGCGAAAATCATCCTGAAGATATCCGAGGAGGTTCAAGGCCTACCTTCCGTAAAGGGAGATAACCCTAGGAAAGCAATTGAGCTAATTCAAGCAGTGGAGCGGGCCCTAAGTAACCTTGTGATCCTGGGAGAAGAGGAGGTAATAAAGAACCGTTGGGTAGCGCAGTCCCTTGAATGCAAGCTACTAAGTGCTCTGAAGGAGAAATGGATTGCCCACAAGACTGAGCCTGTGAATGGTTTTGCTCCACATAACCACTTCGACTGCTTACTGCGCTTCCTGAAGAGGCAAGAGGTGATCCTGGAGGAGCTAGATCAGCTGGAGGTAGGACTTAGAGAGGGAAGCTCTTCAGTGAAAGGCTCGGCAGACAAGCCAGAAGGAGTCAAGAAAGCGTTCTCCAAAGCTACCTCAGGCCGAAGAGAGTCTCAGTCGAACCCACGCTTAAGCTCGTGCACTGCCTGTACTGATGAGACGCACGCTGGCAGGCTGTTTGCCTGCAAAGCCTTCAGGGAGTTGGATCTCCAGAGGAGGAAAGCTCATCTAAAGACCCATGGGATATGCAATCGGTGCCTATGCTTCCACATAAAGGATGGCCGTTGCAACCCGAAGTTCCTCTGCAGTAAAATGGACTGTCGCAAAGAAGAGCCTCACCACTATCTGCTCTGCCCCAAGTCCATTGCTCAAGAGAAAGACGTTGGCAGCGAGGTGCAAGGAACCAAAAGGATGGAGAGAAAAGGTCTCGGGCTGACCAGCAAGCAAGAAGAGCTCCTGGCGAAAGTCACTCCGGAATTAAGAGCAGAATTCAGGAAGGCATTTTCCAACAAAGCCTCAACTACGATCTGCACTGCTGGAGGTGGACTGAAAGAGTACCCAGTTATAATGATGTTACTGGAAGTAACAACTAACTCAGGCCAGTTGATAGGCACTCTTATTGACCTTGCTTCTGACACCAACTATATAACAAACAACGCTGCCCAGCGCCTGGGACTGATTGGTGAGCGCATCAAGTTAATTGTTCATGGAATAGGAGGGATGAGAACGACAGTTATAACCAAGAGGTACTCCCTGCGACTAAGAGTGAAGACCATCAAGGGGACGGTAATGGAACACAAACTGCTCTGCTATGGCCTGGAGAGTATTGCGGAGATAAGTCGGCCTGTCACTCCGCAACAACTACAAAAGATCTTTCCTGACGTCACTGCAGAAGAGCTAGTCCGTCCTGAGAAGATCGATCTTCTGATCAGCCACAGGGAAGGTCGTCTAGTTCCACAGCCGTTCAAGTTGGAGGGAGATCTAGTACTCTGGGACGGCCCATTGGGCAAAACTGTTGGTGGTACTCACCCTGATCTCTTTGAGGTGGTTGACCTAATGCTGCACCAGTCTGAGACTCACTTTGCAAGGTCTATGAGAACATCCTCAAGGGTGTACAAGGAGGTTCTTGTGGACACCAAAGACTTGAGTGAGGACCAAATGGAAATGGAAGAAGTGACCCTCAGTAGCACCACTGTCACGAATAAGGAGGTGTTTGAGTGGTTTAGGTGGGATAGTATTGGAGCAGCTTGTGACCCGAAATGCGGGAGCTGCAAGTGCAGCAAGTGCCCTCCGGGAGGCAAAGAGATGACCCTTGGAGAAGAGAGGGACTTAGAAAAGATAAAGGACTGTCTCTCTTATGTGCTAACGGACTAACACAGCGATGCCCCACACTGGGATGCAGCCTACCCATGGAAAGTAAGCCCAGCGATTCTGCCAGATAACCGCCGAGCAGTAGAAGCAACCTTCAAGAACACAGAGGCTCGGCTGGCGAGAGAACCTGTGTGGAAAGTGGCATATGGAGAGCAGATCCGTGAGATGGTATCAAGAGGAGCAGCCATCGAGCTCACGAAGGAAGTGATCAAAGGCTGGAACGGTCCAATCTGGTACATCAGTCATCTGGTTGCCCCGAATCCTCATTCTAGCTCAACGCCAGTGAGGATAGTCTGGAATAGTAGCCAGGAGTTCAGAGGGTTGAGCCTGAACAACCTCTTGCACAAAGGCCCTGATGTCCTCAACCCGATCCGAGGTGTCCTGCTTAGATTCAGGAGCAGATTGCATGCTGCCCTTGGCGATGTTAAAAAAATGTATAATTCAGTGTGGCTGAAGGACGAGGAGGTCCACCTCCATCGATTCCTCTGGAGGGATAACCCCGGAGACGAAATCGGTGTGTTTGCCGTCGTCAGGGTTAACATCGGCGACAAGCCTGCTGGATGCATCGCTCAGGTTGCCATGAGAGAGACGGCAAACCTGCCTCAGTTTACATCCATGGTTGAAGAGCGCCGGATCCTGACAGAGGACTGCTATGTGGACGACATTTTGACGTCGCATGATGATCTCCAAACTCTGAGTAGGATGACCGAAGGAGTGGAAGAGATCCTAAAAGCAGGAGGCTTCTCCCTCAAGCCCTGGGTCATGACAGGCCAAAGTGGGAGGAGTGGAAAACCCACTGACCCCAGCAAAGTCAGGTCAACAGAGCCCAAGACTCTGATACTCCCCAACCAGATGCGGGACGAAGATAACAGGGCATTGGGATTGGGATATGAACCCGAATCTGACAAACTCCGTGTGCTTACGTCAGTAAACTTTTCAAGGAGGCGAGGAAAGATGAGGACCGGTCTGGATCTACGAGAGGATGAGATCAGAGGCAGCACCCCCGACCCTCTCACCCGACGCATGCTGCTGAGTCAGATCGCAGGGTTCTATGACCCCATCGGTCTGGCCTCACCTGCCAAGCAACGAGGAGTGATGCTCATAAGAGAGTCCTTTCAGGAAGCAGGAAGAGACCATCCCTCCAAGGACACCTGGGACGATCCGCTTTCGCCACATCTTCGAGAAGCTGCAATAAAGCTCTTTGAGCAATATGTGAGGCTTGGCCAACTGAGATTTGACAGGAGTCTCACACCCCTTGGAGCCATAGGTTGCCCAATGGGGATCACGTTTTCCGATGGTAGTGAAGCTTCCTACGGAGCCGTTCTTTACCTACGGTGGGGGACAGAAAATAAAGTCGTAGTGAGGCTAGTTGAATCAAAGGCCAAGCTTACTCCTCTAGACCAGAAAGGTGATGTCATTAAAGCAGAGCTGTGCGGGGCTGTCTTTGCATCCCGCCTGAAGACATACTTCGAGAAGCACTGCTACATCAAGGTCGATCGGTGGATCCATTTTGTCGATAGTCAGACAATCCTGGGAGCCATCCAGAAGGATAGTTATGGCTATCAGACATTTTTTGCAAACCGGATTGGAGAAATCCAAAAGGCCGGATCAGTAGAGAGCTGGAGGTGGGTCGAAGGAAGACAGAACGTCGCCGACCTCATCACAAGAGAGGCATCCACTGAGGAGCTTGCTGAAGGATCAGTCTGGCAGGAAGGCCCAGAATTTTTGAAGTTGCCTGAATCAGTTTGGCCTGTAAAAACTGCCAGAGAGATTAACCACTCTGTTGCTGAGGAGATTGGGGGACTTCGGAGGAAGGCGTTCTCGGCACTAGTTACAGCAGGAGCCCAGTCCAGGAAATGGTCAGGCCCAACCAGTGTAGCACTTGTGCACCTTGTGGACCCCCGAAGGTTCAGTTCACTGGCACGGTTATGCGGGACCATCGCTTGGGTGAGACAAGCAGTAGAAATCTGGCTAGGTAACAGCCAGGCCCCAGTTCGGTCAAAGTGGGAGGCAAGACCATACCTGTCTGTGGAAAAAAGAGTAACAGCTTTTAAAGATCTAGCTCTCGAAGCTCAAGATGGTGTCGAGTTCCGGGACACAACCCTAGATCGCCTGGTTGTTCAGAAGGAGGAAAAGACAGGACTCTTGCTCTGCGGAGGGAGACTCCAATGCTGGAATGAGGATAGAGTAGCTGTACCGCTAATCCCATGCCAGTCGTGGCTAGCAACCCTACTGGCCAGGGAGGCACATGAAGAAAATCATGAAGGTGTTGCCTCTACCCTTCTACGGACAAGAAGAAAAGCCTGGATCGTGCAGGGACGAAGAACAGTTAAGAAGGTGTTGAACAACTGTGTCATCTGCAGAAAGCAAAGAGCCAAGATGTGTCAGCAAGTAATGAGTGAGCTCCCTCAAGAGCGTACCGAAAGAGCAAGCCCATTCGAGTATACAACCCTCGACCTATTTGGCCCTTTCGAGGTGAAAGACGCTGTTAAAAGAAGGACAAGTAAGAAGGTCTGGGGTATTGTTTTCTGTTGTATGGCCTCGAGAGCCGTCCATGCGGAGCTCCCCGATGACCAGTCGGCAGAAAGCTTCCTCCAAGCATACTCCCGCTTTGTTGCTCTGAGGGGGCATCCAAGGAAACTATGGTCCGACAGGGGCACCAACTTCGTTGGCGCCAAGTCGGCTCTGAGTGAGCTGTATAAAAATCTGGCTTGCTTGCAGGCTACGTCCATAGAAGATGTAGCCGCTAAGAACGGGACTGAGTGGAAGTGGGATTTTCACCCTGCAGACGCACCCCACAGGAATGGAGCTGCGGAGGCTGCTGTAAAGCTTTTGAAGAGGGCGCTCATGAGCCTCGGAGGAGCTACAGAGTCTCTCACATCGGGGGAGCTCCAAACTCTGTTCTATCAGGCAGCCAACCTGACAAACGAACGCCCAATCGATGCCAGAGCTCAAGAACAGGAAGACTCAATCGAGTACTTAACACCCAACTCCCTCATCCTGGGTCGAGTATCGCTTGGAGGAGACACCAGCGGGCTTGACCTAGAAACACATCCCTGGCGTCGTCTAAGGGCTATTCAAATCGGAGTAGACCGTTTCTGGGCTAAGTGGAGGGAACTAGCTGGCCCAAATCTGTTCATTCGACATAAATGGCACCGGACGGAGAGGAACGTCAAAGTCGGTGATCTCGTCTGGATTGCTGACCCTAATGCTTTGAGAGGTCAGTTTCGTTTGGGTCGGATTCTGACAGCTTATCCTGACAGGAGAGGAATTGTCAGGGATGCTGACATCACAACATGTGCTGGCCTTCCTGTTGCCCTGGTGGGTAGTCGGAAGAAAAGGAGTTCTTCACTGCCCATGACAGTTATCAGAAGAGACGTGAGAAGACTGGTGGTTTTTCTCCCGGTGGAGGAAAAAACTCATCCACCCTAGCCACCATGACACCCGCATCTTCCTGAAACAGTCTTATTCTGCACATCGCCCTATTCCCTACCCCTGTCACCCTGTCACTGCCCTTACCCCTGTAGGCTGGTTGGTGTAAGCCTAGCGCTGCCACCATACCTATCACATTGCACATACATGAAGAAGTAAGAGCATGCACATCCCATATTTCGCATACCCTGGCAGGACACCACACACCTGCCAAAGGGATGTGATTGACTTGGACTAAGCTGCTCTTCCATCGGTCGTGCCTTAATCAGACACTTACACATAGACATTGTGCAAAGCAAAAAAGAAAAGTGATTTTAGTAAGTTCCCTGGATTATAAGATCAGGAACTTAAGTGGGAGGTGTTGTGTTTTCTGTGGAGTTTTGTTATTTTGTATTATTATTTATTTATTTTTTACATGTTTAATTTAAATGTGTACATTAAACTAAAGTTACAACTGTTATAAGGAACGTTTTGAGGTTAGTAGCCTAATGGTGTAGTGCCTCTTTAAGAGATGAGTGTGCTGTGGAACATGTGACCGGAGTTCACTGTGTGAAAAGGAAGCGCGATTCATTGAATCTATAATGACTTCAATCCGGTGTGCAGCCACTTGGTGAGCTCTCTTAATTTTAAATGTTTCTTGTCTGCTTTATGATGTACGCTTCATGTTGTCTGCTGTCACCATGCTATGTTGTTGTACTGTGTTTGTGTCAGTTTCACGTTAAAGATAATGCTATGCTCCGGTAGATTTAAACAGTCTAACGTTAGTTGACTGATAAATATATCGCTATGCTTCAAAGTTATAAGTTGACGAGGTAACCGTGAGACAAAGCTAACATTTAGACTTACTTAGAACATCGCTATACTAGACGTGTCCAGTTGTTTACTTTATTTGAATTTATAAATGTTTGAAGTATGAATCGCGGAACGGTATTTAATGTGAGTAATGTTATTCTTCCTGGTTTGCTGCGGAGCATTCTGGGAAATGTAGTTTCTTGCTTGCAGAGGTTTGGTAGGATTTGAGTATGGTGTATAATGTAAAGTGTGAAATGTGTATATGATAATTGTGAAATTATTATTATTATTATAGCATATTAATATTGTTATATAATTAGTATTTTGATTAATGTTGTTTATTGTTGCTTATTATTATTATTATTGGGCGATTGAATTGTGTTTGTACTAGTATACACATGAAAATGTAAATGTTGTATTATGCTTATCTTCTCAGGTTTATTACCTGGTTATTTATTGGTGAGAAAAAATAAACAAACAAAAGTGAACCAAGAAAAACTTGAGTAATATCCTTTTGTACACTGGGTTGCCCTTTCCGTGGGGAGAACACGGAACACTCAGTGTTAATTGTTTATTAATGTAAGAACTGATTTTCCTGCTAAGACAAAAGCTGAGATAAAACTCACCATAAAGCAATAAAACGCACCCTGGACAGAAGATCGCAAAGACAGAGCACAGGCAGGGACGGACTGGGGCTAAAAAACAGCCCTGGACTTTCTCCCAAATAGGCCCATCATCCAGCCATTCGCCCCTAGCCACTAGGATGTCCTGATACTATGCCACAATACTGTAACCTATATCAGACAAGGTATTCACAGCAATTAATATCTCAAAAACAATGATGACAATTGGGGTTTTGTTTATTAATGAAGCCTCAGTCTTCAAATAAAAACAAAAAAATGTACAATGCCATTACATCTGCATTGAAAATAAAATACAAATAATGAAATGTCACTGGCTACAGAAACCCTAATTACACAAACTTGTAATTATAAAACATTTAGTTACTATATACCAGGGGTCTCCAACCTTTTTGTGTGTGAGGGCTACCTAAAGGGATAAAATAATCTAGAAGGGCTATACTCAAAAATATTTATTATACATATAACATGGTGGTGTTTTTTTACCTTACCTTTACCTTTACCTTTACTTTTAACTTTAACTTTTTTATTTTTCACCATCATATGCGAAATAATAAAATATCTTGATATTCTGGTTCAACAATTGGTGAAAAATTTGTAATATATATATATATATATATATATATATATATATATATATATATTATTCTCTAAAAACCTATTGTAGCATAAACATTTAGTATAAATATTTAATGCAAAATAAATAAATAAACTGCCATAACTTCTAAACAAAAACATTACTGCATTACATTTAATAGCCTACATTTATAGGCCTACATGACTATTAATATAACAGCATTTTTAATATGAATACAGGCACATTTCTGCCAAAAAAGTTTGTTTTACTAAGTTACAGTTAATTCATAAGTTGTGGAGTGAAATGTCTTCTAACTGGTTTGTTCTTGGAACAATGTTTCACCTGTTTTTTTTGCGTCAAGATGTTGAGAATATCAGCGCTGTTTAATCTGGCTTTTAACTAGCTTAAATCACAGCCATCTGTGGGTTTATAATAGAGATAGAGAATTCTGCGCTGAATTGAAATGCTTCTCAGTGGATCGCGCAACTCTGTGTAATAATGTTCGCGTGATCGAGATCAGTCCGCACAGCTGCTTCGGCCGCGATTCGGCCGTTTTTTTGGGCCGAGCTGATAATGCTCCGCGCTGGCATCCAACTTAAAGGTGCATTGCTGCCACCTACAGTACTGGAGTGTGAAACAGATTAGTGGGGGGAAAAAACAGGTTATGACTGCGTGTGTGGCGGGTGGTGGGCCGGCCCGCCGGCCGTCCTTGAGTACCGGCCGTTCTGTGATACTCCAGATCACACAGATGGCCAGTCCGCCCCTGAGCACAGGACATTGTCTTGTCCACACGTTTCTCCTACCTTATCTCTGCATCCCCCTCTCCCTCTCCCCGTGAGTCAAGTCACCAAAAGTTCACTAAGAATGCTTATATATCATATATGATGTATCTTGGGAATCTATTGTTTTTCCTTTTCGTGTTTGGTATCATTTTAAGTGTCTCGGTGCGATTGGTAGAATGGTCTTAATTTCATTGCAGTCATTGGTAATATGAGAAAGATTGAGGACTTAGGAGAATCCTGTGTTCCTCTTTGGGTGATGTTTCTTCAAGACATCTCCCCTCTCCCCCGAGACCAGGTGCTACCCCCTGGGGTACAGGAACTGACCCAAAACACACTGGAAAAATATTGGTACAACCCTTTTTCTGGTCTGGGTATTTAAGGCCAGGTAACAGAGCAATCTTGGGGAACCTGTAACCAGGAAAACCCCCATACAGTGCTGTAACAGTGTTTTCCCGGTGGAAAGCACTCACACACTACTGTGTGTCTCTGTCAGGAATGCATTGCTTACTTTTAGAATCATCTTTGAGTAATTGATGTCATGTATTTATTATTTCTGAATTGGCTGTTAATTGCTTGTGTAATTGGCATGATACATGTTTACCTGACAAATAAATGTTACATCTTGATTTATTCTGAAGTATTCTGAAATCATTATTTTAGTAGATTATGAGGAGGCTGGTGCTACCGCAGCTCTGTGTCCAGGATAGGTCAAACTAAAGGCGCATATGAACGGAGCAGTAGGCACGTCATCTGAAGACCTTTTGATTTCTGTCTATCACTGACTTGGCAAGTTGTATGGAAGTGGCTAAATAAACTACACTTTTTTTGTATGAGTGAGCAATAGGCAACCGACTTAAGAGGTATTAGCAAACCCTGCACCCTCTGACCAAGATCAGACTGGCAAGACTGTGTCCGTGAGATCCACGTAAACCCGGAGTGCGTGACTCTATGCGGCATTGGGTCCCTTAATGAATGAATAATTGATAGTATGGGATATTCAGAATAATCAAAGATCTAAATTACATCATAATCAATATTTATGATTATTTTCTAATAAGAACACGATCTAAAGTTGATTATCAGTCAAAATTGGAGTCAGATTAAGCGTAGAGCTAAAGTAATATTGAAACTAAATTCAAATAAATTAAGTGAACTTCACTGGAGCGCTGAAAAGACATGCACGCATTATCCCTTCGCCCAGGCCGTTGGATTCCGTCTTTGGACCAATGGGTGGTCCTTACATTAATTTTAAGAAACGTTCATTTCCGGGGGAAGGAAATGTCTTTCTTACTGTACAGTACTACTAAGAGTCTGTAGTCAAAATCTAAATCGTAAAATAAACTTTGTTGCAAGCAGAGAATCCGAGGCCAAATACATATTGTTCACAAGTTTTATTAACTAAATCACAAACATAACTAATCTAAACACGCATACATACATGCATAGGTAAAATGGTTAGTGACAAAATGAAACCAGAAGCAGGAAATGGAACTATGGAAAAGATCCATTTAACTATGAAAAGAACCATCAGCTTATAATTTTCAGAGCACCTCATTAAATGTATACTTGCATGGCCTTTGCAGTGAAACATTTCATTAAGTTCCTGAAGAAGGATTTTGAAGGTCCCATGAGTCTCAATCGATTTCTTCGGCGTCAACTGAATTGGTGATGAACTTGCGTGGTTGGTTTGACTCTGTTACCATGGCTGGGGAGCAGATTGTGGCCGGAGAGGACATGTAGAGCAAACAGGAGAAGCGAGGAAGTCGGAAGAGTTGTTGGTTGGAGTTGCGATGGACTTCTTCTGCATTGAATGAAGACATTGTGCCACTTCTCTGACGTTGTCCTTTGATTGTGTTTTGGTTGAGAGAGTCCTCTCTCTCCTGAATGAGCACATGGCTGGTTGTGGGTCAAGGCCTGCTGCCCTGGGGCCAAGTGTGGCCACGCAGGACAGCTATGGGAACGTACCGAGAAGGCCAAGAGAGAGAAGGGCTTGTGTAGAGGCCATTTAAAGTCTGAGAAAGGTCCCACCTCTCAGGGTTGGCTCGACCAATAAGATTAGGGGGAATTTCCAAGCAGAAAATTCCCCTGTTGGGAGGATTTATGGCTCTGTCTCAAGTGTGGTTAGACACAGGCCTTGCTGTTTGTGTCCATTTATATTCAGATAGAAATAACAAACACACACTGGATTCTATGAGAAGGTGATGTACACTAAAGTGTGATTTATTAAATATAACAAATAATTGTGTCTGATTTGTCTCAGTCGTTACAACGCCAAAAGTGAAATGAATAGAAGGCTGAAAGAAATGCAAATCCACACCTATACAGTAGAGGGCGAAAAATTAAGAAACGAAACACAAATGTGATGTTTATCTAAAGACATTTTTGCTTATTTGTATGGATTGAAGAGGATCATTGAAGGTCAGCAGCAAAGACATTGGTTAATAAAGTGAGATTAAATACATAAAGTATATGTGTAATTTGATATATTTAATTATTGCAGGTTTGCATTTCACTGTTTTTATACATTTTTGAGTAATATTGAATCCGTGAGATGAGTAAATGACTGCTCAAATTTATTCTAAATCTACAATAACCATCATTTTCACACAGCGCACACAATGCCTGTGCATTTATTCATGATTTATCTCAACACTGGGACAGGAGAGCTGTCAGTCAATAAAAGGAAAAACAAAGTAACTTCCTTCAATTATTTGAAAAAGTAACTCAGATATTCTTTTGTAAGTTTAGAGTAATACATTACTTTACTAGTTACTTGTAATGCCTTACCCCCAACACTTCTCCTGGGTTTTTAGGGTTTAGTGTAGGTGCTACGTTATTTTCAAACCCAACAGAGCATTTACCTTTTAGTCTTACTCACCAGACATTTCGATTCAGAACTGCTGCGATACGTACATCTACCAACGTAATAAATGCTTCCAGATTCACATTCATCTGTTTTGGATAAAACACAGGCATGTTTTTACAATCTGAATCTTTTGCAGAGAAGTGAATTTTGTTAACGCTCTCGTGAGAAGTGAATCAAACTGACACTCTACATGTTTTGTGTAAATGGCTGGTTGCTAGGTCACACTCTCAGGTGCATCAGAATTAATCAAAAAGTGTGTGTCCTTTCAAAGACTGAACAACTCAGAGTTCAGGGGCTTTCGCACCGGAGGAACCTTTTCATAGTTCCTAGAACTATTGGCGGAAGTACCCGGATTTTGGCATGTTCGCACCGCAGGAACTAGGAACGATTTTAGTTCTAGGAACTCCTTTTGGAGGAACTTATTTTGCTCCTACTTCAGAGTAAGGTCTAACCAGCACTATAGTAACTATCCTTGACATTAGTGTACGCTGACTGGCCGAACACACGCGAAAAACCAGTACCCGCCATTTTTAAAAAGGCTGTGTAAACACACGGATTATAGTCTATATATTAACTCCAGAAACTAACTCTACGAACATGGAACACTGATAGATGGGCTTTTTAACCTTATGCTGAGGAGAAAATCCAACGCAACTTTGAGGGGACCAAGCGTTCTCAGCGCCGTCAAAATAAAGGTCTGCCACGCCGTCAAAATAAAAGTCACAACAACAAGCGCGGCTTACGTCACTTCAGAGTTCCCACTGGCAGTGCGGATGCAACCAGGAATATGTTCCTACGGGAACCATTAGTTCTCGGGGAACCACCCTGGTGGCTCGTTCCTAGAACTAAGCGGTGTACTCTGACTCTGAATGCACGAGGTCTGAACTTTGGCAACTGGGTCACAGAAAATCACAGATGACCATATGATGTTCCACAAAATAATTTATGCAAAGAGTTATGCTGTAGGCACAACCTAATCTGAGAATTCTAAAATATCCATGTAATAAAGCAGAAGAGACCTTCTCCAGAGGTTGGATAAATTTGTTTTCTCAGTGCAACAGGAGTACCAGTCCATCTGGTTCTCCACAGAAGGCCGAAGCGGGCTCAGTTGATGAGAGCTCCATGCTGTGTCAGGTGCTCGGCCTGGCTGATTGCTTCTTGTATGTACTCTGCAGTGGGTGATTATGAAAATGCCTCACACTGAGTCTGTCATGTGGCACATAAGTGTTTATCTGAGACTGATTGCAGTGTAAGGACACGGTTTGGTTGTCAGGCCTGATTCCGATAGGGTCTTTGATTGCCAGTGTGGTAAAGGGTGACCTGCTAGTTGGAGACCCATGCCACAATTTCAAAAGATCCCATTGCAACATTACTTCACAACAAAGTGGCCATGAAGATTACCATCATTCAATCTACGATGCCAAAAAAACATAAGGCCAGCAATTCATAATGATTACTAAGAATCAACTGTCAGTTCTAGGAAAACCGTAACAGTAGCATAACAGACAAAAATGGCTAAGTGATTATTTAGGGTACCTTATCATAAGCAGCCCTGTTGAAAACAGTTTACGATGACAGATTTGGCATTAGCCTTGACTTTGCTTCTGAGAAATCAGAGTGGAATCAATAATGTTTAAATGTGATCGCACAATGTTGATAACCATCTGCGGCCTTATAAATTATTGCCAGATATATGTGTCAATAATGCCTGGTTCAAGAAGCTTGGATAACAATAGCTATGTGTGACATTTCTGAACAAGTTCCTGAACAAGTAAATCTTTCATGAGTGCGCTCTCAGAAAATGCCAGTTGAGTATTTGTTGAAGCCAAGACGCTAGTTGAGGTGCTTCAAATAAATCAATACATCAAATTGAAAGAGACTAGACAGTGACTCATGTGTGTGGATCTGTTAACCTTGCAGGATCTTAAATTATGAAGATGTGCTTGCAATAGAAAACAACAGCTGAATCGGATCCAACAGGGCCAAGGCCAAGTCTTTTTCTTCTGGCTGGAAGACAAAAAGATTCAGAGGTTCTTTGTGACAGCTAAAGACTAGCTTAAACCAGCATACATTTAAAAAAAAAAATCATTCTGGTTTAGACTGGTTTGGTGCTGGACACTAATAGTGTGTTCACACCGAACGCGAATTTAATTATTAGACGCGTATTTGACGCTCTATTCGCGTTCGGTGTGAATACACCTGGTCAAGCAGCATAGTCTTTATATCTCAATAAAGGTTTGAGATAATGTAGCAGGGTGGACTAACTCCACCTACTGAGAGCGTGCACATGCGAGTAGTTGATTGGGCGCTGTGGGATGGCGTATAAAAGAAGGGGATTTGGTCGACCGGATGTGTGCCTTGGCGGCTTTGGATGTCACTTTCATCCGTGGCCGCCTAGGGGTTAACCGCGGTCTGGTTTCCCTGTCTGCTGGGCACGTGCAGCCGATTCGTCTCAGCGGCATGTTTCCGACTGAGCGTCTGTATCCCCGCATCTCCTGTATCTTCAGAAATTTGCCATTCCATCACAGAAATGGCGTGACGAGACTGCCAAACAAGGAAATTTCATGTAAAAAGATCAAATTATGCTGTTTGATTACACACAATGTGACTCATTATAAGGATATGCAGTCTATAAGCACAGTTGGTGTACCTAAAGATGCTCTTGCTGTCTGTTATGTCGGTGCAGTGATACTCGTCTATCTTTATTGTAAGCGTCAGTAGGAGAAATGAAAAAGCACACACAATAAATCTTCAAACATGTCAGAAGAAATTGTTTCAAAGCTCACCACAGCCTGTCAATTAAACCTGCTTTTCATGCACCTGACAGTATCCTTATTACAGCCAGAAGCAAACAAATAAAATCCAGGCAAATGGGGGAAAAAAACAACATTTATTGTGTCTTGTTCCCTTTGCAGCAACAGATGAGCTCCATCATTGGGTTTTTTTTTTTTTTTTTTTGGGTAATCTTTTCTCCCTCACTTTCTTCTTTCTGCGTTAATCTCAGTACAGTATTTCCTCCAGGCCATGGCTGTGATATTGCTGTTTACCGGGGGTCTGCTTTATTAGTAATATCTGTTTACATTTTTGGGGGTTTGGCAAAACATTAATCAATGGGGCAGCTGATTAAAACTGTTTAGGAAAAGGGTGGGAGGCACGAGAAGTCAGATTGGAGTGTAAAAAGAGAAGAGGGGAGAGGAGATGATTATAACAGAGATTGTCTTATTATTGGGGAGATGAGGGGGTCTGGGCTTTTAACATTGGAGAAAGCGTAACGGCTAACTTGGATCATGTAAGGGACATCAGCCTATCGTGTAATAGCGGTAACGTCAGTGCCTGCCGTTAAATGTTTTATGACAGTCAGTTACAGTTTGCGGTAATCAGTTTCTTGTGGATTAGCGCGTTGCATGGTCATGTAAATAAATGTTCTATATTTGGTGTTATATCGCTAGTAAACGTACAGTAGGACTGCGTTGATTGTAGAATGTGCTTTAAAAAAAGGGTGTGAATATCTCTATTGGCTGCAAATTACTAGTCACTGCAGGGCTCATCAAACTACATTTACTGCACTAAAAACTTAATTGTAATTTAATACATATTTAATTCATTAAAATTACATGCATTTTGTTTATACCTTCATTCATTAAAAAGCTTCATATCATCATCATTAGGCACATATCAGCCATAAATCATTACAATACATTCTAACCTGGCAGCGATAGAAAGAACACTTCGTTTTTTATTTTCATTAAACAGCATACAATATAACACAATATTTATAATTAAATTATTCATTTTCTATTTATTCATTAAAATGTATCTCAGCATGTGCAAACATGCAGTAATAATAGTCATCACAATTCAAGTCTTATCATAACTGGTAAAAACCGAAATCCAAAGAAAGAAACTTCTGTATTTTTTTACTTTTTTTAGACAATATACAATATCACTCAATATTACTATTAAATACTATTGTAATGCCGTGAATGAGTCCTACCTTTTTTTGAATAAAGGTTCCTGGCTTGCCTTCCAGTGGCTTTGATTATAAATCCTAAGCCTACACAGGCATGTTGCCTTGTACACATTCAAGCAATAAAAATGTATTTAAAAAATAAAATAAATAAAAAGAAAAATTGACATTTTATACTGTATTTTCCTGGACTTGCATGATACATCCTTGCAAATTATTCCAAAGAAAAACATTAACAGTTTGAAAATGAAAAATGAATTATTAAGGGATAATCTTTTTATGATTATTTTTAGGGGGAAAAAAACAAAACAGCTTATTCATATTTGAAAACTTTGGACACTTGACTATCCCATGAGGCCGCGGGAGAGGATTTGTGAATGACAGTGAAGCGACACAACTGACGCTGGTAGGTCACATGATAATGACAACATGGCGAATGTAGTATGTCGGGATTGCATTCATACTAACTACACACATTCATACTATGTATGTAGAACATACTTATTTAGTGGTCGTGAAGTAATTACTTATTCAGAATAAGTACCTACTCAAGAGAGTATGCAAATTCGGACACGGCCCAATTTTTTATGTCCTTCCCTGGCTAACTTCCCTTCATCTTGTTCACCTGAAAGTACATCATTGCTTCCGTTGCACGAGTGTCCAGACTGGTGAAACCTTGCAATGTGTTTAAATGGACCACCCTAAGCCCTCGTCTCAGCCTCAGATGTTACACCCACGGACAGTTGGCTGAACGTCTGATGCATATCGCTCACAAAATGGGAACCACTTCAGGAGTTAAAAAGTCGTCATTTGATTGGCTGAATTCTACAGGATTTCTGGGAGACGTGTCACGTTCTTTAACTGCATGCGCCCCGTCACGAATGGAAATGCGGCCCATGATATGCCGACCGCATTTAAAAAATAAATTCCAGTTTTACAATTGACTTTTGTTTTTAAATTAAATTCAAATGGATTAAACAAATATAAATTTGAACCATAATATTTTTTTGTCATATAAAATCATTTTGTGATCATATATTATTTTCAGACAATGCAGACCTACTACTGATGCAATTATGCAGTGAACGAACACTTACAAGCGCACGCATTCGCAGAATTTCAAATAGTATCAGTAGCCATAATTTTTGTAGATTTAGGGATTAAAATGGACAAATTTTATATTAGAGGAGAAAAAACAAACAAAAAGAGGAACATACCAATAAAGGAACACATGCAAACAAGAAGAGTCGTAGAATCAGCAGCGAAGGTAGGAGAGTACCCTGGAAGAATGAAAGAATCAGTTTGCTGTCAATGAGCAAGATGGGCAGCCTTTCTGTTTGCTCTAAGTTCCTACAAAAGACATGTAAATTCTACGTGTTTGTTTGATGTACTTTAAATCGATTAAAATAACTGCATCGGCTCACACGTGGCTGGAATGCGGCTAACTCGGCCGCGGTAGTGGATGCCGTGCGAGGGATTGCGACATGACAGAATTCTTGATATCGTCATAGATTGTAATTACAATGCGCTCAATGATGTTTGAGCGCATTGTTTGTGTATCTTCATTGAGCATTATTATCTGATTACTGCAATGTCAGTGTAAAATTAATGTCAGTTAGCTTTTATTTGGCGAAATACATTGTTGTCATTTTCTGTGACATACTGTATTTCAGGAGAGTTTATTGAACAAGGGAGTTTCACTTTGATATGAATAAAAATGACACAAAATAACAATAAACTATAAATCTGTAAAAAAGCTTAAGGTATAACTACAAGTATTATGCCATTAAATGTCAACTAAATATCTGTCAACTAAATATCCAATTAAATAACTCCAATATCATACACTACAGTTGTGTGGGAAGGGGGGTAAATTAAGCGCGATCTGTTGTGACGTCACAATCATGTTGCATTGTGGTCTATGGTTCTGCTGTCTTATTTGTCACAGACCTGAAGACCGGTTGGCCTGATGTGAAACAAGTGTGAAATGTATCTCCCTTCTACTGTATATTCTCCCTATCAACTGAGGTAAACTACCATACACTGTAAAAAACTACTACAGTAAAAAAAAAAAAAAAAAAACATTCATTGGTTAATAGTAAGCAGACATTCAGCAGATTCAGCTGTTGGATTTACCAGTTTAAAATGATGTAATGTAAATTACAGTTTTAAATTGGAAAATGTACAGGTAGTAATGTACAGAATTATTCTGGAAACCACAGTTTACAGTTTTTTTTTTCTGTAAAAACAACAGGATTTTTTTCCAGTGTACTGTGCAAAGTATGGAAGCTTGCTTATGCAACGGAATAACAAAAAGGCAATTGTGAAGTTTTGTCTCACAATTCAGATATTTTTTATCACACAATTTTGAGTTACCTATTTCGAGTGAACTATTTCACAAGATTGGGACTTTTTAACTTTTACAGCAATTTTATAGCAATTCTGACTTGTTTTCCTATTAGAACGCTAAATGCATATTAGAATGTCCCCTTATGTCGAAATAACGAGATATTTATGTTGAAATAACGAGATATTTTGTCAAAATAACGAGATAATATGTCGAAATAACGAGTTGTGTCGAAATAACGAGATATTATGTCGACATAACGAGATTTGTCGAAATAACTAACGAGATATTTAACGATATATTATTTCGAAATAATGAGATATTTAACGAGATATGTCGAAATAACGACTTATGTTGAAATAACAAGATATAACGACTTATTAAGTCAAGATGTAACGACTTATTAAGTCAAACTTTTGAGATAGTATGTCGAAATAATGAGATATTTAACACGATATTATGTCGAAATAACGAGGTATGTCGAACTAACGAGATATTATGTCGAAACAACGAGATATTATGTTGAAATAACGACTTATTAAATCGAAATAACGAGATCTTTTTTTTTTTCTCACATTGCGGTTCAGGGCTTCCCTACTTCTGTAATACCCAAAATTGTGAGATAAAATAAAATTTCCTTTTTTAACTGTCAGTTTATATCTCACACTTTATTTCTCGCAATTGTGAGTTTATAACTTGGGTAAAAATTACTCATAATTGTGAGATAAAAAGTTGCAATTACCTTTTTTATTTTTAATTCTGAGAGAAACCATAGCAACGGAAATATGTTGGTAAGTGAACAAAAGACTATTTAAGAAAACGACAGAAAGAAAACTATTTTGTTCCAGCTAAAATCATGTTACGAGACAAAACTGAAACCGTTTTCATCAGGATCTCTGTTCTGTGTTTATTGTCATCCAGCGACTCTCTGCAGCCTTGTCCAACTGACTAACACGATACAGTATTTAACAGTGTGAAAACCTGAGCAAATTCATCATCCTCCCCCACAGCACTGCATGTGCAATATAACACAGGAAACAAATAAAACACAAGGCACAATCTCTTTCCTCCCATAATGCATTGCAGACAGCATGCACGAGGGATTCACTTGAGGCCTGATTAGGATGATGCAGATGTACTGTATGTGAAACATGTTTATTTGCCCAATTAGAACCAAATAAGTGACAGATGCAATCTCTCAAATATCTCCCATAATGGAGAGAAAAGGAAGGGAGGGAGTGTGTGAAACCCCTCCTCCTCTTCTTCCTGAAGCTCATAATGATGAAGTCTGTATGTGTTCTGTGCCTCATTAATGTGTGTCAGCCTTGACAGAAGGAAGGACATGCTGGAAACAGGAAGGCTGCTTCGCTTGCACTGCATGAACACATTTTTACTGCCTATGCTACAAACAACTATACACAACAACCTTGAACTGGCTGTATACAACATGTGCTCACAATAAAAGAGCCTGTGAATAGAAGCACACAAATCACAGCTGACTGCAGTGAACCAGCGAGTCTAATAGAAGCTCTTTGGGAGTTACAAGACACCAGTAATGAACATCAGATGGCATCATAACACAATTTCATCCAGGGTTTTGGATTTTTGTATTTAGTTTGTATTTCTTCTATAATTTCAATTTGTCGTTTTGATGTGATTTAGTTTTTTTTTAAACTTTCTATTTCTATTGTTATTTCTATTAAGTACTGTGGACTTGTAGGTGTTTATTGCAGGTTGTAAAAGTTTATAACAAACATGTATAAAAAACAAACAAAAAATTATTTATATTATAATGAACAAATCCACTGTTCTTTAATGTAGGTTCCTTTGTGTACTTAAATAGAGTGTATCTTAAAGGAGAACTCCGGCGCAAAATGAACCTTTGGTCTAATTACACATTGTTACCTAGTCAACCGTTATCTGAGATTTGTTTTCATGATTATCGAATGTAAATAGTTTTATCTGTACAAACAGTTTAGCCTATAAAGCTAGTATAACGCTAGTATATTGGGCATAGTGTAATGACAAATAAAAATCGCTTGTTAATACCACTAACAAGGCTCAAAATAGCCCCACACTAGCACGGTAGCATAATGAGGGTCCCTACCTTCAAACCGAAGCATTGAGAACTTTGTCAGTGTCCAGACAGTTTAATAAGAAGATATTTTAAACATACAGTCAACTTCGCGTATACAGGCAGAAGCCATCTTTGAAATACAGTCTTTACCAGTCGATCTACGAAAGCCGATCCAAGTCTGCTGTTCGCGCTCACCTTATCACAACTCATAGCTCGTTCACATTCTCACCAGCGCACTTGGATCGGCGTTCGTAGATCGACTGGTAAAGACTGTATTTCAAAGATGGCTTCTGCCTGTATACGCGAAGTTGACTGTATGTTTAAAATATCTTCTTAAAATACCCCCCCCCCCCCCCCCACCTCCCAGTGGTCTGTTCGATTATGCCTCAATCAATGTCAAATTTGGCAGACACCGACCTCAGACATGGCCTCGGAAAGGCACCAAGAGTCGGGGGCGAAAAAAGGAAAAAGAATAGACAGCGGGATGATACTCGCGCGTCGCTTTGCAGGTAAGACAATGTTTTAAATAAAAATGTTAGTTTTGTAGCGCGGGCGCCCTTGCTACAAAACTAATGCATGTTCAGGCGTATGCATGTTCAGGCATATGCATGTTCAGGCGGGCGTCGCTAGTAGTGCAAATGAAATGATTCGGGGCTTTTTTAGCCCTGCATGTTGAATCTTTTATTTTAACGGGGGTCCGGGGCTTTCTCCCCCGGAAAATTTTGAAACTTGGGCTGTTTAAGATGCAGTTAGTTTGTTTGAGAAGAAAAGGAAGACCGCTTAGATACGTTTTTTCGTTGTTGTTTTATGCGGATAATGCGTTCATTTTCAAGAGGTTCATAGGCCAAGGCCCAAGGGCGACATCTGTTGGTGAAACTGCAATTAGAAAAAAAAAAAAAACACACAATCTCAGTGTTTGTATATTTTCATATTCACAGAGTTGTCAAATTATTAGGGCTGGGAAAAGATTAATCGCATCCAAAATAAAAGTTTGTGTCTACATGATATAACTGTGTATAATTATTTTGTATATATAAATACACACACATATGCACGTATATATTTAAGAAATATTTGCATGTATATACTGTATATATAATTTATATTATATATAAATTTAAATATTTTATATATAAATAACAAATATTTCTTAAATACATACATGCAAATGTGTATTTATATATATACAAAATAATTATACACAGTACACACACATATATCATTCATGTAGACACAAACTTTTATTTTGGATGCGATTAATCGCGATTAATCTTTTCCCAGCCCTACAAATTATGTACAGAATTATTATATTGTGCTTCATCAGCAGACTAAGAAATTCTGAATGGTTGTTATTCCTTGGGTGGGTGGGTGAGGGGGTGAGGGGGTGAGTGGGAGGGGGTGAGGGGGTGAGTGGGAGGGGGTGAGGGGGTGAGTGGGTGGGGGTGGGGGGCACCACCAAGCATTTGTGCTTAGGGCACCCAAATGGCTAGCGCCGGCCCTGGGTTGTAGGTAGCCCAGTTTTGACAGTAGCGAGATGAACACGTCTGCCGTTCAGCCTTTTCAGTTTGAACCCAAGCGCACCTTAGGCTTAAATCAAGAGAATAACGCGGAAAACGATAGGCCTACTCAAGAGTTACATGAAAATGAAGATTATCAGAGAGTTGAAGAAGCGAGAGTGGGGCAAAATAGATGGTGTCTGCGGCAGTTTGCCAATGCCAAGCGAGAACGAGAGCGTTTGCTGTAAAGAGCTCCACTTCAGCAGCTGTCCAGGGTAGGCTGCATAGGTCAGACGATCGTACTATCGGTATAAATAATTTAATAAGTCATCTACCGCCGTCGTTTGCTTTATTTTCCCTAAGCAGTCACTATGTTGAACGCATAGAAATACCCTCTCGGACCTTGTTCAAAATCCTGCCGCGCCACAGAGCACCATTTACATAGTTAAATATTAAATTTACATTTATTTGTCTCAAATCGTTGTTAATGTATATACTGAGTTCACCCTGCGCAGCAATATACATTTAGTTTTACATTTATTTACAGAAATCAGCGGGTTGAATGAAAATTGCTGATGTTACCGGATTTTCAGGTGATATTCTCAATTCATTCAGTTAACGGACGCTCTGAGGTAAAGTGAATTCAGACTGCAGACTAATAAGCAACGATTGTATTTAATTGTACAGTACAATCATAACATAGTACAGACATGATCTTAGTTCCATAATGTCCTTCCTTAAACATAACAATATTGCTGGCCATAAACTGACAAAGTGCGCGTCCGGTGTGCGATACCTTGAGTTGTCATAGACGCGCCGCGGCGCTGCGCTTCTCGTCCAGACCCGGTGTGCAACCCCCTTTACAAAGTCAACACTATTCTGCTCATCTACCTTATGTACATTTTCAATCTTACAATTACAATATTAATTAAAGCTGCTAGCAGCATTTAGCGGTGTTCAAGCATTTAAGACAGTTAAGACAGTTAAGACAGTTAAGCTCAAAAGCATCAAAAGACATTAAGGTTTATGTAGCAAGCATTTAACCACTGACATCATAGATGGAATAGACCATGTTTTAGCATGATTTGCCATGATATACAACATTTCAGTGTGATTGTTAATGATTTACTATGTTACAGTATGATTTACCATAGTTTACTATGATATACCGAGTTCTAGTATGATTCACCATGGTTTACCCTGTTCTTGCATGATTTACCACAATTGAACACATTCTAGTAGCCTATGATGTAATATGATTCTAACATGCTTTATCATAGTTTACCTTGATTTGTCTTAGTTTACCTTGATTTACCATGTTATAGGATGATTTACCAGGATTGTAACATGCTTTACCATGATTAATCACATTGCTAGCATGATTTACCATGATACACCATGTAATAATATTATTTACTGTGATTTACCATGTTTCTATCGTGATTTACCATGATTTACCACGTTGCTAGCAATTATGTGAAGCTTCAGAACAGTAAAGTGAATTGAAAGACAAAATATGATTGTGTTATTATAGTAATTGTCACATAAGGTTATTTTTTAGTGTCTAAATATATGAATGCAAAAGCACATGTGAAAAGACTATTAATAAGTATAATGTCCAGCAGAGGGTAGTAGAAGACCACTTATTGCTATAGTACCACTTTTATTTTGAACTACTTGGTTTAATCAGTATTGTGCACTAAAGCAAACCAGTCTTTCAATGTGAATTCCATTGTGCATGCTTACACACACACACACACAATTTTGGGTTATGATATTGTGAAAATCTCTTTTTGTGGTCCTTAAGCATTTCAGATATTTATTTGTGATGTAAAAATATTAAACTTTCTAATAAATCATTACTTAATATTATATTATTTATTATAAATATTATTTCCAACATAATAAATATCTTTAAGCATTTGTTTGTTAGCCATTGCTGAAAACTGGTTAAAAAGATTAAAAATGTCTAATGCTGTTGCTCCCTCTAGTGGACAACAGCGGTTTTACAGCCTACATAAATGAATGACGGGAAATTCGTTTTTTTTTTTTTACTTATATCTTGGGAAGGAGAAAGTGAAATAATCTGAAACTCAGAACTTAGATAGTGTTAGAGGAGCTCTGTTGATCAAGACCATCCCGGTGTTGCTGGGTGATTGGGGGCGGGAGTAATGTCCGTTTAAATGCATATCTTTGTGGGCTTATATCTCGGGAATGCCCAGGCCAAATCGCACCAAACTCGAATCGAAGCTAGATGAGGACGGGCCCTTTCCAACAAGCTCTTCCACAAGGATCTAGATGGTCTGGATCAAGAGTTACAGTCGTTTCAAGTTGGGGTTCTCACAGATTAGCGATCCGCGGGGGGGCGCTCCCAAGCCCCGCGACGATAGATTTGGATCAAGATCCCCGAGAGGACCTTACCATCAAAATTTGAGCGCGCAGAGACTTTCCGTTTTCGAGTTATGAGTGTATTTGTACTTGGGGGGCGTGGCCCAATGTTTTACTTTCGTTTTGAGGCTTCCTGTGACAATTAATTATAGAGGCAAATTTTGTCTGATTTGTCTGAAATTTTTCAATGCCGTTCATAGTGATATTAAACATGTTCTTGACCTTTTTAAAAGAAGATCTGAGCATTCATTTAAGAGATCAGCATTTACAGCCAATACAGGCAATTTACCATAGGAAATGTATGGTTTTAAAGCTTTTTGATAGTTATAGCGCCAACTATGGTCCGATCTCCATGAAACTTTGCATGCTTCTTCACCATGTTATGACACATATGCTCACCAATTTTTGTGAAGTTCTGAGTTTTTATTTATGATTTATAGGCTTTTGTGTGTATTTGACACGCCCCTTTTCTAAATGACTCTGTTATAGCCATACGAAAAATGCAAAAGTTCATGATTTACCACAATTGAACATATTCTAGTATGATTTAATATGATTCTAGCATGATTTACCATGTTATAGGATGATTTACCATGATATACCACATTCTAGAACAGGGTATCTGCACACTTCTTAAAGCAGCGCTCAGTAAGAATTCCGTTTTTGTCAAACAGCGACCCCTAGAGTCGCTGTGGAGCACTTGTACTGTCGTGAATAGCACTCACGCAGAGATGGCTCGCACTCACGGCCGGATCCCCTCCCCCTGTACACCGGTACCTGTTCAGTAGGATGGACGCTGTAACGAGTGGAAATAAGGTATGGCCCCTTTAAGAGCTGCGCGCGCCCAACACCACATGTATACGGCGCCGGGTTATTTCTGTTTGATGCTCATTTTATCAGAATTTTATCAGATCTGTTTTTTTGCCGTAAAGCAATTTGTTACCTCGCGAGACCTAATATCACACGATACTTCCTAACACTCAGTTGCAAGGGTGGTTTTGCGGCTCACAGGCACCAGGGGGGTGCGAGACGACCACCATTCAACACGAAATCAGTAATATAAACATTACAATGACTCCAAAGCTGTTCGGTTAAGGTAAAAAAGTTAATTAGTTCACCTTTAAAGTCAAATTTAAGCCTTTTAAAGACCTTTTTAAGACCTGAAGAAATCAAAATTAATACCTTACATTAGGGGTGCGCAATATTTAAAAAAAAATGTCTCAATATTTTCAAAGTTTTGTTGATGATAATTAGATGATATTTTACTGATTGTGTTTGTGTACTGGTACCATGGCTGGTTTAGGCCTGTTGTTGACAGCTGACTCACGAAGATATTCATATTTTTCATATTCTATGCAGTGGTCAGTTCACAGCAGTGAAAGGAATTAACATTTTTTTATTAAAGGGCAATATTTGCAACCTTAAATTGAGTTCCAGGGGCATTTTCACCCATATATGGATTTTTTTTTTTTTTTTTTACTTAGAGGTATGCATCACCTTTTATGTCAAATTCTAACATTCAAATTAAATTATATTAGAATAATAACACAATACCACTGTTACCAGTTATATTAAATCATTAAAAACAAAATCCATCTTTGCAGTGCAGAGGAGACACAGAAGCAGCATCAGAACTGGCATTAATATATTTATACTCCATTTACAATTGCATAAATAAAGCTATGATATATTCAATTCTTTCAATTCTTAATTCAATATTTAAATATGAACTGATTTCTAATTGTAACATTTTAATTACAGGGTACTTTAAATGTGAAACTAAACCCGCCAGTAGGTGGCGGCAAGTCACTGTCTCAGGGAGTCATTCATACAAACGATTTGTTCAAACGGCTGATTCATTCAGGAACTGCAAGTGATTGTTCATTGAATCGTTAAAATGATTCGTTCAAAACGCGGATTTCAGTCAAGAAATCATCGCTGTCTTTTGCATTGAGTCTCTGCTACGGTTTCATTTTGAAATTCTCGTCAGCGAAATAAAGGGAAAACAAACAATATTGACAATATTGTTTATAAAATGTAACAATGTTAATTTAACTGTTATAAAATAAATATCATATTTGCTATTGTGCACGGGAAAACAGCCCTCTTGCTGATCAACATATGATATATAAAATACAAAAACTTTATACGTCTTAGGGAACATACCTATAACTGCACTGACACATCACGCAGTGAAAGCAAGCATGAGAGACAAATGCGATGTCAGCTCGCAGTGCGCCCTCGTACATAGTTAACTTTAAAGTAAAACAATGATTACAATATCATAATAGACAATACACATCGCACACCACTACGCACATAAAGAATGAACTTACAATTGAACTGAAATTAACCAGCTTTCTTCTCCTCTCCTGCTGTTTCGCGTGCAGGAGACAGACGTAATGCTGGCGCGAATGTGACGCGAAATGTCACGTGAACGAGCAAATCCACAAAGAACGAATAGTAAATAAAAAAGTACGCTAATTAGATAGTTTTAATTTGGAAAACATTTAGATATGTCTAACTCAAATTGCCATTGAAAATTTAAGACCTTTCATAAGTCAAAATAAGACTTTTTAAGACTTTTTAAGGCTATAAATTTTTAAAATCTAATTTAAGACTTTTTAAGGACCCGCGGATACCCTGTAGAATGATTTACCGCAGGATTATAGCATGATTTGCCATGATACACCATGTAATAGTATTGTTTACAATAGCTGCGTCCCAATGTGCATACTATCCATCCTAAATAGTATGTGACATTAGTAATTTTCAATACTATTTAGGGCGTAGTATGCACATTGGGACGCAGCTAATGATTTACCATGTTTCTTCTTCAGAACCGGTGCCCAGTTAACCAATTCCCTGGAACCGTTAGTATGCCTGCTTAACGATTCCGCTTATCGGTTCCGCTCGTTGCAAATGTGTCATGACGTCACACACGAGCTGCGTTATTTTGATTCAGAACGCAGCAAACATGACATCGAGGCAGAAGCGCTCGTTTGGTTATATTTCACGCGAAAAGACGACAATATATGAGGTGCCGTCTAGGGCTTAAATCAAACTTCATTCACGCACACAAATATGAAACACTTGCATATACACGTATACTAAGTAGTCAAACATACATGTATACTGCTGAATGCTCAAACAAATACATATGAAATGCACAACGACACACCTAAAGTCGCTCACGCATACATGCAAACTCTACACACACGAGATGCGCAAAACTCTCCAGGCACATACTCATATGAGACGCGCGCGCGCACACACAACTTAAACTGGAATGTCACTGTTTCTGTCACTGCGACTTCACGAACGGGTGAACACGCACACGCACACACACATCACTTTTGAAGTAAAATTGAGGATGCAGTGCATGTAATGCATCGAGATATCAAATTGAACTGAATCGATAACATGATAATCGTACCGAACCGTGAGACCATTGTAGGTTCACACCCCTAATACTCTGTGCTGTGTCAGCGAGTTAATAATAATTAACAAACAAAATAAGTTATAAGTTCAATAAGTTAATACAAACAAACAAATTTTTACTTATTCCCTCACCCAATGAGAATCGATAAGAGAATCGATAAGAGAATCGATAAGAGAATCGATAAGGAATCGAATCGATAAGCAATATCGATAATGGAATCGGAATTGTTAAATTCTTATCAATTCCCATCCCTAATCAAGTGTGTCAAAATGAGAGTGAGCCAATAAGTGGTCTTCTACTGCCCTCTGCTGGTCACACAAGTGCTTTTGCATTCAAATGTAGACATATGCTTACACACACACACACGGGATATGTTATTGTGAAAATCTCTTTTAATGGTGTATAAGCATGCATTTAACATATTTCTTTGTGATGTAATAATATAAAACTATATTAAAACTAATAAAAAAATAGCTTTAAGCGTTTGTTTGTTAGCCAATGCTGAAAGCTGATAAAAAAGATTAAAAATGTCGGTAACACTTTACAATAAGGTTCATTTATTAAACAGTAGTTAATGTATTAATTAACATGAACCATGAGCAATACATTTGTTACTGTTTTTGTTCATCTTTGTTAACATTAGTTAATACAAATCCAGCTGTTCATTGTTAGTTCATGTTAGTTCACAGTGCATTAACTAATGTTAACAAGATTTTAATAAAGTATTTGTAAATGTTGAAATTAACATTAACAAAGATTAACAAATGCTGAAGGAGTATTGTTCATTCTTAGTTAATGTTAACTACATTAGTTAACATTAACTAAGAATTCGTCGCGGGGGGCGTTCCCGAGCCCCGCGACGATAGATTTGGATCAAGAACTCCGAGAGAACCTTACCTAGCGTGCAGAGACTTTCTGTTTTCGAGTTATGAGTGAATTTGTACTTGGGGGGCGTGGCCCAACGTTATACTTTCGTATTTTAGCCTTCCTGTGACACAATTGTAAATAGTAATAAATAAAATAAATAAATGCAGTCCATAATACTCCAATAGATGAATTTGGACAAAATGTGATTGTAAATGTTAAAATAATGATTTAATAAAGTCTACATTTCAATTTTATATAACAATATTAGGGAGTAGTATGATGAAATGACAGCAGGGGGCAGTAAAATACCACTTATTGGCTGTTATAGCCATCCAAAATGTTACAGCCATCCAATTTACACTATTATAGCCATTCAAATGAAGAAGTTCAACCTTTTCTGATAATTATTGATGTAGAGAGTCCAGAGAATTGTACTGCACCGGTTTTAAACATTAAGATTTTACGATCATAGATGGAAAAGGCCATTTACAGCCAATACAGGCAATTTACCATAGGAAATGCATGGTTTTAAAGCTTTTCAACAGTTATAGCGCCACCTATTGTCCGATCTCCATGAAACTTTGCATGCTTCTTCACCATGGTATGACACATATGCTCTTCAATTTTTGTCAAGTTCTGAGTTTTTATTTATGATTTATAGGCTTTTGTGTGTATTTGACACGCCCCTTTTCTAAATGACCCTGTTATAGCATACGAAAAATGCAAAAGTTCAACTTTTTTTCAATGATTATTGATCTAGAGAGTCCAGAGAATTGCCCTAGACTGGTCTGGTTCTGATCGGGCGAAAACCCAGGGACTAGTTCGCAAAAGTAGGTTTTTAACATATTCGTGAATATTTAATGAACGATTTGATTGACAGCAATGGTTCTAGAGGCAAAGTTGTTCAGCCTGAGGAGATCTATCAAATGATATGCATATTTTGGGGATGTGTGCAACACCACGTGATTACAGAGCCATAAAACTTGTTAGCGCCAACTAGTGGCCAATTTCTTTCAAAACTCTTACAGACCTCTTGGGCCATGAGTCAAACATGCCCATCGAGTTTCGTTCCGATTGGCCTCCGTTAACCTTGTCTAATAGGTGCTCAAATTCATTGGCCGATGGCGGCCATGTTTTTTGAGTTATGCCAATTTCCTCATACACATTCATGGCACCTTGGACCAAGACACTGCATACCAATTTTCAAGTCAATCGGACTAACGGTCAGGTGGTCATAGCCCTTTTTATGTTTATTTAATGTTATAGCGCCACCTAGTGTTAGATCGACGCGGTTTTTTTACTGTGACCTCAGACTGTCCTCATACACATGTCTCTTGAGATTGGTGAAGATATCTCATTTACTTCTCGAGTTATAGCCATTTTAGTAAAATAGGCTCCTCCCACAACGATCATTTTACTCCCCCTAGCGACCGTGAATCGAAAATTCAACTTTTTTTCAATGATTATTGATACTCAGACTTCAGACAACATGTATGCATTTGTTTGGTTTTGATCGGGCGAAAAACCAGGGACTAGTTCGCAAAAGTAGGTTTTTGACAAAATTCAAAATGGCGGAAAAATTTGCATACCGGAAATGAAATCGGAGATATACGTTTTTTACGTCAGGCCTCCAGCTTTCCAATGATATAAGACACTTGAGTCTACGACATACGGTTTAGGAGTTATGAGCAGTTTCGCGCAATTGATTGCTGTAGCGCCACCTATAGGCCAATCGGGGTCATACTTTCTGAGGCTCTCCTCGATTTTTGTACTACCATCTGACAAAGTTTCAGAGCTCCAGCCCTTACGGTTTGTTCTGCACGATGCGTTTTACGGCAGAAGAATAATAATAATAATTAAAGCTGCAAGCAGCATTTTAGCGGTGTTCAAGCAGTTAAGGCCTTTCAGGCCGTTAAGCACAAAAGCATGAAAAGACATTGTTTTATGTAGCAATCATGATTTACCATGATATACTACATTTCAGTGTGATTTTTCATGATTTACCATGTTCCAGTATGATTTACCATGAATCTAACATGATTTTCCATAGTTTACCTTGATATACCATGTTATATGATGATTTACCATGATATAGCACATTCTAGAATAATTTACCAGGATTCTAGCATGATTTACATTTTTTACTATGATTTACCATGTTTCTGGCGTTATTTACCATGATTTACCACGTTGATAGCAAAAAAAGATTAAAAATGTCTAATGCTGCTGCTCCATCTAGTGGACAACAGTGCTATTACAGCCTACTTATACAATAGGCCATGTTTTTCATATCATTTAATCTACACACGCTCATTCTGATGTAGATAGAGACATTTGGAACTTCAGGAGCCAATGTGACTCAATTGTCACTTCAATAGACGATTTTTGACTAAATGTTATTGTAAATGTTAAAATAGTGAATTTATAAAGTCTAAATATTAATTATAGTTGAGTAGTGTGACAAAATGACTTTTTTTAAACAGCAGGGGGCAGTAAAATACCACTTATTGGCTGTTAGCCTTTTTCAAGCTGTTATAGCTGTTCTTGACCTTTTTTTAAGAAGCTATGAGCATTTATTGAAAAGATATTGGCTTTCGCTCAAGGCTACATATTGAATTGACCCTATTATAGTCATCCAAATGAAGAAGTTATACATTTTCCTATAATTATTGTTCTAGAGAGTACAGAGCAATAGATGAATTTTGACAAAATGTGATTGTAAATGTTAAAATAATGATTTAATAAAGTCTAAATATCAATTATATATAAAAATATTAGAGAGTAGTATGATGAAATGACAGCAGGGGGCAGTAAAATACCACTTATTGGCTGTTATAGCCATCCAAGCTGTTATAGCTGTTATAGCCATCCAATTTACACTCTATTATAGCCATCCAAATTAAGTAATTATACCTTTTCTGATAATTATTGATCTAGATAGTCCAGATAATTGTACTGCACTGGTTTTAAACATTAAGATTTAAAAATTATACGATCATAGATGGAAAAGACCATTTACAGCCAATACAGGCAATTTACCATAGGAAATGTATGGTTTTAAAGCTTTTCAACAGTTATAGCGCCACCTATTGTCCGATCTCCATGAAACTTCGCATGCTTCTTCACCATGGTATGACACATATGCTCATCAATTTTTGTGAAGTTCTGAGTTTTTATTTATGATTTATAGGCTTTTGAGTGTGTTTTGACACACCCCTTTTATAAATGACCCTGTTATAGCGAAGCAAAGGGCAAAGTTCAACTTTTTTTCGATAATTATTGATCTAGAGAGTCCATAGAATTGTCCTAGACTGGTCTGGTTCCGATCGGGCGAAAAACCAGGGACTAGTTCGCAAAAGTAGGTTTTTAACATATTCGTGAATATTTAATGAACGGTTTGATTGACAGCAATGGTTCTAGAGGCAAAGTTGTTCAACATGAGGAGATCTATCAAATTATATGCATATTGTGGGGATGTGTGCAACACCACGTGATTACAGAGCCGTAAAACTCGTTAGCGCCAACTAGTGGCCGATTTCTTTCAAAACTCTTACAGACCTCTTGGGCCATGAGTCGAACATGCCCATAGAGTTTCGTTCCGATCGGCCTCCGTTAACCTCGTCTCACAGGTGCTCAAACTTCATTGGCCAATGGCGGCCATGTTTTTTGAGATACGCCAATATCCTTTTACACATACATGGCACCTTGGACCAAGACACTGCATACCAATTTTCAAGTCAATCAGACTAACGGTCAGGTGGCCACACCCCCTTTTATGTTTTTTTAATGTTATAGCGCCACCATGAGGCCAATCACCGCGTTTTTTTTACTGTGACCTCGAATTGAGCTCATACACATTTGTACCAAGTTTGGTGAAAATATTTCATTTCGTTCACGAGTTATACCCATTTTAGTAAAATTAGCTCCGCCTCCTTCGAACGTTTGGGCACTCCCTAGCAACCGTGAATCGAAATTTCAACTTTTTTTCGATAATTATTGATATTCAGTGTCCAGAGAATCTTTCTGCACTGGTTTGGTTCCAATCGGGCAAAAAACCAGGGACTAGTTCGCAAAAGTAGGTTTTAGACAAAACCGGAAATAGCGGAAAAATTTGCATACCGGAAATAAAATCCTTGAGGCCTTTTTTGTTCTGCTTGAGCCAAGGATTCCAATGATATAAGACACTTGATGCTGGGACACAAGGTTATTGAGATTTAAGGAAAATAGTGCCATTTTTTTGTTTTTTGTGCTATAGCGCCACCTATGGGCCAATCGGGCTCATATTTTGATAACCTCTCCTCGATTTCTGTGCTACCTTAATCCCAAATATCAAGTCTCTAGCTCTTACGGTTTGGTCTGCACGATGCGTTTTAGGGCGGAATAATAATAATAATAATTAAAGCTGCAAGCAGCATTTAGCGGTGTTCAAGCAGTTAAGGCCTTTAAGGCCGTTAAGCACAAAAGCATCAAAAGACATTAAGTTTTATGTAGCAAGCATTTAACCATTGACATCATAGATGGAATAGACCATGTTTTAGCATGATTTACCATGATATACCAAATTTAGTGTGATTTTTCATGATCTACCATGTTCCAGTATGATTTACCATGAATCTAGCATGATTTACCACAGTTTATCATGATTTACCATGCTATAGGATGATTTACCATGATATACCACATTCTAGAATGATTTACCAGGATTGTAGCATGATTTACCATGATTCATCCCATTGCTAGCATGATTTGCCATGATACACCATGTAATAGTATTTTTTACTATGATTTACCATGTTTCTATCGTGATTTACCATGATTTACCACATTGCTGCATTGATGTGAAGTGTCAATAAAAATGAAGTGATAAACTCTGACAAAAAATGATTGTGTTATAATAGTTAACATGGAAAAACTGGTTTGCTTTAGTGCAGAAAAATGATGAAAATTAAGTGTGTCAAAATGAGAGTGAGCCAATAAGTGGTCTTCTACTGCCCTCTGCTGGCCACTCTACTTATTAATAAAGTGTTTTCACAGGTGCGTTTGCACTCATATGTAGACATTTGCTCACACACACACATACACACACACACACACACACACAGACACACACACACACAAAGTCATTATGAAAATATATTTTGATGGTCTATAAGCATTTCATGTCTTTGCAAGCTATTAATCAGATTATTCAGAATTTATTCATAAACATGGGACTACACACACACACACATTCTATTGTAGATTAAACTGTCTCATTCAGGGTTCACATTTGTCAATGTGACAATTCATTTTGACTAAATGTGAGTGTAAATGTTAAAATAGTGATTATGTTAATTCTAAATAAGAATTATAGAATATTAGTAGTTAGTAGCATGACAAAATGACTATTTTAAACAGCAGGGGGCAGTAGAATACAACTTATTGGCTTAATGTGCCATTATGTTATAACTTTAACCTTTTTAACTGTTATAGATGCATTATTTCTTATCTTATTTAGAGTAACATGTTCTGACTTGTTTTTAAGAAGATCTGAGCATTCATTGAAGAGATATAGGCTTTCTTGGTCAAGGCTACATATTGAAGTGACCCTAATACAGCCATCCAAATGAAGAAGTTATAACTTTTCTGATAATTATTTATCTAGAGAGTCCAGAGAATTGTACTGCACTGATTTTGAACATTATGATATAAATATTATATGATCATAGATGGAACACACCATTTACAGCCAATACAGGCAATTTACCATAGGAAATACATGTTTTTAAAGCTTTTCAACAGTTATAGCGCCACCTATTGTCCGATCTCCATAAAACTTTGCATGCGTGTTCATGATGTTATGGCACATATGCTCACCAATTTTTGTGAAGTTCTGAATTTTTATTTATGATTTATAGGCTTTTGAGTGTGTTTTGACACGCCCCTTTTTATAAATGATCCTGTTATAATGTACCAAATGGCAAAGTTCAACTTTTTTTCGATAATTATTGATCTAGAGAGTCCAGAGAATTGTCCTAGACTGGTCTGGTTCCGATCGGGCGAAAAACCAGGGACTAGTTCGCAAAAGTAGGTTTTTAACATATTTGTGAATATTTAATGAACGATTTGATAGACAGCAATGGTTCTAGAGGCAAAGTTGTTCAGTATAAGGAGATCTATCATATGATATGCATTTTGTGGGGATATGTGCAACACCATGTGATTAAAGAGCCGTAAAACTCGTTAGCGCCAACTAGTGGCCGATTTCTTTCAAAACTCTTACAGACCTCTTAGGCCATGAGTCGAACATGCCCATCGAGTTTCGTTCTGATTGGCCTCCGTTAACCTCGTCTCATAGGGGCTCAAAATTCATTTGTCGATGGCGGCCATGTTTTTTGAGATATGCCAATGTCCTCATACACATACATGGTGGCTTGGACCAAGACACTGTATACCAATTTTCAAGTCAATCGGACTAACTGTCAGTCCGTTATATGTTTTTTTCATGTTATAGCGCCACCTAGTGTTCGATCGTCGCGATTTTTTTACTGTGACCTCAAATAAAGCTCATACATACGTGTACCGAGTTTGGTGAAATTATTTCATTTTGTTCACGAGTTATACCCATTTTAGTAAAATTAACTCCGCCTCCTGCGAACGTTTTGACGCCCCTTAGCAACCGTGAATCGAAAATTCAACTTTTTTTCGATAATTATTGATATTCAGACTCCAGAGAACATTTCTACACTGGTTTGGTTCCAATCGGGTGAAAAACCAGGGACTAGTTCGCAAAAGTAGGTTTTGGACAAAATCCAAGATGGCGGAAAAATTTTCCAGACGCAAATAAAATCGGAGATATACGTTTTGTCCGTCTTGAGCCAAGGATTACAGGGATATAAGACACTTGATTCTGGGATAAATGGTCTAGGAGTTATGCACGATTTCCTACTTTTGCTTGCTATAGCGCCACCTATGGGCCAATCGGGCTCATACTTTGATAACCTCTCCTCGATTTTTGTACTACCATCTGGCAAAGTTTCAAGGCTCCAGCCCTTACGGTTTGGGCTGCACGATGCGTTTTACAGGAGAAAAATAATAATAACAAGCAGCATTTAGCGGTGTTCAAGCAGTTAAGGCCTTTAAGGCCGTTAAGCACAAAAGCATCAAAAGACATTAAGTTGTATTTAGCAAGCATTTAACCATTGACATCATAGATGGAATAGACCATGTTTTAGCATGATTTACCATGATATACCAAATTTAGTGTGATTTTTCATGATCTACCATGTTCCAGTATGATTTAATATGAATCTAGCATGATTTACCACAGTTTACCATGATTTACCATGTTATAGGATGATTTACCATGATATACCACATTCTAGAATGATTTACCAGGATTGTAGCATGATTTAACAAGATTCATCACATTGCTAGCATGATTTGCCATGATACACCATGTAATAGTATTTTTTACTATGATTTACCATGTTTCTATCGTGATTTACCATGATTTACCACATTGCTGCATTGATGTGAAGGGCCAATAAAAATGAAGTGATAAACTCTGACGAAAAAAATAATGATGGTGTTATAATAGTTAACATGGAAAAACTGGTTTGCTTTAGTGCTTTGATTTACTGTTGAAAATCAAGTGTGTCAAAATGAGAGTGAGCCAATAAGTGGTCTTTTACTGCCCTCTGCTGGCCTTCTACTTATTAATAAAGTGTTTTTACAGGTGCTTTTGCAATCATATGTAGACATTTGCTCACACACACACACACACACACACACACACACACACACACACACACACACACACACACACACACACACACACACACACACACACAAAGTCATTATGAAAAGATATTTTAATGGTCTATAAGCATTTCATGTCTTTGCAAGCTAGTAATCAGATTATTCAGAATTTATTCAGAAACATGGGACTACACACACACACATTCTATTGTAGATTAAACTGTCTCATTCAGGGTTCACATTTGTCAATGTGACAATGAATTTTGACTAAATGTGAGTGTCAATGTTAAAATAGTGATTTTATAAAGTCTAAATAAGAATTATAGAATAATATTAGTTAGTAGCATGACAAAATGACTATTTTAAACAGCAGGGGGCAGTAGAATACCACTTATTGGCTTAACATGCCATTCTTCATATCATTTGCACCTTTTTAATTGTTATAGAGGCATATTTTGTCCGATCTGTCTGAAATTTTTCACGCTTGTTTAGAGTCATGTGTCACATGTTCTGACTTGATTTGAAGAAGATCTGAGCATTCATTGAAGAGATATAGGCGTTTGGGGACACTTGGTCAAGGCTACATATTGAAGTGACCCTATTATAGCTATCCAAATGAAGAAGTTATACCTTTTCTGATAATTATTGCTCTAGAGAGTCCAGAGAATTGTACTGCACTGGTTTTAACATTATTATATGAACATTATATGATCATAGATGGAAAACCCCATTTACAGCCAATACAGGCAATTTACCATAGGAAATACATGGTTTTAAAGCTTTTTAACAGTTATAGCGCCACCTATGGTCCGATCTCCATGAAACTTTGCATGCTTCCTCACCATGGTATGACACATATGCTCATCAATTTTTGTCAAGTTCTGAGTTTTCATTTATGATTTATAGGCTTTTGAGTATATTTTGACACGCCCCTTTTCTAAATGACCCTGTTACAGTGAACCACAGGGCAAAGTTCAACTTTTTTTTGATAATTATTGATCTAGAGAGTCCAGAGAATTGTCCTAGACTGGTCTGGTTTTGATCGGGCGAAAAACCAGGGACTAGTTCGCAAAAGTAGGTTTTTAACATATTCGTGAATATTTAATGAACGATTTGATTGACAGCAATGGTTCTAGAGGCAAAGTTGTTCACCATGAGGAGATCTATCAAATAATATGCATTTTGGGGGCATGTGTGCAACACCACGTGATTACAGAGCCGTAAAACTCGTTAGCGCCAACTAGTGGCCGATTTCTTTCAAAACTCTTACAGACCTCTTAAGCCATGAGTCGAACATGCCCATCGAGTTTCGTTCCGATTGGCCTCCGTTAACCTCGTCTCATAGGGGCTCAAACTTCATTGGTCGATGGCGGCCATGTTTTTTGAGATACGCCAATGTCCTCATAGACATACATGGGGCCTTGGACCAAGACACTGCATACCAATTTTCAAGTCAATCGGACTAACGGTCAGTCCTTTATATGTTTTTTTCATGTTATAGCGCCACCTAGTGTTCGATCGTCGCAATTTTTTTACTGTGACCTCAGATTGAAGTCATGCACACCTGTACCAAGTTTGGTGAACCTACCTAATTTACTTCTGGAGTTATAGCCGTTTTAGTAAAATAGGCTCCTCCCACAACGTTCTTTTTGCGCCCCCTTGCGACCGAAAATAGAAATTTCAACTTTTTTTCGATTATAATTTATATTCAGACTCCACAGAACATTTGTGCACTGGTTTGGTTCCGATCGGGCGAAAAACCAGGGACTAGTTCGCAAAAGTCGTTTTTTAACAAAATTCAAAATGGCGGAAAATCTATCATGACGGAAATGAAATCGGAGATATACGTTTTTTAAGTCAGGAGTCCAGCTTTCCAATGATATAAGACACTTGAGTCTACGACTTACGGTCTAGGAGTTATGAGCAGTTTTGCGCAATTGGTTGCTATAGCGCCACCTATGGGCCAATCGGGCTCATAATTTGATAAGCTCTCCTCGATTTTTGTACTACCATCTGACAAAGTTTCAAGTCTCTAGCTCTTACGGTTTGGTCTGCACGATGCGTTTTACGGCAGAAGAATAATAATAATAATAATTAAAGCTGCTAGCAGCATTTAGCGGTGTTCAAGCATTTAAGCCCTTTTAGCACATAAGCATTAACCCTCTAGGCGCCACGGTCGAGTTTACTCGACAAGACGCGGCACTGAAAAAAAAGGCAGATTTTGTCAAATTGGGTGTCAAATTTCGTTCAACCTCCCCTCCACTGGATGGCAGACATGTCATACTTCATCCCCGAATCAAAAAAACGTCATGTTTCTATACAAAATGTTCGAGTTAGAGCGCATTGAATCAGTGCGATCAAAAGCGGAGCTAGTGTGCGAGTAAGCCATTTTATCAGATCCTCTCCGCAATCGCGGCGACAGTATTGTGGAGGAGACTTTGTCTAATACCACTGGGTATGTTAGACGAGGTCGAAGTATTCATAGGACAGTTACGAGGCAACGTGGAGGCAGGGTGAGGAGTCGCAATGACAATGACAGTAGTCCGAGCTGTGCACACTCGGCGCGCGCGCGAGGCAGATCTGGCCGCGCTGCTCGTATCATCTCACTCATGATCTGTGCGAGTGAGTGTTTGAACTAAACAGGTCTTGTCTACTTGTGTTTGTATGTCATATGTATAAAATATATTTGCCCCATACATGGAATCAGAGTGCCTACTGTATTTAGTAAATGGAAAATCTCTACAGCAAAAGGCCAATCACTACATGCATTCGGTTTGTTTCTGCCATTTATTAGTAATGATTTACACAGTTTGTTTACTACTTACTATATACCTGAGCATTCAGTATTGTGCAATATAGCATACAGAAGGTGATGGACATTTTGGGGGGAAAGAAGTGCTGCATTTTATCATTTAAACACGTGACTTTTCATGAAAATTCTATAATCCAAGATTGCCACCACCATATGACGTCATAATATGCAAATTAGATGGGAAAATGTAATCCCTACATACACTTTGGGTCATCCTTAATATTTCTCTAATTTACAGAAAGTCTCTATCTTTTTTCACTTTTAAGATATAGCCTTTTGAAATTAAGATGTCAAAATCGAACGTTTTAGGAAAAAACCTCTGGCGCCTAAAGGGTTAAAGACATTTAGCAAGCATGTAACCACTGACATAATAGATAGAAAACCATTTACCATGATTCTAGCATGATTTACCATAGTTTTACCATGATTTCCCATAGTTTTACCATGCTTTACCATACTTTTACCATGATTTACCATGTTCTAGTATGATTTACCATGAATCTAGCATGATTTACCATAGTCTTACCATGATATTCCATGTTGTAGCATGATTTACATGATTTACCCTTTTCTAGCATGATTTACCATTGTTTACCATGATTTACTCATCAGTACAAATAAAGTGTTACACTCTGACAAAATATGATTGTGTTATAATAGTAATTGTTATATAATGGATTTTATAGTAAGCATGGATAATGCAGTTAACATGGAAAAACTGGTTTGCTTTAGTTCAGAATTTTGTTGCTGAAACTCAAGGCTGTTAAAATGAAAGTGAGCCAATAAGTGGTCTTCTACTGCCCTCTGCTGGCCACTCTACTTATTAATAAAGTCTTTTCACATGTGCTTTCAGATCTAGACACACACACACACACACAAGTCATTATGAAAATATATGAAATGCTTATAGACCATTAAAATATATGTCTTTGCAAGCTATTAATCAGATTATTCAGGATTTATTCAAAAACATGGGACTACACACACACATTCTGTTGTAGATAAAGTGATCTGAACTGTGTCTCATTCAGGATTAACATTTGTCTGTGACACAATGCTTCAATAGATGAATTTTGACAAAATGTGAGTGTAAATGTTAAAATAGTGATTTTATAAACTCTAAATAAGAATAATAGAATATTAGTAGTTAGTAGCATGACAAAATGACTATTTTAAACAGCAGGGGGCAGTAGAATACAACTTATTGGCTTAATATGCCATTATGTTATAACTTTAACCTTTTAAACTGTTATAGATGCATTATTTCTTATCTTAATTAGAGTCACATGTTCTGACTTGTTTTTAAGAAGATCTGAGCATTCATTGAAGAGATATAGGCTTTCTTGGTCAAGGCTACATATTAAAGTGACCCTATTATAGCCATCCAAATGAAGAAGTTGTAACTTTTCTGATAATTATTTATCTAGAGAGTCCAGAGAATTGTACTGCACTTATTTTGAACATTTTGATATAAATATTATATGATCATAGATGGAACACACCATTTACAGCCAATACAGGCAATTTACCATAGGAAATACATGGTTTTAAACCTTTTCAACAGTTATAGCGCCACCTATTGTCCGATCTCCATAAAACTTTGCATGCTTGTTCATGATGTTATGTCACATATGCTCACCAATTTTTGTGAAGTTCTGAGTTTTTTTAAATGATTTATAGGCTTTTGAGTGTATTTGGACACGCCCCTTTTCTAAATGACCCTATTATAGCCATACGAAAAATGCAAAAGTTAAACTTTTTTTTAATAATTATTGATCTAGAGAGTCCAGAGAAATGTCCTAGACTGGTCTGGTTCCGATCGGGCGAAAAACCAGGGACTAGTTCGCAAAAGTAGGTTTTTAACATATTCGTGAATATTTAATGAACGGTTTGATTGACAGCAATGGTTCTAGAGGCAAAGTTGTTCAGCATGAGGAGATCTATCAAATTATAGGCATTTTGTGGGGATGTGTGCAACACCACGTGATTACAGAGCCATAAAACTCGTTAGCGCCAACTAGTGGCCGATTTCTTTCAAAACTCTTACAGACCTCTTGGGCCATGAGTCGAACATGCCCATCGAGTTTCGTTCCGATTGGCCTCCGTTAACCTCGTCTCACAGGTGCTCAAACTTAATTGGCCGATGGCGGCCATGTTTTTTGAGATACGCCAATGTCCTCATAAACATACATGGGGCCTTGGACCAAGACACTGCATACCAATTTTCAAGTCAATCGGACTAACCACTAGGTGGCCATATGTTTTTTTCATGTTATAGCGCCACCTAGAGCTCAATCAACGCAATTTTTTTACTGTGACCTCAGATTGAGCTCATACATATGTGTAGCAAGTTTGGTAAAAATATCTCATTTTGTTTACGAGTTATAGCCATTTTAGTAAAATAGGCTCCTCCCACAACGTTTATTTTGCACCCCCTAGCGACCGGAAATCGAAATTTCGACTTTTTTTCAATAATTATTGATATTCAGACTCCAGAGAACATTTCTGCACTGGTTTGGTTCCAATCGGGCAAAAAACCAGGGACTAGTTTGCAAAAGTAGTTTTTTGACAAAATTCAAAATGGCGGAAAATCTATATTGGCGGAAATTAAATCGGAGATATACGTTTTTTTCGTCAGGTGACCAGCTTTCCAGTGATATAAGACACTTGAGTCTACGACTTACGGTCTAGGAGTTATGAGCAGTTTCGCGCAATTGGTTGCTATAGCGCCACCTATGGGCCAATCGGGCTCATAATTTGATAACCTCTCCTCGATTTTTGTACTACCATCTGACAAAGTTTCAAGGCTCCAGCTCTTACGGTTTGGGCTGCACGATGCGTTTTACGGCGGAAGAAAAATAATAATAATAACAAGCAGCATTTAGCGGTGTTCAAGCAGTTAAGGCCTTTAAGGCCATTAAGCACAAAAGCATCAAAAGACATTAAGTTTTATTAAGCATACATTTAACCACTGACATAATAGATGGAAAACACCATTTACAGCCAATACAGGCAATTTACCATAGGAAATATATAGTTTTAAAGCTTTTTAACAGTTATAGCGCCACCTATTGTCCAATCTCCATAAAACTTTGCATGCTTGTTAATGATGTTATGTCACATATGCTCATCAATTTTTGTCAAGTTCTGAGTTTTCATTTATGATTTATAGGCTTTTGAGTGTATTTTGACACGCCCCTTTTCTAAATGACCCTGTTACAGTGAACCAAAGGGCAAAGTTCAACTTTTTTTTGATAATTATTGATCTAGAGAGTCCAGAGAATTGTCCTAGACTGGTCTGGTTTTGATCGGGCAAAAAACCAGGGACTAGTTCGCAAAAGTAGGTTTTTAACATATTCGTGAATATTTAATGAACGATTTGATTGACAGCAATGGTTCTAGAGGCAAAGTTGTTCACCATGAGGATATCTATAAAATGATATGCATTTTGGGGGGATGTGTGCAACACCACGTGATTACAGAGCCGTAAAACTCGTTAGCGCCAACTAGTGGCCGATTTCTTTCAAAACTCTTACAGACCTCTTAGGCCATGAGTCGAACATGCCCATCGAGTTTCGTTCCGATTGGCCTCCGTTAACCTCGTCTCATAGGGGCTCAAACTTCATTGGTCAATGGCGGCCATGTTTTTTGAGATACGCCAATGTCCTCATAGACATACATGGGGCCTTGGACCAAGACACTGCATACCAATTTTCAAGTCAATCGGACTAACGGTCAGTCCTTTATATGTTTTTTTTCATGTTATAGCGCCACCTAGTGTTCGATCGTCGCGATTTTTTTACTGTGACCTCAGATTGAACTCATGCACAACTGTACCAAGTTTGGTGATCCTACCTAATTTACTTCTGGAGTTATAGTCGTTTTAGTAAAATAGGCTCCTCCCACAACGTTCTTTTTGCGCCCCCTAGCGACCGGAAATCGAAATTTCAACTTTTTTACGATTATAATTTATATTCAGACTCCAGAGAACATTTGTGCACTGGTTTGGTTCCGATCGGGCAAAAAATCAGGGACTAGTTCGCAAAAGTCGTTTTTTGACAAAATTCAAAATGGCGGAAAATCTATCATGACGGAAATGAAATCGGAGATATACGTTTTTTAAGTCAGGAGTCCAGCTTTCCAATGATATAAGACACTTGAGTCTACGATTTACGGTCTAGGAGTTATGAGCAGTTTTGCGCAATTGGTTGCTATAGCGCCACCTATGGGCCAATCGGGCTCATAATTTGATAAGCTCTCCTCGATTTTTGTACTACCATCTGACAAAGTTTCAAGTCTCTAGCACTTACGGTTTGGTCTGCACGATGCGTTTTACGGCAGAAGAATAATAATAATAATAATAATAATAATAATAAAAATCCTTACAATTACAATAGGTTTTCAGCACTTCGTGCTTGAACACCTAATAATAAAAATCCTTACAAATACAATAGGTTTTCAGCACTTCGTGCTTGAACACCTAATAATTAAAGCTGCTAGCAGCATTTAGCGGTGTTCAAGCAGTTAAGGCCTTTAAGGCCGTTGAGCACAAAAGCATCAAAATACATTAAGTTTTATATAGCAAGCATGATTTACCATGATATACTACATTTCAGTGTGATTTTTCATTATTTACCATGAATCTAACATGATTTTCCATAGTTTACCTTGATTATACCATGTTATATGATGATTTACCATGATATAGTCAAGTCAAGTCAAGTCACATTTATTTATATAGCGCTTTTCACAATACAGATTGCATCAAAGCAGCTTCACAGTGATAACATGAAAGTAGTACAACACAGTTCAATAATATTGTTGAATATTAAATATCCCCAACTAAGCAAGCCAAAAGCAAGGCGACATTCTAGAATAATTTACCAGGATTCTAGCATGATTTACCTTTTTTACTATGATTTACCATGTTTCTGGCATTATTTACCATGATTTACCACGTTGATAGCAATTATATGAAGCATAAGAACAATTGAAGTGATAAACTCTGACAAAATATGAATGTGTTATAATAGTTATTGTTATATGAGTGATTTTATAGTGTCTATATACAAAAAAAGACTATTAATAAGAAGAGTGGCCAGCAGAGGGCAGTAGAAGACCACTTATTGGCTCACTTTCATTTTCAACTACTTTGTTTCTCCAGTATTCTCCACTGAAGCAAACCATTTTTTTCATGTTAACCTGTTAAGCTTCAAGCCCACTTTTGAAAAATCCCCAGAAATGACATACCCAAACTGAAACAGATACAGTTCATGAACCCTTTGCACTAAAAGCACAAGTATGATCTCATTTGAAAGCTGACACCTGGTTGTTTATTGTAAATGTAGAATTAATTATTGTCATAATGAAAAAAACAATTTTAAATAGCTTCAAAGTTTTGTAAAGTTATTAGAAATTTATTTTTATGAAACATCTTCATGAAAATAAAATTGAAGTTGGCCCTGGAGCAATCTAGAAATGCACTGCAGCTAAAGCCACATGTCTGACCATTTTATATTTAAAATCTGAAAATGATAAGTATAAAAATCTGTATTTAGTTAAATGTTTTTCAAGATCATGTCAAATTACTTTATTTTGATTAGACTCTATTAGCAAACTGATGTTTAGTCATCTTCTGAGTCATCTATTCAGTCTATTGTCTCTATTGTTTTGTGGTGCCCCATTCAGTGTCAGTCTCCCCTGCACACATTTACACCTCTCCAGACTGGTTATTATGACTCTAAATATGCATTTCTTTTGTCTGCATTATAGCTACTAACGACTGGCTATTCACAGGCTATTCATAGGGTTTCAAACCCTAATTTCTTTTATCAAAGTTCTCACTAAATATTTGAAACTGGTATCAAATGCACTGAAACATTTCAGTAAGCATTCCTATTTAGAAAAAAATCATAAAACAATAACTGCTGTTAGCAGGTGCACCTGGGCTAGCTAGCATGTTAGCTTAGCACACCATCAATACACGACCATTTGTGAGATTAAAACCATGTTTGTGCTCCAAACTTACTATATAACGCAAGTCTAGTGTTTTAAATAATCTTCTGTGATCTAACTTGGCTTCAGATTAAAAAAAATCCGACAGAAAATGTATTATTTAGTGTTCTGAACGATGATGAAATCTATATCGATTAGCATTACATTATAAATATAATCTATTATTATGAAATACCTGGCATGGCTTGAAGAACACAGGTAACTCAAATATCATTGCAATCATGTTTATTGTCTTCAAAACATCTTTATCTGCATGTTACAGCGATCTCTGTCAGCTACTTTCTGTATCACTCAGTGACGTCCTGGAATGTCACATGACTATGGGTCTTCTTCATGATCCATATATGGACTTTTATTGGACATAATAGCGCCCCCATGCTATTGGTATGAATGGAAAACACAGCACATCTCAGTAAGAAGCGATCATAATGATTACATCGACGCATTTGGGTATAAATTCAATAAATATTATTCCTGTCTATAGAAATATGATGTGAATCTATGACAATATATCAATATTTCTCCACATCTGCACATTGTTGAGCTAAAAGCCCTCAGGGACGTTGTTTTGTGAATCGCTGTCATGACGACAGCACGGAGTGTTTTTTATGAATGGACCGGCTGACGCTCATAATTCATATTAAAGGTATCGACTCATTTTTTTCATTTCATAACTCCTGACACAAATTAAGACATAACTGTCACTATAAGTTTCTCAGAATACAATAGTGGTCAAATACTGAATCTTGAGTCTTATATCTTTTTAATGATGTATAGTTTGTCAAGGTATAACATTAAATCTGATAGTATATTTGAACTAAATAAAAAAAAAAACGCTTCAGTGCGCCGACGCTCTGGCAACGGTTAAGAGGTTAACTCAATAATGCATGCTTACACACACACACACACACACACACACACACACACACATTTTTGGGATATGTTATTGTGAAAATCATATAAAAAAAGATTAAAAATATCTAATGCTGCTGCTTCATCTAGTGGACAACAGTGCTATTACAGCCTACTTATACAATAGGCCATGTTTTTCATATAATTTAATCTACACACGCTCATTCTGATGTAGATAGAGACATTTGGAACTTCAGGAGCCAATGTGACTCAATTGTCACTTTAATAGACGATTTTTGACTAAATGTTATTGTAAATGTTAAAATAGTGAATTTATAAAGTCTAAATATTAATTATAGTTGAGTAGTGTGACAAAATGACTTTTTTTAAACAGCAGGGGGCAGTAAAATACCACTTATTGGCTGTTAGCCTTTTCAAGCTGTTATAGCTGTTCTTGACCTTATTTTAAGAAGCTATGAGCATTTATTGAAAAGATATTGGCTTTCGGTCAAGGCTACATATTGATGTGACCCTATTATAGTCATCCAAATGAAGAAGTTATACATTTTCCTATAATTATTGTTCTAGAGAGTACAGAGCAATAGATGAATTTTGACAAAATGTGATTGTAAATGTTAAAATAATGATTTAATAAAGTCTAAATATCAATTATATATACAAATATTAGAGAGTAGTATGATGAAATGACAGCAGGGGGCAGTAAAATATCACTTATTGACTGTTATAGCCATCCAAGCTGTTATAGCTGTTATAGCCATCCGATTTACACTCTATTATAGCCATCCAAATGAAGTAATTATACCTTTTCTGATAATTATTGATCTAGAGAGTCCAGATAATTGTACTGCACTGGTTTTAAACATTAATATATGAAAATTATAAGATCATAGATGGAAAAGACCATTTACAGCCAATACAGGCAATTTACCATAGGAAATGTATGGTTTTAAAGCTTTTCAACAGTTATAGCGCCACCTATTGTCCGATCTCCATGAAACTTTGCATGCTTCTTCAGCATGGTATGACACATATGTTCATCAATTTTTGTGAAGTTCTGAGTTTTTATTTATGATTTATAGGCTTTTGAGTGTGTTTTGACACACCCCTTTTATAAATGACCCTGTTATAGCGAAGCAAAGGGCAAAGTTAAACTTTTTTTCAATAATTATTGATCTAGAGAGTCCAGAGAATTGTCCTAGACTGGTCTGGTTCCGATCGGGCGAAAAACCAGGGACTAGTTCGCAAAAGTAGGTTTTTAACATATTCGTGAATATTTAATGAACGGTTTGATTGACAGCAATGTTTCTAGAGGCAAAGTTGTTCAGCATGAGGAGATCTATCAAATGATATGCATATTTTGGGGATGTGTGCAACACCACGTGATTACAGAGCCGTAAAACTCGTTAGCGCCAACTAGTGGCCGATTTCTTTCAAAACTCTTACAGACCTCTTGGGCCATGAGTCAAACATGCCCATCGAGTTTCGTTCCGATTGGCCTCCGTTAACCTCGTCTCACAGGTGCTCAAACTTCATTGGTCGATGGCGGCCATGTTTTTTGAGATACGCCAATATCCTTTTACACATACATGGGGCCTTGGACCAAGACACTGCATACCAATTTTCAGGTCAATCGGACTAACGGTCAGGTGGCCACACCCCCTTTTATGTTTTTTTAATGTTATAGCGCTACCTAGTGTTCGATCGTCGCGATTTTTTTACTGTGACCTCAAATTGAGCTCTTACATAGCTGTACCGAGTTTGGTAAAAATATCTCATTTCGTTCACGAGTTATAGCCATTTTAGTAAAATAGGCTCCGCCTCCTGCGAACGTTTTGACGCCCCTTAGTGACAGTGAATCGAAATTTCAACTTTTTTTCAATAATTATTGATATTCAGACTCCAGAGAACATTTCTGCACTGCTTTGGTTCTGATCGGGCAAAAAACCTAGGACTAGTTCGCAAAAGTAGGTTTTGGATAAAACCGGAAATAGCGAAAAAATTTGCATACCGGAAATGAAATCCTTGAGGCCTTTTTTGTTCGGCTTGAGCCAAGGATTCCAATGATATAAGACACTTGAGGCTGGGACAAAGGGTTATTGAGATTTAAGGAAAATAGTGCCATTTTTTTGTTTTTTGCGCTATAGCGCCACCTATGGGCCAATCGGGCTCATAATTTGATAACCTCTCCTCGATTTTTGTACTACCTACTGGCAAAGTTTCAGAGCTCCAGCACTTACGGTTTGGGCTGCACGATGCGTTTTAGGGGAAAATAATAATAATAATAATAAAAATCCTTACAATTACAATAGGTTTTCAGCACTTCGTGCTTGAACACCTAATTAAAGCTGCAAGCAGCATTTAGCGGTGTTCAAGCAGTTAAGGCCTTTAAGGCCGTTAAACACATAAGCATTTAAGACATTAATTTTATTTAGCATTCATTTAACCACTGACATAATAGATGGAAAACACCATTTACAGCCAATACAGGTAATTTACCATAGGAAATATATGGTTTTAAAGCTTTTTAACAGTTATAGCGCCACCTATAGTCCGATCTCCATGAAACTTTGCATGCTTCCTCACCATGGTATGACACATATGCTCATCAATTTTTGTGAAGTTCTGAGTTTTTATTTATGATTTATAGGCTTTTGAGTGTGTTTTGACACGCCCCTTTTTATAAATGATCCTGTTATAATAAACCAAATGGCAAATTTCAACTTTTTTTCAATAATTATTGATCTAGAGAGTCCAGAGAATTGTCCTACACTGGTCTGGTTCCGATCGGGCAAAAAACCAGGGACTAGTTCGCAAAAGTAGGTTTTTAACATATTCGTGAATATTTAATGAACGATTTGATTGACAGCAATGGTTCTAGAGGCAAAGTCGTTCACCATGAGGAGATCTATCAAATGATATGCATTTTGGGGGGATGTGTGCAACACCACGTGATTACAGAGCCGTAAAACTCGTTAGCGCCAACTAGTGGCCGATTTCTTTCAAAACTCTTACAGACCTCTTGGGCCATGAGATGAACATGCCCATCGAGTTTCGTTCCGATTGGCCTTCGTTAACCTTGTCTCATAGGTGCTTAAACTTCATTGGTCGATGGTGGCCATGTTTTTTGAGATACGCCAATATCCTTTTATACATACATGGTACCTTGGACCAAGACACTGCATACCAAATTTCGAGTCAATCGGACTAACGGTCAGGTGGCCACACCCCCTTTTATGTTTTTTTAATGTTATAGCGCCACCTAGTGTTCGATCGTCGCGATTTTTTTACTGTCACCTCAAATTGAGCTCATACATAGCTGTACCGAGTTTGGTAAAAATATCTCATTTCGTTCACGAGTTATAGCCATTTTAGTAAAATAGGCTCCGCCTCCTGCGAACGTTTTGACGCCCCTTAGTGACAGTGAATCGAAATTTCAACTTTTTTTCAATAATTATTGATATTCAGACTCCAGAGAACATTTCTGCACTGGTTTGGTTCTGATCGGGCAAAAAACCTAGGACTAGTTTGCAAAAGTAGGTTTTGGACAAAACCGGAAATAGCGAAAAAATTTGCATACCGGAAATGAAATCCTTGAGGCCTTTTTTGTTCGGCTTGAGCCAAGGATTCCAATGATATAAGACACTTGAGGCTGGGACAAAGGGTTATTGAGATTTAAGGAAAATAGTGCCATTTTTTTGTTTTTTGCGCTATAGCGCCACCTATGGGCCAATCGGGCTCATAATTTGATAACCTCTCCTCGATTTTTGTACTACCTACTGGCAAAGTTTCAGAGCTCCAGCACTTACGGTTTGGGCTGCACGATGCGTTTTAGGGGAAAATAATAATAATAATAACAAGCAGCATTTTAGCGGTGTTCAAGCAGTTAAGGCCTTTCAGGCCGTTAAGCACAAAAGCATGAAAAGACATTAAGTTTTATGTAGCAAGCATGATTTATCATGATATACTACATTTCAGTGTGATTTTTCATGATTTACCATGTTTCAGTATGATTTACCATGAATCTAACATGACTTTCCATAGTTCACCTTGATATACCATGTTATATGATGATTTACCATGATATAGCACATTCTAGAATAATTTACCAGGATTCTAGCATGATTTACCTTTTTTACTATGATTTACCATGTTTCTGGCGTTATTTACCACGATTTACCACGTTGATAGCAATTATGTGAAGCATAATAACAATTGAAGTGATAAACTCTGACAAAATATGAATGTGTTATAATAGTAATTGTTATATAAGTGATTTTATAGTGTCTATATACAAAAAAAAAGACTTTTAATAAGAAGAGTGGCCAGCAGAGGGCAGTAGAAGACCACTTATTGGCTCACTTTCATTTTCAACTACTTTGTTTCTCCAGTATTCTCCACTGAAGCAAACCATTTTTTTCATGTTAACTCCATAATGCCTGCTTACACACACACACACACACACACACACACACACACACACACACACACACACACACACACACACACACACACATTTTTGGGATATGTTATTGTGAAAATCTGTTTTAATGGTATATGATCATTTCACATATTTCTTTGCAATGTAATAATATAAAACTAATTAAAGAAAATGCTTTAAGCATTTGTTTGTTAGCCAATGCTGAGATCTGATAAAAAAAGATTAAAAATATCTAATGCTGCTGCTCCATCTGGTGGACAACAGTGCTATTACAGCCTACTTATACAATAGGCCATGTTTTTGATATCATTTAATCTACTCACGCTCATTCTGATGTAGATAGAGACATTTGGAACTTCAGGAGCCAATGTGACTCAATTGTCACTTCAATACAAGATTTTTGACTAAATGTTATTGTAAATGTTAAAATAGCGAATTTATAAAGTCTAAATATTAATTATAGTTGAGTAGTGTGATAAAATGACTTTTTTTAACCAGCAAGGGGCAGAAAAATACCACTTACTGGCTGTTAGCCTTTTTTCAAGCTGTTATATCTGTTCTTGACCTTTTTTAAGAAGCTATGAGCATTTATTGAAAAGATATTGGCTTTCGGTCAAGGCTACATATTGAAGTGACCCTATTATAGTCATACAAATGAAGAAGTTATACATTTTTCTATAATTATTGTTCTAGAGAGTACAGAGCAATAGATGAATTTTGACAAAATGTGATTGTAAATGTTAAAATAATGATTTAATAAAGTCTAAATATCAATTATATATAAAAATATTAGAGAGTAGTATGATGAAATGACAGCAGGGGGCAGTAAAATACCACTTATTGGCTGTTATAGCCATCCAAGCTGTTATAGCTGTTATAGCCATCCGATTTACACTCTATTATGAAGTATTTATACCTTTTCTGATAATTATTGATCTAGAGAGTCCAGATAATTGTACTGCACTGGTTTTAAACATTAAGATATGAAAATTATACGATCATAGATGGAAAAGACCATTTACAGCCAATACAGGCAATTTACCATAGGAAATAGATGGTTTTAAACCTTTTCAACAGTTATAGCGCCACCTATTTTCCGATCTCCATGAAACTTTGCATGCTTCTTCACCATGGTATGACACATATGCTAATCAATTTTTGTGAAGTTCTGAGTTTTTATTTATGATTTATAGGCTTTTGAGTGTGTTTTGACACACCCCTTTTATAAATGACCCTGTTATAGCAAAGCAAAGGGCAAAGTTCAACTTTTTTTTGATAATTATTGATCTAGAGAGTCCAGAGAATTGTCCTAGACTGGTCTGGTTCCGATCGGGCAAAAAACCAGGGACTAGTTTGCAAAAGTAAGTTTTTAACATATTCGTGAATATTTAATGAACGGTTTGATTGACAGCAATGGTTCTAGAAGCAAAGTTGTTCAGCATGAGGAGATCTATCAAATGATATGCATATTGTGGGGATGTGTGCAACACCACGTGATTACAGAGCCGTAAAACTCGTTAGCGCCAACTAGTGGCCGATTTCTTTCAAAACTCTTACAGACCTCTTGGGCCATGAGTCGAACATGCCCATAGAGTTTCGTTCCGATTGGCCTCCGTTAACCTCGTCTCACAGGTGCTCAAAATTCATTGGCCGATGGCGGCCATGTTTTTTGAGATACGCCAATATACTTTTACACATACATGGCACCTTGGACCAAGACACTGCATACCAATTTTCAAGTCAATCGGACTAACGGTCAGGTGGCCACACCCCCTTTCATGTTTTTTTAATGTTATAGCGCCACCATGAGGCCAATCACCGCGTTTTTTTTACTGTGACCTCGAATTGAGCTCATACACATGTGTACCAAGTTTGGTGAAAATATTTCATTTCGTTCACGAGTTATACCCATTTTAGTAAAATTAGCTCCGCCTCCTTCAAACGTTTGGGCACTCCCTAGCGACCGTGAATCGAAATTTCAACTTTTTTTCGATAATTATTGATATTCAGTGTCCAGAGAATCTTTCTGCACTGGTTTGGTTCCAATCGGGCAAAAAACCAGGGACTAGTTCGCAAAAGTAGGTTTTAGACAAAACCGGAAATAGCGGAAAAATTTGCATACCGGAAATGAAATCCTTGAGGCCATTTTTGTTCATCTTGAGCCAAGGATTCCAATGATATAAGACACTTGATGCTGGGACACAGGGTTATTGAGATTTAAGGAAAATAGTGCCATTTTTTTGTTTTTTGCGCTATAGCGCCACCTATGGGCCAATCGGGCTCATATTTTGATAACCTCTCCTCGATTTCTGTGCTACCTTAATCCCAAATATCAAGTCTCTAGCTCTTACGGTTTGGTCTGCACGATGCGTTTTAGGGCGGAATAATAATAATAATAATAAAAATCAGCACAATTACAATAGGTTTTCAGCACTTCGTGCTTGAACACCTAATAATAAAAATCAGTACAATTACAATAGGTTTTCAGCACTTCGTGCTTGAACACCTAAAAATCAGGACGATTACAATAGGTTTTCAGCACTTCGTGCTTGAACACCTAATAAAAATCAGCACAATTACAATAGGTTTTCAGCACTTCGTGCTTGAACACCTAATAATAATAATAATAATAATAATAAAAATCAGTACAAATACAATAGGTTTTCAGCACTTCGTCCAGCTTTCCAATGATATAAGACACTTGAGTCTACGACATACGGTTTAGGAGTTATGAGCAGTTTCGCGCAATTGATTGCTGTAGCGCCACCTATAGGCCAATCGGGGTCATACTTTCTGAGGCTCTCCTCGATTTTTGTACTACCATCTGACAAAGTTTCAGAGCTCCAGCCCTTACGGTTTGTTCTGCACGATGCGTTTTACGGCAGAAGAATAATAATAATAATAATAATAATAATAATTAAAGCTGCTAGCAGCATTTAGCGGTGTTCAAGCAGTTAAGGCCTTTAAGGCCGTTAAGCACAAAAGCATCAAAAGACTTTAAGTTTTATTTAGCATACATTTAACCACTGACATATTAGATGGAAAACACCATTTACAGCTAATACAGGCAATTTACCATAGGAAATACATGGTTTTAAAGCCTTTCAACCGTTATAGCGCCACCTATTGTCCGATCTCCATAAAACTTTGCATTGTTGTTCATGGTGTTATGTCAAATATGCTTATCAATTTTTGTGAAGTTCTGAGTTTTTATTTATGATTTATAGGCTTTTGAGTGTATTTTGGCACGCCCCCTTTTCTAAATGACCCTGTTACAGTGAACCAAAGGGCAAAGTTAAACTTTTTTTCAATAATTATTGATCTAGAGAGTCCAGAGAATTGACCTAGACTGGTCTGGTTCCGAGCGGGCAAAAAACCAGGGACTAGTTCGCAAAAGTAGGTTTTTAACATATTCATGAATATTTAATGAACTATCTAATTGACAGCAATGGTTCTAGAGGCAAAGTTGTTCAGCATGAGGAGATCTATCAAATGATATGCATTTTGTGGCGATATGTGCAACACCACGTGATAACAGAGCCGTAAAACTCGTTAGCGCCAACTAGTGGCCGATTTCTTTTAAAACTCTTACAGACCTCTTGGGCCATGAGTCGAACATACCCATCGAGTTTCGTTCCGATTGGCCTCCGTTAACCTCGTCTCACAGGTGATCAAACTTAATTGGCCGATGGCGGCCATGTTTTTTGAGATACGCCAATGTCCTCATACACATACATGGGGCCTTGGACCAAGACACTGCATACCAATTTTCAGGTCAATCGGACTAACGGTCAGCCCTTTATATGTTTTTTTCATGTTATAGCGCCACCTAGTGTTCGATCGTTGCGATTTTTTTACTGGGACCTCAAATTGAACTCATTCACATGTGTACCAAGTTTGGTGAAGCTATCTCATTTCCTTATCGAGTTATAGCCATTTTAGTAAAATAGGCTCCTCCCACAATGTTCATTTTGCGCCCCCTAGCGACCGAAAATCGAAATTTCAACTTTTTTTCAATAATTATTAACATTCAGACTCCAAAGAACATTTCTGCACTGGTTTGGTTCCGATCGGACAAAAAACCAGGGACTAGTTCGCAAAAGTAGTTTTTTGACAAAATTCAAAATGGCGGAAAATCTATATTGGCGGAAATTAAATCGGAGATATACGTTTTTTTCGTCAGGTGACCAGCTTTCCAGTGATATAAGACACTTGAGTCTACGACTTACGGTCTAGGAGTTATGAGCAGTTTTGTGCAATTGGTTGCTATAGCGCCACCTATGGGCCAATCGGGCTCATAATTTGATAACCTCTCCTCGATTTTTGTACTACCTACTGGCCAAGTTTCAAGTCTCTAGCACTTACGGTTTGGGCTGCACGATGCGTTTTACGGCGGAAGAAAAATAATAATAATAATAATAATAATAATTAAAGCTGCAAGCAGCATTTTAGCGGTGTTCAAGCAGTTAAGGCCTTTCAGGCCGTTAAGCACAAAAGCATCAAAATACATTAAGTTTTATGTAGCAAGCATGATTTACCATGATATACTACATTTCAGTGTGATTTTTCATGATTTACCATGTTCCAGTACGATTTACCATGAATCTAACATGATTTTTCCATAGTTTACCTTGATATACCATGTTATAGGATGATTTACCATGATATAGCACATTCTAGAATAATTTACCAGGATTCTAACATGATTTACCTTTTTTACTATGATTTACCATGTTTCTGGCGTTATTTACCATGATTTACCATGTTGATAGCAATTATGTGAAGCATAAGAACAATTGAAGTGATAAACGCTGACAAAATAAGAATGTGTTATAATAGTAATTGTTATATAAGTGATTTTATAGTGTCTATATACAAAAAAAGACTATTAATAAGAAGAGTGGCCAGCAGAGGGCAGTAGAAGACCACTTATTGGCTCACTTTCATTTTAAACTACTTTGTTTCTCCAGTATTCTCCACTGAAGCAAACCATTTTTTTCATGTTAACTCCATAATGCCTGCTTACACACACACACACACACACACACACACACACACATTTTTGGGATATGTTATTGTGAAAATCATATAAAAAAAGATTAAAAATATCTAATGCTGCTGCTTCATCTAGTGGACAACAGTGCTATTACAGCCTACTTATACAATAGGCCATGTTTTTCATATAATTTAATCTACACACGCTCATTCTGATGTAGATAGAGACATTTGGAAGTTGTTCAAGTTGTTCACCATGAGGAGATCTATCAAACGATATGCATTTTGGGGGGATGTGTGCAACACCACGTGATTACAGAGCCGTAAAACTCGTTAGCGCCAACTAGTGGCCGATTTCTTTCAAAACTCTTACAGACCTCTTGGGCCATGAGTCGAACATGCCCATCGAGTTTCGTTCCGATTGGCCTTCGTTAACCTTGTCTCATAGGTGCTTAAACTTCATTGGTCGATGGTGGCCATGTTTTTTGAGATACGCCAATATCCTTTTATACATACATGGTACCTTGGACCAAGACACTGCATACCAAATTTCGAGTCAATCGGACTAACGGTCAGGTGGCCACACCCCCTTTTATGTTTTTTTAATGTTATAGCGCCACCTAGTGTTCGATCGTCGCGATTTTTTTACTGTCACCTCAAATTGAGCTCATACATAGATGTACCGAGTTTGGTAAAAATCTCATTTCGTTCACGAGTTATAGCCATTTTAGTAAAATAGGCTCCGCCTCCTGCGAACGTTTTGACGCCCCTTAGTGACAGTGAATCGAAATTTCAACTTTTTTTCAATAATTATTGATATTCAGACTCCAGAGAACATTTCTGCACTGGTTTGGTTCTGATCGGGCAAAAAACCTAGGACTAGTTCGCAAAAGTAGGTTTTGGACAAAACCGGAAATAGCGAAAAAATTTGCATACCGGAAATGAAATCCTTGAGGCCTTTTTTGTTCGGCTTGAGCCAAGGATTCCAATGATATAAGACACTTGAGGCTGGGACAAAGGGTTATTGAGATTTAAGGAAAATAGTGCCATTTTTTTGTTTTTTGCGCTATAGCGCCACCTATGGGCCAATCGGGCTCATAATTTGATAACCTCTCCTCGATTTTTGTACTACCTACTGGCAAAGTTTCAGAGCTCCAGCACTTACGGTTTGGGCTGCACGATGCGTTTTAGGGGAAAATAATAATAATAATAATAAAAATCCTTACAATTACAATAGGTTTTCAGCACTTCGTGCTTGAACACCTAATTAAAGCTGCTAGCAGCATTTAGCGGTGTTCAAGCAGTTAAGGCCTTTAAGGCCGTTAAGCACAAAAGCATCAAAAGACATTAAGTTTTATGTAGCAAGCATGATTTACCATGATATACTACATTTCAGTGTGATTTTTCATGATTTACCATGTTCCAGTATGATTTACCATGAATCTAACATGATTTTCCATAGTTTACCTTGATATACCATGTTATATGATGATTTACCATGATATAGCACATTCTAGAATAATTTACCAGGATTCTAGCATGATTTACCTTTTTTACTATGATTTACCATGTTTCTGGCATTATTTACCATGATTTACCACGTTGATAGCAATTATATGAAGCATAAGAACAATTGAAGTGATAAACTCTGACAAAATATGAATGTGTTATAATAGTAATTGTTATATAAGTGATTTTATAGTGTCTATATACAAAAAAAGACTATTAATAAGAAGAGTGGCCAGCAGAGGGCAGTAGAAGACCACTTATTGGCTCACTTTCATTTTCAACTACTTTGTTTCTCCAGTATTCTCCACTGAAGCAAACAATTTTTTTCATGTTAACTCCATAATGCATGCTTACACACACACACACACACACACACACACACACACACACACACACACACACACACACACACACACACACACACACACACACACACACACACACATTTTTGGGATATGTTATTGTGAAAATCAGTTTTAATGGTATATGAGCATTTCACATATTTCTTTGCAATGTAATAATATAAAACTAATTAAAGAAAATGCTTTAAGCATTTGTTTGTTAGCCAATGCTGAAAGCTGATAAAAAAAGATTAAAAATATCTAATGCTGCTGCTCCATCTAGTGGACAACAGTGCTATTACAGCCAACTTATACAATAGGCCATGTTTTTCATATCATTTAATCTACACACGCTCATTCTGATGTAGATAGAGACATTTGGAACTTCAGGAGCCAATGTGACTCAATTGTCACTTCAATAGACGATTTTTGACTAAATGTTATTGTAAATGTTAAAATAGTGAATTTATAAAGTCTAAATATTAATTATAGTTGAGTAGTGTGACAAAATGACTTTTTTTAAACAGCAGGGGGCAGTAAAATACCACTTATTGGCTGTTAGCCTTTTTTCAAGCTGTTATATCTGTTCTTGACCTTTTTTTAAGAAGCTATGAGCATTTATTGAAAAGATATTGGCTTTCGGTCAAGGCTACATATTGAAGTGACCCTATTATAGTCATCCAAATGAAGAAGTTATACATTTTTCTATAATTATTGTTGTAGAGAGTACAGAGCAATAGATGCATTTTGACAAAATGTGATTGTAAATGTTAAAATAATGATTTAATAAAGTCTAAATATCAATTATATATAAAAATATTAGAGAGTAGTATGATGAAATGACAGCAGGGGGCAGTAAAATACCACTTATTGGCTGTTATAGCCATCCAAGCTGTTATAGCTGTTATAGCCATCCGATTTACACTCTATTATAGCCATTCAAATGAAGTAATTATACCTTTTCTGATAATTATTGATCTAGAGAGTCCAGATAATTGTACTGCACTGGTTTTAAACATTAAGATATGAAAATTATACGATCATAGATGGAAAAGACCATTTACAGCCAATACAGGCAATTTACCATAGGAAATACATGGGTTTAAAGCTTTTCAACAGTTATAGCGCCACCTATTGTCCGATCTCCATGAAACTTCGCATGCTTCTTCATCATGGTATGACACATATGCTCACCAATTTTTGTGAAGTTCTGAGTTTTTATTTATGATTTATAGGCTTTTGAGTGTGTTTTGACACGTCCCCTTTTATAAATGACCCTGTTACAGTGAACCAAAGGGCAAAGTTCAACTTTTTTTTGATAATTATTGATCTAGAGAGTCCAGAGAATTGTCCTAGACTGGTCTGGTTCCGATCGGGCGAAAAACCAGGGACTAGTTCGCAAAAGTAGGTTTTTAACATATTCATGAATATTTAATGAACGGTTTGATTGACAGCAATGATTCTAGAGGCAAAGTTGTTCAGCATGAGGAGATCTATCAAATGATATGCATATTGTGGGGATGTGTGCAACACCACGTGATTACAGAGCCGTAAATCTCGTTAGCGCCAACTAGTGGCCGATTTCTTTCAAAACTCTTTCAGACCTCTTGGGCCATGAGTCGAACATGCCCATCGAGTTTCGTTCCGATCGGCCTCCGTTAACCTCGTCTCATAGGTGCTCAAACTTCATTGGCCGATGGCGGCCATGTTTTTAGAGATACGCCAATGTCCTCATACACATACATGGGGCCTTGGACCAAGACACTGCATACCAATTTTCAAGTCAATCGGACTAACGGTCAGGTGGCCACACCCCCTTTTATGTTTTTTTAATGTTATAGCGCCACCTAGTGTTAGATCGAAGCGGTTTTTTTACTGTGACCCCAGACTGTCCTCATACACATGTGTGTCAAGTTTGGTGAGGATATCTCATTTACTTCTTGAGTTATAGTCATTTTAATAAAATAGGCTCCTCCCACAACATTCATTTTACTCCCTCTAGCGACCGAAAATCGAAAATTCAACTTTTTTTTGATAATTATTGATAGTCAGACTCCAGTGAACATTTCTGCACTGGTTTGGTTCCGATCGGGCAAAAAACCAGGGACTAGTTCGCAAAAGTCGTTTTTTGACAAAATTCAAAATGGCGGAAAATCCATCATGGCGGAAATGAAATCGGAGATATACGTTTTTTAAGTCAAGAGTCCAGCTTTCCAATGATATAAGACACTTGAGTCTACGCCTTACGGTTTAGGAGTTATGAGCAGTTACGCGCAATTGATTGCTATAGCGCCACCTATAGGCCAATCTGGGTCATACTCTCTGAACCTCTCCTCGATTTTTGTACTACCATCTGCCAAAGTTTCAAGTCTCTAGCCCTTACCGTTTGGGCTGCACGATGCGTTTTACGGCAGAAGAAAAATAATAATAATTAAAGCTGCAAGCAGCATTTATCGGGGTTCAAGCAGTTAAGGCCTTTAAGCACATAAGCATTTAAGACATTAAGTTTTATTTAGCATACATTTAACCACTGACATAATAGATGGAAAAGACCATTTACAGCCAATACAGGCATTTTACCATAGGAAATTCAACAGAGTCCAGAGAATTGTCCTAGACTGGTTTGGTTCCGATTGAGCGAAAAAGCTAGGACTAGTTCACAAAAGTAGGTTTATAACATTTTCGTTAACTAGATCTATCAAAGATATGCATATTGTGTGGATGTGTGCAACACCACGTGATTTCAGAGCTGTAAAACTTTTTAGCGCCAAAGGCCGATTTCTTTCAAAATTCTCCGTTAACCTCGGCGTCCGTTAACCTTGTTTAATGTGCTCAAAATTCATTGGTCGATGGCGGCCATGTTTTTTTAGATATGCCATTATCCTTTTACACATACATGGTACCAAGACACTGCACACCAAATTTCAGGTCAATCGGACTAACGGTCATGTGGTCATAGCCATTTTTTTTTTTTTTCAGGTTATAGCGCCACCTACTGTTTGTTTGTCACAATGTTTTTACTGTGACCTCAGATTGAACTCATTCACATGTGTACCAAGTTTAGTGAAGATATCATTTACTTTGAGTTATAGCCATTTTAGAAAAATAGGCTCCTCCCAAAACGTTAATTTTGCGTCTCTTAACCCTAACCAGTGACATAATAGATGGAAACAACAATTTACAGGCAATACAGGCAATTTACCATAGGAAATATATGGTCTTAAAGCTTTTTAACAGTTATAACGCCACCTATGGTCCGATCTCCATAAAATGTTGCATGTTTGTTAACTATGTTGTCACATGCTCACCAATTTGTGAAGTTCTGAGTTTTTATTTATGATTTATAGGCTTTTGAGTTATTGCCACGCCCCTTTTCTAAATCATCCTGTTATAACAATATGAAAAACACAAAAGTTCAACTTTTTTGATAATTATTGACCTAGAGAGTCCAGAGAATTGTCCTAGACTGGTCTGGTCCCGTTTGGGCAAAAAAACAGGGACTAGTTCGCAAAATATTTGAAATTGACCTTTACTCTTATTTTGTATATAAGGTGCGGTGTGGCTTGGACATGGTGTCCGTCGAATATAAACTAGGCGCCTATCTTTAGGTAAGCGGCGTGGAGAGACGCTTCTGAAATGCTGCGTCGTGGCTGGTGTAAACACAAGCATTCACTAGATTGGGCGCAATCAGCTCTGGTAGCCGAGCATCACAGCTGTAACGCACTGAAGAGTGTAAATAAGGGGTTACAGTCAATACCCTACGAATGGAATGTTATTACGCATCATGGAACCAGGGTGGGAAATTAGCACCCGCCACCAGCCAATGGCGGGTACTTTTTCAAAGTGGCGGGTGACTTTGCCTTGTATACCAGCCACAGTGGCGGGTAGATTGTAAAACATTTTTATTGGTTACTAAAAACATTCCTTGTAACGGATTGGACAGCTTTTGTCAAAGAATGCTGTTGCTAAGTAACAATAATGCACTTTTGTCGAGTAACTAATTTGATTGGTTTTCAGTGCTGTGCGACACGGACACAGCGCTGAATGGACCGTGACACATATAGCTGAGGTACAGACGAAAGGAAAATTAAAAAAATGTGGCGACATAAACCCGGTGTTAAGAGGCCCGCCGCGGAGTCAGCAGTAGCTTAGAATGTACAAACTGTTGAGGGCGAAGTAAATAAAAAGAGAAGGTACTTTTCGAACAAGTGGCGCATTGATGATAAAGGGAAACCGAGGGAATGGTTAGCCTACCTTCCCGTCGAACAGTCCATGCACTGTACTTACTGTCGAACCTATGCGTCGTCCGAAAATGCAAACAATTCGTTCGTTAGAGGAACAACTAACCTTGAGTCAATAAAAGAGCACGAGTCATAGTATGTATTAATTTTGTATTAATAATTTTAAAAAAATGATTGAAGGAATTCAAAATATGCTAGTGCACTTTCTTTTATAAATTTGAATTGTGGAAAAAGTGGCTGGTAAAATTGGGCATCCACCAGCCACTGTGGCTGGTGGGCAAAAAAGTTAATTTTCCACCCTGCATGGAACATTGCACTCCCCAACTCGCGAAAGGTCGGATTTGCTCCATGTTTTGATAATGTTTGTTTAGAAAACCATGAATCCATGTAAGACACAATGTCATTAGACACAATCCATGTCATTACAATCAATGAATCCATGTTATTCAACACAATGTTAACATGTAAAGGTTTTTTTTGTTTTGTTTTTTGCAGTGATGACAGTGACGAGCTCAGACCTGTGATAGGTGTCATGTGACAGTGGTATTGCTATCAAATAGAAAATTATATTTATTTCCTTATTAAAAGGAAATAGTTCTCTTTGTAGTTTGTTTCAGAAAGATGAGTGACAAATATAAACAATTTATAACAGTCAAAAAATCAAAACAGACATCACTGACTAGTAGGGCTGTCAACTTTAGTCGTTTAGTCGACTAATCAGTTGATGCCGTCTTGGTCGACTGACATTCTCATTGGTCGACAAGTTGCATAATTTTTACCAACAGAAATAAATTAATTGATTTACTCCTTGATATGTATTCCTTTATAAGCAGTTATATATTACTGTATTCTAAATATAATTAGCCTATGTTTTATCCCCAAATTTAAATGTTTTAATTTAGGCTATTCTGCGCCAGTATAGCGCACCATGTAGAACACTCGGGAACCGCACCTGTGGCTGGCTGCATTGCAGCTTCGTGATCAGTAAAGAATATAGGTAGTTCTGCTGTATTCATTCAGTTAGAATGCTATTTGTTTTGGCTTTAGTCGACAAAATCTCCAAGAAATCTAAATCTTTTGTCTGGCTGAATTTTACAAAAAAAAAGACAAGACTGTGGAGTGCAAGCTATGCTGCTGCGCCATTCACATATAGGCGTAGAAAACGCTAGTCGTGCCGCGTTCTCCTTTTTCCAAAGCGCTAGGGCGGTTGCGCTCCGGAGGCGTCTGTTGTTTCTAAGCTTGTTGTTGTTAAGGTTCTTGTCACATGACCTACGGTGCGCTTGCAGCATTCTGAAAAGTTGAGATGTTTTCATCTAGATGCGGCGTGGACGCGCTTGGAAAAGATGACCGTGTCGCTTCCATTATGAGCGCGCATGCCGCGCGCCTACATTTGAAATAACGAATTTGAGCGCGCAAAAGACGCCTGCTCTGCATCCCTGCAACCTCCACTCCTGCAGAGCACATATTTTCCAAAGCAGGATTTATTGTTAAGTCGAGGAGCTGTCTTTTACCCAAGAATGTGGACATGTTAGTATTTTTTGCCTACAACATAAAAAAGGTTTGAAAATAGCCTAAATAATGTAACAAAATGAAAATAAACCTATGCCTTCCTACTATACAGCCTATAATTATTAGGATTGTTTTTTAGGCTATTTGGGTTTGTGTGTTTTAAAATGCCTAGATCGACTGAACAAAAGTTAACCCAAAGCTTTGAAAGTAAAGAAGAATATACACCAGTATAAACGAGAGCTTTTGTTATGATTTTACATTATTTGGCAGTTTTAGCAGTTATATTTTTTGTAGCGTGTGGTGTGATCAGGTGCGCGATTGTGACGGTCACTATAGATCTAGGACAGAACTTCTCACTTTTCAGTAAAAAAAAAATCACTTAATTTTCAACTAATTTTATTATTATAGTTTTGTAGTATTGATTTTTTGTTGTTTTATAAATGCTCTATGACAATTGTTTAATAAATGTTCAATAAAAATGCAAAACATCGCATCTTTTTTTATTTTTATTTTGTTGACTGATCGTTGTGCAGGACAGGACTTTGGTCGACTAAGGATTTCTCTGGTTGACTAACGTTACAGCATTAACGACTAGTCATTTCTTTTGGGATGAATGAATGATGAAATGTACAAAAAGAAATGTAATCAGATATTGGATTCGACTTAAAACACAATGATTCAGAATTCCTTCCAATAAACACATTTACTGTCAATAGTAAACAGTATGTTCAACATTATGAATTGGAAATGCTGGAAAGATGAAAAGATTCAGTTGAACAAAGTTCATGAATAAAACGACTCAGTTGAACAAAGTTCGTGAATCAAAGGATTCAGTTTAAAGAGTTGTTCAAAGTTCTCCGACTTTGTTCAAAGTCTGTTCATTTCAGAAGCAAAAATAAACCAATCAATCACTAAATCCCATGAATCAAAGTCCTTTAAAACCGAAAAAGGTTTAAAAGGAGTCCGAAAAACAAAAGAAACTTGGAGACATCTTACCAGTTGATAGTTTCAAAACAGGATACTGCGGATCACATTCACATAGGGAAAAACTGAGAACAAGGAAACACAGCCTTGCAAAACACAAGACAAACGTCCAATAATTAAGTATGCGCATCTCAAATGACACATTAATCTAACTTCTCGACATTTATAGAACAATCAACACTCATAAATCACTCATTGTCTCAACTCATGATACAATAAGCATCGTTACACGTGGTAGCTTTAGCTTTAGCTAACTAGCTCAGCTCGCGCTGTGAGTGTGGTCTACTCATATCAAATCATTTCTGAAATTGACATATCTATATCTTTCAAATGTCTTTTTATATTCAGATTTAATATTTAAAAAAATCACTCACCAAAAACAAATTCAATACAGATTTCCACTCCACTTTTCTCTCTATGACAACACAACAGCCTGACGCATCCAAAGTTTCCAAGTGCACTCAATCACAGTTCCCGTTCGATTATGATTTTGTGAAAGAAGTGTGTGCAGAAATGCTCCGTGTGCTGCTGCCTGTACTGTTCTCATCTGATTCCCTCTGTTGAATGCTGACTGACGGCGGCGCCTGCGCGAACTGTGGGCGGGCCTAATGAATATGCCGCTGCTGTTGTTTCTCAGGGCTGTCAGTCACTGCAGCACAATCAGTGATTGTTAAGTGTACAACTATGGAAGGATTTACAATTGATATTACACATTTTGACAAGAGACACTCTACACAAGAAAAATGAGTTTTAAAAAATATTTTAAGGAACATTTATTAGCACTATATATAGTAAATTGTTGATTTTGATATTTGGAATAAATGTTAGGTTCATTGACTTAACTTTTTATTTTTTTGATTAAATGTAGTATTTGTATTTAATTGTTGGGACCCCAGGAAGAGAAGCCTCTAGCTGCCTCTGTACTGGTTAATGGGGATCCAAATAAATAAACTTAGATCATAGGAAAGACCATTTACAGCCAATACAGGCAATTTACTAAGGAACAATATTTTTTTAAAGTGTTTTTTGACAGTTATAGCAGCTTGACCTGCCTGATCTCCACCACTTTTATTAGTAGTCCTCAAAGAGTGCCCATATACATGTCTCAAATTTGTTGTAAATAACTCATTTTGTTTTGAAGTTGAGACACTTATATTTATGAGAGCATAAAAATGATGCATGGGTGATACTGATTGGATTTTTTTTTTCAGTTCCTATCATAATTTTGACATTTGGGCATTATTGTTTAGCTATTTACTAGGGCTGTGCATAGGCAAGAATCTGGCGATACGATACGTATCACAATACATGGGTCACGATTCAATATATTGCAATATATTTCGATACTGTGCATAAGGCGATATATTGGGATTTTTTTAAAAGTAGGACTATAATTTTAGAAAAAGTATTATTTAAAAAAGACATTATAAAATTCAAACAAGTTTACTTTAGGTAAACAATTCAGTACACAGAAAATCAAACTGCCAGTTTGGGATTGTGGTTCACAGGATCTTAGTGAGCAATTTTTTATATGCTCAAGTAGGCCATAATAAAAGAAAATACATAGCCCCTGTCACAATACACAACACATTATGTGCAATATGAAAAAAGAAAAGACATCTGTCTATGTCAATAAAATAAAATGCTTGCATTCCTAGTACACAGGGTACATCCAACACGTTTTGGTGTTGCAAAAAAAACGAACATGATTCCTAAAGTAAACATTGAGGAACAAATGTAAATTGTCAGTTAAAGAAAATACATAGCCCCTGAATGTGACATCTAGGCTAATGCATAACACATAAAGTGCAATCTGAGGTGCAATCTGTCATTAAAAAAAAATGCTTGCACTATTATTCATACACAGGGTACATCCAACACATAGCCTACCGTAAAACTTCAAAGAATAGCTGAGTCCCAAATGGACACCTGTCTCTTTTACACGCCTGCTGTGGCTACAGGTTTGGGTACAGGCTCAAATAGAGGCCGCGTCTGTTTTTTAGATTTGTGTTGTATTTAATCTTATAAAACCCGTCAGATAGTTCGCTTTTTGGTGGCCGCCAAAGCAAATTTTTGTCCCGCCAAAGCATTTTTTGATCGGTGAGTGATGAAGAATAGAATGACTGCTGCGCTTGACAGGGCGCATGAGAAGAGAGAGAGAGAGCACCCGGCCGCGCGTGCGCACTCTCACGTCTTCAAACAACACGAGCGCTGTCTTGCTCTCTCTCCCTCGCGCATATTATTTATATATTTAAACACAACATTAACGTGAACGACGGTTTTACCAAGAATATTTTTGCACGTAAAAAAAAAAAAATTGATATTGCGTTTTTGAAAATCGATACAGTATTGCCAAATAAAATATCGCGATACTCGAGTGTATCGATTTTTTCTTACACCCCTACTATTAACTTATGTTTTCAAATTGCCTGTGTTTTTTTTTTTTTTTTGTCTCGATCGGACTAATGGTCTTCGAAGATAACAGTAATTTTTTTAAGCTCTAAATGACACGTTACAACACAAAAGGCAAAACCTGGCATGTTTGGTATTGTTGGACTCGGCAAGGATTCAGGAGTATAGGGAGGTCACTCCCGTGAAAAAACGCTGGTTCGAAAAGTCTCAGGCTCCTTCAGGGCATTATGCCGATGACGTATACTGAGTTTTTGAGATACAGCAATGTTCTTATAGATTATCAAGGTACCCTGGACAAAGACACTGCATGCCATCTTTCATTAGACTAACGTTTGGATGCGGTTATAACCATTGTCATGATTTTTTTCCATGTTATAGCGCCACCAAGTGGCCAATCGTCGCAATTTTTTTCATGTGACCTCAGATTGTGCTCATGAACATGTGTCCCAAATTTAGCGAAAATATCTCTTTCCGTTCACAAGTTATAACCATTTTAGTAAAAGTGGCTCTGGTGCCATCAAACGTTTTGGTTCCCCTTAGCGACCGACAATTGAAATTAAATTTTTTTTTGATGATTATTAACAATCAGACTCCAGAGAATATTTCTGCAGTGGTTTGGTTGCGATCAGGCCAAAAACCTAGGAGTAGTTCGCAAAAGTATGTTTTACACAAAAACGCAATTTACTCGTAATTGGAGCCCAAAGGGCGGGCCAAAACCCGGCAGGTATCTTGAACGTTTTGGCGTCCCTTAGGGACCGTGAACCGAAATTTCCACTTTTTTTTGATAATTATTGACATTCAGACTCCATAGAATCTCGCTGCACTGGTTTGGTTCCGGCCGGGCCAAAAACCTAGGACTAGTTCGCAAAAGTAGGTTTTTGGAAAAACCCAAAATACCCGAAAATGTACCCAGGGTGACGAGCCAATCCGAGGCAGGTATCTTGTCCGGCTTGAGCCAAGGATTCCAACGATGTAAGACACTTGAGCCTACGCCTAACGGTTGAGGAGTTATGAGCCGTTTCGTACTTTTGGCCGCTGTAGCGCCACCTATGGGCCAATCGGGGCGGGCCTTGGTGACGTTGTAGGCGGTGTGAGTACTACCAGCCCCCAAAGTTTCAAAGCTCTAGGACTTACGGTTCGTTCTGCCCGATCAGTTTTATGTCTGAATGTTGCATCATGGGAAAATTAACAATAACAATAGGGTTTCAGCACTTCGTGCTTGAACCCCTAATAATGGCCTAAAAAAGGGCCACAAAAAGGCCTCTAAAAAAAAACCCATAGGGTCTAGGCACTTGCCGCTTGGGCTGCTGCGTTCCAAAAACTTTATCAAGCCTTTTAACATGTGCCTCGGAGAGGAAAATGTAAGTTTTCTGCCCTTTTAGCTCGTTTATCATGGAAATGTGGTGATTTTTTTTTTTACCTTTTAAACTGTGACACCTCCACTGATGGCCCGATCTCCATAAAAGTTTGCACGCTTCTTTAGAATAATATGGCGCACGTGCTCAGCTAATTTGGTGAAGTTCTGAGCAGAGCAGACCATTTTTCAGTCATTTAAATGTCATTTTGCGTAGGATATTATGGAGCATTTTTTCACCTTTATAGCAGTTAAAGCGCCACCGATGGCCCGACGTCCATAAAAGTTTCCAAGCCTCTTTAGGATCAGGTGACGCATGCGCACGCCCGGTTTTGTGAGGTTGTATGCAAATCAGGCAGGAAGAGGGCCGCTTTTAGCCATTTCATGGGATTTGCCATTGAAAAAACATCATTTTGACACCTTTTTAACAGTTATAGCGCCACCAAGTGGCCAGTCGCCGCGTCCTTTTTCAGGCGACCACAGAATGAGCTCTTACACAGGTGCGCTGAGTTTGGTGAAAATATCTCGTTCCGTTCACGAGTTATAGCCAATTTAGTAAAAGGGGCTCCTCCCACTCGGAACGTTTTGGCGTCCCTTAGGGACCGTGAACCGAAATTTCCACTTTTTTTTGATAATTATTGACATTCAGACTCCATAGAATCTCGCTGCACTGGTTTGGTTCCGGCCGGGCCAAAAACCTAGGACTAGTTCGCAAAAGTAGGTTTTTGGAAAAACCCAAAATACCCGAAAATGTACCCAGGGTGACGAGCCAATCCGAGGCAGGTATCTTGTCCGGCTTGAGCCAAGGATTCCAACGATGTAAGACACTTGAGCCTACGCCTAACGGTTGAGGAGTTATGAGCCGTTTCGTACTTTTGGCCGCTGTAGCGCCACCTATGGGCCAATCGGGGCGGGCCTTGGTGACGTTGTAGGCGGTGTGAGTACTACCAGCCCCCAAAGTTTCGAAGCTCTACGACTTACGGTTCGTTCTGCCCGATCAGTTTTATGTCTGAATGTTGCATCATGGGAAAATTAACAATAACAATAGGGTTTCAGCACTTCGTGCTTGAACCCCTAATAATGGCCTAAAAAAGGGCCACAAAAAGGCCTCTAAAAAAAAACCCATAGGGTCTAGGCACTTGCCGCTTGGGCTGCTGCGTTCCAAAAACTTTATCAAGCCTTTTAACATGTGCCTCGGAGAGGAAAAAGTAAGTTTTCTGCCCTTTTAGCTCGTTTATCATGGAAATGTGGTGATTTTTTTTTTTACCTTTTAAACTGTGACACCTCCACTGATGGCCCGATCTCCATAAAAGTTTGCACGCTTCTTTAGAATAATATGGCGCACGTGCTCAGCTAATTTGGTGAAGTTCTGAGCAGAGCAGACCATTTTTCAGTCATTTAAATGTCATTTTGCGTAGGATATTATGGAGCATTTTTTCACCTTTATAGCAGTTAAAGCGCCACCGATGGCCCGACGTCCATAAAAGTTTCCAAGCCTCTTTAGGATCAGGTGACGCATGCGCACGCCCGGTTTTGTGAGGTTGTATGCAAATCAGGCAGGAAGAGGGCCGCTTTTAGCCATTTCATGGGATTTGCCATTGAAAAAACATCATTTTGACACCTTTTTAACAGTTATAGCGCCACCAAGTGGCCAGTCGCCGCGTCCTTTTTCAGGCGACCACAGAATGAGCTCTTACACAGGTGCGCTGAGTTTGGTGAAAATATCTCGTTCCGTTCACGAGTTATAGCCAATTTAGTAAAAGGGGCTCCTCCCACTCGGAACGTTTTGGCGTCCCTTAGGGACCGTGAACCGAAATTTCCACTTTTTTTTGATAATTATTGACATTCAGACTCCATAGAATCTCGCTGCACTGGTTTGGTTCCGGCCGGGCCAAAAACCTAGGACTAGTTCGCAAAAGTAGGTTTTTGGAAAAACCCAAAATACCCGAAAATGTACCCAGGGTGACGAGCCAATCCGAGGCAGGTATCTTGTCCGGCTTGAGCCAAGGATTCCAACGATGTAAGACACTTGAGCCTACGCCTAACGGTTGAGGAGTTATGAGCCGTTTCGTACTTTTGGCCGCTGTAGCGCCACCTATGGGCCAATCGGGGCGGGCCTTGGTGACGTTGTAGGCGGTGTGAGTACTACCAGCCCCCAAAGTTTCAAAGCTCTAGGACTTACGGTTCGTTCTGCCCGATCAGTTTTATGTCTGAATGTTGCATCATGGGAAAATTAACAATAACAATAGGGTTTCAGCACTTCGTGCTTGAACCCCTAATAATGGCCTAAAAAAGGGCCACAAAAAGGCCTCTAAAAAAAAACCCATAGGGTCTAGGCACTTGCCGCTTGGGCTGCTGCGTTCCAAAAACTTTATCAAGCCTTTTAACATGTGCCTCGGAGAGGAAAAAGTAAGTTTTCTGCCCTTTTAGCTCGTTTATCATGGAAATGTGGTGATTTTTTTTTTTACCTTTTAAACTGTGACACCTCCACTGATGGCCCGATCTCCATAAAAGTTTGCACGCTTCTTTAGAATAATATGGCGCACGTGCTCAGCTAATTTGGTGAAGTTCTGAGCAGAGCAGACCATTTTTCAGTCATTTAAATGTCATTTTGCGTAGGATATTATGGAGCATTTTTTCACCTTTATAGCAGTTAAAGCGCCACCGATGGCCCGACGTCCATAAAAGTTTCCAAGCCTCTTTAGGATCAGGTGACGCATGCGCACGCCCGGTTTTGTGAGGTTGTATGCAAATCAGGCAGGAAGAGGGCCGCTTTTAGCCATTTCATGGGATTTGCCATTGAAAAAACATCATTTTGACACCTTTTTAACAGTTATAGCGCCACCAAGTGGCCAGTCGCCGCGTCCTTTTTCAGGCGACCACAGAATGAGCTCTTACACAGGTGCGCTGAGTTTGGTGAAAATATCTCGTTCCGTTCACGAGTTATAGCCAATTTAGTAAAAGGGGCTCCTCCCACTCGGAACGTTTTGGCGTCCCTTAGGGACCGTGAACCGAAATTTCCACTTTTTTTTGATAATTATTGACATTCAGACTCCATAGAATCTCGCTGCACTGGTTTGGTTCCGGCCGGGCCAAAAACCTAGGACTAGTTCGCAAAAGTAGGTTTTTGGAAAAACCCAAAATACCCGAAAATGTACCCAGGGTGACGAGCCAATCCGAGGCAGGTATCTTGTCCGGCTTGAGCCAAGGATTCCAACGATGTAAGACACTTGAGCCTACGCCTAACGGTTGAGGAGTTATGAGCCGTTTCGTACTTTTGGCCGCTGTAGCGCCACCTATGGGCCAATCGGGGCGGGCCTTGGTGACGTTGTAGGCGGTGTGAGTACTACCAGCCCCCAAAGTTTCAAAGCTCTAGGACTTACGGTTCGTTCTGCCCGATCAGTTTTATGTCTGAATGTTGCATCATGGGAAAATTAACAATAACAATAGGGTTTCAGCACTTCGTGCTTGAACCCCTAATAATGGCCTAAAAAAGGGCCACAAAAAGGCCTCTAAAAAAAAACCCATAGGGTCTAGGCACTTGCCGCTTGGGCTGCTGCGTTCCAAAAACTTTATCAAGCCTTTTAACATGTGCCTCGGAGAGGAAAATGTAAGTTTTCTGCCCTTTTAGCTCGTTTATCATGGAAATGTGGTGATTTTTTTTTTTACCTTTTAAACTGTGACACCTCCACTGATGGCCCGATCTCCATAAAAGTTTGCACGCTTCTTTAGAATAATATGGCGCACGTGCTCAGCTAATTTGGTGAAGTTCTGAGCAGAGCAGACCATTTTTCAGTCATTTAAATGTCATTTTGCGTAGGATATTATGGAGCATTTTTTCACCTTTATAGCAGTTAAAGCGCCACCGATGGCCCGACGTCCATAAAAGTTTCCAAGCCTCTTTAGGATCAGGTGACGCATGCGCACGCCCGGTTTTGTGAGGTTGTATGCAAATCAGGCAGGAAGAGGGCCGCTTTTAGCCATTTCATGGGATTTGCCATTGAAAAAACATCATTTTGACACCTTTTTAACAGTTATAGCGCCACCAAGTGGCCAGTCGCCGCGTCCTTTTTCAGGCGACCACAGAATGAGCTCTTACACAGGTGCGCTGAGTTTGGTGAAAATATCTCGTTCCGTTCACGAGTTATAGCCAATTTAGTAAAAGGGGCTCCTCCCACTCGGAACGTTTTGGCGTCCCTTAGGGACCGTGAACCGAAATTTCCACTTTTTTTTGATAATTATTGACATTCAGACTCCATAGAATCTCGCTGCACTGGTTTGGTTCCGGCCGGGCCAAAAACCTAGGACTAGTTTGCAAAAGTAGGTTTTTGGAAAAACCCAAAATACCCGAAAATGTACCCAGGGTGACGAGCCAATCCGAGGCAGGTATCTTGTCCGGCTTGAGCCAAGGATTCCAACGATGTAAGACACTTGAGCCTACGCCTAACGGTTGAGGAGTTATGAGCCGTTTCGTACTTTTGGCCGCTGTAGCGCCACCTATGGGCCAATCGGGGCGGGCCTTGGTGACGTTGTAGGCGGTGTGAGTACTACCAGCCCCCAAAGTTTCAAAGCTCTACGACTTACGGTTCGTTCTGCCCGATCAGTTTTATGTCTGAATGTTGCATCATGGGAAAATTAACAATAACAATAGGGTTTCAGCACTTCGTGCTTGAACCCCTAATAATGGCCTAAAAAAGGGCCACAAAAAGGCCTCTAAAAAAAAACCCATAGGGTCTAGGCACTTGCCGCTTGGGCTGCTGCGTTCCAAAAACTTTATCAAGCCTTTTAACATGTGCCTCGGAGAGGAAAATGTAAGTTTTCTGCCCTTTTAGCTCGTTTATCATGGAAATGTGGTGATTTTTTTTTTTACCTTTTAAACTGTGACACCTCCACTGATGGCCCGATCTCCATAAAAGTTTGCACGCTTCTTTAGAATAATATGGCGCACGTGCTCAGCTAATTTGGTGAAGTTCTGAGCAGAGCAGACCATTTTTCAGTCATTTAAATGTCATTTTGCGTAGGATATTATGGAGCATTTTTTCACCTTTATAGCAGTTAAAGCGCCACCGATGGCCCGACGTCCATAAAAGTTTCCAAGCCTCTTTAGGATCAGGTGACGCATGCGCACGCCCGGTTTTGTGAGGTTGTATGCAAATCAGGCAGGAAGAGGGCCGCTTTTAGCCATTTCATGGGATTTGCCATTGAAAAAACATCATTTTGACACCTTTTTAACAGTTATAGCGCCACCAAGTGGCCAGTCGCCGCGTCCTTTTTCAGGCGACCACAGAATGAGCTCTTACACAGGTGCGCTGAGTTTGGTGAAAATATCTCGTTCCGTTCACGAGTTATAGCCAATTTAGTAAAAGGGGCTCCTCCCACTCGGAACGTTTTGGCGTCCCTTAGGGACCGTGAACCGAAATTTCCACTTTTTTTTGATAATTATTGACATTCAGACTCCATAGAATCTCGCTGCACTGGTTTGGTTCCGGCCGGGCCAAAAACCTAGGACTAGTTCGCAAAAGTAGGTTTTTGGAAAAACCCAAAATACCCGAAAATGTACCCAGGGTGACGAGCCAATCCGAGGCAGGTATCTTGTCCGGCTTGAGCCAAGGATTCCAACGATGTAAGACACTTGAGCCTACGCCTAACGGTTGAGGAGTTATGAGCCGTTTCGTACTTTTGGCCGCTGTAGCGCCACCTATGGGCCAATCGGGGCGGGCCTTGGTGACGTTGTAGGCGGTGTGAGTACTACCAGCCCCCAAAGTTTCAAAGCTCTACGACTTACGGTTCGTTCTGCCCGATCAGTTTTATGTCTGAATGTTGCATCATGGGAAAATTAACAATAACAATAGGGTTTCAGCACTTCGTGCTTGAACCCCTAAAAATCAGGACAATTACAATAGGTTTTCAGCACTTCGTGCTTGAACACCTAAAAATCAGTACAAATACAATAGGTTTTCAGCACTTCGTGCTTGAACACCTAATAAAAATCAGTACAAATACAATAGGTTTTCAGCACTTCGTGCTTGAACACCTAAAAATCCTTACAATTACAATAGGTTTTCAGCACTTTGTGCTTGAACACCTAATAATAAGCGACCTTTTTGGCGGTTATAGCGCCACCTATGGTCCGATCTCCATGAAACTTTGCATGCTTCCTCAGCATGTTAGGACACATATGCTCATCAATTTTGGTGAACTTCGGACTTTTTCTTCAGGATTTATAGGCTTTTGACTGCATTTTGCCCTGAACCATTTCCTAAATGACCCTGTTATAGCCAACCAAATGCAAATTTTCGACTTTTTTTCGATAATTATTGATCCTCTCACTCCAGAGAACATTTCTGCACCAGTTTGGTTCCGATCAGGCAAAAAACCAGGGACTAGTTTGCAAAAGTAGGTTTTGGACAAAATCGGCCATAAAATTTTTTCCGAGGCTCAAATCGCAAATCCGAGATATACATCTTGTTCGTCTTGAGCCAGGGATCACAGGGATGTGAAAATCTTGATTCTAGGTCAAACGGCTGAGGAGTTATAGCCATTTTAGTAAATCGTGTTGCTGTGGCGCCACCTATGGGCCAATCGGGCTCATACTTTGATAACCTCTCCTCGATTTTTGTACTACCATCTGGCAAAGTTTCAAGGCTCCAGCACTTACGGTTTGGGCTGCACGATGCGTTTTACGGCAGAAGAAAAATAATAATAATTAAAGCTGCAAGCAGCATTTAGCGGTGTTCAAGCAGTTAAGGCCTTTAAGGCCGTTAAGCACAAAAGCATCAAAAGACATTAAGTTTTATGTAGCAAGCGTTTAACCATTGACATCATAGATGAAATAGACCATGTTTTAGCATGATTTACCATGATATACCAAATTTAGTGTGATTTTTCATGATCTACCATGTTCCAGTATGATTTACCATGAATCTAGCATGATTTACCACAGTTTACCAGGTTTTACCATGTTATAGGATGATTTACCATGATATACCACATTGTAGAATGATTTACCAGGATCGTAGCATGATTTACCATGATTCATCACATTGCTAGCATGATTTGCCATGATACACCATGTAATAGTATTTTTTACTATGATTTACCATGTTTCTATCGTGATTTACCATGATTGCCCACATTGCTGCATTGATGTGAAGTGCCAATAAAAATGAAGTGATAAACTCTGACAAAAAATGATTGTGTTATAATAGTTAACATGGAAAAACTGGTTTGCAGAATAATGGTGAAAATCAAGTGTGTCAAAATGAGAGTAAGCCAATAAGTGGTCTTCTACTGCCCTCTGCTGGCCACTCTACTTATTAATAAAGTGTTTTCACGGGTGCTTTTGCACTCATATGTAGACATTTGCTCACACACACACACACACACAAAGTCATTATGAAAATATATTTTAATGGTCTATAAGCATTTCATGTCTTTGCAAGCTATTAATCAGATTATTCAGAATTTATTCATAAACATGGGACTACACACACACACATTCTATTGTAGATTAAACTGTCTCATTCAGGGTTCACATTTGTCAATGTGACAATGAATTTTGACTAAATGTGAGTGTAAATGTTAAAATAGTGATTTTATAAAGTCTAAATATGAATTATAGAATAATATTAGTTAGTAGCATGACAAAATGACTATTTTAAACAGCAGGGGGCAGTAAAATACCACTTATTGGCTTAATATGCCAGTGTTCATATCATTTTCACCTTTTTAATTGTTATAGAGGCATATTTTGTCCGATTTGTCTGAAATTTTTCATGCTTGTTTAAAGTCATGTGTCACATGTTCTGACTTGATTTGAAGAAGATCTGAGCATTCATTGAAGAGATATAGGCGTTTGGGGACACTTGGTCACAGCTACATATTGAAGTGACCCTATTAAAGCCATCCAAATGAAGAAGTTATACCTTTTCTGATATTTATTGATCTAGAGAGTCCAGATAATTGTACTGCACTGGTTTTAAACATTAATATATGAAAAATATAAGATCATAGATGGAAAAGACCATTTACAGCCAATACAGGCAATTTACCATAGGAAATGTATGGTTTTAAAGCTTTTCAACAGTTATAGCGCCACCTATTGTCCGATCTCCATGAAACTTTGCATGCTTCTTCAGCATGGTATGACACATATGCTCATCAATTTTTGTGAAGTTCTGAGTTTTTATTTATGATTTATAGGCTTTTGAGTGTGTTTTGACACACCCCTTTTATAAATGACCCTGTTATAGCGAAGCGAAGGGCAAAGTTCAACTTTTTTTCAATAATTATTGATCTAGAGAGTCCAGAGAATTGTCCTAGACTGGTCTGGTTCCGATCGGGCGAAAAACCAGGGACTAGTTCGCAAAAGTAGGTTTTTAACATATTCATGAATATTTAATGAACGGTTTGATTGACAGCAATGGTTCTAGAGGCAAAGTTGTTCAACATGAGGAGATCTATCAAATGATATGCATATTTTGGGGATGTGTGCAACACCACGTGATTACAGAGCCGTAAAACTCGTTAGCGCCAACTAGTGGCCGATTTCTTTCAAAACTCTTACAGACCTCTTGGGCCATGAGTCGAACATGCCCATCGAGTTTCGTTCCGATTGGCCTCCGTTAACCTCGTCTCAACTTCATTGGTCGATGGCGGCCATGTTTTTTGAGATACGCCAATGTCCTCTTACACATACATGGGGCCTTGGACCAAGACACTGCATACCAATTTTCAGGTCAATCGGACTAACGGTCAGCCCTTTATATGTTTTTTCCATGTTATAGCGCCACCTAGTGTTCGATCGTTGCGATTTTTTTACTGTGACCTCAGATTGAACTCATTCACATGTGTACCAAGTTTGGTGAAGCTATCTCATTTCCTTATCGAGTTATAGCCATTTTAGTAAAATAGGCTCCTCCCACAATGTTAATTTTGCGCCCCCTAGCGACCGAAAATCGAAATTTCAACTTTTTTTCGATAATTATTAACATTCAGACTCCAAAGAACATTTCTGCACTGGTTTGGTTCCGATCGGACAAAAAACCAGGGACTAGTTCGCAAAAGTAGTTTTTTGACAAAATTCAAAATGGCGGAAAATCTATATTGGCGGAAATTAAATCGGAGATATACGTTTTTTTCGTCAGGTGACCAGCTTTCCAGTGATATAAGACACTTGAGTCTACGACTTACGGTCTAGGAGTTATGAGCAGTTTTGTGCAATTGGTTGCTATAGCGCCACCTATGGGCCAATCGGGCTCATAATTTGATAACCTCTCCTCGATTTTTGTACTACCTACTGGCCAAGTTTCAAGTCTCTAGCACTTACGGTTTGGGCTGCACGATGCGTTTTACGGCGGAAGAAAAATAATAATAATAATAATAATAATAAAAATCAGTACAAATACAATAGGTTTTCAGCACTTCGTGCTTGAACACCTAAAAATCCTTACAATTACAATAGGTTTTCAGCACTTTGTGCTTGAACACCTTATAATAAGCGACCTTTTTGGCGGTTATAGCGCCACCTATGGTCCGATCTCCATGAAACTTTGCATGCTTCCTCAGCATGTTAGGACACATATGCTCATCAATTTTGGTGAACTTCGGACTTTTTCTTCAGGATTTATAGGCTTTTGACTGCATTTTGCCCTGAACCATTTCCTAAATGACCCTGTTATAGCCAACCAAATGCAAATTTTCAACTTTTTTTCGATAATTATTGATCCTCTCACTCCAGAGAACATTTCTGCACCAGTTTGGTTCCGATCAGGCAAAAAACCAGGGACTAGTTTGCAAAAGTAGGTTTTGGACAAAATCGGCCATAAAATTTTTTCCGAGGCTCAAATCGCAAATCCGAGATATACATCTTGTTCGTCTTGAGCCAGGGATCACAGGGATGTGAAAATCTTGATTCTAGGTCAAACGGCTGAGGAGTTATAGCCATTTTAGTAAATCGTGTTGCTGTGGCGCCACCTATGGGCCAATCGGGCTCATACTTTGATAACCTCTCCTCGATTTTTGTACTACCATCTGGCAAAGTTTCAAGGCTCCAGCACTTACGGTTTGGGCTGCACGATGCGTTTTACGGCAGAAGAAAAATAATAATAAAAATCCTTACAATTACAATAGGTTTTCAGCACTTTGTGCTTGAACACCTAATAATAATAAAAATCAGTACAAATACAATAGGTTTTCAGCACTTCGTGCTTGAACACCTAATAATTACCATTGCACTGAATTGCCGTGCACTTCATATTTAAAATCTTAAATCTAAGACTATAACGTTACTGACTATACTGATCTCTTTATACAGCAAACGCGGTCGTTCTCGCTTGGCATTGGCAAGCAGTTGCCGCACAGACACCTCGTTATTCTCTTGATTTAAGCCTACGGGGCGCTCGGGTTCAAACTGAAAAGGCTCAGTGAACGGCAGACGTGTTAATCTCACTACTGTGAAAACTTACTGTAAAAAAAATCTGTAGAAATTACAGTATTACTGGCAGCTGCTTGCCAGTAACTTACTGTAGTTTTAAATTGATGTTATTTACTGGCAACAGTTTGTTCAAAGTTAAATGAACATTAAACATTAATAAGTCTTTATCTTTACAGAATAAAACGATACTCGGTTACTAACGTAACCTCGGTTCTCTCTAGAGAGGGAACGAGTATTGCGTAAGTTTAGCTTACGCTACGGGAAAGATTCATCTTCTCGAGATATTGAAGCCAAAAAATTATCCTTAATTTTGTATTCATTGTCAACGCAGTGCAGCAGCGAGCAGACCTAGAGCAGGCCAACTCGCGTGCTTATTGGCTGCCCTGCATGTATCTGCTGCAGCCTACCAGTGAGCCCCGCGTGACGTCACGCCCAATGAAGGGCGCTCGCGCCTTCACAGCGTCACAGCCCGCCAGTATGGGCGTGGCTTAGCGTATATAAGAAGGGGCTGTAGGCTGAATTCCCTGGTTTTTCGACAACTGAAGCGAAGTCGCTCGTGGCGTGAGCACGGCCGGTTACGCAATACTCGTTCCCTCTCTAGAGAGAACCGAGGTTATGTTAGTAACCGAGTATCGTTCTCTTATGAGAGGTTCTCTCGTATTGCGTAAGATCTTGTGAGAGTGATCTGAGCAGGAGGTCTGGGCAGAATACACCTCTCCTTTAAACCGACAACAGTTTAGCCTGCAAGGCAGGAACTTCCAGGTTATAAAACCTGACAAAGGTAGACGGGGAGCTCCAGCCCACCGCTACACATATGTCATGGATAGAAATTCCACTGGACCATGCCCACGAAGAGGCCACGCCTGATGCCCAGAGGGCATTGCAGACCTTTTGACGCGTAAGCGGCTGCTATAGCGTCCACTATCCATCTGGACAGGCTCTGTTTCGAGGAGGCGAGACCTTTGGTGCGCCCACCGAACGAAACAAACAGCTGTTCCGAACGCCTGAATGAGGCGGAGCGCGTAATGTAAAACCTCAGCGCTCTGACAGGGCAGAGGAGGTTCACATCACTTTCGCTGTCAGATGCTGGGAGAGCTGACAACGAGATAACTTGCGCTCTGAACGGAGTGCCCATCACTTTAGGAACGTAGCCATGTCTAGGTCTGAGCATGACTTTGGAGTCATTCGGCCCGAACTCAAGACACGACGCGCTGACAGACAGCGCAATGCAGGTCCCCCACACGCTTTACTGACGACAGTGCAGTCAGAAAGACGGTTTTCAGTGATAGATATTCCAACTTTCAACTTTCAAATAGATATTTCAGGGCCTCTAGGACCAGTGAAAGATCCCACATGGGAAACGACGGGGGGCGCGGTGGGTTCATCCTCCTAGCTCCTCTAAGGAAGCGGATGACCAACTCATGTCTTCCTAATGACTGGCCGTGCGTCGATTCTGCGAACGCTGCCACGGCCGCTACATATACTTTGAGCGTGGATGGGGACCTTCCCTTATCCAACAGCTCTTGTAGGAAGGAGAGCAGTTGCGCCACCCCGCATGTCCGCGGGTCCAGACCTCTGTCGGTGCACCATCCAGAGAACACCGACCATTTAGACGCGTAGAGCCTTCTCGTGGAAGGGGCTCTAGACTGCGTGATCGTGTTCATTACTCCTTCTGGCAGGGCAACGAGTACCCGTTGATCAACCATGCGTGCAGAGACCAGCGCTCTGGATGGGGATGCCAGATCGTGCCGCGAGCCTGAGAGAGGAGATCTGCCCTCACCGGAATCGGCCACGGAGCTGTATGTGACAGCCGTGACAGCTCCGGGAACCAAATCTGATTCTCCCAACGCGGGGCTATGAGGAGCACCGAGTGGCGCGTTTCCCTGATTCTCTTGATTACCTGTGGTAACAGAGAGACCGGAGGAAAAGCATATAGCCGGAGGCTGGGCCAAACCTGGGCCAGCGCGTCCTCGTCCTTCGAGAAGAACGTCGGGCATTGAGCGTTGTCTTTCGACGCAAATAGATCGACTTCCGCCCTGCCGAATAGGCGCCACAGTTTCTGGACCGTTTGGGGGTGCAGGGACCATTCCCCTCGGGGAACGTTGTCCCTGGACAGTTTGTCTGGGCCGTCGTTCAAATGGTCAGGCACGTGCGCCGCCCTCAGCGAGCGCAGGTGCAACTGGGACCAAATAAGGAGGCGTTCCGTCAGATTGCAGAGATTTCTGGATCTGACACCGCCCTGACGGTTTACATAGGATACCACAGACATGTTGTCCGAGCGGACGAGAACATGTTGGTCCTGTATGAACGGGAGGAAGCACTTCAGCGCATTCTCGACCGCTATCATCTCCAGACAGTTTATGTGAAAACACCTCTCCTGGTCTGACCACTGGCCGAAGACCGGTCTGCCCTCGAACAGCGCGCCCCAACCCCAGTTGGACGCGTCTGTCGAAATGACTTTCCGATAAAAGACGGTTCCCATCATCACTCCCAGCTGGTACCAGTCGGCCACTAACCAGGGCTGCAGAGCCGCTATGCAGGTCTGAGTCACTCTGATTTTCTGACCGCCAGAAACCCAAGCTCGGCGGGACGCGCGAGCATTCAGCCAGCGTTGGAGCGGGCGCATGCGCAGTAGGCCCAGCTGGAGCACCGCTGCAGCTGATGCCATACAACCCAACATCCTCTGAAAAGTTTTCAAAGGGAGAAAGCTGTCCTTCTGGAAAGACGCGGCTAGGTGGCGAACACGGAGCGCGCGCTGTGCCGATAGACGAGCCGACATGGTCACCGAGTCCAGTTCTATTCCTAAAAAGGAAATTGACTGGCTGGGTAGTAATGAGCTCTTGGTCCAGTTGACCGTGAGACCCAAGCTTTCCAGCTGACTGAGAAGCACTGTTCTGTGAGACAGCAGCTCCGTCTCTGACTGTGCCAAAATCAGCCAATCGTCCAGATAGTTCATTATCCGCAGCCCCTGACTTCTCAGGGGGGCGAGCGCCGCGTCCATGCACTTCGTAAATGTACGGGGTGCCAGAGACAGGCCGAACGGCCGGACGGTGTATTGATATACCTGACCGTCGAAGGCGAATCTCAAAAATTGCCTGTGACGGGGTATTATCTGAATCTGGAAATAGGCATCCTTCAGATCTAGAGAAATAAACCAGTCCCTCGGGCGAACGTGCGCGAGGATTTTCCTGGTCGTAAGCATTTTGAACGGTCTTTTCACTTTGTTCAAATGTCTCAGATCTAGGATAGGTCTGAAGGCTCCGTCCTTCTTGGGTACGAGAAAATAACGGCTGTAAAAGCCTGACTCGCTCAGAGAAGGCGGCACCTTTTCTATAGCCCCTTTGCACAGCAGCTTTGCTATTTCTGCGTGAAGTAGGTGTGCTACTTCCGCATTCACTATCGTCGCGGTCCGGGCTCGAAAGCGCGGGGGACGGCGAATGAATTGAAGTGTATAGCCCTGCTTTATTGTGCTCAGCACCCATTCTGAAATCCCCGGGATAGATTCCCACGCAACTATGTGAGCCGCTAGGGCGCGCGCGCTCTCTGTTCTGGGCAACGGCTGCTCGCTGAAAGCCGAAACCGGCTGATTTGTGTGAGATGTCCCAATCATAAGGGATGGGGAACCTTTTTTCCTCACTTTTTGACGCGCGAGTGGCGCTTTGGGCGGAAAAGCGTTCTGTAAGCGTGAGCGCGTTTGCGCGGGCACGAGACTTACACATGTATTTGACGTCCCGATCAAAATGGATGGGGAGCGTCTTATTAACGCCCTGCGTTTCATGATAGCACTTAAACGCGCGGGCGGCGCCCGGGGGGAGGTTTGTGTTAGTAAGCGTGAACGCTCTCTGGCGGGCACGGGACTTGCATTCATAACCTGCTGTCTTGACCATGTAACAGAGCGGGCAGATAGTGGGCACAACCCTGTGGACACATTTCTTACATTCAACACTCGAGCGGCTTTTCTGCGCTTTATGAGAGCGCTCTCTGTTACAGTCAACGCGGCCATGGCTCGTCCGATAGCTTGAGCTGCGGTTTTGGTGGCGCGGAGAGAGAGATCCGTCGCGCTTCTCAGATCTGTAACCGCAGCTGGATCCCGGCCCTTCTCGTCCCATTCACGGAGGAGGTCGGCTTGCAGGATCTGTAACACAGCCATGGAGTGGAGAGCAGACGCGGCCTGGCCGGAGGCGGCATATGCGCGGCCGACCAAGGCGGACGTGGCTCTGCAGGCTTTAGACGGGAGGGCTGACCGAGACCTCCATCTCGCGGAGGGAGGGCAAAGGTGCGCTGCGACCGTCTCTTCCACAGGGGGAATAGCCGTGTACCCTTTCTCGGCGGCGCCGTCCACTTGGGAGAGCGACGCGGAGGCCTGGGACTAAAGTCTCGAGGAGAATGGTGCATTCCAGGACTTCGTCAGCTCCGTATGAAGTTCGGGCGGGAATGGAGCGGGCCTGCTCGTTGAAGCTGCACGGCGGTGACTTTGAAGGAAACAGCCGTCGAGCCTGTTCGGCGCGGGTTCCTTCGGCAGTGACCACTCGAGCCCGAGGCGGTCGACGGCCTGCGTTAGCAGGCGCATAAGTTCCGCGTCAGCTCCGGCGCGGGAACGGCTGGATTCCTGGATCGACGAGGAGCCGGAGTGAAGCGACCATTCCTCGCTGTCCGATGCCAGGATGGAGCAGCAGTCTCTCGTGGCGTGTTCCTCGGCCTCCTCCTCAGACGCGACGGCAGTGAGGCTCGTGAGCGGCAGCTGCGCGTCGGGGAGGGGAGGCGGGGAGGGCGAAAGCGGGGCTCGAGGGAGATCCTCCGGCTAGCGCGTCGCTGAGGCCACGGGCTCCGGCTGCCTCAGGGAACGGCGCTTCTTCCTGCGCGGTCCCCCGGAGGGCGGAGCGGCTGCATCCGGGTTGAAGACTTCGAGTCGAGCCCGTAGGGTTCGACAGCGGAAGCGCTTCGCAGAACTCGCAGCCCCCGGACGCGAGGGCGAGCTCTGCATGTTCCAGGCCCAGGCAGAGAGCGCAAATCACGTTGTGGTCTCCAACGCTGAGCGGGGCTCTGCACGAGCCGCAGGAAGTGCGAGGCATCTTTAAAAAGACGCTCGCGCTCTTTTAGAAATAGCTTTTTTTAGAAAATGCAATGTAAAAGGATACGTTGCCGGATAGCGTAGCACGCACGGATGGCTGAAGGTGGCGAAGACGGCCGGCTTCCTCAGCGCTGTCCTAAGCTGGCTGTTCGCTGTTCGACGGCGGCGGTGGCTTCTCTCTGATCCAGTGATGCGGAGAGCTCGCTGAAGAGTCGAAAAATCAGGGAATTCAGCCTACAGCCCCTTCTTATATACGCTAAGCCACGCCCATACTGGCGGGCTGTGACGCTGTGAAGGCGCGAGCGCCCTTCATTGGGCGTGACGTCACGCGGGGCTCACTGGTAGGCTGCAGCAGATGCATGCAGGGCAGCCAATAAGCACGCGAGTTGGCCTGCTCTAGGTCTGCTAGCTGCTGCACTGCGTTGACAATGAATACAAAATTAAGGATAATTTTTTGGCTTCAATATCTCGAGAAGATGAATCTTTCCCGTAGCGTAAGCTAAACTTACGCAATACGAGAGAACCTCTCGTAAGAGAACTAAAATAACAGCCTCATGCAAAGCATTCTGGGAACCAAAATATGAAGGAAAAAAAAAAACAGAAAAAGGTTGATGAAGATTTCTGGTCCCCAGAATGCTTTGGATTAGATTGTTATTTTATCATTTTATTCTGTAAAGACAAAGACTTGTTAATGTTTAATGTTCATTTAACTTTGAACAAACTGTTGCCAGTAAATATACATCAATTTAAATCTACAGTAAGTTACTGGCAAACAGCTGCATAACTACAGCAATTTTTTTACAGTGGCCGGTACGTTGGAAAAACAATATATGAAGCGGCTACAGCGGCTAGGCTCAACCGACTACAACCTTTACACATCACTACCCAGAATGCATTGAGACGTAAATAACTATGGCGGCCTACGAGTGAACGGATTTTCGTCTTTTTTTAATGAAATCAAAAACATTTGGAGTGTTTTTGTATCACCTTTTTATAGCTGACGCCCACGTTAATCTTATAAGGCCAACATGCAACACTAGTCGGGGTTCACTTTAAAAAAGTGCATTTTGTAATCATGTAAAATTAAAATTTTTATAAAGCATATAAAGTTTAAATAATATTTTGTCATGCTTTAATTGTACTATTTTGATGTATTGACTAACATACTAAAGGACATGTTTTAATTGTTACGGTAACACTTTACAATATGGGTGCACTAATATGCATTAATTCATGTTTAACTAATGCACAGATAATCATGAGTTAATGTATGACTCATGAATAACTAAACCATTAATTAATTATTACTGCATCAGCAACTAATAAAGAGTCTATATGATTAATAGATTATGTAATACATGAATTGCTATTAATTCAATGTGTCATTGTGTATTAATTCCTTAATAACATATTTTATTAACTAATAGTGTAAATTAATGTGTTAATTAATTACCACAATTAGTCAACGCTATGCACTTCAACTTCCAGTTGTCTGCTTTAATTAATCATTAGCTAATGATTTGCAAAGGTATCATTATGTTATGACTTTACTTGTTGAGGCACATGACTATTAACTAATTGTTAAGTAATATGTCATTTTGGTTTTGACATCCACACAATGGATTTCAATTTCCCGCCTTCTACAACCGGGATTCCACTATGCAGATGAACCGCCCCATCCAACAGTTCATGGCACAGGAGTGTGTCAGGTTAAGCTTGAGCTCTAGGATTTAAAGGAAGAACACTGAGAATATGCGGCCGGGCTCTGCTACGTCATAACACTGTGTCTAGACCAGACAAAGAAACTAGAACCCATTATAATCAGTGATACAACACTGGATGCGACACAATGCTCCAAAACACAACAAAACCCCGACAGTAAACTGATGCCACTCTATTTCTGACGTACTCCGAGCTCTTGCGCTACTTCTGTTATGAAGGACAAATGGACTTGCAATGGTCTGTCAAGTCCAGTGTAGACAGCTGTAATGGTCTCGTCCAGTTTAAACACGGTGTAACAGCTTCAGTATTTCAGATTCTGGTGTGCTGATATTTGTGTGCGGCCCAACTTACCCATCCTTCAAACACTCTCTGACATTACACTCACTGCATGTGCAACTGCCCCACAGACCTTTAGTGGGGATGACAACCCATAACCATAATGACATATTACTTAACAATTAGTTAATAGTCATGTGCCTCAACAAGTAAAGTCATAACATAATGATACCTTTGCAAATCATTAGCTAATGATTAATTAAAGCAGACAAGGAAGTTGAAGTGCATAGCGTTGACTATTTGTGGTAATTAACACATTAATTTACACTATTAGTTAATAAAATTAACTAATAGTGTAATAGTGATCCACAACTGCCAGTGAGCACAACCAACAGAACCTACAAACCTCGTCAGCGCCTGCCACCCCGTCTCCCGCACCAGCGCCTGTGCTGCAGACTGCCGCGAGCCCTCGTCTCACACTACCTGAAAAGTTTGACGGGAACCCAGGCAAGTGCAAGGGCTTCATTCTTCAATGCTCTCTGTTTTTGAACCAACAGCCCTCACCTCACCCAACGGATGCCAGTAAAATCTCCTTCGTCTCCTCTCTGCTTACTGGCCGTACTCTGGACTGGATCACGGTTGTGTGGAGAACGGATGGCTCTGCGTTTCGTTCATATGACGAGTTTCTTCGGGACTTCCAAGCAGTTTTCGAGTATTCCAAAGGAGAAAAGGGGGCGGAGGATCTTCTGCTGGAACTCACACAGGGACGGACTTCTGCCGCTGAGTATGCACTTGAATTCCGTACGTTAGCTGCTCAGACTAACTGGACTGATGACTCTCTGAAAGTTATTGGGTAACGCTTCCTTTTACAGTCCTGTTACCCATGTACATATGTACTTATTATAGTAATTACAATTACTGGGTAATAACTGGGTACTAACCCTGAACCTACCCCTAAACCTACCCCTAACCCATGTACTTACCTTATATTAGCCAGTACTTTCTAGGTAAGTACACTGTAAGTACACATAAGTACTGTACTGTAAAAGGAAGCGTTACCGGTTATTTTTCAGCGGGGTCTGAGTCACGAGTTACAGGCGGAACTGGCCTGCCGCGACGAGGGAAAGGATTTCAACCAGTTCGTCCATCTCGCCATCCAGATCGATAATCTGATGCGCTCGCGCCGTCCTGGCCGCCGTATAGCAACCTCCTCACGCAACTGCCCCGGTATTAGTCACGTGACTACCGACTCCAGCGAACCCATGCAAATTAACGCCTCCCGGCTCACTGAAGAGGAAAAGGAACGACGTAGGTCCCAAAGGCTGTGCTTATACTGCGGTGAAGCTGGTAATTTCCGTCAAGCCTGTCCTCAACGACCTCCACCCAGGGACAAAGCTTCGGTGAGTCTGACCCTTGACTGTTTGAACCCTCATTCATGTATTACTGTTCCCATTGAATTTACTTTTAACGGCATCTGCTTTGATAGATTCTGGTGCAGCTGGGAATTTCATGTCTCACGATTTTGCTATTCACCACAAGATGGCTCTAATTCCTTGCATTTCTAACCTTTCTGTCGAGGCTGTCGACGGGCGACCGCTAGGCTCTGGCCGCGTCACTCATCTATCTCAGAATTTGCGCATGCGCACTGGTGTATTACACTGTGAGACGATACAATTTTACATAATTCAAGCTCCTCATACTCCCGTTATTCTGGGATTACCCCGGCTCCGTAAGCACGATTCGCTTCTGCAATGGACATCCGGTCAGATCGTTCGCTGGGGAAAGAACTGTTCTTCCAACTACCTGTGTACTGTCCAGCCCCTAACCATACGAAGTATCGTAGAGCTCCCAGATGACACCGTAATGAATTGTCTGCCCTCCGTGTACCACAATCTGGCTGAGGCCTTCAGCAAATCCAAAGCTACCAAGTTACCTCCCCATCGTGCGTATGATTGCGCAATCGACCTCTTACCAGGCTCCACGCCACCCAGGGGGTGTGTTTTTTCTGCTGTTCCAACCCGAGACCAAAGCCATGCAAAAATATATCGAGGAGGAGCTCGCCAAAGGGTTTATTCGTCCTTCCACCTCTCCAGCTTCAGCCGGCTTCTTCTTCGTCCAAAAGAAGGATGGAGGACTCCGCCCGTGTATCGATTACAGAGCGCTCAATGACTGCACGGTCAAGTTCCGTTATCCACTCCCCTTGGTGCCCGCTGCTTTGGAGCTTCTTCGTACAGCGAGATATTATACCAAACTGGATCTGCGATGCGCTTACAACCTGGTCCGTATCCGTGATGGAGATGAGTGGAAGACAGCCTTTTCTACGTGCACTGGGCACTATGAGTACCTGGTTATGCCTTTTGGGCTTTCAAACAGTCCAGCTGTTTTCCAGTCCTTTATTAATGATGTGTTCCGGGACATGCTCCAACGCCACGTCATCGTCTACATTGACGACATTCTCATTTACTCAGAGTCACTAGAAGACCACATTCAGCACGTCCGGGCGGTTCTCCAGAGGCTCATCCAGCATCAGGCAAGGTCAAGGCGGTGGTGGATTGGCCCCGGCCCACTACGTTGAAGGAGTTACAACGCTTCCTCGGGTTTGCGAACTTCTATCGCCGTTTCATCAGAGGATTCAGCATAGTGGCGGCACCCTTGACTGCACTGGTTCGTAAAGGCACCTCACGTCTACCCTGGAATGAAGAGGCTACACAGGCCTTTAGTCTTCTCAAGCAAGCTTTCACTTCAGCTCCCATTCTGCGGCATCCTGATCCAGAATCACCCTTTGTTGTGGAGGTGGATGCTTCGAATACCGGCCTGGGCGCAGTGTTGTCACAGCATTAGGGAACACCTCCCAAGTTATACCCCTGCGCTTTTTACTCCAGGAATCTCAAGTCAGCGGAAAGAAATTATGACATGGGTGACCGTGAGTTACTGGCCATGAAGGCCGCGTTGGAGGAATGGAGGCACTTTTCGTTGTCCTCAGCATGAAAATCTGGAGTATCTCCGCACGGCTAAGAGGCTGAACCCCCGTCAGGCCAGATGGTCCTTGTTCTTCTCTCGTTTACAATTTTCTGTTACCTACCGTCCGGGCTCCAAAAACACCAAGGCAGACTCCTTGTCTCGCCAGTTCGACTCTGAGGGTACCATCCGGACTCCAGAAACCATCCTTAGCTCTGATTTGGTTATCAGGCCCGTTCAGTGGGATATCGAGACCGAACTCGAGCTGGCCAACGCCAACACTGAGATCCCTCCAGACTGTCCTCCTGGGAGAATCCATGTTTCCGAAGCCCTCCGTGAAAAGGTGTTGAAACAGGTCCATGCCCTTCCCAGTTCAGGACAACCAGGCATCACAGCCACCATTCATGTCCTACAGAACCGCTTTTGGAGGTCAACATTGTCTCTGGACGCCAGCCGGTTCGTACAGCACTGCCAAACCTGCAACATCCAGAAGTAATCCCGTCTCTTGCCAGCCGGTTTACCTCATCCACTACCCATTCCACAGCGACCTTGGTCCCATATAGCCATCGATTTTATTACGGATCTACCACCCTCCGACGGACACACCACCATTCTAACTGTAGTTGACCGCTTTTCTAAGGCATGTCGCCTCATTCCTCTCAGTAAGCTCCCCACAGCCCTGCAGACCGCGGAGCATCCCTGCAATCTGGTATTCCGGTTCTATGGTTTACCCGAGGACATCGTCTCGGACAGGGGTCCCCAGTTCACCTCTCGTGTTTGGGCTGCATTCTTCCAAAAGTTGCAAGTTAACGTGAGCCTCACCTCCGGCTACCATCCGCAGGCTAATGGTCAGGTCGAACGCCTCAATCAAGAGATCTCTCGCTTCCTCCGATCCTACTGCCAACTCCATCAAGGGAACTGGAGCCGGTACCTGATGTGGGCAGAGTATGCTCAAAATTCCATCCTTAAGCACTCCACAAGCTTAACTCCCTTTCAATGCGTCCTCGGTTTCCAACCACCCCTGTTTCCGTGGTCCAGTGAGCCCACTAATGTCCCTGCAGTAAACGACTGGCTGAGTCGAAGTGAGGAAACCTGGAACCTGGCTCACACTCACCTCCAGCGGGCCGTCAATCGTGGCAAAGGGCAGGCTGACAGTTATCGCCGTCCCAACCCAGAGTATCAGCTAGGTCAATGGGTATGGTTGTCTACTCGGAACCTTCGTCTTGGGCTCCCAAGCAAAAAGCTCAGTCCCAGGTTTATGGGTCCATATAAAATCATCCGCCGGATAAATCCTGTATCCTTTCGCCTTGCTCTGCCCAGACATCTACGCATCACCCCTATGTTCCATGTCTCGTTGCTCAAACCTGCCACACCCCCCTCCGAGGAGCAGCCTGCCTCTTGACCTCCAGCCCGTCACGGATTCTGATTCTCTGCCGCCTGCCTCAACCCTAAGCCTGTCCCTGGATACTGAAGGTTCGCTGCCAGCCCTCGACCTCCTGCCCGGTTCGACTCACGTCTCAGCCTGCCTCCTATTATTATTATTATTATTATCCTGAGTTACCTTTTGTCTGACTTTTCTGTTTAATAAATTCGTTGCATATGGATCAGTCTCGTCCCACTGAGTCATTACACGTTACCTCTGGGCTAATATTTTAAATGATACGAATTGGTTGTTTTCAAATAAGTGATGGAGATGAATGATTCCTTTTTGTTGCCAAGATGGAAAATGTATCGGTTTATTGCATAATTGAAAATCAGGGTTGAACCAGATGGGGGTGTGTCTACATGATATTAGTGGTGAATTGTTCATTTTGTTTTCATTCCACCAGGCTGTCAGAGTTGATGCAATTGTAATATTATTAAAATAGAGCATTTTCTTAATTGATTTTGGTAGAAAGGCAAGAATATATAAAAAATATATTAAGTTACATTTTAACTTAATATATTTTGAAAGTACTTAAGTTGCAACTTCATCATTACAAATGTGTAATTACACATAGTTACAGTACCTGTCAAAAGCTTGGAAACATTACATTTTTACATTACAAGTCTCTTCTGCTCACCAAGGCTGCATTTATATCATTTAAAATACAGTAAAAACAGTAATATTGTGACATATTATTACATATCAAAATAACTGTTTCTATTTGAATAATTGTAAAATGTAATTTATTCCTGTGATGTCAAAGCTGAATTTTCAGCATCAATACTCCAGTCTTCAGTATAACATTTCCTTCAGAAATCATTGCTGATTTTCTGCTGAGGTAACATTTCGTATTATTATTACCAATGTTGAAAACAGTTGTGCTGCTTCATATTTTTGTGGAAATTGTGATACTTTTTTCCGGATTCTTTGATGAATAGAAAGTTCAATGAACAGCATTAAATCAAATAGAAATCTTTTGTAACATTATACATGTCTTCACTGTCTCTTCTGATAGATTTAATGCATCCTTGTTGAATAAAAGTATTAATTTCTCACTTTGTTTAACCTTACCACAAATGTTTGAATGGTATTATTGCTTCCACAGAAATACGTAAAATGTTTAGTAATGTTTCCAAACTTTTGACAGGTACAGTAAATACATGAAATACAACATACAAGTTTCAATATAAATTTCAAGTATATTTTAGTTTACCAGAAATGCGAGTCAGTACTGTACATTCAGTACTGAACTTTAAGCAGAGCTTAAAGTTCTGCTGTGCACTTTAAGCTCAAAATACAACATAATAACTATTCAATTACATATAACAATGTGCTACTTAAACACTCTTAATTGCTTTAAATGTAAATGTAATAATACATTTTCAGTTACATTTTCAGGCCCAAAAAATTACATTACATGGTTCGATTGAATCAAACTCTAGTTCGTTTCCCCCCTTGGTGCGGACCTTTTGGGCAGGTGTGAATACAGCAATCGAACTCGGATGCGGACCAAACAACCGAACCGAGACCCAGCTGAAGAGGTGGTCTCGGTACGGTTCCAAACGAACTCTGGTACGGTTCGTTTACGGTGTGAACATGAACCGACCCAATTGCAAGAAAGCACTGCGCCTTTGAGTTAACAGGCTTCCGTAGTCGGAGATTTTGGCATAATGGTTTGTGTTATTGTTGTTCAAGTGCGAAAGAGAATTCCATTCCGGCGCGCTGTCTGGCCACACGATACTGTTGCGCGTCTTTCTTCGCGTCGTGTGTGCATCATTGGAATGGAATGAATGAATGAGTGTGTGCATCAGGACATTCACATACAGAGCGTTCTCTTTAGTTTAATCACGCATAGATGCAAAAAAAGCTTTTGCTGTTTTATATAATGTAACGATAGTTACAATACAAGGATGCTGCGTTAAACTGGACAAACTTAATCGCAAGCGTTAACATTGACAGCACTTGTTAGCAGTATATACAATAAGAATCTCATTATTTGAATGTGTGAACATAGCCCCTCTCTATGAATGAAAACTTTATACCTTATCCGTCTTCTGCGCAGTTTCTTCATATTGCGTTTGTACAGAATAACACAAAATTAGTAAAATAACAAATATTGCAGTACGAAATATCTCCATGCTGAGCCTTTTTTGCACTTCCTGATTTCCCTACTTGAGAATCTTTGTCCAATGAATGGACAACCTCAGCACACGTGTGGTTTTGTTCACAAATTTTGGTTCACTTGCAAAAAAGAGCAGTGTGAAAGCGAACCATACCAAAAAAAAAAAAAAAAAAATTTGGTCCAGACCAAAGCAAGTGAACTATCGGACTTTCCTGGTGTGAATACACCCTAAGTGTCCACTTAAGTATATCCTTTTTTATTACATATGTATACTATTTATGTAATAGCTATTTTTAAAAGTATTAAAGTCTTTTTTTCACAAAGGTATTTTGGAATCATGAAAATGAGTCGTTTAATTTGTATTTTAATTAACAAAAATCTTTCCATTTAGTTATGTTAGTAGTTGTTAACAACAAAAGCACTGATTTTTCCATGGAAATTTGTAAGGGGTTTTGTTTTGCTGTCTACAAAGTTGGGCTTCAAAACATCTATAATTATTTGTATAATTATTTTTTATATATATATACTTACAGTTCATGGCAACATGACAATATCCCTGGTTGTGCTGATTCAAAGGTTTTGAGAATTTAGACAAACAAGGTTTCCAAGTACAGCTCATGATGACTGATAATGACATAGGATATTGAAACATGTCAAACATGCCAATACTTAATGGCCTGGTTTCACAAACAGGGTTTCGATTAAGCCAGGATTAGTCCTCCGTTCAATTAGGACATATAGCTTTTATAAACATTTCTTAGATAAAAGCATTACTGCTGTGCATCTTGAGACAGAACGATGGCACTGACATAAAGATTTGTCAGTGCAAGTTGCTTTCAGTCAAACATGTATTTTGATCTGGGAGTATCTTAAGCCTTGTCTGTGAAACCAGGGGAAATACTCCTACAAAGTAACACATATATATTTGCCACTGAAGCAATGACCAAAGCTGCTGGCCCTGCCATGGCCATGTTTTCTGCAGACCACACAGGACTTTGTGTTTATTTGAGCTTTTAACCCCAGGCTGAAGAACAGATGTAACCTCCTCCTGGCTGCTGACACGCTTCACATTCAAAGGGCTGTAGTTTGTTAGACTGTCACAACATATTCCCCTATGGTACATTTCAAGTCATAATACAAGATCCCAGAAGCCAGTCATCTCAAACAGGCAGATGATTGGACTAAAGTTGGTTTCATGCATAAACATATACAGTACCTGTACTGTATATACAATCCATGTGAATCCAAATGCAATCCATGGTCTTACAGCCATTGATATACATTTACATGCATTGGTCAAACATCAATCAATCAATCCATTTTTATGCTACCGTTCAAATGTTTGGTGTCGATTTGGGGATTCGACACAAAGACTGAATTTATTTGATCTAATACAGTAAAAACAGTAATATTGTGAAATGTTATTACAATTTAAAATAACTATCTTCTTTTTGAATAAATTTTCAAATGTAATTTATTCATCGTTACTCCAGTCTTTAGTGTCACACGATCCTTCAGAAATCCTTCTAATATGCTGATTTGGTGATCAAGAAACAATTATTATTATAAATTTTGAAAACAATTGTGCTGCCTTTGGAGACGGCTTATGGCAGATAAATGAACATTCAATTCACGGGCAACAGCTCTGGTGGACATTCCTGCAGTCAGCATGCCAATTGCACACTCCCACAAAACTTGCGACATCTGTGGCATTGTGGTGTGTGATAAAACTGAACATTTTGATTACATGTTTTGAAACATAGCCTTTGATTATGGCCAGCCTAAGGCACACCTGTGCAGTAATCATACTGTCTAATCAGCATCTTGATATGCCACACCTGTGAGGTGAATGGATTATCTCGGCAAAGGAGAAGTGCTCACTAACACAGATTTAGACAGATTTGTGAACAATATTTGAGAGAAATAGGCCTTTTGTGTACATAGAAAAAGTCTTAGATCTGTGAGTTCAGCTCATGAAAAATGGGGACAAAAACAAAAGTGTTGCGTTTATAATTTTGTTCAGTGTATTTTTGTTAAAACTGTGATACATTTTTTGGATTCTTTAATGGATGAATGTTCAAAAGAACAGAATTTAATTGCAAAAGAAATATTTTGTAACATTATAAAAGCCTTTGCTATCACTTTTTAATGAGTCGTTGCTGAATAATAGTAATTTCTTTAAAATAAAATAAATAAAAACTTTTACATCTACTGAAATCCCCGATGTTATACATATACATAAAAAACATACATACACATTTATTTTATTTTATTTTGTCTGTGTAATATTTCATCTAATTATAAAAGTCTGCCACACATCACAAATCTGTTTACTTTTTCAGCCCCTGGAAATTTTTAGATTACAGAAGAAAAAATTGATTTTGAATGGCTTTTTATGTCTAAACACCTTTTAGGGCCACATAAATATACAGGGAGAGAGAGAGCGAGTGAGAAATTGTGTGTGTGTATGTGAACCCAAACTTTAAAAACCTTAATAAATGTATTTCTCTAACCTCAACTGAAGGTGACATTAATCATTTTCTTTAGTTAGAACTTCCATTCCACCTTGAGAGCACCTCACCCGTTTTTATCAATATTAATGGTTCCCTCTCCTTACTTAGCCAAAGCTATTTCACACTTGGTTAGCTAGACCATGAGAAGTGTCTCAGGGGCGGTATATTTAGCTGGCTTCCTAAATATTTTTTCGAGATCCCTAATCACGGCAGCAAACCTGCCATTTGTGCTAACAAAAAATCTCACACAAGTCATTTATTTTCCCCGAATGGAGTAAATTCTCAGTTCATACATGCTGCTAAGACCTTTAGAAAGTGCTTTGAGAATTCTAATTGGAAAGTGTTCAATAATGCACACGCTTCCAAGTCCGAAGGACCTGTCATCCAGTATTTCTCTGTCTGAAGATGAACAGCACTGCCGATGTCAGAAGGAAGAAAGGTGTCGATGGTTCTTACAGCCAAGTACACACATACACCCACGCACTTGTTTATCAACCGCTTAATGGATTGCACAAGGTCACTTGGCTAATTGGCTGACCTGTGTACATTAGATACCATTGAAATTCATTTGAAATTGGAATTAGCATAAAGAAACAATTTGCAAATGTAAATGAAAACATGACATGCTGAGGTGTTTTTATGTACTATTTGTGATTATATTGATTGATCAATTCGATTCAACTTTCGAATACATAGGCAGGCCTAAGTTCAAAGCATTCCATTATTTGAAATGAGAAATGTGGCTTTCCTATGTCCCATAAGGTCTCTGTTGGGACAATGTGTTTTCACTTCCCGCGCAGACGACCCTTAGCTGTCCTCCTCCTCAGTCTCCTGCATGCTGCCAGCAGCTACGCCTTCACAATTCAATTCCCATCTCTAAATGAACCGTTCAGACTCACTGCCTGGGCTCTGACCTTGAATTGCTGAATATAACCAGGAAGGGCATATTTCTCTTCCCAGTATCAATGCACCTCGGATCCAGAACAACCGATGCATATGTGCTTACAAGACTTTGAAATGAATGATAACCTTCATATAGGCTCATGCAAAATTAAAACTGGGTTAGTGATCGTTTGGTGCTAATAATTCAATTTATGAAGTTTCATTGTAGCTATCTGCCATACTGCGTACGCCACACGAATGTACAGCTGGCTAATCGGAGGTCTGTATAAAATGTGTGTAATGCGTTTGAACTTGTTTTGAGGATGGCACTCTTGATCGAGGATCTTGCTGCGAGTCTGTAGAAAGCGTCATTTTTGCTGAGAGTGGCAAAATAAAAAGGTGTGTGGAATGGCCTAATATGGACATGGTTTGGGTGTGTTTTAATGCAAATTACTTACCTGAGGCACGTGGTCGCTCATGTAGAATACTCCGAATTCATCAACATTAGAGGTTAAAGGGGTCATGACCTGCATTGTTTTACTGTTTTATAATGTTTCCTGTGGTGTGCCTTTATAATTTTAGTATGATTTTTTACATCAAAATTCAATGATTTCAATGCTCTGTTTGAAGAGACATGTCTGCTGTGAGACTTCAGTGTAAACGCCCACTGCTGAGATTGGCCGAAATCTTTGCATATGACAATTGGAATTCTCTCAAAAACTTTTAGCACGCTTAAACTTTTATTACAGCTCTCAAGGTTAACTAATCGAGTAAAGTGTTGATGCATGTGATTTAAGTGTTGATCTATGGCATTATAATTATATCGTGCCATGAAAGGTTGCAGCGCATTGTTGTCAGGGTTTGGGTGGTGAAAGTAGTGAGGACTTTGTAATTTATAATGTAATTAAATTTATAATGAGGAGTTGATGGGTTTTTAATGATAATAAAATAAAACAGACAACAAAAACTACCCCGAGGGGGATGACTCGGCTTGACAGTGTACATACGACATACATACGACGAACCAGCACTGGACTGAAGACACAAGGAGAATAAATAGGGAGAGCAAACAAAGCAGGTAACGAGGGAGGACAGGTGAGGCAAATGAATCAATAATCAGGTAACAAGATGGGCGGGGTTAGACAATCGACAGGAGAGCACATGGCACAAGGACACACACATGCCAAGCCATGTGGTCACACCAAACATGACTAGAACACAAGCACATGGCCAGAAAAACAAATCACCAGCCATGTGCTCACACAAAACAAGACATGAACACGCAGCCAATGAGAACACTCATAAGCCACGTGTTCAGACAGAACATGACAACATGAAAGCACACAGCTAGTTTTAAACACAAGCTGTGTGTTAATATGAATAGTGTATGCAATTACAGTTGTGATCTAAATTATTCAACCCCCACTGCAAATCAGGTTTATTGGCAATGAACAAATCAAACAAAAGTAATTGTAATAGCTCAACAAAATAAATGTTTTAATGACTTCAGCAGTCTCAAAATGATCAATTTTGAAACCACTCCAGTGGCATCATGGGATAGTAAAGTGTCCACCAGACGCACACTTCAGAAACTCGATGCTATGAACACAAATGCTATGAATTCGGACATACTGCTATTTTCACATACTGTTTTTCACCTATTAAATCCACCTTATTTTTAATAACGTAAGTGCAGTGAATTGTGAATTGAATGCGCATGGCGTCAGCCGCTTCCAAGTTATTTTAGGTACAAAACAGCTTGTTATGCTGCTTGATATTGCAAACTGATATTTATTTCCATATTATTTTAATGTAGCCTATTGTTGTAATTATAAAAACTGGTTTGTAGTGGATATAGTTTTACCATTTTCTGCACTTTGTTATTCTTCTAGTTATTGACCCATATCAGCTATTAATTAAATGAGTCTCATACACAGAAAATAGCTCGGATTATCTGTCTGTTTGAGATTTTATAATACATTGACTTCCATTGAATGGACACACACACACACACACACTTCCATTGAATGGACACACACACACACACACAAAGACATTTCTCAAAATATCTTATTTTGTGTTTCACAGAAGAAATAAGGTTTGGAACAACCCGAGGATGAGTGAATGATGACAATTCATTTGTGGGTGATTGGTTTAATTGTTACCTCTATTTTAAGTGTGTAGCATAATATTTGTGAGGAATCAGTGATGGAGGACATTTACTGTATTAGACAGTACTGTACACTAGACACCAACATTATGAAACCAGCAGAATTGCAAGAGTCCATGATAAAACCAGATAAATACTATTATCCCGGTGCATGTTTTATTGTTTAGTTTTTGCCATCAGCTTCCTATTTATATTTAAGATATATGCTTCTGTTGTCCAGCAACGCATGAAATCGAGTTTGCTAGAATAAGCATTCAGTCCAAAGAAATTAAATTTGACTGAAGCATTTGATGCAGAGTGTATGCAATGTATAATATCATTAGAAACTAACCTAAAGAGAAAGAGGGTATTACATAAACATACACGACCAGACAACATTAGTGGTAGTCACAAGAGTAACTCAATTCTGAAATTGTTAGATTTTTAGTCCATATGATTGCCAAGCATATAACACATCACCCCCAACACTGTGCAAAAACATCTGGGTCTTTTTCGATGGTGCTGAGTCCTTCTGCTCTGAGTCACACAGTCAAGCCAGTGGAGCGTAACTGTAAGGATTTGCCCTTAAACCAGCAATGTTCCTAGACAGTCATCATGTCTTTAGACGGCTCATGCAGTAGCAAAGCTCTTTCCAGTCACTGCACAATAGGATGATGGCATCTGCAATCTCCGTTTAAAAGGGTTGTTATAGGTAAATACATCAAAACATATGCTACAAAAGACCAGATAAGACTCAGTTTGCTATTTCTCTAAATGATTCTTAATTTAAAGGAAAAAACCGATTCAAATTTACTCAACTTCATTACACTCCGAGCACAAAAAGATAATTTTGAAGAATCTTTACATAGTGAGTGCTGCTTGTAGTGCAGAACTGGTGCACTTAACCTTTTAAATTAATGATATTATGCCAACCCTAGTATTTTACCGATTCCTCAGCTCTATGTGAGACTGACTGACGCTCAGAGGAGTTTTTGCCAGAAAACATCTTTGACACATAAATAATGTTTAAAGTTAAACAAACAGCGGTCCTGCCCTGGGACCCGGCCCTCGAGTGGTACAGAAGCAAACAGAAATATTCAACTTCCTGCAGATGCTGTGTATTTATTAAAGGTCAGTGTGACGTTGAGTCATTTTAAAGGCTGAAATAATATTAGTGTTTTCTTCTACATTTGAGTGCTCAAGCAACAGGTTTCTTTAGCTTTTCCTGGTAATTATAAATCAAGTGAATCAGCTTGCAAGGCATTTTAAATACGATCACAGAACATTTTGCTGCTGCTAACTGCAAATACAATGAAATAAATGATTAGTGAAATAATTAATGAAACATGAATGTCATGATCTGAGTTGTGTAATAAGTCGTAGTTTATGCTATAAAGAGATGTTGTTTATAAGATCGATGGATGTTAACTTTTTTTTTGTGAGGTGAAGTCACATGATAAACCTTTGTCATTTAAATGTAAATTTCTAATCTACATATCTGCAAAATTATATTATGTTGCTTATTGCATGTTTTGCTACACTTTCAAAGTGAAACGTCCAGTGAGTGGTGCTAAAAGCGTGTTCAGTTTTATACAAAACAGATGAATATGAATCTGGCAATGTTTTATTACCTTTTTTGTAAGTATCACAGCAGTTCGTTAATGAAATGCCCAATGAGTGGCGCTAAAAGTTTAATGCTCGATCGTGTTTGAAAAAAACGTACCACCTACACTAAGCACTAATATAACCGATAGTGTTAATGAAAGCAAACGTGAGATCAAATGCATTTGCTGAAACCACATCCATGCCACTTTAGCTTGCTGCTTCAAGTCTTTGAGCTCTTTTATCATGACTCATGTTTCACAGGACTCGTACCCAATCATCTTCATGGCAACTCAGTGCTGTACCAGATGAGCTACCGAGCAACTTTACATCATCAGAAAAGCCATACATATGAAGGTGGTTATGTGATGCAAACACCAAAATGTATTAGTTTACAAATCATGCAAATCATATTGAGCAAGGAACCGCATGAGAATAAGAGTATTAATCGAAAATATGCTACGTAATCTGTCATTTGTGTGAAAAAGAAATAAAAGTTGTTGGTGTTTTACCAAGTTTCACACATGTCCTAAAAATTGAAGCTAAAACATTTTACTCGCCTAGTGTAGGTCATAAACCCCGCCCTCTCCATGTAATCAAATGGGACGTGTGCCAAATCAAATTACACTTAGAGGCCGTTTACATGACACCGTTTAAAACTAAAAACAGAAAACCTATGCTTTTTGGTCGTTCACGTTGTTGGATTACAAATTTATAAAATGTTAAATCTAGGTTCCAAGACAATCATATATAAACTTAGAAAGGCGTACATTGAATCATTGACTCATTTATCTTACTATAGAGAGAACAGGACTGGCAGGAATCTCGTACTGGAAACTCTCCTTAACAGCTGATATCATCATCATAACCTTAAATGTTAAATCTAGGTTCCAATACAATCATATATCAACTGAGAATAGAGAGTACGTTGAATTTAGCATTAAGGTTATGATGATGATATCAGCTGTTTAGCAGAGTTTCCAGTACAAGATTCCTGCCAGTCCTGTTCTGTCTATTGTAAGTTAAATGAGTCAGATTACTGAGACTCTCACCCTTTGTCTTTAATGTCTCTTGGAGCCCCTGGCCCAGTCGTTGAATAGTTAGGCTGATTGGATTAGCATGTATGTGTCACAGGCCGGGACAGGTGACCGGCCCTTTACGCACCGCCCCTGTGAACCGCACCACCCCTCGAGGAGCTAACAGAGAACACCACCAGACCAGACCAGAAGATCAGAATAACAGGTACAAAATTCATCTTTATTGAATTAAAAGTATTCCTTAAAATAAAGTATCACTCAATCAGCTTCTTCCTCTTCTCAGAATCTTGGTCTTCCCCCTCTTTGATCGAGGCGTACACAACAGAGGTACATACGTGGCTGGGGGTTCCTCTTCGAACTGTACAGTGGTGAATAGCAGATAACTAGTCATTTTCAAGACAGATCAGAACAACAAGGGACAAATGACTAAGTCTTTAACGGATCAACTCCCGGCCGGACAATGGTAGGTGTACAGGTAATGGCTCCTTTTCACGGCGGCCCAAACAGCGGGCGAGGAATGGCCCACGTCTTCAACGGATCGGCTCCAGACCGGACAATGGTAAGTACATGGGTAATGGCTCCTCTTCGAGACAGGCCAGGACATCAAGAATCGGCTCCAGGCTGAACAACGGTGAGTGTACAGGTAATGGCTCCTCTTCCAGGCAGGCCAAGACAGCGGGGGATGAATAGCTCACGTCTCTAACGGATCGGCCCCAGACCGGAAAATGGTAAGTACACGGGTAATGGCTCCTCTTCGAGGCAGGCCAGAGCAGCGAAAGAGGAATGGCTCACGTCTTCAACGGATCAGCTCCAGACCAGAACATGGTAAGTGCACAGGTAATGGCTCCTCTTCGAGGCAGGCCAGGATAGTGGAGGAGGAATAGCCCACGGTTTAATTAAGACACACTCAACAAGCACTGGTCAGTAAGACCCAACACAGAATCAGAATCAGTTTTACCTCCAGTCAACAGCCTTCGAAAATCGTCTCTGCCCTGCTTCCTCTCTTCCCGATCTCTCTCTCTCTCTCTCACACTGGTTTCTCCCACTGCGTACCGCCCTTCCTTCACACCAAAGTCTCTTTTTATAATCCGCGTCTCAGATACGTGTCCCAATCGCCGATCGCCACCCTCTCATCGCGCACCTGACACTCATTTCCTCGTCTAATCCCCCCGTTTGATTATAGCTCATAAGACAACCGGAACCGGCCGGGTGTCGCACCGGAACTGCTCTGGTGGGGAAACACCCCCCAAAAGAAAAAAGGTTCCGCTTGCCTCTAGTCACCCCGTGACGTCTGCATTTGAATGACACTTTTGTGCTGATGAGATCAGGGCTGGGGAAATTCCGTTAACAGGCTGACTCCTGTACTTCATTTGCATTCTTTGTTCAGAGTGTCTCCACCTCTATGCAAATCCCTCCCCCTTGAAAGGTATAAAACTCCACTGTGCTGAGCTATTAGTTTAGACTTGATGACTGCAGCTACCGACAGCTAGTGTTCTCATTAAAGAATCCTGCTGAAGATACAACCAAGTCTCATGGTCTTCGCTTCTGAGTTTCCTACAATGTACACAAAAATGGCGTTTTGTGGGCCTACAAAAATGCAAACTTTTGAAAACGGGTTTCAAAGTGCAAGTTTTTGAAAACCATACCGCTATCGTCTCTGTTTAAAGTATAAAAAGTGAAACTGTGAAAACGTTGACGGCATGCACATGCGTATTACATGTTCAGTCTATAGGCATGTGCGTTTGGTGCAAGTACTCTGTAAAATAATGCGTATGTGTCGTTCTTTACAAAGTTACATCGCCAACTACTGGCCTGGCATGCATAATACAGCATGTTTAGTAATTTTCCTGGATATGTGTGAAAAGAGATGGTTTTGATAACATTGTCATCTGTACAAAGAAAACCCCCGTTCTGACAAGAATTTGACTTTTAATTTGAAAAGATACAAAATTATATATATCATAGAGATAACAGAAACAACAATGTTGAAGGAAATTAACAAACATAGGGAATAAACTTCCGGGGAGAGCTAGGCCAAAATAACAAAATTATTTATAAATTACCTAGAACAAGATAATCCCAAAAAGAAAATACATTAAACTTCCCTCTCTTCCTCTGCTAGGGGTGTAACGATACACAAAATTGACGGTTCGGTTTTCCCACGGTTTTGACGTCTCGGTTCGGTTCGATTCGGTTTAGAAAGCTAAAATTGCTTTTTTTTCTTTCTTTTTTTTAAACAGTGGTTTAACGAAAAAATTGTCTTTGTCTTTAAATTAATTCAATTACAATTAAACGTTTCACAAGGATTAAAAAAAAAAATCTGCTAAATCTGTAAACTATATAGGGAGCCGCACATTACTATAACATTAAAGGTTGTAGCCTAGACTTTTAACCTAAATTCAGATGCTATTTCTTTTTTAGATATAATAATCAACACACAACACATTGTATGAAAACATGTAAACTGAACATTAGGCAGTTTTTGCATTAACTTGTGTTTTTACTCTAATTTGTTATTGAAATATAATACTTTACACAGTTGTCATTTTCATGAAAGATATTTTAAACATACATTAAATAATCAAGATATCATTAACAGGTTAAGTCAAATATAATAAACAGGCTAACATGGTGCATTTATTTAGTGCAAGAGTTCATTTATAGGAACCAAAGTTGTGGACACTGAATCACTTGCCTGTTGAGGTAAATATAATGCTAGTGACAAGCTATGCTGTTTTATTGACGTCTTTCCGCTGCTGAAACACTGATTGAGCGATTACACGAGTTATGATGCCTTTCAGTAAGTATACTGCATCTTTCAACATACCTTCAGGTGTCCATTCTGTAACTGAGGAAGAGATGATCGCGTTTACCCGGGCGCCGCGCTGCCGTTTGAAATGAGTAGCTTAGTAGGCATAGAGCGATCTGTCACGCCACATCAAAGAGCGCCAAAACGCCATTTATTGTTTGAATTTAGTGATCAAATAGACAGAATTTGAAAGATTACACCTTGCTTATTATCGAAAGTAACGAAACACGGAGCTTGTTATTTGGTGTTAATGGTGGTTAGGCTACAAAACTGAATTCGTTGTGTACTGTACACAAGACATGAGGTCCATTGAGCCGAGCCGAGCCGGGCTGGGCGGGGGCGGGGCCGGGGTAGCAAGGGGCGGGGAGGGGCGTGTTCGGTACGCAATGAGAGTATCGCGATTCGAATCGTATGTTCTGTATCGCGGTTTTTCGGTTCGGTTCGAATATCGTTACACCCCTACTATCTGCCCATAACCTCCTTATGAAAAAATAAAAATAAAAATAGTTTGTAAAAACATGTATCACTGATGTAATGAAGAATAATTGTATACCATATGCTGTTAACCCAGAAATTGTAAAAATAACATTAAAGGTGAATTGACTAAAAAGAAAGAGAACTTTGCCACAACAGGCCAGAGTTTACAATATATTTCAAACCATATTACTATGTTCCTCTGGTGTCGTGGATGAGGGTGAGAGTCTACGTTTTCTTTTTTTCCTGAGAGGAAACATCAATTTCTTGCTCTTTTTATTCCCTGAAGAAAGACTAAAAATCTCCCCAAAGGTTCCAAATCAAATCGTTTTTACTTCGCCACTCTTCATTAGGAAGAGTCAACAAACCCTTATCAGCATTCTCTACCATTTCAGCGTAGATAACTGATTATGTTTGGGAGCCATGTGGTATTGGATGCGCATCTTGCTAACGGAAAGAGATACAGCGCTAAATTAAGTTTACCTTCCGGAGGCTCGACCAGACAGAGATGCAGTGACCCCTGTTGCCGAGAAAATAATCAGAATGACAGTGGTGAATGAACAAGGGACACATTTTTCACGCAGTGGCAGCGTGGCGGCTGTTTTGTCTGTGTGAGTTTGCCTGCATACATTCATTCACTGGCCCGTATCATACACACACACACACACTCAAGCACTCAGCCAGGCTGTGTTACCCTTGAGCAGACCACATTACATGTTGCTTGCTTTATTTCATTGAAATTATGAAATTGAATGTTCAAATTCCCACCGTTTGCCGACAGCATCATGCAGTGAAGCACATATTTTCTATTGTAGGAGGTCTGGCTAGCTGTGATAAAGGCCCTGAAAGCATGACGCTCAAACGCTGCAGCAACTGTGTGAGCAACATTCCAAATTAGCAGCTGCATTACGTTCAGCTTGACTTAGCTCATCTATCACACCTCAAGATTTATCTTCATTATGTGAGATGAAGTCTCTACTCCACATCTGCTCTGTAATTTTCCACAACTCTTGCTACTTAAACAGTGTCAGTGTTATTAAACTCATTATTCTGATTAAGGGTGGGTTTTTTTCAGCGCAGGGCACTTCTGGCCTTGTGGACTTTTCAAAAATAAACTCCCTTAAGTTTGTATAATTTGTCTACATCTTGTAGTCTACTTCTAATGGTACATGGCATGCATACTTTCATTTTCTCAACAAATAATTTCCATAGCAAATGGTGTATTATGTTTAACAGCTTTCCATGATAGAAATGACAATTTTGGGATAAAATGATAGACTCATTTGTTTAAGTCTAATTTTATAGCTAGCAAATTCTAAATTCAGAATTGAACATTTTCACACATTTCACAAGATTTGGACTGCACATGCGATTTAATTATGGTTCATTTAAAGATAAATTTGCTGTTTAATGAAAAGAGCAACATGTAATTTATCTCTTGTTGTTAGGACATACTGTTTTGCCAAATGCTTAAAAAAAAAATCCTCACATGTATTTTACTTTACAGTGGCATTACTGATGGATTTCTCCATGTTAAGTGCAAAAATACGACTAATTAGTATTTTTTTTTTTTTGTGGATTATTTTCATGATCAATTAATATTGGTTTTAGCAATTTCAGAACTAACTTTTGAAGAAACTAAACAAAAAAATGTGGTGAAATCTAAACTCATAATAATTAAAGGTACAATGTGTCACTTAAAAAAAATAAGTTAACACAATTTAAATGAGTCAATACATCATCAACCCTTATTCCAAAATGTGTTTTTGTCTAACTCTGAATCACTATGATAAGCCCTTTCTAAGTGTTTATATTTTAGACCTTGCTTTTCATGGGAAATTGCGTACATCCGTCACCCATCCATGTGTGTCTCATCATATGTATAAATAGAGAAAAGTTGCTTTGGCGTGTGTCTGATGTTGGTGTGGCATAGATTAGTTGTCATAAAGACAACTTTGGTGCAGTCAGTATGCCCCTCTCCACTGCAGGCCCCTGGGGGCCCGGGTAAGCCTGTGCATTAATGCGCCCCATGTAACGTCTTCAGCTACTGAGCTTGAGATCCTTTCCACCTAAACTGGTTATATCTCTTAAACCTTGTAGTGAATGTTTTATCAGCAGTAGGATAATCTCTCTCTTTTAGTGTTTTAGTAATAAGAAAGAACCAAGTTCATCTGCACAGTCACGCAGAGCCTAAGCACAACCAACATAATGTTCTTCTGCAAAATGCATGTAGTAGAGGGCCAAACGTTATACACTAGTGTACCTCTAAGATACTATGTAAAAAAAATAAAAAATAAAAATAATAATTCAACACAAGATTTAAATACAGTAGTTGATTGTGGAAGCATGTATTTTACAATGGAAATTAATACAATGTGTCAATACAATGAAAAATGAAATAATTTCTAAAGGTAAACTGAAAAGAAACCCATCATCAAAGGTTTCAAATTTTAATGTGACCTTGATATAAAAGTCACCCTCTCTCTAGCTGTGTCCCAATGTGAAGGGTGCGTCCTCTGAAGGCCGTATTTGAAGTCCGATTGGCCGCATTTGAAGGCCGAATGCGTCACAGCGGTGCGACGAAGGATGTCCCAATTCAAAGGCGGCATCTTCGAAGGCCGCATTTGAAGGACGATTGCGTCACCGCGGCGCGGTGAAGGCTGTCCCAATTCAATTCCGCATCCTTCGAAGGCCGTATTCGAAGGCCGATTGCGTCATCGCGGCGGGACAAAGGCTACCCTGATTAAAAAGCGACGCCAAATGCACCCTTCGGGTGCTTCTCATTTCTTATTTGTGCATCCTCGTTGCCTTTCCTCGCTTCCTTTCCTTGCGTCTCAGCTCCACCCCCTGCAGGACGCGAGGGAAGGCTGCAAGGAAAGAAAAGGAGGACGGAGGAATCGAAGGAAAGTTTTTTTAATACTTTGGAATACTTGACCACTCGAGCGTCATTTCACTGCGTCATCAGCAATGCTCAAAGGATCTGCCCTTATGTTGTTGAAGTTTGGCTATTTAAGAAATTTGTAATAAATAATAATAAAGCAAGATACCCTGTTGAAATATGTGAGATGTGTGCTTTATATAAACTGCAATGGTAAAGTATAAATTAAAATGATTGTGACCGACGTGAAGGGGGAGGAGAATTTATACGTGCGTCACGTTTAGTCGATAAAACACTTCCGCAAAGCATACAACTGTGCATCCTCGCTCATAGCTCCTCTGGAAGCCTCCTCACTCCTCGATCCTCGCCTCCTCGCGGTGCAATTAGAGAATTGAGATGTCCTTCAAGATGGCTGAGCTCGATCGGTTTCCGGGTCATAGGATGGAGGACGGAGGAGCGAGGAGACGAGGAGGGATATTGAGAAGCACCCTTCGTTTCCCCGTGAAAGGAAGGATGCATAAATGGACGCTTTGCGGTCTATCCTACCCGATCCTACCCCATAAGTCATTGCGCGCCGGTTACTTGCGTGCCAAGACTATCAAACTTTTTTCTACAGATACATTATTTGAAATATTTAATAATATAAGGTTCGTGTACTTTTTGCGTCCATTCGTTTTTCTTTTTTTAACCCGTAATTGAAAAACGAAAAATGAACGGTTGTTGTGTTTTTAAAACGCAAAGTTGAACACCAAAATTTGAATTTGAACTGTAGGCTACACACCAAATGCTGCGCAAAATTTTTTTTTATGACTTTTTGCCCCTTTATTAAACATTTAAAATATTCACAAATTAATAGGAAAAAAAATCGATTTTACTGGTTTTCTAAGGCCAAATTAGAACCTGGAAATTATATTTTCCCCGCAGTGCTGAATGAGAACAGCCATATGTCTCTGGAACCATACAGAGATCTGATTTATAGGCTAATGATAATAAATGTGTCTGAAAAAATAACGAGGCATTTTAATTGTTCGTTTAAAAGTGGACATTTCAAGCTTTATATAGGCTAGGTAGGCTATATTTTGTTTCAGTTCATTTATGAGACGCGTTCCAGTTCACGGAGATCATGAAAGTGCGCCTGATTGTTTTATTTTATTTTACAAAAGCACAACGTTTTCTTGTTATTGTGAGTTTGGACAAATAAAAGTAGTTGCGAATGATGTATTATTCTTTTCTGTATGACCAGAAATGATAGAGTATTTTAAGTCGTTTCCACTGTTGATAGGAAAATGCAAGTGTTCACGCTGGCGCCTCCGTGCCATGCAGTGCGCGCTCCACACTCCCACAAACACTTGGATATGCATCAAAATCTTGTGTTTATTTGTGATAATCTTAGCCCTGTATTATTATTGTCTAACCTGTAGCCTATATGACTGACATTTGACGAATTGCTTTGTTCCTTTTTTGGATAAAAGCGTCTTCTATATAGCCTAAATGTAATAATAATAATACCGATAGCCTATTATTATCATTTGCGTTTATAAATGAGTTCACTGAAGACAGTAATACGTTAATCATAAAATTATTTATGAATGTTTTATTTTTATAAAACCTAACTTGTGTTTGTGTTATATTTCTTTTTTATGTGAAGTCTTTTTTTGCTTATTCTATTATACTGAGGTTTTTCCTCCCAAAAAATGGACTTTAAAGATACAAGTAGCCTAAATGTCGTTTTTTAGAAAATTCAAGAAATTATCCATTTTAAAAAATTAAGTTTAAACATAATGAAATGCATCCCGCACCTAAACAGGTGTCCTGGTTGGCACAGACTGAGGCGCTACAAATCCGTGAATAGAGTTTACAAACCCGTGGGAACGGATTGCGAAAGTGTGGGCACGGTTGGTTTATGATTTTTGTACAGATTACAAAATCTGAGAGCGCGGATTAGGAACTCGTGGGTACGTTTTATTAATCCGTGTTCATGATTTGTTAAACCGAGAACCATTTAAGAATTAATGAGTACAGTTTATAAACTAATGGTAACTGATTGGAAAACCGTCGCCACAGATTTTTTTTTTTCCACATGCAGGTGACTTTCCGGGCTCCGTTACTGGGTTGAAAAAACCTGTGTAAATATATTCACCATGGTCCGTTTATGTACATAATAAAGATAATACACTAGCCTTAAACCTAAATATATGCCTATGAATGTTTTCTTTTCTTTTCATATTTCATTACATTAATTACGTAAATGAACGCCCAATACTTGAACAGTTTAGTGTAATCCGGCAATTCGTTATAGTCAGGACGCAGCCTCTGAATTGCTGAATTGGGACGCAGTAAACCAGCTCTGGCCATGGTCATGGTCTAGGCTTAGGCTAAAACCGAAAATACATGACATGGCGGCGCCGGGGGTTAAACATCCTCACCATGTCCTCTAGTAAAATATAAAACATAAAAATGACAATAGCCAAATCTGGCTCCATAGCTGTTTACTCAATTATAACAAATGAATTCAGGATGGCAGCTGTAGGCTACTCTCGCACCGTTGCTTGGCGCCAGGAACGGTAATCGGGAACACCTGGATGCGCAATAGGAAATCATACGAAGGCTACGTGGTGCGCATCCTTTGAAGGACGAATAGGCTGCATCCTTCGAAGTCCGCGGCCTTCGAAGGATGCAGCCTTCACATTGGGACACAGCTTCTGTGACATAAAAGTGCCCTGAAACACCCTTAAACCGACATCAAAACTACAAGCACATGAAATAATGCCAGTGAAATAATTTATGTCTCAAAGACTTGCTTGTGTAATTCACTTTGACCCAGCAGGTTTAGTTGCAGTGGCACATTTGACGAAACTTAGTAGATCAGCCAATTTATTTCCCAGAATGCTGTGGTTATTTATTTGTGTCTTTATTGGTGTGACTCTTTGAAACAAAATGTTTCATATGTTTTTATCATGTTGGCCTTGTTCCTCCAACTGGCTTGTGTCTCTAGACAATGACAAGCTTATTTTCTAGTTGTAATGTGGCTGTGGTATCCTTTTATCCTGTTCACCTCACCATTCAACAGAGGCTGATGTGAAGAAACTCACTTTGTCACAATGTGCTTTGTATATAGGTCATAGGGGCAGATTCAATGGTTTTGACAACCTGGATAAACCACAACACCATATTGTGGTGATTGTTCACCTTTTCTATGGACTGTTGCAAAAACACACTTTAGAAAGCTTAAAGGGGTGATGAACTGAGAAATCAAATTTTCCTTGAGCTTTTGACATCTAAGAGCTCATCATATTATAAGAATATCCTGCAAGTTTCAGAACTGAAAACGTCCTTGTTAGTCCAATAAAAGCTTTTATTGACACCAGGCTCAGCAAACAACTCGTTTTTCAAAGTGGGGAACTATGACGACAAAGAGGATAAAACACCACCCCCACAGAAGAAGATCAATGCCTACTTCAACACGGACGGTTTAGCTCCGCCCACCGATTCGCGCATTACACGAAACTCATTATAATATGCAAAACTGTTATCCACTCACAGCAGTGGGCGTTTACTTCCAAGTATTCAATGCGAGAAGGCCATAAAAACCGAGCGTTTTTGAGCTAGGCTCAAAACTAGGGTAGAAAATAGCCTATTACTTATTCATTTTGATGTTTTTGAATGTAAAAACCAAGCGAACGTCATAAGTTGACCTCAGACAACAATATAAAAAAAAATTAAAAAGCCAGTTCATGACCCCTTTAATATTAAAGTTCCCCAACTATCATGCTATTTAAAGGTCCCTAATTTTGTTTAAGGAGGTCTCCTACAATACGTTTACATGCATCCAAGGTAAAAAAAAAACACTTTAATTTTCTCATAATATACTTTGCAGCATCACCTCTTTTCTCACAGTGTCTGAAACGGTCCAATAAAGTATTCAGTCTCTCCACTCTTCCTTTCCAAAAGCCTATGCTCTGATTAGTCTGTTGTGATTGGTGAACTGCTTACATAATTCTGTTACTTTCCTGTTTATTATTGTGAAGTTGCTTTGAAACATTTTCTATTTTATAAAAAGGTTATTTCCAGTCCTTGATTGTGATTGGTCAATAGCTGTGTTTTATTCACAATAAAAAAACAGCTATGACCGCTTCACTCAACGGTTCTATGTATCACTACACAACCCCCTTAGCAACACCACTCTTAGCAACATAAACATGTTTGTTCTCTTTGATATTGTTCATTGAAGCTTATAGATTAGAGTATTGTGGGAGATTGAGTACCTTCATTTACAGTAGACATAGCATTTTCCTTCAGGTCAGTCCTATATTCGTAATAAAAAATCTGTTTGAAAGTCTGCAGCTTTGATTTCGGAATACGTAGTAATCTATGATTAGACGAATGGAGAGACATAACTGGACTATGCTCTGTCAGTAAATCCGAAAGGTAAGGAGGGGCCAAACCATTTAAAGATTTAAATACTAAGAGAAGAATTTTAAAATCAACACGGTATCGTACAGGCAACCAGTGCAAGGAGCGTAGCACTGGAGTAGGCCTAATATGGTCCCGTTTTTTAGTACAAGACCATAAGTCTTGCCACCGCATTTTATACCATCTGTAACCGAGATAAGCTTAAACATAACTTTTAACAGTTAAAGCTGCAGTAGGGAGTTTTGAGAAAACGTTGACTTAGCCTGAAAATTTGAACAAGCACAATTTACAGGTCCCACCCCCCTTGCTCTCTGCTGCGCTACAGCCCTCCCTCCACAGCTCCTCCCTCCACAGCTCCTCCCCCACAGCTCCTCCCTCCACAGCTCCTCCCCCACAGCTCCTCCCTCCACAGCTCCTCCCCCAAAGCTCCTCCCTCCACAGCTCCTCCCCCACAGCTCCTCCCTCCACAGCTCCTCCCCCACAGCTCCTCCCTCCACAGCTCCTCCCCCACAGCTCCTCCCCCACAGCTCCTCCCTCCACAGCTCCTCCCCCACAGCTCCTCCCTCCACAGCTCCTCCCCCACAGCTCCTCCCTCCACAGCTCCTCCCCCAAAGCTCCTCCCTCCACAGCTCCTCCCCCACAGCTCCTCCCTCCACAGCTCCTCCCCCACAGCTCCTCCCTCCACAGCTCCTCCCCCAAAGCTCCTCCCTACACAGCTCCTCCCCCACAGCTCCTCCCTCCACAGCTCCTACCTCCACAGCTCCTCCCCCACAGCTCCTTCCTCCACAGCTCCTCCCCCACAGCTCCTCCCCCACAGCTCCTCCCCCACAGCTCCTCCCTCCACAGCTCCTCCCCCACAGCTCCTCCCCCACAGCTCCTCCCTCCACAGCTCCTCCCCCACAGCTCCTCCCTCCACAGCTCCTCCCTCCACAGCTCCTCCCTCCACAGCTCCTCCCTCCACAGCTCCTCCCCCACAGCTCCTCCCTCCACAGCTCCTCCCCCAAAGCTCCTCCCTCCACAGCTCCTCCCCCACAGCTCCTCCCTCCACAGCTCCTCCCCCACAGCTCCTCCCCCAAAGCTCCTCCCTACACAGCTCCTCCCCCACAACTCCTCCCTCCACAGCTCCTACCTCCACAGCTCCTCCCCCACAGCTCCTTCCTCCACAGCTCCTCCCCCACAGCGGAGCCTGCCATGAACGCGCAGGCTAGTAAGCAGGGCCACCGATGACGGCGGATAAACAGTTACGTCACATTCACTAGTAGGGACGAAACATCAACAATATGCTTTACATTGACCAAGGCCTCCCCATACTTTGACTACAAACCTCAAATCATTACGTATTTTGCAATACATGTAATGTAACTTTATAACGTTGCACCCTTTCTATAAGTTATAAATAGCTAGTAAGATAATATAACGGTAACTAATGTAACATATATAATATAATTCAAGTAATTATTCTAGCGATATGTAGGCCTAATGCTAGATAAGGTTTGCTAGTACATTTGTAACGGGGTTCAGTTGTTATGGGAAGGAGGAGGCGGGAACCGGCGAACGTTCAACAAGTTTAATAATAAATAAACAAATGCAAAATGAAAGTATAAGCCAGCAGCCCCTCACGGACAACACACAAAACAGAACATAAAATCACAAGGTAAAATCAGGCCTGTTCCTCTCTCCACTGTCGTCGCTCCTCCTTTATGTTTCCGCTCCTCCGTGAGAGATGCGAGATCGGTGCGTCTCACAGGTGTCGTTCATTATCACTCACGCCACCGGCCTCGCGTCGCTGTCACGTCCCTCGGCCTCGTCCTGCTCGCCACAACATTATTTCAGCAACATGACAAGCCAGTGAGTTAGCAGGTTTCAATTGTTGCTTTGCACAGTGCGTGACATTTTATCTACATGTTACACGGCTAGAGTTTTGACACCGAGTCAATGGGCTCTGTCTAATTCTTTATTTTTCGCTTGTTTGTCGTCATCGGTCTTTTTCCTTTTACCCGTCTTTGTTTTATGAGCAGATGCCACTCGAGAAATTGGCAGTTTAGGTTGTTTCTCGGCCATTAGCACAGCTGCGGCACACCGGCAATCTTGAGTTTGGTTTGAACGACGGTACGCGCTGTGCAAGAGAGGGGTGTGATCAGCGCGTACACGAGCGTGATTGACACTGCTAAGACATTCCTCCCGGCTCTGATTGGTTGTTTCTGACCAGGAGCGGTGTATTTTTTGCAAATGGCAATAGGACCACTGGGAGGAGCCAGAGGAGCTTGATTTTTTCACAGATTATCTGTCTCATATTCTACTGTCAGGACATAATGACAGTTTTAACAAATATGTAAAAAATATATTTTTTACAAAAGTTACCTACAGCAGCTTTAAGGGGGTTTCCCATGCCCTGATACGCTAGTCATTAGTCAGTTGCGTCTTGCTTCTCCGTGTTCACAAGTTTCATTCCTTTCAATTTAAAAGTCTTCTCTACTGACTGACTCACTCATAAAGACAGTATTTGCTGCCATCTAATGGCGAAATAATGTAACTTCTGTTGCTGTTCACACGCAGGGACTATTTTTTTTTTCCAACGGAAGGAAGGGTTTTATTGATTTTACTTCATGAAAGTTGCGTTGATACATTTTTTTTAGCTTTAATATTTGTTTTGTGCGGTAACCGTTTTTAAAAAGCAATAAGGTTCTCAAGGCTAGTGCTTTATTGTGAACAAGTCATGGCTGAAGGGGTTGCACTCCGTCAGCTGAACTCCGCTTCGCGTCGTGCCTAACAACGCCCTTCAGCTGTAACTTACTCACGATACAGCACATCCTCAAGTACCTTATTGGTTACATATAAAACACTATAAAAATAAAGGTGACTTGACTTAAGACAGATTCTGTTCTCGGGTACTGCATCACTGACACAAACCTTGTAAACCTGCAAATCCAGTGGCTAGTTCTTCCATGGAAGTGCCCATTAAAAACATGACTTTTACTTTGCCAATTGGATTGGAGCTTGCTGTTTTGGAAAAGCTCTTGTCATTTTTGTGTGATGTTTGCATCAGACACTCTGCAGGCATGATGCCTGAGGCTAGCAGTCACCAAATATAAACTCAGTAACCACAATTGAGAAAGGCAGCCACAAAAAACCCTTGACAATCTAAATGACTTTGACAGGATCACACTCTTGGACATAGTAATAAGAGCGAGGGTCTCTCTCACTCGTTTTTTTCTTGCACCAAAGAGATAGCATTGTCATTGGTCGAGGATATGCATAATGAGATGTGGAGACTTTTCAGGGATGGAAATTCTAGCCAAAAGACTTAGCTAAATGAAGACCTGAAAATAAACAGTCACGACTGTTCGAATCAATTTAGTCAGAACCTATATTTGTTTTCCTCTCTTTCCGCATGAATCCAATTAAACAAATGACCATCAAAAATTAAAGAGAATTCTGTAGTACCAAAAGTATCACATTAACCCTTAGGGGGGAGCATAGAAGATCAGAAAAATCATCCAATTTCAAGGGCAGAAAGACAGATCAAAAACAAGTAGAGCAGCAAACGTCCCTGTGTAGAGTTGGCCTTGAGGAAAGAGTGGGGCAGTGGAGCACTGCTGGAATGACAGCTTCTTCCAACCCCACAAAGATGGGATGCTTTTCCTCACACCTGAGGCTTGTTCCGCAGCCAAGCTCATTCACAGGGACCAGATGGAGCGCCTGGATAAATTAATAGTTGGGGGAGGGAGGTTTTTTCAAAGACCATGTTTAAATTTGCTACTGTATCCTTGGTCCAAGTGGACCTAGCATGATTATAAGCACAAATTAATGTTTCAAAGCAAATATTATTGGGGTTCCTACTTAAAATATATTGTCGCTCTCGGGAGGAAACCTCAAATCTCCACATTTCGTCATTTTTTTTTTTTTTTCAGAAATAATTACTATTGGTCTACATCTGTCTTTTGCAAATATTTAACCAATGAAAAGTATTATTATATTTTAGTTGTATTATTATTATAGTTGTGCTATTTTTCACTATGTTAATTAGGTTGTTGTTTCCCCAAACAGGGTTTGAGAACCCCTGGGGGTTTGTGAGGGAACTGCAAGAGGTTTGTGCATTGATGAAAAGGCTAACTGTAAAATGAAAATAAATAAATCTGGCAGCAGCATTAATCAAAATAAAACTGAAATTGTGGTATAGCTTAGTGCCACTATCACATCAAAGGCTGCTAATTAATTAAGTAAACGGTCTGTGGTGTGTTTCAGAGAGGCACTGTGTTACACGTGAGCAGCTTACAGTTGTTCAGAATGCCTCGGTTCACATTAATATATATGCATTTCAAACGTTCAAATTCTGCAAGCTTTTATTTTGGGGGAGTACCGGTGAAATGCTGTAACTATCCACAGAAATTTTGAAAATGATGCAGTTATGTACATAAAGTAAACCTAGTGCACATTGTGCTCCCACAATGCTTGTTAAATTCACTGCACATATACAGACATGCAATAAATATTAGATTGATAATTTTAATGATTATTTTCCTAAACAAAACAAACTGTGATTGGTTGATTTGCATGTTGGGAGTCCAGCCCTTCTTCCGTCATTTTAAAAGTCTGGCTACGCTACACTATCTGAACATTAACCAACATCAGATAGGCTATATTTCTCCTTAAATGATTTACTTTTTACAACACAGTTTGACCTAACTACAGTTTCAAAGCACTTTCCTCAATAAGACTATTTTGATAGAATGTGATTTTAAATTAAGTATTATTTGTATGTTTTTATTTGTGTGGGGGGCAAGGCAAGCTTATATTTCTGAGCCTTTTGTGAAAAGACTAAGAAATCAGGATCTTCCAAACGATATCTGAGAATCTTAAAGCACTTCAAATGGACAGGACCTCCCTCCTTAACTGTGTTTGGGCTTAATCCCCTGAAAACCCTGATCAAATGAAGCCTTTTAAACTCTCTGACATTTGCCATCTCTTTGGTGGTCTTCTTGTGTGCGTTTATATAAAATAAAGTTTGTGTAAACTGCAGGGAAGATATACATCTCTTAGCTTTATGTATTTCCCTCAGTCCATTTGGATTAGATAGAGATGATTCTCTTTTATGTCCCAGAATCTCTTTATACAGCATTTCAAATACAGCTTTCTCTATAGCGTGTCTGTTATTTTATGTGTTATCTATCCCGGTGTATTCTCAACACACTAATGAATCACACCTACCCCCATTAACCTCCCAGGAAAATGAAAACACATTGCTCCTCATGACTGGCGTTATGACATTGTGTATACAAGCTGAGATAAGTGTCTGGTCCCGTACTGTGGGTGTTCCATTTAAAAATACCCATAAAACACAAGGCGAGCTAATGGGCATAAGGGGCGTAATGCACCCTGATGATATTAACCCTGGACAGAGAGAGAAAACGATGACTTGACACTGGAGGAAATTATCATTTAATCTGATGGAAGACTTTCATTCATCTCCATAATAAAAAATAAAAAAAATAAAAAAATCTCCACATGATGCAGAATTAATAATGAGGTATAACTTTGCATAATGATGGTGGCAATGTTTTAGGTGGGCATCTGCTGATATTTCTAATCAGACAATTAAATGGGAAAATTGCCAGATAATAACAAATAACGAACAGACTGTAATGAAATATAATCAAGGGAAGGAGGTTTTTCTGTTGTGGCCTCCGCTTCACTGGGTTGCCGTTGATTATGCATCCACGTATCATTTGTTGTAATACACAAGTCAAAATGTTATCAGTTTTCATTGTAGCGGGAGCAAAAGTTTTTAAACAAATTGAGTTATTTTAAGCTAAAGTTTATCACTTGTGTGCCAGTAGTGCCTCCAAATTACAAAAAGTACTGTTTTGAAACAGAATTCCAGAACACTCCCTTCGTGCCAAACAGATAGTCCTGCCCGACACCACTAGAAGTGCCAAGGTGTTGAGTCAGGCTGCTCTCCACTTATTATTTCACTGTGCACTTACATGTAGTGTACTTCAAATTAAGAGTAAACTTTCATGACTGTTTCTTGAGACACTTTACACTTGAAAAATGTGCACTTTGTAATAATGTCAAAAGAAAAGTTTTACTGTAAAGGACATTTTGGTAACACTTTATTTTAAGGTGCTTGTAATAAGCAGTAATTAACAGTTAATACGACACTTATAAGACCTTAAAAGATGCATATGAGATGCATATAAGATGCATATAAGCATTAACTACTTCATATAAGGGTTAATTAAAGGTCCAGGCCCTGAAGAGATCAGGGAAACTACTCCCTCTTGGGAAGGTCAATTTTTAAGGGACTGGGAGTTTGTGTTACCATTTACGTTTGTCCGGCTGTTCTAAAAGTGCAATGTATTGATACTTGAGACATTTTTTTTTTTATTTAATTTATTTATTATATAATTAGTTAATGCTTATATGCATCTTATATGCATCTTATAAGGTCTTATAAGTGTCTTATTAACTGTTAATTACTGCTTATTACAAGCACCTTAAAATAAAGTGTTACCGACATTTTAAATAATTAGGTTTTAATAATATTTTGTACATTACATTTAAATGTGTAACTCAAATGTAACTCATGTGTTGACTAACATACTAAAGCACTTGATTATAATCTTTCCTGTAATGTGTTATTCAAAATTACATATAAGGAGCCCCTGTGGTGAAAATCAAAGTTTAAATGTTTTTTACATATCCTTGTGGTGTTTTTTAACATGCTTTAAGACACACAATGTACAAATTCATCAGTCAACACCGTTTCTGAGTATTTTCTCCTAATACTACAGTGTATCAAAGACAGTTTCAAAAACGTGGTTTGAAACCACCCCTGTTTCCTACTGTTACAAACATGTCACCAATCCTGTCAATGCATGGGGTGGGGCTTTTCTCCATTTTCTTTCTATGATGTTCAAAGCTTTTCTAAGGTTGCTGATTTTTTGAAAGCAGCTGTCAGACTCTGAGATGGCGAATGAGAAGATGGTTTTTGTAACATTAGCAATACATTGCTCTTACCTGTTTAATAACGTGAACACGTCCGATCCGAGACGGATTCAGTGGTCGGGATGCTACTGGCCGATAGGGTTCGTGCGGATCAGGCACCTTCTCTATCAATAGCCCATTTTGTCTGCCATCTTGGATTAATTTTTTCACTGTGCATAATGCATTCTGATTACCCTCTCTGGTAGGGTAACATGCAATGCTACATTTGAAGCTAGCCATGTGAAGTATCTTAGGAAGCAACATAACTTTTAGAGGCACACTTATGATGGGTTTTGGTCTGGTTTTATGCTCCTGTGTTGTTTTTTCATCTTCTTACAGTTCCTCACTCCTGCAGTCAGTTTCCTCCCCTGGCAGTCTCAGTGCTCAGACAGCAGCAGCTCTGTGTTTGACCTTGAGGTTCATAACAAATGGCTGATCTAGCATGGTGGATGCAGGTCTGCCTTTTTTTCCAACTTCTCTTTCTGCTCCAATATGCAGCGTTAACATAGAGACTCTTTCTGGCGGATGCAATGACAAACAGACACTCTTGTTCTTCTTTTTTATAAGAAATATTGGTGATATTGTGTTGCATGTCAGAGGAGGTGAGAGAGTTGTGTTGTTGAGTTAAATGCACTTTCCCAAATGTTTCCCTTTAGGCAACATGTCTGTAACTCAAAACACAGCGTTTACCACAATATTAAGAATGGAATATGTACTTGCTCCAGTCGATGGCAAAATATCTGATAACTTTAAATAATCCAAACATTCTTGATGTCATGGGAATTCACTCTCTGCACCATCCGATTCTCATTTCCATTGCTTCCTAATCCTTCTAAGCCAAGAACTTGCAATTAGATTAAAATATTAAGAATATAAAAGTCAAGTTAGATTTTACTATGAGACATTGCCAAACAAATTCCCTCCAGGACTTTCCCAGCTCATTTTCCCACTTCTAGAAAACATTTTAATATTGTATGTCTCCAGCTAGCAAGCATCACAATGATTGATGAAGCAAATAATGTCATGAGGCTCAAAGAAGTTAACTTTGAAACTGAAGTGAGACGCAGTCACTGATGGAGACAAATATACCTGCAGCATCTTTAACAGTGCTGTTTCTGTCACTGCAAAGCATGCAGTCCTTATCTGCTTGCTAATTGGTTATGTTTGACATGGATTTATTCTGCTTCCCTTATTTGATGGGATTAGCTCACTACCCTCCAGCGCATTTACAAATTCTCAACCCCAATTCTCTACATTGCTTTTTTTATTTAACATCAGTGAATCTGCCAGTTACTAAGTCGATATCTAGCATTACATTTACACGGTTGTTCATTAAATAAGGCTGGACATTATGGATGGTCATTAAACAGCAGACTAGGTGACTTATTTCCCAAGCCAGTGTCAAACATACACTCTGCAGTTAAATTCGATTGTCAGTTCACCTTGAAGTGCTTAATCCTTTTCTGTACACACACAGTTCCGTAATTTTTGGGAGTGACAGCAGCATTCTACAACCGAATTAACTCCCGATAAATGCAGGTAGTGACAACTGCATTTTACAAAAAACTCTACGCGGTGTGTATGGAACCGAACTGAACAAGTTGTTAAGAACGTATTTAAATGAGCATCAGAGATGTGTCTCTCTTCTGTATGTGGACATGGCAACATGTCAAGATCTCTGTGAAGCAGCCTTACAAACAGAAACAAAACATGACACCTCTGTAATTGGTGGTTTAGTTCAAATTGCAGAACATAATCATAAGAGTTTTTGGTCACTACAATTTTACTTTTGGCAAAAATAGCAGATAACATATGCCGGGATGCCAGAACATTGCTATAGTTACCATGCTGTCAATTTTCGCTATTTCATAATTATTCAGAACATAAAGTCATGTTCCATACACAAACATAATGATCATTTAGGGGATTCACTTAAATGCGGTTGTCACTCCTCAAACTTTACAGTGTGTACATGGCCAAATTGTAGTAGGAGTAATACTACTACTAATTATAAGAATATTAATAACAATTATTATTATTATTACAATAATAACATTGACTCTCTTCAACTTCTTTTCTAAAAAAAAAAGGGAGTGAAAAGTAGCTTTGTCAAAAGTCAATGTGAATGCAAAGAGAACAATTCTATACACATGAACACAATGGAGTAACTGTTTTTACTGGCAGCAAACAAAGGCAAACATGATTTCATTGGGAGACAAAAAGCTTTGGATGAGAACTGTTTTAGTGTGATAGTAGGTCTTTTTGTTCTTTAATCCTCGATACCTTGGCAGCAGAAACATGAGGAGTTAAATGTTTACCATAACGCAGTACAAATTGGAGCTACAATATTTGTCAAAAAATAATCACAATATTATTGTTTGTTCCAAGCCGTGCAGCCCATTCTCATCCCGGGAAATAAATCACAGAGCATTACAAGACAGTAGACATGCGTGTTAGAAAATGTCAAGCCACTAACCAACCAGAACATGATGTATATTACACCCTCGTACTCCCAGAATACCCGAAGACTGGTCTTCTGCTTTGGAGAGCAAACTGAATCTCAGAGAAATCTCATAGAGAATCTGCCCTGCTGACCGGAGACTAAAGCGGACAAAAACGTGCTCCCCTGCTGTCTCTGGGCATTTCAATGCAGGGTCTTCATCTAATACAATGTGGCAAGGTCTGTATACACTTTGGTCCACTTTACATGGCCACTGGCAAGCTATCTCTAGACCTATGGAGGTGATTTCAAAAACCACTGAGTGCTTTTTCTACCAAAGCCCCCTGTGGAGCTACAGAATAATACCGTAATATACAGCATGTAGAGTCCCAGGGCAAACACAAACCGACAGGACCCTGATTTGTTGTTCTAGTCTTGTTGAGGCTTTCAGCCTTGATCTGTCTCAGAGTTTTATCAGTAACAAAAGCTCTTTGTTTACAGCAAGGGCCCAGGGACACACTTTACTTGCATCACAAAGTGCTTTTCCAGACTTCACGTTTGGCGCCTCTAGCATTGCCTAAAACTCACCGGTTCCTGTTCCGAGGAAGCAATGAGCCTCAGTTAAAGGTATTGTCTCACTAGTCACCACAGGCTAAGAGTTTGGTCTTCCCAGACGTTTGAGAAGCTTTTTGTTCATTGCTGGATGGCAAACGTCTTCGCCGTGAAAAGGTATGATTGACTTCTTGGCATCAATTACCGTCCAAGATACATTTAGCTTCTCTATCCAAACATTGGGTCTATAAAATGCACAGTTGCCAAGGAAACCATCCAAGCGTAAGTGTCATTCTATACTGACCAGACCGCAGTGCCAGGGAATCTAAAATGAGGTGTGGAATAAATAGTGTCATTGTGATCCTCAAGATGCAATGATTCCATCTGAATACTAATATCTTCAATGTATTCTTGTTTACAGAGAGCTCAGTGGAGGGCTTCAAAACTAATCAAATTAAACAGCTAAGAAATTGTTATCCCCTGAATGAAAGATACGTAACATTTCTTTCTAACCTCAGATTCAGATCACATTTGAGCACCAAATCCCATTTTAAGCCACTCAGTGAGCTGAGATGAGTTTAATTTAGTTTGAACTCAACATCTCTGGCGACATGCCTTGCATGCTGATTAGGGTGTCCACCATGACACCGGTGCCACAGGAAGATTTAGTTTAACTCTGAAACACGTTGTTATCAGGAACACTGCCAAACGACTTAGCAGTAAAACATAAGGTTTTAGCTCGGCTGAGGTTGCAGAAGCACCTGGGTGGTCGGTCTACAGGATTCTGAGATACGAGATGCATCGCATTATGCGCCACTATATGCGTGAGTGCCATCGGAGGGCATGACCTGCATACAAGAGTGGCATTAGCATGAATCCTCCTCTCTTGTCTTCTTTTCTGCTGGGGCTGTTAATGTAGTGTGATTAATTACAGAAAATATAATGCAATATAAATTCTGTACTCAAATCTTTCTGCAATGTCAGGCATTTTAATGTGCTAGGGATTGATGGTTTTTTTTTTTTTTTAAATAACACTAAGTTTATTTTTGTTATATCAAGGTCACATTAAAATTTATTTTTTTCCATTGCCTAATTCATTTTGTAACTATTATTCTATGATGATCTAACCAAAGAGTGAAATAAACACAAACTATTTCAATATTTATTGTGAAAATATTTTTTCACTTTAAAAAATAAGACTATTCCACAATTTTAACATCATTTCTATAACATCAAGGAATTTTGTTAATTATAAAGTGAATTTGTTTACCAGGGAGACAAGTGTGAGTGAACAACATGAAATATGTGTGTATAGTGTGTATAGTGTGTATAAAATTCATGTGTGTATAGAGCTTATTTACTAGTGTTCAAAAGGTTCGGGTTGGTATGATTCTTTTTTTTTTGTTTTTTCTCGAAATAAATATTTTTATTCGGCAAGATGCATTAAATTGATCAAAAGAGTCAGACCATACATTTAAAATGTTACTTAAATGTAAATTTTAAATAAATGCTGTTGTTTTGAACTTTCTATTCATCAAAGAAGCAAAATATTAAGCAGCAAAAACTGTTTTTATCCATTTACTAGTCTCAGCCTCAGACGTCACGCCCACGGAACGTTGGCTAAACGTCTGATGCATATGGTACACTTAACTGGAAACACTTCAGGAATGTCGAAGTCGTCATCTGATTGGTTGAATTTTATCGGATTTCCAGGGGGCGCGAGTGTTGCGTTTATTTTCGGTCCGCCGGGAAACAAAGCGCAGAAGTGTGATTGCGGAAGAAAAACTGTTGTGTTTACATGAGTGACAATGAGCATTTATCAAGATCAGCTAAACGTAGGATTCTCAAAAGTATGCGAGGTTCACGGCATAGACTCTTTAAGAGATGTCCAGGAGTTTTGTTTGAGGCACTTAGTGGAGACAAAAAGAGATATTTTAGCCTGTTTGCCGACGGGATTTGGGAAGAGTATTATTTTCCAAGCCTGGCCGACCCTTTGTCAGCATTTAGAAGGATTCCCAGCAGATCCAATTTTACTAGTTGTGTGTCCCCTCCTATCTATTATGGAAGATCAAGTGAAGTACCTAACTGCGAAGGGGATATCAGCCGCGTTTGCGGGCAAACATGAAAAAACAGACGCTGACATCGCAGCTGGCCGATTCAGTATTGTGTTCGGTTCTCCAGAATTGCTTGTGGGTGTTAAAAAGTGGAGAGATATGCTTCAAACAGATGTTTACCGCGAGCGTCTCATCGGTATGGCTGTTGATTAAGTGCACGCCATTGTTGTTATACGTGCACGAACAGATCAATGACTTACTGCTTGTTTTCTTCTCCTTCTTTGATTTTCTATGCTGACTGACTTGTTGCACGCCGGTCTGTTGTTGTGGGGACATTTCCACGCCCCGAAACGTGACGCTGAACGAAACGAACTGTAATTGGTTGTTTGACATGTCGGTCAAACGGCCTTATGGGCGGGCCTTGGCCAAAGAAAGCTGCTATGAATTCCAGACCTTCAGCCGTCAGTCTGAAGGTCTGGCTACGCGAGACTATCCATTTACTAATAATAGCTGGTAAATATTTTTTCATTACAGGCATTAATTAGATTTAATTACATTTAAAACACCCTAAACAATAATTCAGTGGCTTAGTAAATATCATAGTAATAATTAACTTTATTAACTTAATAAAATCTCTAAATATCATTTACTTGATGGTTTGAGTTAAACATACCAAAATAATTGACTAAAACTCCAACAGTTAATTTTGTCTAAATGTACTTATATTTAAGTTTTTTTCACTAAAATAATTTAGTATTTGACTAACTAATTATTTATTTGTAATACACTTAATATATATGGAATTTCTATCAACATGAGAATGGAGAATTAAACTGATCTGTTTCAAGAACCACAAATATTACTTGATTCAAATCAATATTATTAATATATTTAACACACTCTTAAGAAATTGAGTAAGTTTACTCAATTAAAACAATGCACCCCCCAAAATATGCACACTTATGTGTCAAAATGCTTGGTTTTGCTAGTACCTTTTTAAACATTTGGTTATGTCTTAAGTGAATGTAAATAGTTGAGAACGAAAACACATATGTATCAGTGGCCTATTAGATCCATGCATTCGGTCTTAAAAGTGACAGCAGCTGTATTATATTTCTGCTGCAGTCAGTGTCATTGTTAATCAAACAACATAACAGAGAAAATCTCTCACTGCTCACTGAATCACTTTTGTAACTTTAATATGGATAACGTCTCAGGTTACACATGCAACCATAGTTCCCTGAGAAGGGGAATGAGAGACTACACTTTGGGGGATGCCTCTGGCATGAGTATGTCTGAAATACGTGTTTCAAATGCGACAATGACATTGGCCTGCAACAGCCTGTGACATCAGTGTAGTGCAACCGTGAGTATAAAAGGGCACCTACAGTACACGTCATCAGTATTTTCAACGCTATCTCACGACCAATTCGTAAAAATTTGTACGAGTGATTAAAAGGTGGCTAATTCGTAAGAATTCGTACGACCTCACTCGTACGAATTTGTACGATTTGTCTAAACCCACGTGATGGGTAGGTTTAGGGGCGGGGTCAGGGGTAGGTCATTCGTACGAATTCATACGAATTGGCCAACTCGTAAAATATGTACGATTTAGCAAAAATCTTACTAATTTGTACGAGTGAGGTCGTACGAATTGTTACAAATTAGCCACCTCGTAAAATTCGTATGAATTGCCGTGAGATCGGGTTGGTATTTTTGTTGGAAGGAGACATGACCAGGTATGCCCTCAGCATGGCAGCGAGAGGCAGTGTCCCGTTCCCTTTCTCAGGGAATCATGGTTACATGAGTAACCTGAGACTCTTTCGAATGGGAACACTTTGGGGAACAAGTACCCACTTTGCCATGCTGAGGGAATTACTGCCTAGATGGCCATGCCAAGCACAAAAAAGGCTCAACGGACTTAGATGCCGGAGATCAATCCCTCACTCGGGTCATGGAACTGTCAGTGACTATTCCCTTGGGCCACAACCTAAGCTTCATGGAATATGCAAGGAAAACATGGCATTTAATTCTTCCTCACCGGGCTGGGTGCCAGTGCCCGTCCTAAAGGCAGAGTTCAAGGTCTGGTCATGCCAGCCTTCCTGTCAGGCATTTCCTCAAGTGCATACTGGCAAAAAAAAGCATACGTTCCTTCTCCTGTTATATATATATGGATATGGTTCAACCCCCCAAAAAACCCAGGGGAGCTGTTTAACAAAATGCTCAACCATGCATGACTCGAAGTCAGCATCTCAGAGCCACATAATAGAGCCCGAGACTGATTCTTTGGAGAGCGGAGGCCTCTGCAAAACGACTCTCTAAAGCAAGAGGAGGACAACTATACTCAACCTCAGAGACAGTTTACCAAGGTGGCCTCACAGAGGGCAGAAACACTTGGTGTCACAGTCTAACTGGAGCTCAGGTGAGCGGAAGCCTCAGCAGAAAGGCCCTGTCCCAAATGGCGCACTTCATGCGGAGTTTCGGTCTCGTGGACTTAAATTGCGCGTGCTCGCCGAGTCTACGAGTCCGTAGGCCGTCCCATTTACCATTTTTACGCTCTGCCCCCTTTGTACCCTTGAAGCGGTCTTCCGCGAAACCCGCATAGATGCAGCCTCCACGCACATTAACCCTCTGGGGTCGGCGGTATCGCCGGCGATACCAGCTCACTTTTTTCCTTATCAGTGCAAAAGAGACTCAAATTACTCTGTTGATTTTGATCTTACATATAAGTGTTATACATCATTCGATCCTGTTAAGTTTGTATTTTTTTTGTGGAACCTCACAATAAAAACAAAGTGTTGTGCTTTTCGCCAAATAAAGAAAAATAAACATGATGCGCGTTCTGCGTTCTCTCTGTCAGTGAAGTCCATTCTGAAACGCGTCCGAAAAATGAACTGTAACTAAGTCAATACTTGCCACAGAGACACGAGAGATGTGTCTTTTTAAAGCTTGTATTCTCTTCTTTTAAACGAAGTAATTTATTAAATAAATAAATATTTCCAGTTTATGTAATCCGTTTGAAACCAAGGAGAGGTACAGTTTTTTCGTTCTCCCTTCATTATTTTTAATGAGCCGAGGCCGTCACGCCCCTAGCGCTTTTCACATGGTAAATAGGTGATCTAACGTTATGCATAGCACACGCCCAGCGATCAATGGCATAAAAATACGAAGTTTCTTCACTGATAGATTCATTGCGTTTTGAGGATGGCACGGTACTCAGACAAAGAGGCCCTTCAGATGATTCTGGACAGCGAGGAAGAATTCACTTTTCCTCAGAGGAAGATTAGCCTATAACTCGGATGAGGAACGGCTGCATTTTGAAGAACGAATTGATCCCGCGCCGAGGATAGGCCTACAAGTTCGGAGTAAGTTTTTTAGTGTTTTATAATTTCTTTTCTGATCGTATAGAGCTCAAATGAATTTTCAGACTATATTTTGCCTAGCTTTTGACATCTTACAGAAAAGATTGCCTCACAATATCCCTAACATTCGCTCGTGTAAACTTTTTAAATGTGATATTACTCTCTAAACATATTTGTATATTAAATATATAGTTTTGATTAGCTTATGACACTGATTATCATGCTAAAATACTGCCTTACGTGTTATGTATTTTGTTTGCGAATAACTGCATGTTTAGGTATAGCCTATTGATTTAGTGAAATATATTTCAGCCTCCGGTAAAATATGTGATACTGTCTAAATACAATATATTTTTTTATATAAAAATGTTGAGTTTTGGTTAGCCTATGACACTACTTATGCTAAAATAGTGCCTTATGCGTAATGTAGCCTATTTTGTTTGCGAATAACTGCTTAGGTTATATAATGAGAAATATATTTCAGGCTCCGGTAAAAGAGGTCTAAATACAATATATTTTTTATATAATTAAATGTTCAGTTTTGGTTATGACACTATATCATGCGTAAATAACTGAACACAGGTGTAAATGTTTGAAATGTAGTGATGTGTCGTTCGCGAACGATCCGTTCATTGGGTGTAGTCCTATCACTAAATGCGTGCGGTCTATTTTGGCCATCAACAGATATTTCTCCGTCCCATGGCCCATCAACAGATATATACATACATTGTGCATCCATACCCATTAATTGTCCATCAGTTTACTTTGGATAATGTATGCTAACATTTTTTTTTTTAGGAATGTGTCTGCATCATGCTCTCCTTCGCCAGCACCTCGCAGAGGGACACGCAGCTGTCGTTCAGTTCTCAGTGCGATCGAGAATCATACTGAGTACGTGCACAGACGTAATATTTTACAGATGAAATTTAGCCTAATTATGTTTACATCGTCATAATGTAGGCTACCTATTCTTGTGTGAAATTACAAAAAAATAAAAATATCCATGGCAATTAGTGATTGATAAGGAAAATAATACAGTTTATTTGATTGTGTTATCAGCATGCTTATGCTTTTTTCTTTTTTATAACAGATGTGACAATGAACACGTCCATGTCATGGATCACTGAAAGATAGTCAAGGATTCAGATGCGAGTGAACAAGTATTTATTTGTCAAAAGAGAAGACAAGAGACTCAATTCGACAGGTAGCATCCACAAGGATCGTACTGAACGAATAGGTTACAGTTCTCATATAGACAAACTCAGAATGGAGGTGATCGATGATCCTCGGCAGACTCAGGGAATGAAGTGGCAGAATCCTCAGGTGAACACAGAACACGCTCGGGCAGACTAGGCAACGCAGGGACTCAGCGGGCGGAATGCAGATCCAACGTGGAGAAGATCCTATGGAAGCGTCGAAGAAGCAGGACAGGAACAGGGGAACAGGCTCAGACCCAGGAGAACCTCCACAACCATCTGACAGAGACAAGACGAGTGAGCAAACAATATATAGGACCTCCTCATTCAGAACAGCTGGCGCTGATCGGCTCATCAGTGGAACGAGCCAGCTGACGAGCCACGCCCATTCACACAGCACGCACACACATAGCGAGAGAGAGTCCATGAATCCATGAACCGTGACAGTACCCCTCCTCCTAGGAACGCCGCCTGGCGTTCCCAGACACCCTTACCTGTCGATTGTAATCATCGATAAGGGAGTGATCCAGAATGTCTCTGGCAGGAACCCAACTTCTCTCCTCCGGACCGTAACCTTCCCAGTCCACCAAGTACTGGAACCCGCGTCCCCTCCGTCTCGAGTCCAGAATACGGTTAACCGAAAAAGTAGGCTCCCCATCTACGAGTCGCGGCGGGGGGGGAACCGGAGCAGGCGGATTAAGATGTGACCGAAAAACGGGTTTAATTTTGGAGACATGAAACGCGGGATGAATTCTCTTGTACGCTAGAGGCAATTTGAGGCGGACTGTCACCGGACTAATAATCTTGGTGATAGTGAACGGGCCAATGAATTTAGGAGCTAATTTATTTGAGACGGAACGGAGAGGAATATTCTTCGTAGAAAGCCACACTCTTTGACCAGCGACGTATACGGGTGGCCTCGACCGGTGGCGATCGGCCTTAGCCTTGGTGCGCGCCCCCACTTGGAGCAGAGTCTCACGGGCTCTGGTCCATGTGCGGTGACACCTCTGGACGAACGCGTGAGCGGAGGGGACCGCGACTTCGGATTCCAGACTGGGAAAAATTGGTGGCTGGTAACCTAAACTACATTCAAACGGAGATAGGCCCGTGGATGACACTGGTAATGTATTGTGGGCGTACTCCACCATAGAGATATGTTGGCTCCAAGAGGAAGGATTCCTGGCGGCCAAACAACGCAATACTCTTTCCAAATCCTGGTTGGCTCTCTCGGTCTGGCCATTGCTCTGGGGGTGAAACCCTGAGGACAGACTAACGGTCGCTCCCAGTGATTTACAAAACTCTCGCCAAAATTTGGACACAAATTGGGGTCCTCTGTCAGAAACCACGTCAATCGGAAGGCCATGTAAGCGAAAGACGTGATCTACAACAATCACCGCTGTCTCCTTGGCTGAGGGTAGTTTGGGCAAGGGAATAAAATGAGCCGCCTTCGAGAATCGGTCCACCACGGTCAAAACTACCGTGTACCCTTGAGAGGGTGGGAGGGCGGTGATAAAATCTAGCGCGATGTGGGACCAGGGTCTCGAAGGGACAGGCAGCGGTTGGAGTAACCCATCTGGGGGTCGATTGGAAGTCTTACCAGTGGCACATACCGAGCAAGCCAAAACAAAACTGTGAATGTCGCGTGCCATAAGTGGCCACCAGAATCGTTGCTTGACCAAAAAACTGGTGCGATTAACTCCTGGATGGCAAGCTACGTTGGAACAATGCCCCCACTTAATGACGTCTGACCGTAATCCCTCCGGCACAAATAAACGATTCGGTGGGCAGCCGGGCGGAGGAGTTACCCCTTCTAAGGCCGTCTTGACCTTCGATTCGACCTCCCATGTGAGTGTGGAGACAAATAGGGTCTCGGGTAAAATGCACTCGGGAGTAGACGGGCGTTCGGAACGGTCAAAAATACGCGATAAAGAATCGGGTTTGATGTTTTTGGAACCCGGGCGGTACGAGAGAGAAAAATCAAAACGTCCGAAAAAAAGTGCCCACCGAGCCTGCCTGGAGTTCAGTCTTTTGGCGGTTCTGATATATTCCAGGTTCTTGTGATCGGTCCAGACAATAAAAGGTACCCCCGACCCTTCCAACCAATGACGCCATTCCTCCAACGCTAACTTTACTGCCAACAACTCTCTGTTACCAATGTCATAGTTACGTTCGGCAGGCGATAAACGACGAGACAAAAACGCGCAGGGATGCATCTTGTCATCCGTGAGAGAACGCTGGGAAAGAACTGCTCCTACCCCCACCTCTGATGCGTCGACCTCCACCACGAACTGACGTGAAGAATCAGGGGCTATCAAGATGGGAGCTGAAACAAAGCAGCCTTTCAGTTTGGCAAACACAGCCTCAGCTGTGTCTGACCACCTGAACGCAGTTCGGGGGGAGGTCAAGGCAGTCAACGGCGCGGCTAGTTGGCTGAAATTGCGAATGAAACGCCGGTAGAAGTTGGCGAACCCCAGAAACCTCTGTAGGGCCTTACGGGAATCTGGACTTGGCCACTCCACCACAGCCTTAACCTTCTCAGGATCCATGCGTACTCCCTCAGACGAAATGATGTACCCTAGGAAAGGAACAGACTGTGCATGAAAAGCGCATTTCTCCGCCTTGACAAAAAGCCCATTCTCTAGCAACCTCTGGAGCACTCGTCTGACGTGTTGAACGTGCTCCTGGAGAGACGAAGAAAAAATCAATATGTCATCCAGGTAAACATATATGAACTGATCTACCATGTCTCTCAACACATCATTGACGAGTGCCTGGAAGACTGCAGGGGAGTTGGAAAGCCCGAACGGCATAACCAAGTATTCAAAGTGCCCCCTGGGGGTGTTAAACGCGGTCTTCCACTCATCCCCCTTCCTGATGCGAACCAAATGATATGCATTACGTAAATCCAATTTTGTGAAGATAGATGCTCCCTGCAACCTCTCGAAAGCTGAAGACATCAACGGCAAAGGATAAGTATTCTTAACCGTGATGTTGTTCAACCCCCGGTAATCAATACAAGGTCGCAGAGATCCATCCTTCTTCCCCACAAAAAAGAATCCCGCCCCCGCTGGAGAAGAGGAAGGGCGGATGAACCTGGTGGCTAGAGAATCAGAAATATATTTCTCCATAGCCTCCCTTTCTGGAGCAGAAAGTGAATATAACTTGCCCTTGGGCGGAGACGTACCTGGCAGTAACTCTATGGCACAGTCATAGGGACGATGAGGAGGAAGAGAAGCAGCCCGAGACTTACTGAACACCTCCTTCAGGTCGCGGTACTCCGGTGGCACGTTAGACAGATTCACCGACTCCTCCTGCAACACAGAACGAGAAACAGACGGGACGGCAGACAAAAGACATGAGGCATAACAATCATTACTCCACGCGGAAACAGAGTTTTGGCCCCACTCTATCCGAGGTCCGTGCTGAACCAACCACGGGTGACCCAGGACAATAGGAGCGTGAGGTGACTGAGTGAGGTAGAGTGAAGTCTTTTCAGTGTGGTTTCCCGAGGTAATGAGTGTAATAAGTCCGGTGGAGTGAGTGATACCCGGGAGTTCTTGCCCATTGAGTGCGTTGATAGTGATCGTTCTCTCTAACGTAGTGATGGGGAGGCGAAGCTTGCGTGCCAGTGAAAAGTCCATAAGGTTTCCCTCTGCTCCCGAATCCACCAGCGCTTGACAGCTGAAGGAGTGTTCCGCCCACTGGAGTCTAACCGGGAGGAGAGTGGCGCTCGAGGGTCCAGTCATGGAGAGCCCGCCCGACAGTAGCCGCCGTCCTACCGCCGGGCTTGGCCTTTTAAAGGACAGGTGTTGACGAAATGGCCGGCCTCCCCGCAGTAAAGACATAAACCCCTCGAGCGACGGTGTTCTCTCTCCTCCCGGGAAAGCCGAGCTCGACCTACCTGCATGGGCTCAGGATCGTTCAGGGGACTGACCGCGCTCAAGCTCCGGGCACTGGAACTCGTGGTGAATTCGGCCGCAGGCATCCGGTATGGTCGGCCCTCCTGCTGTTGAAGGCGAGCATCGACTCGTAATGCTAACTCGATTAGTCCATCCAGTGTCTTGGGCAGCTCCAGGGTATAAATCTCCCTCTGAACGCGGTCAGCCAGCCCATGCAGGAACATGTCCCACTGCGCCTCCTCGTTCCACTTGCACTCGGCCGCCAATGTCCGGAACTCTATGGAATAGTCAGAGACTGACAGTTGGTTCTGGCGAAGGTCAGCGAGTTGGCGGGCAGCCTCGCGTCCAGCGACGGCGCGGTCAAACACTCGTGTCATCTCTAGCTCGAGTGCCTGGAACGAGGAGCAGCACTGATGTCTGTTCTGCCACACCGCTGTTCCCCACTGAGCCGCGCGGCCAGAAAGTAGTGTCATCACCAGGGCTACCTTCGACTCCTCAGACGCAAATGTCATTGGCTGAAGTGAGAAAAAAATAGAGCACTTAGTCAGGAACGTTCTGCACAGATTGGGCTCGCCCGAATACCTCTCAGGTGCTGGGATGCGCGGTTCTGGTGCGAGGGCACGCGGCTCTGGTTGCTGGAAAATCCCTTGGGGAACAGGCGGGGGCGGTGCCGGCGCAGTGGGAACTCTCAGGCGTTGAATTTGAGAGGTGAGCTCGGACACCTGCGTTACCAAAGCCTGTATCGCCCGTCCCGAAGCTCCGATCTGCTCGTCCTGGCGATCCATCCGGGCGTGGCTTCCGGCGAACATCTGTTCGATCCCGGGGTCACTCGCTGAATCCATGAGATGGTGGTCAGATGGTTCTGTCATGGATCACTGAAAGATAGTCAAGGATTCAGATGCGAGTGAACAAGTATTTATTTGTCAAAAGAGAAGACAAGAGACTCAATTCGACAGGTAGCATCCACAAGGATCGTACTGAACGAATAGGTTACAGTTCTCATATAGACAAACTCAGAATGGAGGTGATCGATGATCCTCGGCAGACTCAGGGAATGAAGTGGCAGAATCCTCAGGTGAACACAGAACACGCTCGGGCAGACTAGGCAACGCAGGGACTCAGCGGGCGGAATGCAGATCCAACGTGGAGAAGATCCTATGGAAGCGTCGAAGAAGCAGGACAGGAACAGGGGAACAGGCTCAGACCCAGGAGAACCTCCACAACCATCTGACAGAGACAAGACGAGTGAGCAAACAATATATAGGACCTCCTCATTCAGAACAGCTGGCGCTGATCGGCTCATCAGTGGAACGAGCCAGCTGACGAGCCACGCCCATTCACACAGCACGCACACACATAGCGAGAGAGAGTCCATGAATCCATGAACCGTGACAGTCCATCCACCAGTTCCGAAGAGAGCCAAGGCAAACAAGCAGGCAAGCAACAGGCAGTCCACTTTTTTTAGATATAAAAAAAAAAAACAAGTTTGGTCTTTTTATGTTTTTTGTTTTTTTTGAAAGTATGTGTTAAGTGATAGTAATGACTTTAAGTCTTTACGTTCTTAGGAAAGATTTCTATTTTGAATAAATGCTGTTCTTTTTAACTTTTTATTCATCAGTGAATCATTCTTAGTTCAGGCTGCCTCACAGCACCTTGATGGGCCATTGGGGGAGTGCCTTTAGTCTCCCCAGGTGTAAATCACATTTATATTCATGGCCATTCACACTCCCACGCATACAGCAGTGCTGACCAAAAACTGACGTAAGAAATTTAAATCATTATATTGTTGTTTGTGAAAGAGTGGTCAGATCGATTTTCACTTCATTTTGAAGTAAAAATTCTACCCTACAAGAATAGTAACTCAAAAGTCTTGTGGACAACTATTCAGTATGTGTTAAATGGCCTTATTGCGGTGACATTTTTTTCCCCAAAACGTACTAACCACGCATAATATTTTTTTTCTATAAAATGCAAACATGTACATCCATTTTGCTCACATATTATTGTAGCAGAGTTTGTGCTGAATACAGCAAATTTATATGTTGGCAAATGGTATGTTTTAAGTAGCTAAAATAAGCACAAATGTCAGGGCATGTCAAAACATCTCAAGGGCCCCAAAAACACCTCAGACCTCAGAGGGTTAACTACCCAGGAATCCTTGCGAAAGGCCAATCAGACAACGGATGGGAGGAGATTTCGCTCACAGACAATTGTTAACATGACTGAGAAGAAAATATTTAAGTGTAATTATCTTTACGGTTTTTATGACAAGTTTATACAAACATTATGATCATTGACCAGTGGTTGATGTCTCAAACATAGGCTAATAATAGCAAGCTGAATAATTCAATCGCATTATGATTCATTAAATAAATAGAACAGAATGTCAGGGCTTTACTGAGTCATATGTAAACACAACCACAATAGGCAGCATATTTCCCCGAACCTGTAGCTCCTGTCTATAACAACAATCAGACCGTCTTCCTGTTTCCGGCATGACGATCGAGTCTGTCCCAAAAATACCTCTCAATGCGCCCTCGCGGACTCGCGCTAAGGGCCCTATAGGTCTGCACTACATGACGTCACCGAAGTGTGGACTCTGAGGAAGTCCACAAGTCCGGAGTGTGCCATTTGGGACAGGGGCAATGACTCTCTATGGCGAGAGGAGGCCAACCATACTCAACCTCAGAGACAGTTTACCAAGGCGGCCTCACAGAGGGCCGAAACACTTGGTGTCACGTTCTAACTGGAGCTCAGGTGAGTGAGCTTCAGCAGAATGACTCTCTAAACCAAGTTAAAACTCTTTAACTAAAACTAAACACTCTTAAACTCTGTTAACGTTACTGGAATAATGTTTGTTCATAACTTTAAGAGAACCTTGCCAGAACAATAGCTAAATATATGAGAATGTTCCCTGTTAGCTGGGAAACTTTTTGATGTTTTCATTTCATTACCAGCACCTTATGTATGGCTTTTCCAACATGCTAAACTTGCTCAGTAGCTCACCTGGTACAGCATTGCGATGCGGAGGACTATGTATTAGTTTCGTGAAACATGAGTCTCGGTAAAAGAGCTCAAAGACTTGTAGAAGTACCTTTATTCAGAAATTTCACATTTGCTTTTGTTACCACTATCGGTTAGGTTTAGGGTAAAATTTAGTGTAGGTACTGCTAGGTTATTTTCCAAATGTGATAGAGCATTCATGTTTTAATGTCACTCAAAGTTATTTTAAATTGTAATAATATTTCATAAATTTCATAGAAATTGTAATAATATTTTAAATATTACAGACCCCAAATATTTGTGTTTGTTACTGTTTATATCAGTGGATAAATTTAATAAATTGTTTGAAAATACTTTATTTTCTAAAAGTTCACATGGCCAAAAGTGCAAGTAGTTGGAGAACTATCTGACAATAGAAGCAATTCAAGCTTGAAGTACATCCATGAGTCTTAAATGCGCTCCTTTTAATTTTTAATTTTTAAACTTTAAAATTACTATAAAAAGCACTTCAGTACTAAAAAACACAGAAACACACACACACACACGCACACACACAGAAAGTGAGGATGAGCTGCAATAATAACTTATGACAAAACATGGTCTGTCTTCGCTTTTCTTGCAAGGGGTCTTCCAAGGAAAGATGCTACTAGTTATGTGATTATAGAGTGTGAATGTAGAATTTTATTTCATGGATCATTTCTAAGTGAACATGGGACAGACACCAGATAACAGGAGCACGACCGACAGTGTGAGATGTGGCACCTTGAGAGTGTATTGCACCCTGTCACAGCTACCATATATTTCTTAGTGTCCAGAAGCGCAGGTTCTGTGTGAGTTTATGCAAAGGAAGACAATGCAAAGCTGAGTCATTTGTGAAAACCTATTAACATATCAGTGGTGTGTAGTGGACAGTTACTGGATTTACATTGTATTCCTTTTAGCACCATCTTTTAAAATAAATACATCCCTAGGGGCAGTTTAATCGTGTCAAAGGAAGTTCTGCCTTCTCTTTCTACTGCAAAAATAGAATAATACACTATAATAGCCTTGCAACGGATCAGATAATAGAGAGTTTGGCCAAAAGTGAGTTTGAAAGTGACATCACATGGTTATAACTGTCATCTGAAACATAAGCCTTCTTGAAATGCATTTCCAGTATTTATGAGCTAGAATCAGCCATCCATACACAACACGCCCACCGCAATACTTCCTCCCACCTTAATGCACTTGTACTTCAAATGCATTATTGATCGGTCTGTTACGCTCCATTCGCCTTTCCACTCGTCTCTATGTACATACATTGGTATCAACCGCACAGCTATTGTACACTGTGTTGCGAGGGTCACCATTCAAGCACCTTTATTTAAAAGCAGTGAGTCAGCACTTGAGGTGTAATTAAGGAATGCATTAAACAGCAAAGAGCACCTTTATACCTTTACCTGCTATAAAGACTATTTGAGAGGAAGGTACTGCTTTCATAAGAGCCAAGTCATTTTAATACATCAGCCAAAAGTACAATTTTGGCAGTATATAACCAGGCTCGTGTTAATTAGAACCTGACTTTGGCTTTACATGGAATATTATGTATAAAATGTTTTGTAGAATATCAGTGCTGCTCTTTTACACTAAATGAAAAGAACATTGTGTTAACACTTTATTTTAGTGACCTTCTTACACATGTTACTAAAGTAATAACAGTAAATTATGCTTAATTACCTATTCCTAACTCTATAGTAAGTACATGCTGTTAAAGGTCCCCTGACATTAAATTTTCACTTTCTGAGGTTTTTTGACATTAATATGAGTTCCGCTAGCCTGTATATGGTCCCCCAGTGGCTAGAAATTTCAATCGGTGTAAACCGAGCTTTGGCTATTTTTCTCTTCTCTGCAGCTCAGACGCGCTGATCTTGAATCTCCTCCTTATGACGTCATAAGGAGGAAAGGTTACCTCCCCTTTCTCTGCTTTGCCCGCCCAGAGAATTTGGCTCGCTCATGAGAAAATGAGCTAGGAAGTACGAATTTGAGTACGAATTTGTGCGAGCGCGATTTGAGTTTTTCCTCGAGAGATATCATGGCTTGCAAACGAGCGAAGCATGCCAGTTGATCAGTGTTCGGATGTACAAATGAACACAAAGGTATTTTTTAGTTCCTTCATCCGAGCCTCTGAAGAAACAATGGGTTAATTTTATTTTCTCTGGAAATGCGCCGACACAACTTCCCAAAGTTTTGTATGGTCCAAACTTTTCACCGACGACTGTTTCCTCAACTTGGTCCAATACAGAGCTGGCCTCGATGAACGTCTGAAAATAAATCGATCGAGCTACCAAGCAACAATTTCTGATGTGTAGCCTAATTGTTCAAGTTCAGACAGGTAAGTTAATCTTACTCTCAAAATCGTTCAATACGGTTTATGCATATGTCAAGCCAGTGACTAAAATATCAACTTCACATCGTTTCTTTTAGTAGGATGAAAATAATCTTATTTAATCTGTTAACGAATTATACAGAAAGCGGTCAAAAGAACAATCTTTCCACACAGCGCGAGTTTATCTGACACCTCGTTATGAAATCAATGACGCATGTTACACTGCACAACGAAGCTCTTACTGTATCATCGTGTTTGCATTGGTGAAAGCATTAGAGAGAGTGCAGAAACTGCGTTGCAAAGATAAGATCTTCATTCTCTCGATCAACAGACTGTCATCTGCTTGCTCAATGCTCATCACGGCAACATTTTATGTGATGGGAATAGATCTAAAAACTTTAAAAACTTCTCACGATTCGTTAATCTCGATAGCTGTAATAGTAAAAACGTATAATAGCTGTAGTAAAAGTATTAGAGAGAGTTTCACATGTAATATGTAGCTATTTCATATGCAAGCATGTCAGCCAATCACAGCAGTGGCTGGCTACACTGAATCCCACAGTAGACACGCCCCTTCAAACAGAGCGTTCAAATCAGAGGCTAAAATCAGGCTAGGAAAAATGCCTTTTATTTCTAAATTATGACTATTTTTGATCTAAAAAACATACTAACATTATAAGGGCAACCCAGGAAACATTATAAAATAATAAAATAACCCCATGTCAGGGGACCTTTAAGTACTCAGTACTTGAATATATAATTGCAATATAACAAGGGAACCTTGATTTAAAGTGTAACCAATATTTTGAATAAAGGCTGGTCAAGTTCCAAACATAAAAAGAGTCACAAAACCATACATTTGCTTATTCTGACTCACTTTGCCAGCATGGGTCACATTTGGAAAAATGCTTTTGTTTTGTCCATATTCAATTGGACCACAAGGGACCTAAAATGTTCCAGCTCTCTCTCTCTCTCTCTCTCTCTCTCTCTCTCTCTCTCTCTCTCTCTCTCTCTCTCTCTCTCTCTCTCATATATATATATATATATATATATATATATATATATATATATATATATATATATACATATATATATAAAGTTCAAAAGTGAGACACATTTTGCATGATGAAAAGATACACATACAAACACTTCAAACAACACAACAAACAATACAACATCTGCAAATTTTCCATCTAGGTGCCTTAAAATGTGATGTGCCAGGTTTGAGATTAATATTTAGCAGACAAAATTGGTTTCCACATCTCATGACAAATTCGAATATGTACATTTGCAAATTAAGATTTTAATTTAATTTGAATAATTTAAATTCAGGGCTGTTTCTCACAAATATGACTACAGAGGACTTAAAAGACTGCACACACGTCATATTTATTTTGAAACTTGAAACCGCTGAAGGCAGTTAAGAACAGCTTGGAGATTCTTCAAAATTATATTCAATTCGCATTTATTGTATAGAGCTTTTCACAATGCATATATTTTCAAAACAGCTTAACATAAAATGCACGCGTCTACATTACAAGAGATCAGTTCTTCTAAGATCAGATCAGTGATCTGTTATTGTGTCCAAGTAATGCATTTAAAAAAATGTACATATACAAATCACACAGTTACAGTGAGTTCGTCAAAGTAATTACTACAATTTGTGGACATAATGATTACAACATATATAAATTGTAACAAAACATGTTGTGCTCTATGGAAGGAGAAAAAAAATCATACTGGACTGGTTTAGAACAACATGTTGAGATAACTAAAAGCTAGAAGTTTTATTTTAGGTTGAATTAGTGGGTGAAAGTTTTACTCTCTACACATTCCCCTGATGTCATTAGTGTGTACTTGAAATCATTGGCCTGTCAACAGCTTGAGAATATTTCAGCAAACTAAAATAGGACAAGCACAGTCACATCTCAAAATAATTGAAGCCGTGCCATCTGAAAGTGGGCGGAAGGGCAGTCAAAACTTCACGTGGCAGTCAGGCTCAGCGTTTCCATTTGTACACAGCTATACATGATTAAGGGTAATTGGGCCCATCATCAAATCCCCATTACTGCTTACAAATGAATCTAGATCATGCTATGCAAACACCTCTGGGAAAGAAGGCCTGTATACACAGACTAAATGACTGGTGGCAGTTAAATGTAGGCTGAATTCAAACTGACATAATTGTCTGGTGCATTAGTAAATGGTGAGCTGGAACCATCTGCATGGTGCAGGAAATGGGTCGTCATTCAGTAAATATGGAAAAAGAGTGAGCACTGAGGCATTTTATCAGGATTTGATCAAAGCATTAACCTTTGATTTGAGCCAACAAGAGTGCAGATACATAGACATCAGTCAATGTGCTATTTGGCAGAACCGTAATGTGGTTTTAGAAAGTTATTTGGTACTGAGAAAAGATATCACAAAACATGATCTATGTGGTAGCAATTTTGATGTTGACCAGGATGTTGATGCATAAACATGAATAACAGGAAGTCCATGACCTGTGGGAACTGAGGTTTCATGCGTGCATGGGTGGAAAACTACCCCAGATGTGTCCTGAATGCTAAATCACATTATCAGACCCTCATAGTGATGGATCTGCCAGACCAAGCAGATAATGTAATAAAATAAATAATGAGTGATGACTTTTTAAATTTGGACCTAAAAGATGAGCCCCTGGACATGCTCTATTGATCCCACTGCCCTGCATGTTTCGCTTAGTACTGTGACCCCTCTGCCCTCCAAGCGAGTTACACATGGTAAAGTAATAGTGGCAGGTTGTCTCTTATTAGATATGAAGCCTTCTGAGGACGACTTGTAGACAATTATTTTTAATCATATCCTTCCCTGCTTTGAAATAGAGGAAGTGGTTTAACTATAGCCCAGAGGATTTTTTAACCATATTGCCAGGACGTTCACTAGGACAGAGTATACGACATTGGCGGACACCTCGGCCAGCCCGTCAACTATATCAAATGCATTGTGAATATTATAGCAAAAGCTTTGAGGTTCTGTGAAAAGAATTTGGTAACAGCATAGTCTTCACTTCATTAAAGCTCCAGTCTGTAACTTTTTTAAGTTAAAAATAATCCAAAATAATTATATAAAAAAAAAACGTATTCTGCCAGTGGTCAAAACTATCTGCTTGCCATAGCTAGATTCAAAACGGTTAGCTTGTAATAATGATTTTAATTCCAGTGGTACTGGTGGGTTTCCGCGGGAAATTCGAGCATGTCTTTGCGTCATTACGTCACACCCGTACACATAAAGAAGGAGTTTCGGCTAGCCGACTATACTGCGCGTGACGAGATGTTTAGATAGGCTTTTCTCGCAGCACTTTACATAATTAAACTTATGGCATCCAGAAAGATCCAAACAACAATCATCAGTGTCAACTGGAGATTCAGCAGTTATAAAACCCAAAAGACTTCGTACTTCGGATTTAAGGTGGCTAGAGAAAGAGAAAGAAACCGTCTCATGCGTACACAAGGATTTAAACATCGGAGGGGCTTTTGAAAAGTGCGTGAACTCCGTGTTTTGAAGGGGTTCAAAACGGAAGAAGAGACGGCCTTTTTCTGCTGAACAAGTAAGACATTTCAATAGTTCAATCGTGTAACAGTACGTTTTCTTAATTCACACAGTTATGGAGTTTCCTTTGTTGTGCCTTTCTCGTTTTGCTATTATGGAGAATATGAATTCTGAACTACACAGGTAACCATAAAACACATTAAATTTAACATTAGTCACGCAATGCTGATGTTGTTAACATGAACAATTTGAGAACAAAGTAGGCTATAATTTGCACGGTTGCTGTAAATCGCGTTTTATTAAATCTAACGAAGCTTATCATGTCGAATGCTTTTTCCCCCTTAGTTGGTCAGAACAAAAATGGATTTTACTTACCTGTTCAGAAGACATTTTCTTATGAAAATTCTTATGTTGGTCAAACTTTCAAAAAGTGAATCTGTGATTCTGTATGACAGTATCCACACAGCGCGGTGACTGACAGCAGCACTCGCCTCAAAGCACTGTGTTCATCCGCGCTGTTTCATGCCGATTTACAACCCACGTAAAGATGATAATTCCGCGAATCACTGCAGTTACAGATTTCGAACAGAGAGATGGCGACAAAGAGGAAAAGATACGGACTGCAGCTTTAACATCAGCTAATGTCTTAAAGAAAATTAACAGTATTGGTCAAAATTTAAAAATAATACGTTTGTAGCATTTCAAGTTGTATAAATAAATGAACACAAGTAAATTCATTTATTATGAACAAACATGACTGTAAAAAAAATTTTAATTGTTAGTTTGCGATACTTAATGCATTAGTCTTACTAATGCTAACAATTGTAACCTTTTAGTAAAGTGTTACCAGGAGTGAATTATAGGAATCATTGATTATTTTGACCAATACAGAGATTGTGATATGATGAACATTTTAAATCAGATTGCTGCAGTTTAGATATCGTCAGGGAACACCAAACTCATAGAGATTCAGTTAAACCCAGGGTATTTATTGACAGTGATGAATTAACAGAAAGCAGGTGAGCAATGGCACAGTCAGAATAATGATGAGCAGATGAATATGAACAAACGGAGTCCCTTTTCTTTTTCAAGAGTGACACCGGACCATTGATGACTGGAGCGTGATAGTAGAGAAAGCACACACCTCTTCACAGGATTATGTTGAGTAGAGAGCTACATGTAATATTACTAGGGTTGGGTATCGTTTGGGTTTTATCCGATTCCAGTACCTACTCGGTATTTTTTAAACGGTTCCGGTGCTTAAACGGTTCTTAAATCGGTACTTAAGAAAATGAAACCGCACACAAAAAATAGTACCCTTTAATTTACAGGGCCAAACTGGACACAATATTAACTTAAATCTTTAAACAATATAAATACAAGTAACATATGGTAATAATAAAACCAATATAAAATAAAAAAACATATTTACATAATATCAAATGAAACAATATTGTATCAAACAATGTAATAATACTGGAGATTAATAGAGATTACTAGCAGGCAGAGCTGCCAACTCTCACGCATTGACCGTGAAACTCACGCAAATGACCCTTTTCACACAGAAAAATCGCGGACAAAGAGGACACTGACACCGACAGACAAGACAGAGAATGTTACTTTTGATATGGAACAAATCCACAGCTGTCAAATTCTGTCAATATTTTTACGAGATTCACACAATAAATAACGTTTTGGCTCTTTGAAATGTGACAGATCGCTGTAGCGCGTCAGTTCAAACGGCACGTGATACAGCAGCCTACAAATACAAATCCACTGCTTCTTAGCTACGCAGCGTTGAGTGAACCTATGAAGAGAACATCTCTGGTTACTGGTGTAACATATCTCTCAATAGGGAACGGGACGCTGCCAAGCTCCTCGCGCTGCCGACCAGCTTCCTTTTTCGGCAGAGAAATCAGAGGAGCAGATGGCGCGCGCGCGCCAACATAATATGACGACGTAAGTGCGTCGATGCGGCGCCCGCGCCATCAGCCAATGAATTGGCTTGATTCTATATGGGATTCAGACTATCGGCACACCCAGAGGTTCTGACACGTAATTTCACACGTGAAATGCAGCCAAACCTTGCGAGAAAGAGCGCGCATGCGAGACAGAAGAAACTGTGCTCCAAACTGTGCAGCACACACGCACGGCGGAGAGGGAGAGAGCGAGAGACCTTGTGTGTGTGTGTGTGTGTGTGTGTGTGTGCGTGTGCGCCTAATGAAGTTAGGCACCGAAATCAGGCACCGAAATTTTCGTTCTTATTCGGTCTGGTTACTACCGTTTACGTCGGAACCGGTTCCCTATTGGCACCGAGTTTCGGTACCCAACCCTAAATATTACAAAGAGTAATTTACAGAAGATTGCTGGAGAATCAATAGGCAATCCAATAGGTAAATAAAGCAGACAAGTCTGTAATCCGTAGTTGAGACCAGACAATGAGTAATTGTGAGGTGTGTGCTCTTATCCTGGAGCAGATTGGAGTGCTGATGGGAAACAGGTGTGGGTGATAGCTCAATGAGCACAGGTGATGAACAGGAAGGATGCTGGGAAATGTAGTTTTTGACTAGATGACTGGAGTGTTGAAGATGAGCAGATGGAGAGCATATGTGACATTACCCCCCACCACTGCTCCACGGTTGGCTCATGACGCACACAGAAATGTAATGGTCCTTGATGACAAAGTGGATGGCCAAACGGAGAGGGAAAACTGAAAGAAACTGTCAGTTTCAACCCTCTGAAGCAAAACGCCATCACGAACAGCCCAGTAATAGCCCGGATGTACTTTTCCGTGTTCTGCTCCATCTCACGCACAGTAATGTCCGCACAGCTTTCAAAGTATACTCAACTGCGGATGAGCGCAGATGGACGAGTTTGACACATGCGCAGTACAATTGCTTTTCTATACACTACTCTACAGGACATTCGCATGGAAGGAGAAGAAAAGTAGCAGATACACCATTGCATGTAAAGCTTAGAACAAGAACCAAAACACTATAGAGAAAATGAAGGATGGTGCTTTGTTTACTGTTCTTGGAACATCGTGCTGTTTTGTATCGCAAAATTATTATTCTTCGACTACTGCATAATTCATCTGTGTATTTCCAACCCGATCTCACATCAATTCGTGCGAATTTTACGAGGTGGCTAATTTGTACGAATTCATATGACCTCACTCGTTCGAATTCATACGATTTTTGGTAAATCGTACATATTTTACGAGTTGACCAATTCGTATGAATTCGTACGAATGACCTACCCCTGACCCCCCGCCCTAAACTTACCCATCACTGGGGTTTAGACAAATGGTATGAATTCGTACAAGTGAGGTTGTATGAATTTGTACGAATTAGCCACCTTTTACTCACTCGTACGAATTCGTACGAATTGGTCGTGAGATAGCGTTGGCATTTCCACCCAGTGGACTCTAATGTAACATGATATCCTTAAATTTTGAGTTTTCCAAATTCTTGATAGAAAACAGTAGCATGTGGTGATTCAGCCCGTTCTCATCCCAAGGCGTCATACAGGTGACGCTCGTCTAAATCCGACGCACATGGCATCCTTTAGCGTCAATATGAGACGCAGATCCCAAGGCGTCATAACCGTACCCTACCCCAGACCTAAACCTACCCATAACAGTGCGTGTTATATTGACACTAAAGGATGCAATGTGCAGCGGGCAATCGGTGCTCGTGCACCCAAAATCCTTCCACGTACACACGCACACAGCTCTTCGCGGCAGGCGCCGCTAAAGATAAAAAAATATTGTATCTTTTTGTGAGCAGCAGTGGCAGCTGCCTCAGGTTTAACCAATCATCGAACATGTTATTGATATGTCTTTGAACCATTTTGTTCTCCTTTTTTTTCTTCTGTTGTGCATAAATAAGAAGATTTAGTATTTCCTGCAAAGCCCTGCTTTCAGGATGCATATATTTCTCTCAAATTATTTGAAGAATTATATATATATATATATATATATATTCCCTTCTCGTGTGAAAAGGCCTTAAGTCAGTCTGGCAATTTGAGCACAATCATGTCCGCAAAGCTTATAAAGTATACTCAACCACGGATGAGCATGGATGGAAGAGTACAAATATAAAGTTTAGAACAAGTACCAAAACAAACACAATGGAGAATGGTATGCTCCATTGTGCATGCGTTGTTGTACACGAGGACACAAACATTGGGCTGCAAGCAGATGATGTTTGTGGACGTCCACGGACCCTCCTGATGACAAAAATGATCTCATGTGAACAGAGCACAGACTGTAGCGGAACGAAGTATAGTCTGGGGCTTAAGAAAGGTATTTCATTTTTACCATAACGATTAGACATATATAATACAATTTTCAGTGATAGATCTACCATTACAATAACTGTCCTGTTAATAACCCTCTGTTGATCTGACTGTCTGTGGGTGGGGATACAAAAATTCGAAACTATTAACTGTAGTTCTTATGAAAGTTTTCAAAATGCATCATCCCGCGGACTTTTACTGAAAAATAAACGTAAATTTCTCAGTCCAGGTAACACAGAGAACAAATAAACATAACTCATTTACTACCGACAATACAAAGCTGGTTGAAAATTGGTGAAGTTACACTTTAAGTCTGTGCATCTAAACCATTGATTTAGAAGAAAAATTATTCAAATATACATTTTTAAAAAACTAATAACTTCTCTGATTAATTTTTAATAGTAAAAGATTATGAAAAAAACTACTTACATTTTTGTATGTTATAGTCAGATGCTGAAGTTTGAGCTCTCTGAAGACAGTTCTTGCTGGTTATTAAGTTCCCTTTCGAGGGAACTCGCGATGCGTCACTTGACGCTTTGGAAAACCCCCAGCGTGCATGCGTCTGAGCATCAATGTCAACTAGTCCAATGGAAAGAATGAGCGTCACGGGCGGGTGACGTCATGACCAGGAAGGGATAAAGGCTCACCCGGTGAAACGCGGCATTAGCTTCTGCGTCTCAGCAAGCGATCTGTGTCATTTTGTCTCTGTCTATTTACTGTTGTCTGTTGCGGAAAAGGATGGAAACTAAACAAGTGTACAAACAGTGTGCTTCTCCCTGCCCGCGTTATTTAACGGGTGGGGATACACACGAGCTTTGTGTCGTTTGTTTGAGAGTGGAGCATGCGGTCTCAGCCTTCGAGGGGGCTGAGTGCCAGCATTGTGAGATGTTACCGCTTCGCATGCTCCGCTCTCGCCTGTCACTCTTTGATAAAGAGAGTGGGCAGGCTCGCGATCCACAGGGATCAGGACCCGCGTCTGCTGAGGCAGCGCAGAGAATGCATTCCTGGGGATCGCAAAAGGATCTTTCGGAGGGGTTGGAGACGGGTCCGAGGGCTCTTTCTCCTTCCTTACCCGAGAGATCCAGTGCTCTCTCCCCGGTGTCGGAAGCACGCTCTGCGGTTTCTTCTGCCCGGGGAGAGAGCCCTCCATTACTTTATTGCTCTTCCTCCGAGGAGGTTGATGCGATGAGTGTGGAGAGTGTAAGCACACACATGGGGGAAAGAGATTCACAATTTATTTCCCCAGCATATGATGAGCTGGTGGATGTTATGTCGCGGGCTGTAGAGAAATTAAATATTGAATGGCCATCTGAGAAGAAGGGCGCTCGTCCTAAAAGCAAATTAGATGAGCGCTTTTTATCTTCCACCACATTATCTCCACCACGAGGGCTTCCATTTTTTCCCGATTTGCACAATTTCTAAATCGTGGAATAAACCATATTCATCACGTCTTTTCAGCCCTCATGTTAACACTTATTCGAGAATAAGAGGGCTGAAAGAGAATGGTTATGAGGCGATGCCCCAGGCGGAAGAGAATTTAGCCAGTTATCTTTCCCCTGGTCCCGCATCGTCTCTGAAAGCCTCGGCTTTGCCCACTAGACCGCTTAAAGCCACTTCGGTGTTAGTGGGCAAAGCTTATACGGCAGCAGGTCAAGCTGGAGCATGTCTGCATACTATGGCAGTGCTCCAGGCTTATCAAGCTGACCTGCTGGGGGATCTGGATAGTAGTGAGGGAGTCAGTCATGACGATATTCGTGAACTTCGTCGGGCTACCGATCTTTCTCTCAGGGCTACTAAGGAGACCGCCAGAGCAATTGGGCGGTCTATGGCAGCCTTGGTAGCTACTGAGAGACATTTATGGTTAAATCTGTCTGAAATTAAAGAAAAAGATCGAGCTTTTTTATTAGATGCTCCGCTTGAACCTTCTGGTCTCTTCGGCGACGCAGTCCACGCGGTCGTCGAGAGATTTCAGGAGTCAAAGAAACAAGCGGACGTTTTTAAAAAGTTTATCCCTTGCCGGGTCCAGCCCCCTGGGACTGCTGGGCGTGAGCAGCCCCAGCCGTCGAGCTCATCATATCGTGTGCATCAGAAAGAGAGTGTTGCGTCTCGTGCACCTCCACGTAGAGACTGGAGACGGATGCAACCCTCTCAACCGAAGTCTTCTAAGTCGAAGCCGGATCTGAGGACCGTTCTTCAGGCGAAGAAGACTTCGGTTAAAAAAAAAAAAAAAAAAGGTCCTGATGTTCATGCATCAGGCCTGTGAGGACAGCCCCGACCGAAGTGGAGCGGTGTACACCTCATTATACGGTGCCCGTTCCATTTCGGGGTCCTCACGAGACCGTTCTGCCAACCCTGCCACCCTTGGTGCTTCAGGGCGCAGCGGTCTCCAGCGAGTCGCTGATGCTATGCTGCGGCACAGCATCGGTTTCGCGCCCTCGAGAGGCTGGTTCCCTTAGTAAATTTTCTGGCAGCGTGGAAGCTTCTGCCGAATATTTCTCATTGGGTCCTGCAGATTGTAGAGAAAGGATACAGAATCCAGTTTGGTTCTCGTCCTCCTCGTTACAACGGGGTGCTGCCCACAGTGGTGCATCCCGAGCAGGCTCTGGTAATGGAGCAAGAGGTAAAGGCCCTGTTAGCAAAGGAAGCTATAGAACAGGTGTACTCACCCGACAGAGAGTCGGGTTTTTACAGCCGTTATTTCATTGTTCCAAAAAAGGATGGGGGGTTGCGTCCCATTTTAGATCTTCGTCTGTTGAATCGTTCAGTACAGAAACTCAAGTTCAAGATGCTGACACTCAAACAGATCGTGACTCAAATCAGATCCGAGGACTGGTTTGTCACGATAGATCTGAAGGACGCCTACTTCCATATCTCCATCCTCCCTCAGCACAGGAAGTTCCTAAGGTTTTCTTTCGGGGGCAAAGAATACCAATATCGGGTTCTTCCTTTCGGTCTAGCTTTATCACCCCGCACGTTCACGAAATGCGTGGATGCAGCTCTAGCCCCTCTCAGGCTTCAGGGCATACGTATTCTGAACTACATCGACGACTGGCTGATTCTGGCGGAATCAGAGCAGTTGGCGGTTCGGCACCGAGGTGTCGTTCTCGCCCATATGCAGATGTTGGGGTTGAGGCTCAACGCCAAGAAGAGTGTTCTTTCTCCAGTACAGAGAACCACTTTCCTTGGTGTGGTATGGGATTCAGTGACGATGCGGGCCACTCTATCGCCCGTTCATGTAGCTGCTATCCTGACAGCCACCAAAGAGCTAAAGCTAGGCCAGTCACGCACTGTAAAACAGTTCGAGAGACTGTTGGGTCTTTTGGCGGCAGCGTCCAACGTGATTCCTTTTGGCCTGCTGTACATGAGACCTTTGCAGTGGTGGCTCAGGACCAGAGGGTTCTCCCCGAGGGGAAACCCACTTCGTATGATCAAGATCACGCGGCGATGCCTTCGTGCCTTGGTTATATGGAGAAAACACTGGTTCTTAACCCAGGGTCCGGTGTTGGGAGCTCTCTGCCATCGAGTTACGATCTCGACAGATGCTTCCCTCACCGGCTGGGGAGCGGTAATGGAAGGCCGCTCGGTTCAGGGTCGGTGGAGGAGTCATCATCTTTCTTGGCACATAAATTGCCTGGAGATGATGGCCGTCTTCAATGCGTTGAAGCAATTCCTCCCAGACCTGAGGGGCCATCATGTGCTCGTCCGTACAGACAACACATCGGTGGTCTCTTATCTGAACCGTCAGGGGGGTCTGCGGTCGCGTCCGCTTTGCAAGCTGGCGCACCAGATCCTCCTGTGGTCTCTGGGGAAGGTACTCTCCCTGAGGGCAGTGTATATTCCTGGGGACCAGAATATTGGGGCAGACATCCTGTCGAGGCAGGAGCTGAGGCCAGGGGACTGGAGACTCCACCCCGAGGCGGTGGAGAAAATTTGGGAGTTTTACGGCCAAGCAGAGGTGGATCTGTTTGCGTCTCAGCATACGACGCACTGTCCACTTTGGTTCTCCCTTACTCACCCAGCCCCCCTGGGGCTGGATGCTATGGTGCAGACGTGGCCGAGGCTACGTCTGTACGCATTTCCCCCTGTTGCTCTGCTCCCAGGAGTTCTGGAACGAGTCCGCCAGTACGGAATAAGCCTACTGCTAGTAGCACCACGCTGGCCGAGTCGGATCTGGTTTGCGGACCTGATCCATCTCTTAGACGGTCCTCCCTTGGAGATCCCGATCAGGAGAGACCTTCTGTCTCAGGCCGGGGGCACAATATTTCACCCTCGACCAGAGATTTGGAACCTGTGGGTTTGGCCTCTGAGGGGGCCCAACTCATAGAGAGTGGTCTCTCAGCTGAGGCTGCTGAGACCATCCTAAGCTCCAGAGCTCCAGCTACTAGGAAACTATATGCGCTGAAATGGAAAGTTTTTTCTGTATGGTGTCACCGACATCAGTGGGATCCGGTTAACTGTTCTGTGAACACAGTACTCGAGTTCTTGCAGGAGCGCTTTACGTCAGGTTTATGTCCTTCCACACTTAAGGTTTACGTGGCGGCCATTGCGGCTTACCACGCCCTGGTTGGGGGTACATCGTTAGGTCGAGACCCCCTGATTACACGTTTCCTTCGTGGCACATTGAGGCTGAGGCCTGCAACTCGCACTAGGGTGCCAGCTTGGGATTTGGCAATAGTACTAGAAGGCCTGTCTAGGGCTCCATTCGAGCCCTTAGATTCGGTTTCAGAGAAATTTCTTACCCTTAAGACTATCTTTCTGCTAGCTATTTCATCCCTTAAGAGAGTTGGAGACCTTCAGGCCCTTTCGGTTTCCCCCACTTGCCTTGAGTTTGCACCGGGGATGGTCAAGGCATTCTTATATCCAAAACAGGGATACGTCCCTAAGGTGCCGACCTTGATTCCGAGGCCTATCGTGCTGCAGGCTTTCTGTCCTCCTCCTTTTACATCTGCGGACCAGGAAAGGCTGAACCTCTTGTGTCCAGTGCAAGCACTGGATACTTATGTTCATCGGACATCTTCTATGAGGAAGTCCGACCAGTTATTTATTTGCTTTGGATCACCTAAGAAGGGTCTTCCTGCTTCTAAACAGACGGTTAGTAAGTGGATAGTCGAGGCTATTTCACTTGCATACGAGTACTCTGACCATCCGTGTCCCTTGGTGGTCAGAGCTCACTCAACGAGGGGTATGGCGGCCTCTAAAGCCTTGTTATTTGGGGTTTCCCTCCAAGACGTTTGTGATGCGGCAGGCTGGTCCTCACCGCTCACATTCGTCAGGTTTTACAGTTTGGACCTGGATGCTGCCCCAGGTTCTCAGGTGCTTAGTGCTTAGTTCCAACAGACTGACACTCAGGTACTTGGAATTCTGGCGTTTTGGGTATTCTCGTTCCCAAAGCGTCAAGTGACGCATCGCGAGTTCCCTCGAAAGGGAACGTCTCAGGTTACTACTGTAACCATAGTTCCCTGAGAAAGGGAACGAGACGATGCGTCACCCTGCCATACTTCCTGCTTCCCTGTGATCGGCTTGCTTCGACTTTTTGAAGCTAATGCCGCGTTTCACCGGGTGAGCCTTTATCCCTTCCTGGTCATGACGTCACCCGCCCGTGACGCTCATTCTTTCCATTGGACTAGTTGACATTGATGCTCAGAGGCATGCACGCTGGGGGCGTTCCCAAAGCGTCAAGTGACGCATCGTCTCGTTCCCTTTCTCAGGGAACTATGGTTACAGTAGTAACCTGAGACGTTTTCTGTCAAACTGTAATTATTGAATCTTCTGTGCTGCTGTCATATTTTCATCAGCTTTAATGCTAATCTCCCTGAATCCTCTCAAGCACTCTGTTCATAAAGCAGACTGTCTCTCAGCACCATATGCAACCCTACAAACATGTCCACTCCCCGGCATTGCAACCACACTGCTGATTTCCTTAAAAGGATGATCACACGAGTGCTAGAGATTAAACACATTTTAGACCCTATAGGCTTTGTGGAAAACCTGCAGGCCATTTTTTGAGGTGATTTACTGCAACTTGTCAAACTAGCGCTTGCACAGAAGGCTGGCAAATAAGCAGCACTCTGTTTTTACACAGACAAGTGAACACTGGGGAAAATAAGCTTTAGATGTTGTTAATAGAAGTGCCCTTTATTGCTAGAAATCTTTTATGATTATAATAACCCTGTCACAGCATAAAAAGGGAAGAAAAAGCCTTCCGTATAAATTTCTAAAAGAGGATATATAACATATGAAACACAGCTCACATAAAATGTACTCTTGTAATCTGACATTTTTGAGAAACAGGAAATCCAATATACATATAAAAAATTAACTTTGTTATATATATATATATATATATGACTGAACAAAATTATAAACGCAACACTTTTGTTTTTGCCCCCATTTTTCATGAGCTGAACTCAAAAGATCTAAGACTTTTTCTATGTACACAGAATACCTATTTCTCTCAAATATTTAGGGATGGGAATTAATAAGAATTTAACGATTCCGATTACATTATCGATATTGCTTATCGAATCGATTCCTTATCGATTCTCTTATCGATTCTCATTGGGTGAGGGAATAAGTACAAATTTGTTTGTTTGTATTAACTTATTGAACTTATAACTTATTTGTCTGTTAATAATTATTAACTCGCTGACACAGCACAGAGTATTAGGGGTGTAAACCTACACTGGTCTCACGGTTCGGTTCGATTACGATTATCATGTCATCGATTCAGTTCAATTCAATATCTCGATGCATTACATGCACTGCATCCTCAATTTTACTTCAAAAGTGATGTGTGCGTGCGTGCGCGTGTTCACCTGTTCGTGAAGTCGCAGTGACAGAAACAGTGACCTTCCAGTTTAAGTTCCATGGGACTAAAGTCTGTTCATGCTGTGTGGCCAAATGTTTCTGCATATTGGAGGTCCCCCCCCCCCCCCCCTTGACGAAATGGAAATTTTACAGGTGTTGCAAGTGACCATATTGTTATGAGTCATACTCCCATTGAGTATGTGCGCGAGTTTGAGTGTGTGTGTGTGTGTGTGTGTGCTTACGTCTCATATGAGTATGTGCGTGGAGAGTTTGTGTGTGCGCGCGCGCGTCTCATATGAGTATGTGCCTGGAGAGTTTCGCGCATCTCGTGTGTGTAGAGTTTGCGTGTATGCGTGAGGGACTTTAGATGTGTCGTTGTGCATTTCATATGTATTTGTTTGAGCATTAAGCAGTATACATGTATGTTTGACTACTTAGTACCTATACGTGTATGCAAGTGTTTCATATATGTGTGCGTGAATGAAGTTTGATTTAAGCCCTAGAAACACCTCATATATTGTCGTCTTTTCGCGTGAAATATAACCAAACGAGCGCTTCTGCCTCGATGCCATGTTTGCTGCGTTCTGAACCAAAATAACGCAGCGCGTGTGTGACGTCATGACACATTTGCAACGAGCGGAACCGATAAGCGGAATCGTTAAGCAGGCATACTAACGGTTCCAAGGAATTGGTTCACTGGGCACCGGTTCTGAAGAAGAACCGGTTCTCGATTCCCATCCCTACAAATATTGTTCACAAATCTAAATCTGTGTTAGTGAGCACTTCTCCTTTGCCAAGATAATCCATCCACCTCACAGGTGTGGCATATCAAGATGCTGATTAGACAGTATGATTATGGCACAGGTGTGCCTTAGGCTTGCCACAATACAAGGCTACTCTAAAATGTGCAGTTTTATCACACAGCACAATGCCACAGATATCGCAAGTTTTGAGGGAGCGTGCAATTCACATGCTGACTGCAGGAATGTCCACCAGAGCTGTCGACCGTGAATTGAATGTTCATTTCTCTGCCATAAGCCGTCTCCAAAGGCTGCACAGAGAATTTGGCAGTACATCCAACCTGCCTCACAACCGCAGACCACGTGTAACCACACCAGCCCAGGACCTCCACATCAAGCATCTTCACCTCCAAGATCGCCAGCCACCCGGACAGCTGCTGCAACAATCGGTTTGCATAACCAAAGAATTTCTGCACAAACTGTCAGAAACCGTCTCAGGGAAGCTCATCTGCATGCTCGTCGTCCTCATTAGGGTCTCGACCTGACCAACACATTCTCATCCCAAGGCGTCATCTAACTGACACTTTTGACCATGCGTCAACATGCCGACGCACATGGTACCCCTTAAGCGTCAATATGAGACGCTCATCCTCGGTTTGCTGATGTTAACATTGTGGATCGAGTGGCCCATGGTGGGTTATGGTATGGAGGGTTATGGTATGGGCAGGCGTATGTTATGGACAATGAACAGAGGTGCATTTTATTGATGGCATTTTGAATGCACAGAGATACCGTGACGATCCCGTGATAATGCACGACCCCATGTTGCAAGGATTTGTACACAATTTTTGTATATAATCTATATATATAAAGGTTGAGACATTGTATTATCAATTTGAATTAATTTGATCAACTTAATGCTTGGAGAGATTGCGAGATTGTGGTTAGGTCTCAGCAGCAGGAGGGACATAGAGGTCAGTAAGCTGGGCTGAGTTGAGTGGGGGACGGAGGGGGGTGATTTTGGGACGCAAGAGTCACTGTCTTTATGTTTTATCATTTACGACTGTGTTATGGAAATCATCACTATGAACACCAGCTACGCTAATTATTTTCCCTTTTTGCTTTTCTGCTGTTATCTCGGGACGCGAGTCCCGAGAAAATGGCGTTCGTCAGCCCCAGTTTGTATCCAGCCTCTCACGGAGACTTCAGATGCTCCAATCACAAAGCCTGTGAAGTGACGACTCAGCACGGGCGATATGGACTCTCTATGGTGGACGGCACTGATCCTCAACAACTCGTCTTAATACCGGCGTGATTACTTGGACTTCCAAAAGATGGAAATGGACAAATACTCTAAATGTTCCGATTCCAATCTGACTTGTAATGCTGCCCGAATCATGCCCTGTTCCTTCGTTGGCCAGAGGAGGACTGGCCCCCCGACTGAGTCTGGTTTCTCCCAAGGTTTTTTTCTCCATTCTGTCACCTGATGGAGTTTTGGTTCCTTGCCACTGTTGCCTTGGCTTTTGGCTTGCTTAGTTGGGGACATTTAATATTCTGCCTTACTTAGGTGGACGTTGACGCAATTTTCTTTTAGAAACAAACTTTGTTATATTGTTATATTGTTTTTGTTATATTGTTTTCATGTTATCACTGTGAAGCGCCTTGATACAATCTGTATTGTAAAAAGCGCTATATAAATAAAGGTGAATTGAATTGAATTGAATATATATATATATATTAAATAATGGTGGCTACTGATGATCATTTTCAATAATACCAGGAACATGATAAAACCGTAGATCTGCCCTATCTGCCATTTGCCAGATAAATAGATGGCCCAGCCTCCAAACCCACACCATTTGTTGAGCTGTTGCCGTGCCAGGCTGGTCAGAATGTGCAAACAAACAGAGCAATGTTTTGATAGCGACCAGTCACAGACACTTTTTGGGGGGGAAATGAACATACAAATAGCTTCTTTATAGCTTTGCGGCATATTAAGCTGAAATATAAAGTTATTTAAAATGGGAACAAAATTCACACTTAAGCTTTAAAGAGCTCTGAGGTGTGAAATAGTTCACAGTACCTCTGATTTACATATAATCCTCACTTCTTCTTTAGAATAACTATATTTACCCCGGCAGCTCTTCTAACCTCCTGAATTGTACTTGCTAAGAAAACCTTGACCATCTGTGGCCTGGTGAAGATAACAGGACAAATGTGCCCAGACTTTGAAATTTACTCTTTGACTTTGCACTGGAGATTAGCACCCTCGATATGATGGCTCCCCAAGAGGATTGAAGGAGCTTTGAAATCTCAAATGAAGAGTTAGAGAAAGCTCGGCCTGTAATCCTCTTATCTGTAATGCATCGGGTCCTCTCCCCCTCCACACTTATTGCAGAACGACTTCATAACTCTCTGTGTCCTCTCCTCCTTTCTGTCAACATTTGTGTAGGGGTGCAGGGGTGCCTGTGATAGCTGAGGTATGAAAATAATAATAATAATTAATTACATTTATATAGCACTTTTATCAACACTCAAAGTACTTTACAAATGGAAGAGTCCCACCTCAACCACCACCAATGTACAGCACCCACCTGGATGATGTGATGGCAGCCATAGAGCACCAGAATGCTCACCGTACACCAGCTTAGAGGGGGAGACCGAATGATGAAGCCAATAGGCTTTATGCACAGCTTCACTACTTCCTGAACTTCAGCCAGCCCTTTGTTTCCTGTCTGTCATTATTGGACAAACTGATTAATCCAGGTGTGCCTGATTATTGTTACAGAGGCCAGGCACACCTGGATTAATCAGTTTGTCCAATAATGACAGACAGGAAACAAAGGGCTGGCTGAAGTTCAGGAAGTAGTGAAGCTGTGGCATAAAGCCAATTAGTATATACTATGTGTATGATTCATTGGCCATGATAATGGATTGAGGTCAATGGGCAAGTTTGGCCAGGATGCCAGGGTTAGATCCCTATTTTTATTTTGTATGTCCACAGAGAGTCGGTTTAACATCTGGAGTGTTCAAGTGTGAAGGATGGACAGATGATATATATGTCACATCCACCAGCAGCAGTGCCCTTAATCTCCACTAGAGGGCACTCCTCCCTAGTCCTTTAACAGTGCATCACGAACTACGTTTCCCATAAACCTTTGCTTGGACTGGTATTGTGTGATAACATCCACCTGTGCATCATTACCTTCTTAACTCGGCCAATAAAAGTTGTGTGTCTTTCAGTCAGTCGTGGTCATTCGTTGTCTTTGTGAGGATGTAGAGCAGTGTTTCTCAACCTCTCCTGCAGGGACCCCCTGACAGGCCATGTTTCTGTTTTAACCCTGAAATGGCACACCTGATTCAAGTCATTAAAGGCTTAATGAGTAGTTGACTAATTGATTAATTGAACTATTCCTACTCTAATTACTCATTAAGCCTTTAATTACTTGAATCAGGTGTGCCATTTCAGAGTTAAAACAAAAACATGGCCTGTCAGGGGGTCCCTGCAGGAGAGGTTGAGAAACACTGATGTAGAGTATGTTTGGCACTGTGTTCACACAAACACACAAAATGCCATATGGAGTTAGTCTATTATGGAGATATATAAGTTCAAACATAAAAATAAAAACTTTAAGAATATATATTTTTTAAAACATAAAACAAAATAATGTGGTTGTAGTGTGTGGTCTTAGAAACACAATGAAGCTGAAGCCACGAGTCTGCTTATGCTTCATTTCAAAACTGAGCATGTTATCTCAACATTTTCTAAGACTTTGTCATGTGTGTTTTTAGAGAAGGCTAATAAAATTATATATTACCCCCTGTAAGCTCCCATTCACTCTACTGTCTATGTCTGGCATGGAAAACTGCCCCATTCATGTTACTATTGCTCTTACTCGACAAATCTTTCACACCTCTGCCGGGTATGAGACATCATTATTCTGTTTTTTTTTTAGTCAACATGAAATGGAAATGAATTAATCTGTTTTCTAAATGCATCTTATTGTGAACGATTTATCCATCCATGCATGTTTTTATGTTTGTTTGATTTTGAGCTCGTAGTGTTTAATCAAAATGTCATAACTTGATCTTCCCCATGAAATTACTGACTTGTCTTTGGTGATGTATTTCACCTACTATTTTGTCCACTTAAACTGTGGCGCTTTTGTAAATTCAACCTCAAGCTCATGTTAAGATATGCCTCCATCCAATCAACAACCAATGAATAGAACCAAGTCACTCCTTCTGTAACATTGCATATATCTTTTCTACCTCCCTTTGAGTGTGTTTTTATGGTGAGTGTGTTTTTATGGTGAGTGTTTCCTGCAACGTGTGTGTGTGTGTGTGTGTGGCCTGGTAAACCTATGGGGTTAGAATTGTTGCATTATTCCAAATAAATAGAATGAGATTCACAAACAAATGTAAAGATTTCACAAAAATGTATAAAACTCACAAATAAATAAAATGAGATTTGTAAATAAAATAAAATATTTTTTTATAAATGTGTTTTGTCACAAACACAACTCTGCCTAGCATTTATTCACAAGTTCAGATCTACATATTATTATTATGGTAAAGGTTATGCGTGCTGTCCGGGTGGAGGGCTCCGAGCTCGGATATTTTTGCTCAAACTCAGAGTACTCCCCCCGTTGGTAAGAGTAGATGGAACTATAGATGGAATTAAAAGTGAGGAGATGGAACTAAAAGTGAGGAGATGGAACTAAAAGTGAGGAGATGGGTTGGAGGTGGGATGCTAATAAACTGTCAAGGAACAAAGGTGGGTTCTGCTGTTATTTATCTTGTCCTGAGTTGATTATTGATTGATCTCCACTTGTGCTGATTGGGGTAATTATCTGCACCTGCTCGTCCCGCAGAGATGTTCACAAGTCTCTGAGCTAGAGTCCAAGTCAAGTCTCAAGTCTCTGAGCTAGAGTCCAAGTCAAGTCTCAAGTCTCTGAGCTAGAGTCCAAGTCAAGTCTCAAGTCTCTTGTGGTTATAAGTGTTGCATCACGTACAGCGACCCATCCAGGTTGCTTAGAACACTGCATAGCTTTATATAAGTTCACGAGTTCACACTTACATCAATTAAACAGAGTAAAGATTATGCGTATTTGGCGTGCTGTCCGGGGGGAGGGCTCCGAGCTCGGAATTTTGCCCGAACCCAGAGTACTCCCCCAAAAGGCAAAAAGAGCAAAGGACAGCCGCCAGACTAAAGACCCCCCAAAACGCAGAGAATTTGGCGGGCTGGCGTTTTGAGAATAAGCCTGGTTGCCTGACCAGGAGGGCCTGCTGGCTCACGAACGGAGAGCAGTCGTAATTTGGAACAACAGTTGGGAGGGCTCGCACAGTTTCTCGACGGGAGCAGCTCACAGCGTCAGACAGGTGAGCTCTACCGGCCGATGAACAGCGTGATTTATGCCGCCTGACCAGGAGGGCCCATGTTGCTTATGGCGGAAGCAGCTCACTGCGCTAGGTGGACGGGCCCTATTGGCTGACGAAATGAGGAGCAGCAAGATTTGGGAATGACGGGTGATCTCTGCCGACCGATGGGCGGGGAGCAGCGAGATCTAAGATGGCCGACCGATAGGGCCAATGTAGCTTCCGACGGGAGCAGCTCACAGCGTCGGACTGGTGAGCTCTACCGGCCGACGGCGGAGTGACAAATTTTGGAAGCCGGCCGGGAGATTTCTTGCTGTGTCTGCTGGGAAATCAATACCTGCTGGATGGGAAAGAGGAAACATAGATGAATGCTACGTCCGCTGGGAGACCAAAGCTTGCTGGACGGAGAAGGAAAAACAGATGCATGCTATGTCTGCTAGGAGACCAATGCTCGCTGGACAGAGAAAGAGGAAACATAGATGCATGCGACGTCCGCTGGGAGACCAATGCTCGCTGGACAGAGAAAGAGGAAACATAGATGCATGCAACGTCCGCTGGGAGACCAATGCTCGCTGGACAGAGAAAGAGGAAACATAGATGCATGCAACATCCGCTGGGAGACCAATGCTCGCTGGACGGAGAAAGAGGAAACAGAGAAGCATGCAACGTCCGCTGGGAGACCAATGCTCGCTGGACAGAGAAAGAGGAAACATAGATGCATGCAACATCCGCTGGGAGACCAATGCTCGCTGGACGGAGAAAGAGGAAACATAGATGCATGCGACGTCCGCTGGGAGACCAATGCTCGCTGGACGGAGAAAGAGGAAACAGAGAAGCATGCAACGTCCGCTGGGAGACCAATGCTCGCTGGACAGAGAAAGAGGAAACATAGAAACATGCAACGTCCGCTGGGAGACCAATGCTCGCTGGACGGAGAAAGAGGAAACATAGAAGCATGCAACGTCCGCTGGGAGACCAATGCTCGCTGGACGGAGAAAGAGGAAACATAGAAGCATGCAACGTCCGCTGGGAGACCAATGCTCACTGGACAGAGAAAGAGGAAACATAGATGCATGCAACATCCGCTGGGAGACCAATGCTCGCTGGACGGAGAAAGAGGAAACATAGATGCATGCGACGTCCGCTGGGAGACCAATGCTCGCTGGACGGAGAAAGAGGAAACATAGAAGCATGCAACGTCCGCTGGGAGACCAATGCTCGCTGGACAGAGAAAGAGGCATCACGTAGGGGTTTTAACAGGAATATTAATTCTGAATAGTGAGGTACTGGAGAGGAGACATTACTGCTGCGGCAGTGGAAAAATAGCCAGAGAAACAGAGCTCCTGCGGGAGCAGAGACATCACTGCTGCGGCAGTGGAGAAAATAGCCAGAGAAACAGAGCTCCTGCGGGAGCAGAGGAGACGTCGCTACTGTGGCAGTGGAGAAAATAGCCAGAGAAACAGAACTCCTGCGGGAGCAGAGACATCACTGCTGCGGCAGTGGAGAAAATAGCCAGAGAAACAGAGCTCCTGCGGGAGCAGAGGAGACGTCGCTACTGTGGCAGTGGAGAAACTTACCTGGAGAAAAAAGAGCTCATGCGGGAGCAGAGGAGACATCACTGCTGCGGCAGTGGAGAAAATAGCCAGAGAAACAGAGCTCCTGCGGGAGCAGAAGAGACATCACTGCTGCGGCAGTGGAGAAAATAGCCAGAGAAACAGAGCTCCTGCGGGAGCAGAGGAGACATCACTGCTGCGGCAGTGGAGAAAATAGCCAGAGAAACAGATCAGATTATTTTATTTAATGCCATGTCGGCATTCAGAGCTATTTTCATGGCAAAAATTCAATCACAAAAATACAAATATCATATAAATACAATAAAAACAAACCAAATATAAACAAGTCATATCATATAATATATATATTTAAATTAACATGATAAAAATCCAAAACCTTTTCAGGCATAATCTCATTAAATATGTCCTTCAATGAAGAAACTTCATAAAAGAGCATTCTGCTTGCGTTAAGGCCAGAACAATCTAATAAAACATGTTTGACAGATAAGGGCATTTTACAAAACATACACAAAGTTGGGTCTTCAACTTTAAGCAAAAAAGCATGGGTCAAACTTGTGTCCAGAGAAACAGAGCTCCTGCGGGAGCAGAAAACTTACCTGGAGAAATGAGCTCCTGCGGGAGCGGAGAAGACATCACTGCTGCGGCAGTGGAGAAATTTACCTGGACAAATTGAGTTCCTCTGGTGTGAGGCTGAGCAAAGGGAGGAGTAGGTTGGGGCCTGGTGGGCCGATGCTCGTCTTCTTGCGCGTTAATCAAAAACGCGAAGAGGTGGTGAGAGATTAAATCCTTGCAGGATTATGCGCATCTGAAGTTTAAGTGGCCGAGCAAAGATAGCAGTTCGCGTTTTAGAACAGTGGGAAGGTGGACGAGATCAAAAATATCCTATCGATTTTTTCCTGTGCAGTGAGGCCTGGAAAACAACTGTATCCAAGTTAATGCCCAGAATTCAAATGGACGAGGCTGAACCCATGGTTTTAACCTGTGCAATTGGAATCCCGAGCTCAGCAGAAACTGTGCGGGGCTGAGAGATCGATTATTTAACGTACGAAAATGTTCTTATTTTCTCAGTTTATTTCGTTTATTTTGATCATTTCTATGGGTCATATTCCCTGCCGATTTGTTCGTTCTGAATCAGAAAAACCAATAGTGAAACTGTGGCTTAAACTAGCCTACCTACTTCAAAAAAATAAATAAAATAAAAATGCATTTATGCTATAACTTTAAGTTTTTTAGCGATTTTTGTAAATAAATTGCAGGACAGTGTTAACGAAAGGTTCTTAATGATTCTGTGTGCAATCTGCACGTAATGTGCGACCTATTGTTTACGTGTGAGTTTACCAAAACGAAGCATCGCGTTAATGAACGGCAAATCATATGTACGGAAACTATTTAAAACGCGTGTTCCCCCGATCAAAATTAGTATCCAGATAGCATAACTTGCTCGTGATTCAACAACTGAAGTGATACGAAGTTCAATTAGGGACAGAAAACGAAAAGGTTTTGAGCTGAGCACTCACAGAGTTGACCCGGCAGATGTTGAGTGTGGACTGACCGGGACTGAATCTGCAGCGCGGCTTACTTAGGGCCTGCTGCGGCGGCCTGACGCTGGAGGAAGACCCGTTCCTTCGAATTAAGAGGGCGGCATTGCCTTATGACCATTTCTCTATGGCAGGAATTATTGAATGGTCCAGTTTTAAAGAAATACGCGGAAGTAGATTGCTGATGTTTCGCCCGCGGTGGCGAGGACCCGTTTGTTTGGCCTGACGCCCACGAGATAATACCAGAGGATTGTGGCAAAGATTCCTAATCCTAAAGGACGAAAGATTCTTCATCAAACGGGAAGCGCTCGATTCGGACATGTTAGGAAGGTACTGCGGGGCCAAATGCTGTTAAACTGTCAATGAACGGAGGTTAGTTTGCTGTATATATACACAGCGCTTAACTCATTGATTAAGCACCACTCTTGTCTAATTAGGTTTGATTATCTGAATGTGCTCCACGTGTGTTTAATTAGGTTTAATTATCTGAACGTGCTCCTCCCGAACTTTGTTAATAAAACATCATGAATTCAAAGCATGTAATATGTTAGGTTACACTTTATTTCGATAGTCACTTTAGACATTCTACTAACCAGGGGCGTCACTAGGATTTTCATTTTAGGGGGGCTAAGCCCCCAATATGATTTTTAAACAAATTATAAAAAAAGGTAACACTTTAGTTTAGGATCTAAAGATCACTATTAACCATTTTCATTACGATGCAAAGGCACGGTTTTATAATAACTGTGGTCCCAAATGTGAGGCAGGGCAAAAAGGTGGGTTCGGGGTCTCCCCGAGAAAATTTTGATTTCTCTGATCTACATAATGTGCATTTTAAGATGTTCTGAAGGCCAAAAAACTTGGATAGTGGGCAGCTGACAATTTTTCTCTAATCATCAGCAGCATCACTTTTTTTCTCTTTGTTTTTCTCTTGCCCTGTCTCTTCCCCTCCTAAAGCTGAGCTTTGACTGATATAGGCTTTTCATTTTTGTCTGTCAGTGAAGAAAGTAAACATAGGGTCAACTGATAGGTTGATTTTGCCTATGAATCATTTTCTCAGACGCGTTTATTTACTGAAAGCTACTAAAGGTAATTAAGTTTATTAAATGCATTCACAATATGTAGGCTATACATTTATTATTGATCTTATGCCTAATACAGGGCCGTAGACAGGGCTTTATAATCACAGAGGTCCTAAATTTGAGATTGGTAGGGGGTTCAAATTTTTTATTTCTGATATGTGCATTTCAAGACGTTTGAAGACCAAAAAAAAAGTATAAGAAATAGCTTTAAAACCATGTCAGTGGGCAGATTATTTGTCAATACCTCCTCTCTTCTCATCTCCATCACTCTTCCTTTTTTTCTCAGTCTCTTCCTCCCTTTCTCTTCCCCTCCTAAAGCTGAGCTTTTTTTAATTTACTAAAGGCTACAATTTGTATTATATTCTCAATATGTACACATTCATTATTAATCTTGTGCCTAACATGATGAAAACGGCTTTGTTAATGTTTCTTGTAAACTAATTATTACATTACATGAGTTACATGAGTGTATAGGCCTATTTTCAGTTCAAAATGGCGAAATTAGACAAAACTATATTAGTTTGCCTGATTATTTTTTGTCATTCGTTTAACATTTATGACCTAAAAAAAGTAAAATATGAAATGTTAAGTTTAGCTACTTACATCTTATCTCCCACTTGACCGTACGCGTCGAGTCCATAGACTGTAAAAATGGTCGTGTCGCACTGTTAAAATTCGCGCTCAGCAGCGTCTGTGAACATAAAGCCCGCCTACTTTGATTTGATTGGTCGTCTCTGACATTGACGAGCAGTGACAGACCAATGAGGCTCAGATGAACACACAAATGAACACACACACCCTGTCCTCTGTTTCTGACGTGCTCTCTGCACGGCGCAGCTGTGGATTGAGAACGTGCTGAATCTGATTATAACAAGACTGAAGCGAACACGAATTTGTGTAGCCTACATTAATCTCACATTTTTAGGGGGGCTTGGCAGAAGTTTAGGGGGGCTGAAGCCCCCCTAAAAAGGGCCTAGTGACGCCCCTGCTACTAACCATGTACATTTTCAACTACATGTCAACTAACTCTCATTAGAGTATTAGTAGACTGTAGTAGACTGTCAGGTTATGATATGGGTTCGGGTTTGGAGAACAAGTTGACTTGTAGTTGCCAAGTTACTTATAGTCAGTAGAATATCTGTTGGGGAACCAACAAAATAAGATATTATAATATATAATTAGCAGACATTAAGCCTACTAATACTCTAATGAGAGTTAGTTGACATGCAGCTGCAAAGTTACATATAGTTAGTAGAATGTATAAAGTGGACTATCAAAATAAAGTGTTACCATATGTTATTATGACTCCTTTATGTATTAGCATACAGTATCAGCTTTGATTTTGGAATATAATCAGTGTAAACAGGCTATTGCAACATGACAAAAACAGAATGCTTTACTTTTAGTAAATTTCTTTATTTTGCCTTGTAGCTTGAACATACAGGCCATAAGACCAAATATAGAAAATGTTATAACTCACAACACTAAAATTGACACACTCCTATTTAGTGCAAAACATCAGTGTAGCTAAATGCAAAACACTATTGCAACCAAATGAAATTTTTAACACTACAGCGCACTTCCAAAACATTCAAATGCTCAAAATCTTTAGTGTAAATGTGAAGCAACTGACCAACTCATGGCATGTAACTTGTTAAGAACAAAATGTTTAGAAATAAAAAAATCCAAAGGGTGAGATCAGACTGGTTAACCTTCTCTTCTCTTAACACACTGGGTATGGGCCACAAAACATTTCTGGCTTCTTCTGGCTGCACTGCCTATGCAACTAATCATAGCTTATATACTGTAAGTCAACACATCCCAGACTCTCAAACCAGTGTAACGTTATAACTAAATGAAACTGCAACGTTAACGTTACATGATCAACAATAATCCTGTAACCTGTTTAGACAACGGGCACCCAGCGGGACGTAAATGATTAGCGTTACGTTAATCGACCACCACAAGTTTGGCAATTAAACAAACGCTCATTCATATTTCATAAGGAAGACAATCGGAGTTAACCTCCCGTAACGTTAGGTAGCTAAAGCAATAAGCAAGCTAACGGTAGATGGTCAATACTGAGCTAAACATGTTTACTCACCTATCAGGGTGCGTTTTCAGATGCCTGATAAAATTAGATGTGGTTGAGCCAGAATATTTTATCGTGATACTGCATATTTTGCATTGAGCGCTTCTTTTAAGCGCGTCTTGTTTGAAGTTTTTGAACCCAAAGCTAACGATGAATGGCACAGCAGCGGCCGGTGCAGTCAAACTTTTTGTTTGTTATCCTCTCATGTGTGTGTGTGGTCGCGCGCGCGCGCTGCCAGCAATAGGCAACGTAGTACGTGGTTACGTAGGCAGGTTATAGGTAACGGAGGGAGGGTAATAACAGCGCGCTCATCAGACGTTTCCTAAAAATAAACATTGTTCACGAGTCCCGCAGCTCGAGTCCGAGTCGAGTCTGAAGTCTTTCGAGGACGAGTCTCAAGTCGAGTCTGAAGTCACTGTGTGTGGGACTTAAGTCGCACTCGAGTCCGAGTCTCAAACTTGAGTCCCCATCTCTTGTTAAAATAAAACATCATTTTGTGAACCGCTTGTAAATCACTGCACGCATTTGTGAATCTCTTCTTGTGCATTTGTAAATCCCCTCACGCAATTGTGGATTTTAAAACACTTCTAGCGTCGACGTGCAGACAAATCCACAAATAAGTGGACTCCACCCACCGTTTACTCAAGCCAATCAGATAACGGCCACACTGAGCTGACCAAACGTAGCACGTTCTCACTACAACCAATCACGCTAGGCTTTACACTCGGGGCGGGAACTGAATCTGATTCATTTTGCAAATATTTGCAAAATGGGCGCTTTATTCAAATTGAGCTGTTAGTGGGGTTAAAACGAATCGGTTACCTAACGTAACCTCGGTTCTCTCTAGAAGAGGGAACGAGTATTGCGTAAGCTAGCTTACGCTGCGGGAAAGATTCATCTTTGCTGAGATATTGAAGCCAAAAAATTATTTCATAATTTTGTATCCATACACAACGCAGTTCCTCTGCGGCAGACCTAGAGCGGGCTAGCTAGCAGCTCATTGGTTCGCTCAGAGAGAACTGCTTAAGCCTATGGGAGAGCGGGGCTGAACCCGCTTCCAATGAGAGGCGCCCGCGCGCTCATTGCGTCATGACCCGCCAGAATGGGCGTGGCCATGGTGTATATAAGGAGCTCTCCCAGGCTTATATGTTGATTTATTTCAGCGTGAAGCGAAACGCTAGTAGCGCAAGCACGGCCGGGAACGCAATACTCGTTCCCTCTTCTAGAGAGAACCGAGGTTACGTTAGGTAACCGATTCGTTCTCTTACGAGAGGTTCTCTCGTATTGCGTAAGCTAGCTTACGCTGCGGGAACACCTGGCCAACGCCGTGCGCGCTACGAATCCACTCATGAAAAAACCCAGGGATATACCGGGGGAATTTTTTAACGTGGAGTGAATGTACAAAGAGGCCGCAGAGCGGGCTCATGAAGTGTACACATAAGCATGTATGGGGCCAGCAGAGCGGGCACATGAAGTGTATAAGCATTACAGGAGAGCACAAGGGGCGAACCGGTTGTGAGGGACCTCCAGAAATGCAGCTTCTTAGAGAGCTGTTCGTCAGACAGCTAGTAATTTTGCCTGCAAGGCGGGAACTTCCAAGTTATAAAACCTGACAAAAGTGGACGGGGAGGCCCATCCCGCGGCCACACAAATGTCATGAACGGAAATTCCACAGGACCATGCCCACGATGAGGCCATGCCTCTAGTGGAGTGCGCCCTGATGCCCAGAGGGCAGGGCAGGCATTTAGATGCGTAAGCAGAGGCGATAGCGTCCACTATCCATCTAGACAGTGTCTGTTTTGAGGCGGCCAGACCCTTGGTGCGCCCCCCAAACGACACGAAAAGCTGCTCAGCGCGTCTGAACGCGGCAGCGCGCGTAGTGTACAATCTCAGAGCCCGCACCGGACAAAGGAGATTGGCATCGCGCTCACTATCGGATGAAGGCAGAGCCGATAGGGAGATAATCTGAGCCCTGAACGGGGTACCAATCGCCTTCGGGACATAGCCATGCCTAGGTTTGAGAATGACAATCGAATCATTCGGTCCAAACTCAAGACACGCGGCGCTGGATGAGAGCGCGTGAAGATCCCCAATGCGTTTAACTGAGGACAGAGCCGTCAGGAAAACGGTTTTGAGCGAGAGGTATTTCAGATCAACAGACTCGAGCGGTTCGAACGGGGGTGCTTTCATAGCTTCAAGGACTATAGAAAGATCCCAAACCGGAACCGACGGGGGCCGCGGAGGGTTCATCCTCTTAGCTCCCCTGAGGAAGCGGATGACTAACTCGTCTTTGCCCAATGACTGAGCGCGTCGGGGTTCCGCGAACGCCGCGACGGCTGCCACATAAACCTTGAGAGTGGAGGGGGACCTGCCCTTGTCCAGCATCTCTTGAAGGAAAACAAGCAAAGACGGCACCTCGCACGACCGTGGGTCCAGCTGTTTGTCGGTGCACCATTTTGAGAACACAGACCATTTAGACGCATAGAGCCTTCTCGTGGAAGGTGCTCTAGCCTGTATGATAGTGTTTCTTACTCCCTCTGGCAAATCAACGAATAGTCGTTGATCACCCATGCATGTAGCGCCCAGCGCTGTGGATGGGGGTGCCAGATCGTGCCGCGAGCTTGAGAGAGGAGATCTGCTCTGACTGGGATGGGCCACGGGGCTGTCTGTGACAGCTGCGTGAGCTCCGGAACCCAATTCTGACTCTCCCAACGCGGGGCTATGAGGAGCACCGAGTGGCGTGTGTCCCTGATCCTCTGAATTACCTGTGGTAACAGAGCGATCGGAGGGAATGCATAGAGCGGGCGGCGAGGCCATTCCTGGGCTAGCGCGTCCTCGCTCTTCGAGAAATATATTGGGCAGTGAGCGTTCTCTTCTGACGCGAAGAGGTCTACTTCTGCTCTGCCGAATAGTCGCCACAGTAACTGGACCGTCTGTGAGTTCAGGGACCATTCTCCTGTGGAGATGAGGTTCCTGGACAGTATGTCTGGACCGTCGTTCAGATGGCCCGGCACGTGCGTCGCTCTGAGCGAGAGCAGGCGGCTCTGAGACCAAACTAGAATGCGGTGCGTCAGTAGACAGAGATTTCTGGATCTGACACCGCCCTGACGGTTGAGATAGGAGACCACGGCCATATTGTCCGAACGGATCAGGACGTGGTGTCCCTGGATGCGCGGGAGAAAGTGCGAGAGCGCGTTCTCGACCGCCAGCATTTCCAGACAGTTTATGTGTAATGGGCTTTCCTGAATCGACCAGTGGCCGAAGGCCGGTGAGCCCTCGCAGACTGCACCCCAACCCGTGTTGGATGCATCTGTCGAGATGACTTTTCGGCAGGAAAAGGTCCCCATCGTGACGCCTAGACGAAACCATTCTGCTACTGTCCATGGCTGCAGCGCCGTGAGACACGTTTGCGTAACCCTGATCAGCTGGCGGCCCGTGTTCCACGCGCGGTGGGGTACACGGCTGTTCAACCAGAACTGAAGCGGGCGCATGTGCAGAAGGCCCAACTGAAGTACAGCGGAGGCTGAGGCCATGTAACCCAGCATCCTCTGAAAAGTTTTCAGAGGCCTGCGGGTGCCCATCTGGAACGAGGCGGCTAGACGCTGAACACTGCGCGCGCGCTGTGTAGACAGGCGAGCCGTCATCGTGACCGAGTCCAAATCTATTCCTAGGAAGGAAATCGATTGACTGGGATGAAGGGAGCTCTTCCAAATGGTCGAGGAGAACTGCGCGGTGCGACAGAAGCTCCGTCTGTGATTGGGCCAAAATCAGCCAGTCGTCCAGATAATTCAGAATGCGCAGCCCCTGGCTTCGCAGGGGGGCGAGCGCCGTATCCATGCACTTCGTGAATGTACGGGGCGCCAGAGATAAGCCGAACGGGAGAACGGCGTATTGATAAACAAGACCCTCGAAGGCGAAACGTAAGAATGGCCTGTGACGGGGATTTATCTGGATCTGAAAATAGGCGTCTTTCAGGTCTAGAGATATGAACCAGTCCCCCTGGCGCACCTGCGCGAGGAGTTTCCTGGTAGTGAGCATCTTGAACGGTCTCTTCATGAGCGCTTTGTTCAAAGACCTGAGATCTAAGATCGGTCTGAGGCCGCCGTCTTTCTTGGGAACCAGAAAATAACGGCCGTAAAACCCCGACTCGGTCATAGATGGCGGGACTCTCTCTATCGCGCCCTTTTGCAACAGCGTCGCAATTTCTGAGCGGAGCGTGCCGGCGGCCAGCGGGCTGACAGAAGATTCGAGCTGCGCGCGCGCACGAGGCGGGCGGCGGCGAAACTGTAGCAGGTAGCCGTTCTTTATAATGCTTAACACCCACGGGGAAATGCCTGGAATGGCTTCCCACGCTTTGGAGCATGCGGCTAGTGGCCGAATGGCTGTATTGCCCTGATTGCTGCACATAGCGGGCTGGACACAGTGTGTGGGCGCGCTTTGAATGTGTGTGGCAACGGGATTTGCACTCAGAGAGGAGTCTATGGGCCGTGACACAGAGCGAGCAGAGAGGGGACACGTGCACGAGCTCGTGGGCGTGTTTATGTTCTCTGATATTAGAGCGGGCTGTGCCCGTTTCATGTGATGGGGCTCTGATAGAGACACGGGATATGTTATGCTTGTGTGTATGGGTGAACACATGATTGTGGGCACATTTTCTACACAACTGGCAAAATTTCTCTTTTTGAGATTTCTCTGGGTAGCCGTAAAAACGGCTTTTTGTCGCTCGCAAGCGGGCTGGGACACCGGCTTGTTTGTGGCGGTCAACACTACAGCAGTCGGCGAAATAACGGGGACTGGCAGAGGGCGAAGCTTTGACGGCGGTCCGGCCGCAGCGGGAGAGCACCGTCGTTTTCTTGACATTGTTAGGCAGACTTCTGATGATCAGGCTTCAGCGTGATCTTAGGTCGCGGGCCACGGGGGGGCGGCGGTCTGCGGCGGCTGTCAGAGCGAGAGCGAGGGCGGCCGCTCTGACTGCGCTGAGCTGTTTGAGTCTGCGGAGGGGGGCGCTGTGATGGGGCTCTGGCGGAGGGCTCGTGAGAGCGGCCCGCTGAAGAGCTAGCGCGGCGGGGTAGAAACAAGTTCATCGCCTGAGTAGCTTTCTGTACTTCAGAAAAGCGATCGACGATTCCCGTGACGGCAGATCCAAACAGGCCCGTCGGGGAGAGGGGCGCGTTGAGAAACGCAGCGCGCTCAGAATCTCCCATGTCGGCGAGCGTGAGCCATAAGTGTCTCTCAGCAACACAAAGGCTGGCCATGCATTTCCCCAGAGCTTGTGCGGCGGCTTTAGTGGCGCGAAGGGCGAGATCCGTAGCACTTCTCAAATCCGTGACGGCGGGGGGGGTTTTTCTACCGCCTTCGGCCCATTCACGGAGAATATCGCTCTGTAACACTTGGAGGACAGACATAGAGTGAAGCGCAGCGGCGGCCTGACCGGCGGCGGCGTAAGCGCGAGCATGAAAGCTCGAGGTCGCTCTGCAAGCTTTCGAAGGAAGCGTGGGTGAAGAACGCCATCTAGCGGAGGGCGGGCAGAGGTGCGTGGCGACCAAGTCCTCGACGGGCGGCATGGCTGCATAGCCTTTCTCGGCGGCTCCGTCCACCGAGCGCAGCGAGGCGGATATATCGGAGCGATTTCTAGCCGAGAGCGGTGCATTCCAGGATTTTGTCAGCTCTGCGTGAAGTTCAGGCAGGAATGGAGCGGCCCGGGTGCACGCGGGGGTCGAGCGCCGATGAAAAAAAAAGCTACCGTCCATTCGGTTCGGGGCCTGCTCGGGTGGAGGAGACCACTCGAGACCGAGGCGTTCGACGGCCTGTGAGAGGAGGCGCATCAGCTCCTCTTCTATCCCGGCGCGGGTCCCCGTCGACTCTCTCGCGGATCCGAGAGATGACCAGTCTTCACTGTCAGAAGCGAGCAGTGAACAGGAGTCCTTCTCCTCCGCGGCGTCATCGGAAACAACAGAGCGGCCACTCGGCGGCAACTGAATGTCCGGCAGGGGCGGGGAGGGAGAGCGGGAAGCGGGAGGCGGCGGCGGCGGCCCGCATGTTTCCGCTGGGGGCTCCGGCGGCCTTTGAGAGCGGCGTTTCTTTTTACGCGGCGAGAGAATAGGCGGCGCGGGAGCGGTTTTCACTGCCAGAAGTCGTGCCCGCAGGGACGATAACGGCAGGCTTTCACAGAAGTCGCATCCTCCATCAGCGAGGGCGAGTTCTGCATGCTCGAGTCCCAAGCAGAGAGCGCAGATGACATGGCGGTCTCCGTCCTCGAGACGAGCGCGGCAAGAGCCGCAGGAAAAACGAGACATCTTTAAAAAGACGCTCGGCTCTTTTAGATATAGAGAAAAGGATACAAATCGCCGGATGGCCTAGCTTGCAGGGCGGCTGAAGGTGGCGAAGACGGCCGGCTTCTTCAGGGTCCTTGAGCTCGCTAGAGGATGCCTTCTTCGACGGCGATGGCTTTTCTCAGGAACAGCAGAAGCGTGCAGCTTGCTGAAGATGAAATGAATCAACATATAAGCCTGGGAGAGCTCCTTATATACACCATGGCCACGCCCATTCTGGCGGGTCATGACGCAATGAGCGCGCGGGCGCCTCTCATTGGAAGCGGGTTCAGCCCCGCTCTCCCATAGGCTTAAGCAGTTCTCTCTGAGCGAACCAATGAGCTGCTAGCTAGCCCGCTCTAGGTCTGCCGCAGAGGAACTGCGTTGTGTATGGATACAAAATTATGAAATAATTTTTTGGCTTCAATATCTCAGCAAAGATGAATCTTTCCCGCAGCGTAAGCTAGCTTACGCAATACGAGAGAACCTCTCGTAAGAGAACACCCTGTTTCCAAAAGATTGTTGAGTTTAAGGCTTCATTATATTTTCACCAGGATAAACTCAGGATTACACACAAATTATGATCATCACAGATCCTGAGCATCATATAACACCCTCTCTACACCGGACTCAAGCGGCGCGACAGTCTGTCAAAAGATAATAGCGCAGTTTCAAATGTAAAACTAACATGTTTGCAATGTTAAAACATTTTGCCCATGACGTCTCGTTTCTTACCTGCAGATATAAAGTGTCTGCATAATCGTCCTTATTGCTGGCAATGATAATGTATAATTCGTGACACTGTCTACACTGGACGCGGCGCAGCGCGACACGATGATTCACTGACAGTAAACAGATGCCCGTTCTACTTCTGAAGTAGGCGAATGATTTGCACATTCAGACACAAGAAATGGCAAAATGAATGATTTTGTCTTTTAGAACACAATCGTGGTGACAAATAGCTATAGGACATACATATTATGTTGAATACCAAATATGAGCCCAAATGACAATCAGTGATGATGTAACAGTACGAGCCTCAGCAACAGTGTGCTCTTGAATCTTGAATAACGTGATGCTTCCATAACGCGTTGTTCCCATAACAGAGATGTACGCGCTGTTTCTCTGCCATTTTTAAAAGCTCATAAAAATGTGTCTTGACCTGATACACAGTCTATTGGTCTAAATCTAACTAATTTCAAATTTTAAACATCTTTTACTGTAGCAATTTTATGGGCCTTAACCTTAAACTTTCTATTGAAGCCAATGCAGATGAACGAGCACAGTTATTTCATGGCAAGACCACCCTGATTGTAAAGCCAAATGTGATTGGTTGTAGCGAGACATGCTACGATTGGTCAGCTATGTGTGGCCGTTATCTGATTGGCTTGAGTAAACGGTGGGTGGAGTCCACTTATTTGTGGATTTGTCTGCACGTCGACGCTAGAAGTGTTTCAAAATCCACAAATGCGTGAGGGGATTTACAAATGCACAGAAAGCGGTACACAAATAAATGCCAGGCAGAGTTGTGTTTGTGACATGAAACACATTTGTAAAGATAATTTATGTAAATCTTTACATTTGTTTGTGAATCACAATCTATTTATTTGGAACAATGCAACAATCCTAAACCCATATTAACCCTACATTATGGGGACAAAATGGTGGCAATGTCCGAAATCCTTGTCCTTGAAGGGAATTTTTTTTTTGGTCCCCATGAGGAAAACAGCCTAAGCCTAGTTCACACTACATGATTTTAAAACGTCGGGCTGAACTGTGCGGTTCACACTACATGACTTGCTCTCTGTGAAATCAGGAGTGTTCAAGTTGTTGAGTTGTTCACACCACACGACACAACGTGATTGATCCGCAACAGGAGGTAACGCACTACACGAGTTGACAACAACTCTGTCACCCAATGATTCTATCTTGTCTAAAAACCACGTTTTGTCACGAAAAATCACGCGATAAAACGAACCGGAAATGACGCGAAACAGCACGCGCGCCAATACCCAGCGAAGAAGACGAAGAAGAACACAACACGCGAATATGGACGTCAGACAGAAACTAGTGCTGCAAACTGTTTGCGCGATGATTTGCTCTGAGAAAAAAACGCAAAAAAGAAAAAAAATAAGATTTACCTGGTGACCTCAACCCATGCCATGCTCTGATTGGCTGTAGCTCATAACATTACGTGAGGTTGAGTCGTGCGACAGCTCTGAAAATCTAGCATGCTAGATATTTTTCACGCTTCTGCGAGGCGTCTTTGATGCGTTGTTGGCTCTTTCATACTAACAGATTGGCGAGCGTTCAGACTGAAGTGGTGCTGTGACCTCCTCTCATCACTCTGAACAAGGTCACTCACCTACACGCTGCAATGCCACTGACAGAGTCAAGTTGTCTTTCCCTCATCCATCACTTACCTTTTTCATCATCTCCCTCTCTTTCCCTTTTTTTCTCACTATGTTTTTTCCCAATCTGGTGTTCACAAATGCCTTGGGGTTCATAATGAAGCCGCTGGGGGTTCTTAAGGTTCAATTAGAGAATTAAATTGACACGTTAACACATTTCCCCTAGTTCAACATAAAAAGACCCATTATGTGTCATTCTGTTCTGTCTAATTCTAAAGACTGTCTAGAATAACTTAAAAAGTTATTCTAGACAGTCTAAAAAGCAGCAGCAAAGGTGTCCATGTTAAATGCTCTGACGCACAAAACAATCCCGCATTTTCAATGTTCTTCAATGGCTGTTATATTTCCTTAAAAACAGAAAGAGCTTAAAAAGGAAACTTCTCAATTCTCTAAAAAATAAAACAAGTTCAAAGGAGTTCACTTTACTTGAAACAAGCAGCGTTAGTTAAGATATTTTTTCAGGCCCTGTTCACACCTTAAGAAGCGTTTTGGTCGATCGGATCCCAAGTAGACGAGGGAGACACATACCCGTTTAATCTGTCTCTTTTGTCCACTTTCAACCACTTCTATCCTGATTTCTTCGAGGGGAGGGTCTATGGGTGGGTAAATGTATGTTTTTTTTTCAGATCTTTCGATCTAATGGACAAAAGAAGCTTGCAGAATTTACATGTGAGTGCGCCTGGAGACTATGAAATCACACACGGAGCATCAACTTTCGTTTCTGCTTTGACAGCCGCAGGACCATGTAGAATGCTAGGAGTCTGTTAGAAATCAGGAATGGTGAGAGAACATTGCGTTTGGAATGTTTTTCATTTTCAAACCAAGCTTGGGTCTCCGCCAAACGAAGTTTAAATCCCGTCTGGCTAGCACATTCCCATAATGTTTACGCATTAAGTGAGTAGGTGAAGAGGGTCCTCTTTTGTGACTGTTCGAACACCTTCGGCCACATGAGAGTCTACACAATGAAAGCAATCTAGTCGAATGTGTTTTGGACTACCTCTGGAAGTGGTTGAAAGTGGACAAGCTCAAAATGTTGTAGACCCTGTTTTCACCTGTATTTAGCGTCGCCCACTTGTGATCCTATCGACCAAAACACATAACCAGGTGTAAACAGGGCCTCAGAATTATTGCCAACGGAGGAAGTGTTTAGGTTCCCAGCATAAGCTTGACCTACTATTGCTTATTAGTGCCTGTTCGTAATTCAACTGGTCCAATTTATTAATATTTTCTGTAAAAACAAATTTAAGTTATGAATAAATAAAAAGCAATGAATATAGAGAATATTTGTGATTTATATCTGGCTATATTTCCTTTGGTTAAAGGATGATGTGAAATATTTATGAGCCTTGTGAGTTTAAAAAGAAAACAATATTTATGCATTCTTATTAATCTAACCAGACATAAATAGAATAACACAGCGATGTGAATCATCCCAGAAATCATTTTCCATCTCATTTTCACCATTTTCCTCTTTTTACGTAGTCTCAAATGACCAGAAGCGGAAGACTTAAGCAGCCTGACGCGCTGGCACAAACAGACAATAATTGTTTCTTTGGGAGTAATTGGGTTTTCAAAGCTCACTGACACGAGAGAGGCTTTTTTTTTATTTGTCCAACCCAATGAAGTAGAGAACAATGGCATCAAACAGATAACACTTCTGCTCAAGCATTAATAGTCTGGCCAAAATGGCATTTTTTCAACTTTTGAGCCAAACCTAGAATAAAACATGAATAACATTCTGAATTCTGAATCTTTTATTCATTTTTTGTATCTTTCTATAAAGATATATTAATATACTTTTCATGTTTTCACCTTTAAAGACTGTAATGCATTATAATGTATTATAATAATGAATGTGACAGGTAATCCCATTCTCTATATAAGCTTCAAGTAAAGTGTTACCACTTTAGTTAATCAAGAGATGGTTTCTTTGTTCACTTTATCTTGTTACTCTAGTGTGAATGTGTGTGAGCTGCATTAAAGGTGAAGGCTTGAAAACAACGTTCACAGACACAGGGCAGACAAGGATGACAAACAGCAGACATTTAAGAATGATGCGGCACCTCACCTGTGGATGCATTATTAAAGGCCAGAGGATGGAAAGTAAGAGATAACGAGCTCGAGATGCTGTAATGAGGCAAGGCTCTACCTAAAGGCCAGATCCGAACACGTAACTGGGCAACAGAAAGTCACCTCCACAGAGATCCGACATCAAGCATTAGCATCACAAAAGGAGCAGAAGCCCAAAATTCAACAAATCAGCAGTATTATAAATCACGCTGTTGCAGAACAGAAGAACAGTAAGTATGCATGCTATGGACAAGTAATTCACATTAAACAGGCTCATGGTCACATCACTGCACTCACGTGACCAATCTGCAATAAGTGAAACAGGTGCATTGTTGTCAGTGCTAAACTCATGGTCAGCAGATAAGCTACGTCTGGACACATAGGCCATGTTTGAAGGAGAGAGCCGCTATACCTTTCTTCCCAGTCAGGCAGAAACTTAATTCTGTATAAAGGTACCTCTTAAATTCAAAGTTTGTAAGAATGTTCCTATAAGTGCATTCAGAAGTCTTGAATATATATAATATATTATATATATATTCTTAAGTAGAAAATGACAGGCCTTGGTTTTATCAGTTTTTGGGCAGTTCTTGGCGAATACTTGCTGATAACTGAATGAAAACCATGCTGTCGTTTTGTGAGGCCTGCAGATTACCATAATAATCATACTGGCACAATAAACAACTGGCTTGATTGGAGTTAAGCAGTTGGTGTTTTTCCATGTGCCAAGTGTCTAAAATTTGTATTTTTAAAGTAAACAAAACATAACGTAAATGTCCCAGGCCTGGTCCTCTCTCATCCTTCACTGTCGTCACTCCTTTTATCCAAGATACTCCGTTCTCACGGCTATTGACCTCGCCCTGCTTTCCACATACCCCCATCGGCCCTTGCAGGCTGGGGGTAACCTCAAGACTGCGCTCTACTCCCCCAGTCACGGCAACCGCAGCACCTGCGGGTAAGGACAGACGAGGTGAGAGAAAAGGAGACAGAAGGATGAGGAGAGACTGAGGGGAAAGAGGAGAGAGATGAAAAAAAAAGTCTTGGTCCAGTTCTCGGACACACTAGTGGTTGGTCCTCAACCAGTCGAGAGGCTCTCACTCTGGGAGCCATGTAATGGTACTGGATGCTTCTCGGTGGACGGCTCGACACTCCTTCACCTCCTGGCAGACGGCGATGGCTCCTCCATCTTGCCAGCCCAGCAACAAGCTCCCCGTTCCCTCGGTCTGCCTGCTCCTCCCCATCATGGTGGACACCAGCAGGCCGATTGGCGGCAAATCCTCCGTCCCCTCACGGAAGGCAGTCATCCCACTTCGACCCAGGAACATGGCAGAGAGCTCTCCGTCCCAACTGTTGTTCAATCGGTCCAGCACCACTGCCTCAGGCAGCCACTGGCTGCTCCTTCGTGCTGTCCGACCTCCTCAGCGGTGAGGGTTCTCCGACAGCGTTCAGGGCTTTTGTCACCAATGTAACAAGGTTAGTTGTTCAGCGAAGAAGGAGGCGGGAACCGATGAACGTTAAAATGTAACTTCAATTATAAAATAAAAAAAACAAAAATGTAAATGTCCCAGGCCTGGTCCTCTCTCGTTCTTCACTGTCATCACTCTTCCTTTTATCCAACCAGAGCTCCTCCATGAGATACGAGGCTGGTGCGGAGGGCAGCTTTTTTTTCACAGTAACTAATTCCGTTACTTTGTTACTTTCAAATGTGATGTTTAACTAAAGTAATTTTTGCTCATTGGTATGGTTGAATTGGATCATCGAAGGTCGGCAACAAAGACATTGGTGTAACAATTTTGTTACAATTTTGTAGAAATCACATGAAGACGAAGAATACACGGAAACAGGCTTTAATCAGATAATCCACATAATACAGGTACGAATAATGGGGGTAACACATCCAAATAACATGTATGACACCAGACAAAGAATAGAACCAAGTATAAATAAACAGGAACAAATGCGATAATTAACAGGAAAGGTGAATAGAATCAATAATCAGACACAATGGTTAACAGGGTCAAATGACAAGCCAGCCCGTTCTCATCCTTTGGCGTCATACATGTGACGCTTTGTACATTTCGTTGAAATCTTACGCACATGGCATCCTTTAGCATCAATATGAGACGCAGAACAGGTGACGCTCGTCTAAATCCAACGCACATGGCATCGTTTAGCGTGAATATGAGACTAAACCTACCCATAACAGTGCGTGTTATATTGACGCTAAAGGATGCCATGTGCGTAAGATTTCGACGAAATGTGATATGGCGTCACCTATATGACGCCAAAGGATGAGAATGCGTTGGACAAGCACAGGGAGAACAGTACCAAAACACATTGAACAAAACATAACCCTGACAATTGGTTAATAAAGTGACATTTTGAACTATTCGGTTAAAGCATACATTGCTTGCTTCTTGGTGGAAAGTTATATATCAGATGAAAAAAGAATATTTATAGATTAATTATTTCTGCCATTTTGCACACATGGAATTGTAATAGGATATATATGCATCTTAAGGGACATGTTACACACACATTGGATTCTGACTTGCTTTATACCTTCCTACTTTTGGATACTGCCTTGGACAACAGCATTTTTCATGTTTCGAATCCAGCCATGCACACACAAAGGGTAATAATCGCCTGGAAGAACTCAGAGTTCTGTCTTTCTTCTTTGGGGTTACACAGGATGTAGTAAACTGTGTTGAGGAAATGAAGCAAAAAGAGATCCATCTGCTGGCTGGGCACAGTTGGAAATCTTTTACACACCAAAACATTGGATCCATAAATATGTATGAGTGGGTGGAGGAGGTAGGTGTCCACTGAAAAACATGCAATTCCAAATGGAAACCTCAGGTGTGGGAAGCTCTGTGGAATCATAAATGATATCTCTCATCTCCATTTCTTTTATCATCACTTTCATGGTTGTGTGTGTGGCAACCTGGCAGAGGACTGCTATGATTAATCGTACACATGGTGTGTGCGGCACAGGTGTGCTGTGCTGTTTTTCAGAAAACAATAAGACATCCGCTTCAACCTACGAATCACCCCAATCATCATGTTCCTCCAGTTTCACAAACCATATCATCACCGACATCTCTATAGTGATATCTTCCACGTGTCTTATAATTGTACTTATTTTCTTGCGAGTTACACTCTTTTTCATCATGTTTATCACGCAGCCTCCTCAACCTTCCCAAAACACAGTGGTTGCATGGTACTAAAATATATTGAAGCTACCTGGAATCTGTTTTTACCACAGTAATTACCGTCTCCCAATAGGCATTCATTTGGAGGACAAACTCCCTAGGGAGGAAGGAAATATAAAGAGATGTAAAACTGAAATTTCACCTTGAAAACTCTTCAAACTTAAAAGTACAGTGGCTAAGACAGTGTACTTTCCTGAGAGATGATAGAAAAGAATGTCAAACTGGAGTTTAACTTTTGTCTGAAGATAATGTGATTGGTGATTGTCTGATGTGTGTATTGTTGTCAATATATTACTATGTAGTTGCTAAGATGTTCTGTCATTTTTATTTATTTATTTATTGTGCAGTAGAAGGTGGTTGCAAGGGTGTTCTGGGAATTTATTTATTTGAGATACACAATATATTGGCACCATATCAGTTATCTGCGAACATATATAATTGTAAATTATATTATATTGTGTTTATTCTTTAAAAACACTAAACATTTAAAACCACTTTAAAATGTTATTCTTAATCAGTTTTCAAAACAAATATTTTCCATGCTATTTGTTATAATATTGTGATGTCTGAATTCACTTGTAATTTTTAAAATTACTGATTTTAGTTTTTAGATTTTTAGTTATTTATTTATTCAGACAAAATAGTACAGAAATTGTATATCATCTATTTTATTATTATCAGCCAAAACATGAAAATAATGATCAGCTTATGGGTGTAACAGTTTTATTCTGTTTTGGTTTTGTTTGCTCTGTTTCCGTGTGCATGTGTTCATGATCATTAGTTAATTAACTCTACACCTGTTTCAGTTCCTGTTAATTAAAGTTCTGTTTGCTCATTGTTCTGTGTTCGCTATTTTTGGATCAAAACATCCACTTTTTTTAAGTTCTTTGTCATGCTCCTTATTTATACTGCCACACCACGTAACAGAACATGGAACCGAAAAATATATATTATGGATCACCAGTGTGGCGCCTCCTTCTCCTCCTCCCAGAACACCAGAATTTGCCGGGGTATTTGGGCTGGATGCTCCCGCATGGTGACCGCCCCCTCACACCGAACTCGTCCCAGAGCCAGAGCCAGCTTCCATCAAAGCCCCATAGTTGCTGCAATGTCCATCTCAGAGCTAGGAGTGGACCTGTGCCTTATATATCTGTGTTCCAAAGATCCAGTACCCACCCTCGAATTTTCGCCTTCTTCGCCCATCCCTTACGGAAATGGTTGGTCGTCACTCAGCTTCCGCCACGGACTTCCGGATCTCCAGCTGCACCTCAAACCCTCCACCACTCCAGCTCCACCGGGCTCTTCCTATCCACCACCTCCGCCTGTCAGTCCGTCGGCTCTGCTCCGGCTTTGCGTTCCCTCGTCTCCACCATGGCCCGTCTGCCCTGGGACTCCTCCAGCAGCTCCGCCTTGGGCTTCCGGTCTGTGGATGTCACCCTGGTCCGTCGGCCTCTCTGCTTCACCGGTTCCTCTAGGCAACCTGGTTCTGCCTCCGTCAGTCAGTCCCCGGATTCCACCCAGCCCTTCAGTCAAACCTGATCCACCCTGACTCCTCCCACCGTCGGCTCCACCTTGGTGTCTTTCTCCACCTCTTCCCTGCCAATTATAGCTCCGCTTCCTCCTCCAAAGCTCCCTCCTCAGATATCTCATTTCAGTGCTAGGACGTGCCATCCGGAAGGGGGAGCTACAGTAATGGTTTCATTCTGTTTTGGTTTTGTTTGCTCTGTTTCCGTTTGCCTGTGTTCATGACCGTTAGTTAATTAACTCTATAATTTAACGTCCTATTTATGGTAACGTTAGCCGACTCGTGGACTTTGCGTCATCACGTGCTGTAATAGGGGGGGCCCGCCTTGATAATCCTGCATAAGGGCCCGGTGTTGGCTCGTTACGCCACTGTTAAGCAGAGAGTCTACTAATACTCTAATGAGAGTTAGTTGACATGTAGTTGCAAAGTTACTTAGTCAACAGAATGTTCAAAAGGGACCATCAAAATAAAGTGTTACCAATATCTTTTATATAATTTATTTTCTTATAAATTATTGCACATAGACCATTCTCATTAATCTATATCGCTTGACGGTTCTTTATCAAATAATTTATGTAAACTGCAAAATATTTCAATCTGGATAGCATTTCTGGCAAATTTCTGTTCATAAACAACATATGCTCAATTTAATATGTTTAGCAGCTTGGCTATTCTTATGAGTTGCAAATTCGAGACTCCTTAACCTGTTAAGCTTCAAGCCCACTTTTGAAAAATCCCCAGAAATGACATACCCAAACTAAAACAGATACAGTTCATGAACCCTTTGCACTAAAAGCACAAGTATGATCTCATTTGAAAGCTGACACCTGGTTGTTTATTGTAAATGTAGAATTAATTATTGTCATAATGAAAAAAACAATTTTAAATAGCTTCAAAGTTTTGTAAAGTTATTAGAAATTTATTTTTATGAAACATCTTCATGAAAATAAAATTGAAGTTGGCCCTGGAGCAATCTAGAAATGCACTGCAGCTAAAGCCACATGTCTGACCATTTTATATTTAAAATCTGAAAATGATAAGTATAAAGCTCTGTATTTAGTTAAATGTTTTTCAAGATCATGTCAAATTACTTTATTTTGATTAGACTCTATTAGCAAACTGATGTTTAGTCATCTTCTGAGTCATCTATTCAGTCTATTGTCTCTATTGTTTTGTGGTGCCCCATTCAGTGTCAGTCTCCCCTGTACACATTTACACCTCTCCAGACTGGTTATTATGGCTCTAAATATGCATTTCTTTTGTCTGCATTATAGCTACTAACGACTGGCTATTCACAAGCTATTCATAGGGTTTCAAACCCTAATTTATTTTATCAAAGTTCTCACTAAATATTTGAAACTGGTATCAAATGCACTGAAACATTTCAGTAAGCATTCCTATTTAGAAAAAAATCATAAAACAATAACTGCTCGTGGCAGGTGCGCCTGGGCTCGCTAGCATGTTAGCTTAGCACACCATCAATACACGACCATTTATGAGATTAAAACTATGTTTGCGCTCCAAACTCACTATATAACGCAAGTCTAGTGTTTTAAATAATCTTTTGTGATCTAACTTGGCTCCAGATAAAAAAAAAAATCAGACAGAAAATGTATTATTTAGTGTTCTGAACGATGATGAAATCTATATCGATTAGCATTACATTATAAATATAATCTATTATTATGAAATACCTGGCATGGCTTGAAGAACACAGGTAACTCAAATATCATTGCAATCATGTTTATTGTCTTCAAAACATCTTTATCTGCATGTTACAGCGATCTCTGTACTTTCTGTATCACTCAGTGACGTCCTGGAATGTCACATGACTATGGGTCTTCTTCATGATCCATATATGGACTTTTATTGGACATAATAGCGCCCCCATGCTATTGGTATGAATGGAAAACACAGCACATCTCAGTAAGAAGCGATCATTATGATTACATCGACGCATTTGGGTATAAATTCAATAAATATTATTCCTGTCTATAGAAATATGATGTGAATCTATGAGAATATATCAATATTTCTCAACATCTGCACATTGTTGAGCTAAAAGCCCTCAGTGACGTTGTTTTGTGAATCGCTGTCATGACGACAGCACGGAGTGTTTTTTATGAATGGACCAGCTGACGCTCATAATTCATATTAAAGGTATCGACTCATTTTTTTCATTTCATAACTCCTGACACAAATTAAGACATAACTGTCACTATACGTTTCTCAGAATACAATAGTGGTCAAATACTGAATCTTGAGTCTTATATCTTTTTAATGATGTATAGTTTGTCAAGGTATAACATTAAATCTGATAGTATATTTGAACTAAATAAAAAAAAAAACGCGTCAGTGCGCCGACGCTCTGGAGAAGGTTAAGAGGTTAAATGTTGATGAATATGTATGAATAAGCTTTTTTCTTTTCTTTTTCTTTAAATAGAAAGAGTGTTTCTCTCTCACAAGAAAAAATTGTGTGCCCAGCTGTGAGATGAAGAAAATTTCAGAACAAAACTTGTGTTGACCTCCTTTTGGGTGTAAAGAAAGGGGTCCATTCATGGAGGGAAGGTCAGAACACTGTCCACTCCTCATGCCTGCCAGCACTGCTTTCATGATGAACGTTCTGTTCTGGTAAAAGTCATTTTCCTTAAAACCTCAAAGACAATTACAAACCTTAGTTTTGCTTTCAAGATCTTCCTGCTATTAGGCATTTCCATAATTGCGGCTGTTCTGGTAAATACTTGAAAATGGATTGTTGTATGTTATAAAAATAATCCAGAATTAAGAATCTGCAGATGGAGGACATTCTGTACCTTTGAAAAGGATGTTCATGATCCATGAAGTGTTGGTCTATAATTACACAACATTTGATTCTCCGGGAATAAAGAAGCCTGTGCATGGCCAAACCTTGAACCTCCATTTATGAATCTGTTTATACACCCCTGTGACCATAAATGTCTAGAATCTCATTTGTATTCTGTCAGGCAAATAAGAGCATTTGGGTTTTCCACTTATCATAGTTCATTAGTTTGATTTTACATCCTCTTTGAGCAGGACGCAGTAAATATTGCTTGATGTCAGGCTGAATTGTAGAGTGCTTTAGGCAGGCCTCGATTCAAATGATGGCCTCCCCTCACAACGACTTACTCAACAATAGATTTTGCTCGTTTCTGAATCCCCTTTCATCCCCATACAGTTCAGCAGAAATTGTCAGGTACATTCAGTGTCTTGGATTTCAATAGCTATTCTTGACTTCCTTCCTAAACAAAAATCTAAAGACAAGTTAGTTTATCCAGTCTTTACCTAATGCAGATATTCGGTAATACAAAACAAAACCATACAAAACGTTCAGTATTACTCGTTGTACTTCCAGTGGATAACAGAAGGCAACAGTCAGATTCTGAAAGTAAAAATTATAAATCAATCTTAATCAGAATTTGAAAGCTGAATCAGAATCATTAATCCAGTCTTCAGTGTTAAATTTTCCTTCAGAAATCATTCTAATTGATTTTGATGCTCAAGAAACATTTCTTATTTTTATGATGAAAACAGTTGTACTGCTTAATATGTTTGTGAAAACTGCTACATTCTTTTTCAGGATTCTTTGATGAATATAAAGTTGACAAAAATGTGGATGGATGGATAGATTTTTTTTACATTTTTAATTCAAATAATTGTCAGTTGTTTGTTTCATATAGCATGAGGCATGAGTATGCCATTGATTTGTAACCTGATTTAATTACACAACACGTCTTGTATCTTTGTCTTTTTCCCCTTCAGATCAAAAGTTATTAAGTTGTACTTAGTCTCAGGCGTAGTTTAGTTCATGGCTTAGAACTTTTCTTTATTACTTATGCAGAAATTAATGGGGAAAATATTCCTGGAGCCAAAAGCGCTGAAAAAATAAGCGGTCAGTGTTGCACTCTATTGAGTTCCAGTAGAAGATTTACCTCTCTTTAACCATTAATTGAGAATCACAATTATATTCTATGCATTAATATGCTAGCGACGCTAGGGGGAAGACAAAGTTTTGCAAGACCTTTATTGAATCAGGCCTTTTCTTTTCTAAACAGTCTCAGGAGAGCAGAACGCAGCAAAAGCAAATTAGATCTTCTCCTCGCTGGGAGGTCATGCATCTGTACGCATCGGGCCTAAATAGCAATTCCGAAAAAAGATGCCACTTTGTAGAACTCTGATCCCCTGAGCAATGAGTACAGTCAAATACAGCCACAGAATTATGTCCCTGTCCTCACCTCAACTCACCAACAACAATTACCGTCCCATTGACTTGCAAAGCAGAGTTTGCATGCTTTCCCTTTGGGTGCCAGTTAATTATGGTGCACGCAGGAGGACTAAAGACTGATGGTGAGGCGCTGAAGTTATTATCCTTACTAGATTTATATTCAGGGAGGAAATTCTTTCTGATATTTACCACTTAAAGGGACCAGCATCATATTACAGTCTCCTATGTAGGATAGACACATTTTAAATGACAAAAAAGTGGAAATACAAATGAAATTGCTATCATTAATTCAATTATCAGCACAGGCACTAGATTGTAGCCTGACTACGTCAGACTTCGTACTTCCGCTCAATTTCATTTCGCTTCTGTACTCAGTCTGAGACAGCGGCCTATCTATCCGTTTTCCTCCGGCCTGAAAACAGCCGGCCAGTCAACGAACAGAGGGCGGGCTGAAAGCCGTGACGTAGTCACTAAGCGCCGAGTTTAAGATTAGGGGTGCTTCTCAATATCCCTCCTCGTCTCCTCGATCCTCCGTCCTCCATCCTATGACCCGGAAACCGATCGAGCTCAGCCATCTTGAAGGACATCTCAATTCTCTAATTGCACCGCGAGGAGGCGAGGATCGAGGAGTGAGGAGGCTTCCAGAGGAGCTATGAGCGAGGATGCACAGTTGTATGCTTTGCGGAAGTGTTTTATCGGCTAAAGGTGACGCACGTATCAATTCTCCTCCCCCTTCACGTCGGTCACAATCATTTTAATTTATACTTTACCTTTGCAGTTTAAATAAACCACACATCTCACATATTTCAACAGGGTATCTTGCTTTATTATTATTTATTACTAATTTCTTAAATAACCAAAATTCTACAACATAAGGGCAGATCCTTTGAGCGCAGGTGATGACGCTGTGAAGTGACGCTCGAGTGATCAAGTATTCCAAAGTATAAAAAAACTTTCATTCGATTCCTCCGTCCTCATTTTCTTTCCTTGCAGCCTTCCCTCGCATCCTGCAGGGGGTGGAGCTGAGACTCGAGGAAAGGAAACGAGGAAAGGAAACGAGGATGCACAAATAAGAAATGAGAAGCACCCTAGGTCAGGGAAATCGAAAACGACCGCGGATATGCAGACGCGGATGCAATTCGCTCTGTTGTGGAGAATATTCCCGGCATTAGCAAACTGAAGCCCGAACAAGAAGAGTGTGTATTAAACATTTTGAATGGAGGTGATGTTGTGGCCCTACTCCCTTTGGGGAAAGTTTAATTTATCAACTATTACCGATCGTCAGTGAGAAACTGGGGAGCCTTTTGACAGGTCAGTGTCTCCTTTCTTTTCCAGGTCTTAAATATTGCCATGACATGCTGTAATCTTGCAATTAAGTTGCAGCATTTCCGACAGACTCGAGATGAACAAAGAGCTGTGTTTAACAGAACTAATCCTAACTTTGACAGTTGGCTGCAAATATTTTTTTGTTTCTCTCTACTGTCAAATATCAGTTTAGAGGCCCTGATTGTACCGTGGATGCGTAGATTAACTTCGCATAATCTGCAAAAGTTGTTTACAGCCATGTTCACTCCGGTATTTCGCTCGCATCATCAAGTTTTTACAGCAGGTTTACAGTGGAAGTTCGATACTAGATTTGAGTTCGATGCATGATATCTGTGGTTTGATGCGGCTGTGTTGGCACATAACATACGTCATATATAAACTTATTAAACTTATCTGATTGGCTTACGGGTAACCGATGATTTTAAACGTCAGACAAGCGCCCCCTAGCGAGAGAGAAACACTTCTCTATTATGCCATTCCAGACTCTGTCTACGAAGCAAAGTGAAGTAGCAGAGTCTGGTATTACCAGGCTACTAGATTGACCCACCGGACAGAAAGAGGAGATATTTATCTCATTATATATGAGATATATCTCAGTATTATTATCATATCTAATGGTCAAGTTTCTCTCTCTCTCTCTCTCTCTCTCTCTCTCTCTCTCTCTCTCTCTCTCTCTCTCTCTCTCTCTCTCTCTCTCTCTCTCTCTCTCTGCCATTGTTGAAAGGGTGTTAGATTACATGGGACTGGACAGTTTTGACTGGCTGGGGATTCTGTCTGGCCTTTTGGTTTGTGGGGAACGGTTGTGCTGATGCAGCCACTTTGTTCCTCGTTGGACTGATTAATAGCACAAAGCTCAACATTCTCTGAAGGGACGCTGAGGCACTTGGAAACAGTTCAAGATTATACCGGCCCCAAATTACCTTTAGTAATGTCAGCTACATGGGTGATGGACTGTACCATCTATACATCCCAGGCCTAGTTAATATTAGAGGCAGGTAAACTTAGCTAGGGAGGATATATGAAGTTTGGGCTCAGTAATATTTATGTTTTTGAAAGAATAGTCGTTTACCAAGGCTGCATTTATTTGATCAAAAATGTATCTTACTGTACTGACGCTGTTGTATGAGAACTGAACTGAGCTGGACGATAATATATATATATATTTTGCAGAACTGCTATATAGATGAAATTAACTAATTTAATAATTGATGATCATCACTGAACTGACTTCAGCTGAACAACAGCCGAAATGCATAATTGTCCTGTTATCATTGTAATGCTTTGAAACGTTCTGTATTATATAAAGTGCTATATAAATAAAGGTGACTTGACTTATAGTCAAAAATAGTAATATTGTGAAAATTATTTAAATACAAAAATAATATTACCATTATTGGTAACACTTTATAATAACTACACGCTAATAATCATTAGTTAAGCATGAGTAAACAGTTAATTCATCATTCATAAAGCATTAATAGACATTAATAAGCAGTTTTATAAATACAGCTATAAATGCTTTCTTCTTGATTTACAAGCATATCTATAATTTATTTAATAATTGTATTTTCGTCCTTTATTAATGATCAATTTATTATTTCTAAATGAATAATTGCATTTTTTATAAACCAGTTATTTAAGAGTTTTCAGTGGTTCATAAGATTACTTAGAACGTGTAAGTAAATGATTAATAAACTATTTAAATGTACATTCATACATCTTATTATTCAGACATATAGTGATGGTTACTTAGTGTGTTAATAAATGCTTTATTAACATGTATTTATGCTGTAATTCAGGGTTAATTCGGGTAGTTATAAAGCATTTAGTAGTGGTCAGTTAACTTTGTTTGTGAGCTCATCTAAAGTGAGGACTATTCATGCCTTGTAAAGCATTTATAAAGGAGATTTAAAGGCTGTTAAATATTTCTATGTTCTGTATCACTGTGTTGTGTTTGTTACATTTTACTGTTTAGAAGATTGATGCGCCTTCAAATCTCCTTTATAAATGCTTTACAAGGCATGAATAGTCCTCACTTTAGATTAGCTCACAAAATAGTTAACTGACCACTACTAAATGCTTTATAACTACCTGTATTTACTACATTTACTTACACTTTCTAAGTGATCTTATGAATGACTGACAACTCTTGTTTGTAAATAATGCTATACTTCATTTAGAAATTATTAATTGATCATTAACAAAGTATGAAAATAAAATTATTAAACGCATTATAGATATTCTTATAAATCAAGAAAAAAAGCGTTTATAGCTGTATTTATAAACTGCTTATTAATGTCTATTAATGCTTTATAAATGATGAATTAACTGTTTACTCATGCTTAACAAATGATTAATAGCATGCAGTTATTATAAAGTGTTACCCAATTATTTTATCTGTAATGGTGAAGCAGAATTTTCAGCAACCATTACTAAAATCTTCAGTGTCATATGATTCTTAAAGGGATAGTTCACCCAAAAGTGAAAATTAGCCCATGATTTACTCACCCTCAAGCCATCCTAGGTGTATATGACATTCTTCTTTCAGACGAATACAATCAGAGTTGTATTCAAAAATGTCCTGGCTCTTCCAAGCTTTATAATGGCAGTGAATGGCCGTTTCTGTTTTGAAGTCCATCAAAGTGCATCAGTTCATGACAAAAGTGCTCCATCCGGCCCTGGGGGGTTAATGAAGGGCTTCTAAAGCAAAGTGATGCGCTCGTGTAAGAAAAATATCCATATTTAAAACTTTATCGTCTAAAATAACTATCTATAATGGTACAACTTAGGGCTGGGCGATAAAACGATCTCGATATGGCATCGCGATAAGATTTATGTAGACTACGATGATAGACTTTTGACATATTTTACTCGATATGGATAGACCTAACAGCCTATTACAAAGCAGAAATAGACGGACAACAGCCAGTCAGACCGCAGATTTTGGCTTGTGCGTCTACACAGTGATGTAGTGGTGCCTGGAGAAGTGGGTATACTCTTACTTTATGCCCCCAATATATTTTTAAGCATCCCAGCAAAGGATGAACGCTCTGTGTTATAAACAGTGACATGTAAGACTTGCATTAGTATTGAATAAGACTATAGAATATAATGAATACAATGGAACATATAGAATCAGTAGTATTCTTGCATTTCAGGGCCGTACAGGGTTTTCTAAATACCCAGGTCCCATAAATGATATTGCTAGGGGGGTTGGGGGACATGCTCCCCCGAGAAAATTTTGATTTTCCTGATCTCGACATGAGCATTTTAAGGTGTTTTGATGGCCAAAAAAATAGACAACAGTAGCTTTAAAAGCATGAAGTATTTGATCAGATTCTTAAACATGAGAATCAGTTCCAGTTTCAGCTACTTTTTCTTTCCTAAATTAATCAATGTTTTTGGACTAATCTGTTCATTTAATTAATGGTTCAATTGCTCACTCATAAAGACAGTCACTTGTCGCCGCCTTCTGGCTTAATGATGCAAGTTGCGCAAACATAGACAAGCAGAGTGATACAAACAGTGAAAAGTCGAACACATTCGAGGAAGCGTTATACAAATATATTTATACAATAATAATGGCAATATATTTAATAGGGTGCTTGTGTTGTTAAATTGAGCTGTTTCCACTGTCTTTGATCAAACTGATTATGTCAGTCATCTATCGAAAAACAGCCGTATATTTTAGCTACTTGCATCTTATCTTGCACTGATCGTTAACTGAAGTGAAGCGTCGCGTTGGGATTCGCGCTCGGCTCGCGCTTCTGTGTAAAAAAATCCTGCTTGCTTTGATTGGTCTCAAACATTTTGACATTGACGAGCGGGTGTTTGCAGTGCTGAAGCAGATCAGATGAGAAATTCAGTTATCGTCGCGATGGGAGAATCATTGCAGCAACAAATTAGAGTTAATATTAGGGGTACGACCCTGACTGGATGTTTTTTATTCACGAGATTGGATTTGCAACTAGATGCGCATCATAGGGGATTTAGAAGTGGGTATACGCAATGCCGACTGAAAAAGAAGTGGGTATACGCCGTATACCTGCGTATACCCTGCACTACACCACTGCGTCTACACCATAGAGTCTACAAGCCCATTTGCTAGCACTGTTTGAGCTACCGGCACTCCAGCAGTGAAGAAAGTGAACGAAAGAAAAAATGAGCGGAACCGACATACACGAAAGCGACGGTGAAAGTGAACTCGCTCTCGCACTATCTTCCAAAGCTGAGGAAATTGGTGACAAAAAAGGTAACACGATGTCAATTATATGGAAGTGGTTTGGATAGCTGAAAAGCGACAAAGTGTTTCCCGTCTTTTTGGTTATCGCAGACCGTCTTTATTTGCGCTTTTCAGCTATCCAAACCACTTCCATATAATTGACATCGTGTTACCTTTTTCAGTCACCTGAAAATGTACCATCCCAGCGACCACACCGAGAGTATGAAAATGCGGGCCCATGATAACGTTAGTCCGTCCGCAAGCGGGGCTGTAAGTTACCTAAACAACAATCAATCGTGTCGTCTTTTGCGACCATTGCGTATGAAAAAGGAGCAATATTATTTAATAACAAAATATATTCTCAACCAAGCCATGTGTGCACAGTTAAATGTTTGCATTATGTTAGTCAAATTTTTATGTTACTAAACTATATAGGCTACCTAAGTTCAACTATCGAACCTTCTGGTTTCTTCAGGCATCATTATCAGTATACTCTTCAAACGGGTAGCATTATTAACTTATATAGTGTAACAAATATCGATATCGATCAAAATGAGTAAACCCTTAGTGCAGCTTTTACCACCGTTTGTAGCCATTGTTGGGGCCACAGCTGCTGGTCCCACAGGAGGACCACAATCCTCTCTGGTGGAAGTACTGGACTTTGAATATGTAAATAAAGGCAAGGTCAACAACATTATTACATCACTTTCTAACTCAAGAGCAAAGGACTCATGGGGACTTGATTCGCTGTTACTAAAAAAATATAAAGAGGACTTTGCAGAACCAATTACGCACATAATTAATCAGTCGTTTAGAGAATGTGTATTCCCCTCGTCATGTAAGACTGCAATTGTCACACCCATTTTTAAATCAGGAAATAGAAAGGACATTAAGAATTATAGACCCATTAGTATACTCCCTGCAGTTTCTAAAGTTATTGAAAAAAATGTTGCTGAACAGCTGATTGAGCACCTCGACAATGGAAATATGTTACACCCCATGCAATTTGGCATGCAAAAAACACTCCACCGATACAGCTTGTTGTTATTTCCTTGAGGTGATCAAATCCAGTCTGGAGAAGGGAGGGGTGGTTTGGGCCCGCTTTCTGGATCTACGTAGGGCATTCGACACCGTTAACCACTCAGTGCTGCTGACAAAACTGGAATTTTAATCTTGCCGCAAAAACTGTAAATTGGCTTCAATCATATCTAGCAGGCCGTTACCAGTGCGTAAGAATAAATGATAAAATGTCACCGTTCAGATCCTGTACTTCAGGGGTACCTCAGGGGTCTATTCTGGGGCCACTGCTCTTCAGTTTATACATCAATGACCTACCCTCCATCTGCGATGATGTGGAGATCTTGATCTCCACATCATATTTCCATGTACGCTGATGACACGGTTTTATATACTCACGGTTCTAATGTCGATTCTGTCGCTGCTAAACTATCTGCGGCAATGACCAAAGCAACAGAGTGGATGAACAAGTCCTGCCTCACGTTGAATACATAGAAGACGGTCACAATGTATTTCTCAAACAAAAGAATTCAAAGTGTTCTCCCAAATATCTATGTGGATAGTTATATGATCAAAAATGTGGAGGAAGTTAAATATCTAGGTGTGACCCTGGACCCTGGTATAAATTTTAAATACCATGTTAAAAGGGTATGCCGTGTTCTAAAATTTAACACACACTTAAAGTAATAATTATTCATGTAATCCAAGACTAGTGGATTAAGGAAATCTACCATTATTTGTATACATTTAAATAAGAACACATAATTAAATGAAGATCAAATGACAATATAATCATACTGCAGTGTATAGTCAAATATAATTTTAACCTGGTTTGTTCCTTTGAGTGACCAAAAATGTTTTCATAAAAATGTACGGGATCTGCTAATTTTCTTGTATATAAAAGGTTTATTTTCAGCGGAGGAGCGTCTAACAGTGATGCTAAAATTAGTCCTGAAGCCTGACATAGCCACACTGTGCACTGGAGATTTGTTTACAGCAACGTGTCTGCAGACTTGACAAATACATTTTTAAAAGTACGAATATTTCATGTAGCCAGTATCTAAATAAATATGAGGTCGTAAAAGTTGCATGCGTAATAATCTAAAATGCTTTTAAAAATATTTTTAAGATTGATTAGGACATGTCACACCACAGGACATGTCAGCTCCTCATAAAAATATCCTATGTCAGCTAGCCACTTACATCTAAAATATACATTTGTGATAGTGGTGTTACATCATTCCAGTGGTGTAAACATCTCAACATAACCAGTTAGATAGTTGCATTATTATTATTAATATTCTAGCATGTTTTTGTTTGTCAGAATGATGATGTAAATCCACAGAGACCATCCATTTTAGCCAATTACAGTTAGAAAAATGCAAAGCACTGACAGAAGGATGTAAAATTTAGCAGTCAAATCATTATAATGTTATGTTTTGTTCAGTTTATTTATTTTCCAGGAAACATTCTTAAAGGAGAACTCCGGCGCAAAATGAACCTTTGGTCTAATTACACATTGTTACCTAGTCAACCGTTATCTGAGATTTGTTTTCATGATTATCGAATGTAAATAGTTTTATCTCTAAAAACAGTTTAGCCTATAAAGCTAGTATAACGCTAGTATATTGGGCATAGTGTAATGACAAATAAAAATCGCTTGTTAATACCACTAACAAGGCTGAAAATAGCCCCACACTAACACGGTAGCATAATGAGGGTCCCTACCTTCAAACCGAAGCATTGAGAACTTTGTCAGTGTCCAGACAGTTTAATAAGAAGATATTTTAAACATACAGTCAACTTCGCGTATACAGGCACAAGCCATCTTTGAAATACAGTCTTTACCAGTCGATCTACGAACGCCGATCCAAGTGCGCTGGTGAGATGTGAATGAGCTATAAGTTGTGATAAGGTGAGCGCGAACAGCAGGCTTGGATCGGCGTTCGTAGATCGACTGGTAAAGACTGTATTTCAAAGATGGCTCCTGCCTGTATCCGCGAAGTTGACTGTATGTTTAAAATATCTTCTTCTTAAACTGTCTGGACACTGACAAAGTTCTCAATGCTTCGGTTTGAAGGTAGGGACCCTCATTATGCTACCGTGCTAGTGTGGGGCTATTTTGAGCCTTGTTAGTGGTATTAACAAGCTATTTTTATTTGTCATTACACTATGCCCAATATTCTAGCGTTATACTAGCTTTATAGGCTAAACTGTTTGTAGAGATAAAACTATTTACATTCGATAATCAATCATGAAAACAAATCTCAGATAACGGTTGACTAGGTAACAATGTGTAATTAGACCAAAGGTTCATTTTGCGCCGGAGTTCTCCTTTAATTCATTTTTCAAAGACACTTCTTAATAGAGTTTTTTTTTTATGAAGATCTAGCTTGCTTATCTTATAGTGTTCCATCTCCATCAGGAAGTGATTTATTTCTGTGTTTATCATGAACACTGAGGCCCTGTTTACACGAAAACGATTCCGGGTGAAAACGTAATAATATTTTATCGGATGTGCCTTTCGTTTACACGGCGACGGCGTTTTTGGGGCTTAAAAACGCAAAAAAGTGAAACTACCCTCCAAAGTGGAAATCTTAAAAACGCTCCACCATCGCGTTTCCGTCTGAACGGGTAAAAACGCAAATCTGCTCATGGCGGCTCTCGTCGCGTACGCATTTACGTCACAGGCATTCGCCAGTACAGGAAAATAACAACCAACATGTCGGATTATTTCCATACGTCGGACCTTCAAGTTGCCCTAGCAGCTCTGATAAACGTCCAAGAGTCTTTTCAATTTCGCGCTACTAGGGAGAGAAGTAGAAGGAAGGTTGTACGCAGGCGCACGGACTTGTTGTTGTTGTGTGGCAGTGCTTCACATTGCCACCTAGCCGCCTGGAGTGCATACTACATCGCATTTCTAACACTTTTGCGTCTCCATATGCACGCAGATTTCCCCCCCATAACGCTCATCTAAACGCAGAATAAAAAGTGAAAACGAAACGCCACTTTTGCGTTTTCTCTTCAGATCGTTTCCGTGTAAACACGGCCTGATTTTCAAAATAACAGCTCTAAGAAACCCTGCAATGGGCACTCAAGAACTTTGCTGACGGATGGGGGGATGGATGGGGGATGGGGATGGGGGATGGGGGATGGGGATGGGGGATGGGGGATGGGGATGGGGGATGGGGGATGGGGGGATGGTCACAATTAATGCTCGCAGTGAATAAATTGTTGTGTTTGGAGCACAAAATGCCTCACAATACCCAGGAGCAGGCAACAGTTAGGCGTGACAAATTTGGAGCTAATCAGTTTGCTTATTCCTGGTGCTCATAATGAGACCCATCGGTCATGGGAATTTAAACAGTCCTCTTGTCTAGATCTTGCTTGGCTTGACTGAGTTGTGGTTGAGAAATGTGTAGTTGACTTTGATTAGCATGAACGGTGGAGTTTAGCATACTAATGCCGATGAGGGGCAATGTGACAAGCACCCAGACTGTCCTATGGGCTTTAATGGGCAGCTCGAGAAGAATGGTAGCAAAAAACTGATTACAATGTTCTGTCAGGGGGGCTCGAGGTGGAAGAAAATTGCTACATTTATTATGTGGCAACAAGAAAAACTAGGAGAGCCAAATGTTTAATTGCCAAGCAACTTTGAGACTGGGCTGTAAAAGTAATAGCTAGAAAAATGCTTTTCCTTATAGGTGCAGAAATGGCATTCCATCAAATGAGTTAAGCCTTGCTCCAGCCTCTCTTAGAGGTTTTAATCTTCATGTTTTGACTGTTAAATCATGCTTTGTATGATGTATGATTAGTTTAATAAATGCTAATTTGACCTGCGATCATTTTTTTACTGTTATTTAAGTTTTAGTCACAGGATTTGTCTTTTGACTTAGTTTAGTCAATATTTCATCATGTCATATTCATTTATTCAATCCATTTTAGATTGAAGCTACATTAGGGGGCAATGTATTTTTAAATATATGATTATCTGATTAAATAATGTTATCAGAATTGTGTTTTTCTGGCACAAAAACATTTTATGAATGAACGAACAACCTCAGTTAAAGTGACAGCAATAAATTAGGCAATAAAAATGGCTGAGAGTCAGTCATTTTATCATCAGAATAGAGATGTTGTGCTTAGTGTCTGCTGATATAGATGGTTGATTAAGATTTTACTGATTTTTTATTTTATTTTTTCTCTCCAATGAAATACTGCCACTTTAAGCTAATGCTGTTTTCATTCCTGGTCCTGGGGACCCACCGCTTTGCACATTAATGAACTCACTCATTGGAATGAATTGGACTTTCCAACACTAAACATTAGAAAAAAGGGTATTTAATGAGAGCATGTTCGATTCTTGTTAATCTGTAAAGCTGTGCATATAGCCTACCATGTTATATTTACTTTTTTTATTTTATTATGTTGGATATAGCTTTTTTTTTTTTATTTTTTTATTTTACAGTGCAGTGTTACTTATTTCTAGGGATGCACCGAGTTTTGCCGAATATTGGGAATTTTAACGGGGTTCGGTTTCTGCCGAACCTCAGAATTTTTTTCCACCGAACCGAACCCTAGGCTTGCACTACGCGCGCTACGTCGAAGTCACCGATCAGTGAATGACATCAAAGTACCGCGTGAACGAATAGAGAGCAGACGGCTCCTTATGCTTTTGAATTGCTCTCGCGGGACTTTGATGTCATAAACTCATCTGTCTGTGCAGCGCCTGTTCAAGTCGAACAAGCCTGTAGTGTAACTCGTTGTGTCAAGAAGAAAAATAGGGATAGCTCACAGCTAAAGTTATTGCAGAGGCCAGACTTACTCACGGAGGCGATTGGCATCTCACAACTCGCACTTTATTCTACAATCGAACTTGTGTAACTGTCTGTCACACGTTCTACCGTCCACAGCGTTACTTAACAAAATAAGGTAAAAATGAGCATCAAACAGAAATAACCCGCATACATGGGCATGTGTTCGAGGCGCACGGCACATACGGCGCGCAGTTCTTAAAGGGGCCACACCTTATTTCCACTCGTTACAGTAGGTGGACCGTTCGAATGCAGTAGGCTGTGAAAAAAAAGAAAGTGAAAATGGAACTCGTGAGCAGAAAAAGTGTTGTTTGGCTGTACTTTCAGTGAAAGAAGGCAATTCAAGTCGAGCTACATGTTCAATTTGCAATGCCGATTTGTCTCATGGTGGCAAGGACTCTAAATAGGCTACACAACATCGCCGCTGTTATGCATAATGTTGCTTATTCTTTTTCTTTTCTTTTTTTTTACAGTTATAAAAATAAAAGTAGTGTTTATTACGGTGGCCGAGAGAGCTCAACGTGCTGCAACTGAAGAAAACGCATGCAAATAGAAGAAAACACATGCAAATAGAAAACAACGTGTGCAAATAGAAAAAAAACACATGCAAATAAAATAAAACGCATGCAAATAGAAAAAAACGCATGCAAGTAGAAAAAAACGCGTGCAAATAAAAAAACACCTGCAAATTAAGAAAACATCTTCATCAGTTTCACAACACACGTGTGCTCCAAATACTCACAACACCACCAAATACATAAACGCGCTGCAAATAACACAGAACACAACGAAAAATGTTTCCAGGGGAACCAAATAAGTGACGAACCCGGCTGGGACGTGCCGGCATAGATATCCATAAATCTATGCGTGCTGGTGCTTACAGCTTAAAATTATACTTTATTTATTTGTTTATTTATTTATTTGTTTGTGCAAAACATACAGAGATTACATTTTTTATGACATACAACTTGTATACAATGTACAAAATGTATTAACAATATGTTCAATGTCATCAGAATACAAATGAGAAAAGAACAATGAGCTGGAAACTAAAATAAATAAATAAAAAAGATAAAGAAGAAAAACATGAGGGAAAGATATTTATCTATACACCAGTTACACTGTACAAATTGTTTCATGTTATTACATTTTCATAAAGAAAAGTTTCGTAAGAAATGTTAGGTAATGTAGGGTCCAAAATTTTTAAGTTGAGACACAGATATATAACGCATATTTTAAAAGCTTTTTTTGTAAACTAAAAATAAAAATGTATTTGCATCCGTTATGTTAACAGCATCATATTTCTGTCGTAAGACCAGCTGATGGACACCGTGCTGCGTTGTCATGGGAACATCCCACGTTGTCTTTAGTTGCTCCCTTCATCAAGTGCGCTCCACACGGCTGCCTAACAGCCCACTAGAGCCTTGCTCACTCCAAAAGGGCTCTAATATCTGCCCTTCGAAGGGAGTATGGTATAGGGAAGCTCACGAGCAATAAGCACGTCTCAGCCGGGTTCGTCACTTATTTGGTTCCCCTGGAAACATTTCCGTTGTGGTCTGTGTTATTTGCAGCGCGTTTTCTGTATCTGGTTGTGTTGTGAACTTTTGCAGCGCGTTTCCTTATTTGGAGCACACGTGTGTTGTGAAACTGATGAAGATGTTTTTTTTTAATTTGCTGGTGTTTTTTTCTATTTGCACGCGTGTTTTTCTATTTGCACACGTTTTTCTCTATTTGCATGTGTTTGCTTCAGTTGCAGCGCGTTGAGCTGTCTCGGCCACCGTAGTTTATTATTTACAGCAATAAAATAAAATGAAAAATCCACTTTGTTTACTTCATTAATGTGTTTACTGTGTTAATGGACTGAGGATGAGAGTAGGATTCGGTATTCGGTTTCGGATTCGGCAGAATCTTAACCAGTGGATTCGGTATTCGGCCGAACCCCACAAATCTGGATTCGGTGCATCCCTACTTATTTCTTCTCATATTTTCATTAACAGTACACTAAAATAGGTTGGTCATTTTTACTGAAAAATGTGGGTTACAATTTATTTCGATAGTCCTAATTATACGTAACTTTGCAACTACATGGTGACTAACTCTCAGATTATTAGAAGACTGTTAGTTTAGTTAGGTGTTGACATGACGGCCCTGTTTACACCTGGTTTTAAGATGTGTTTTGTTCAATCGGATCACAAGCAGACGAGAGAGACACATTCCCGTTTACACCTGGTATTTTAATTTAGTCTCTTTTATTGACTTTCAACAAGGGAAGAATCTATGGGTGGCTAAATGTATGGGTTTTTCTGTCGATCGGATCACAAAGGGACAACGCCAAATACAGGTATAAACAGGGTCTAAAACGTTTTGAGGTTGTCCACTTTCGATGACTTCCAGATATCAAAACGCATTTGACCGGATTGCTTTGGTAGTGTAGACGCTCATGTGGTTGAATGTGTTCCAACAACCACAAAAGACCCACTCTCCACCCACTGACCTAATGCGTAAACATTATGGAAAGTGTGCTAGTCAGATGGGATTTAAACTTTGCTTTAATGTAAAGTTTGTTTTGAAGACGAAAAACTTGCCAAGCACAATGTTCTCTTACCATTCCTGATTTCTAACACACACTCACATGGTCTTGCGGCTGTCACAGCAGAAATGAAAGCTGATGCTCTCCGTATGTTTTTCCGTTGTCTCCGGTCGTGTTCAAATGTCAATTTCCAAGCCTATTTTGTCTATTAGATCGAAAGATCTAAAAAAAAAAAAAAAAAAAACATACATTTAGCCACCCATAGATTCTTCCCTTGTTGAAAGTCACTAAAAGAGATGGATTAAAATACCAGGTGTAAACGGGAATGTGTCTCTCTCGTCTGCTTGTGATCCGATTGACCAAAACGCATCTTAATACCAGGTGTAAACAGGGCCTTAGTGTCAGAATTATTACAGTTTTATATGTGGTTTGAGGACTTTTTTGTTTTAGTGCCAGAATTCCTTTTTTTTTTTACAGCCATATTAAATATCCAGTCGTTCATCGCAAGATCAGCTGGAGAAAAGAAAAGCATCCTCGTGGGAAATGTTTTGTTTATCCCTGCTGACTGAACACCAATCAATATGCCGCTCAGAACCTATTAGCCTCCCTGAACTGCTTAACACAAACTGACCCCTATTACCCAGTGCAGTCAATGATGTCTGTCACTATAATACTCTTAATGCTATTTTCCATTAGAGTTATCAGGGACATCAACCTGTTGCTTAGAGTAGTTGCTTAATGTATTCAATCTGCAGAAAGCTAGAACAGCCAAGGCTACACTCCCCTTGTTTCATTTGTAGTAAATCGTGACCCAACTGCATTTTGCAGCTGCAGTGTTTTTAGTTCATTAACTGCAGAATTAAAGAGCTCTGATTAGATCACCATGTCCAGTAAAGTGATGAGGGTGTGTGAGTCAAGCAGAGACTTCTGGGAATGACCTTTAACTGTTTTTCACCATAATTTATACTCTAGTTTTTACTTGCAAAAAAACATAAATTTGACTATTTTACAGTATAAAAATAACGTGATTTAAACCTTACAGTTAACTAATTAATATGTTTTTACTGTAACATTTTTTTGCTACAGTAGGCTTTACACCAAGGGTTGTCATTATTGCTGTGTGATTATTTGCAGTGAATCGGGTGGGTGTGATTCTGAATGGCGTGGCGTCTCTTCTGTGTACCTGTTCTTCAAACAGGAAGCCTCAGCCCCCCTGCAATTTTTATTGTTAATTTGTTTTGTTGTTGTTTCTTTCGACCATTGGCAATGGTGCCGATTACTGGTCTTAAATGACTATTGGCCAACCATTGTTACTTTAATAAAAGCAACTATTTTATACGGAAACTCACGCCTCTTGCTGTTTCTAAGTGGAATGTACTTGTGTGTCCCTTTTTATTTGGGTTGTTTTTCCGTTAATCTGGGGTGGCGTAGTCGCTAAAGTGTGCCACGTTTTGCTATATTTGCAACTACATGTCAACTTGTTCTTCTAACACTAACCTAACAGTCTACTGATACTCTAATGAGAGATAGTTGACATGTATGGAGTGAAAACCTTCTCAAAACCTTCCACAAATGCACGCGAGAGATCCACATGCGCGCGCACCAATTCACAGATGCACACGAGAGATCCACACACACACAACACAATCCACAGATGCACGCGAGAGATCCACACACGCATATCAATCCACGGGAGAGATCCACACACACACAAAGCAATCCACAGATGCAGCCGAGAGATCCACACACGCAAATCAATCCACAAATGCACGCGACAGATCCACACACACACATAGCAATCCACAGATGCACGCGAGAGATCCACACTCACACAACACAATCCACAGATGCACGCGAGAGATCCACACACGCATATCAATCCACAAATCCACATGAGAGATCCACACACACACAAAGCAATCCACAGATGCACGCAAGAGATCCACACACACAGCGATCCACGAATGCACGCGAGAGATCCACACACACACAGCGATCCACGAATGCACGCGAGAGATCCACACACACACAGCGATCCACGAATGTACGCGAGAGATCCACACACACACAGCAATCATGCATTAATGTCCTTAGTCAAATTGCTTTGTTCACAATCCACAAATGCTTTATCTGTACCTGTAATTTCATGCACAGCAAATCACGTGACTTTTGATACTGTTGTTCCGCGGCCTTGAGTCACAAATGCACACAAGCCGATCTGTCCACATTACCTGCAAGGATGCGATATGGTGTCTTCCTCCAGAGGGCGCTAACCGGCCTTTGAGCTGAATCTTTCAAAGGGCTGGATTCATTTCGTTTTCTGACTTTCGAGACAATTGAAGTCTAAACATTTTTAACTATTTGCTTTTAACTATACAGCACAGCAGAAACTCGGTGTGCAAACGATCTATGCACTGCTACGCACCGCTCCTGGAACGGATGCAGTGTGAAAATACCATGTCAGGCTACACAAATATTGATCTTGACATTGTTAGCCTCTTGTCTTTTTTACATGTCGTACACTGTACATTTAACTTACACTTATTATGACTTAATTCCTAATTGGCGCGTTTCACCATCAGTGTGCAATTCGCGTGACGTGTATGTTCGTTAATAAATAAACTGCAAGTGTCTTGCGGAAGAACATTGTAGCCAGAGCTACTTCTCTCCGTTAATGTCTATGGCGAGTCACGCAGGCCCTGGGCAACTTCGCAGCCGAGTCGACCCCGGGATAAAATAGTCAGAATATAAACACTTATTCAGTGTTTCCTCTGGGATTTTTTCCAGCCGTGGTGGCAGGCCCATTTCGCCAGGGGGAGGGGGCGCGGCCCATGAGTGATATTCCCATTGGCCACGCCCCTTACCCCAGGTGTTTAAACCTCCCCTAAGCATTATAACATGAAAGGCTCCAATAAGAGCGGCAAAGCAAATATGCGCATCCCGTGCGCAGAATGATGCACTTGAAGCAACGTGAAGTCACAGCACGCAGCGCTTCGCATTGAAAAGTTCAAAGCACAAAGCGAAGAGATTATATCTATCTATGCTTAATGTATTATATCTATGCAACAGTTTATTGAGACTTTTCTTTTAACAGTTTTAAATTTCATTTACAGTGCGCATGAAGAACAATTCATAGCGCTCTCTACTCCAGTGCTGTAATCTAACAGACACCCGGGAGAAAGGAATATGATTTAGAAAGCGCAATAAACTCCAGCAAGATAAAGTCATTTTATGCAAACTATAGACCTTTATCTACAAATAAAGTGTAATAATGGGAACATTGATCTTGAAGAGAGTGTCGTCGTGTTACTGTCGTAACCGAACGCGACGCGCTGTTTGAGTGCTGAATGGAGAATGACTGAGGAGAGATGAGTTTCCATTAACTTTAACTTAACGACTTAAATATTCATTTTTACCTCACATTATGCTATTGAATGACTTTAGAAGTCTTGGTATATAATGCGAAAACTTTATGGTGCTTTACAATGTTTTTTATGTCTTTAGCTTAACAATAACACAATAGTTTGCTGTATGCACAATATCGGACCTCACTGAGAAGCTGCAGCCGTGGCGGGATGATTTTAGGTGTGGCGGCCCGAATGTACTCGTTCATTTTGAACATACGGACTGCAGCAGCTGCTGATACAACGGCGTTCTGTTGCGCATGCATGAATTTAACTGAGTACATGACCATGCACTCGCACAAATGCGACCACATACAATTTTTGAAACCTTTTAAATACTGACAGCTGCCTCAAGTCCTGCTTTAGTCTCCAGGTCAGAGAGAATAAATGGTCTACCGTCCCAGAGGAGCTGAAGCAATAGAGCCATATGTAGAGCTATCAGGACCCCTGCACATTACAGATGCTGTAGATATAGGTTTGTTTCCCCTTTTGAAAGAATAGCATTTATCTTCAGGCGCTGAGCCTCCTGATTGAGCAAGTTAGTTCTCTTTGTGAAGATGTCAAAGGCTGCAGTCGGGATGTCCACCTCCAGTGGAATGCCACAGCAGGCCCGTGTGATTCCTAAGATGCTGAATGTTGGGGATATGTCAGCCTCACATGAACACTCATTCTTCAAGAATGCCCAGCTTGGGAGATTAGATCCTCCGTGTGCCAGATGTTACGATGTAATAATCTAATTTCTCCTCTGTCAGCATCTGGCATTGTTGCTGGTGATTTAGCTTGATGATTATTCGTGTTATTATTGTTATTTTCCTGGAGCATGCCATTTTACACAAAGGGTACATTTTTTATGTAGTTTGTTTGGGAACGTTTAGTTACTGCCACTAAAGGGCTTTCATTTACAAAAAGTGAATGCAAGACTTGACTTGAATAAATAAATACATTAAGTATTATTTAAATGCTTTAAAATGTGTCTATTTGATACAAACTGATGATTCTTATGGTTTCCCAAAATGTGCATGTTTAATATTTAGCATTTCCTCTACAGACACCTCTGAGTTGATTCAATATTTACATTAGACAAGCAAACTCCTTGGAAGAAGTGATGACAGCTTCACTTCTGTGCCATTGTAATTAGCCCCTTTGAGAATTCGTCATAACCTGTTACAGAAAACACCTGGTTATGCTCTAGGCATGACATAAATACGATAGCTATATCTCTGACAGCAATTACAGTAAAAGCGTCATGTTTGTTGCATTTGGATTTGCATATACTCTCAGGAGGAATGCTTGGATTTCTGAAAATGAATTGAACTATTGTGATAGTGCATTGTTTGATAAGACGTCCTTTGAGCTTCTATTGATACATCATTTAAGGCTTTGTGGTATGTTTTGTTATATATATATATATATATATATATTCCTTTTTTTTCTAAGAAACTGCTGACAATATGTTCTGCAATTCCCTGGACTAAATTACTCTCAGATGTACCTCCTTGATGCAACTGTGGCGCTCTATACCAGGACAGACTAAACACCGACTACGCCACCCTGGGAATTTCGCCCAGAGAATGATGTTTGTACTCAGGATCTATAAATCCAACAGCTAAAGACACACAGGTACGTGTACAATAGAGCCAAAGACCATGTTCAATTCTGAAGGCACAACTTTTATTAATACAAATAATTTAACAGTTTAAAACAATCCTCTCTCAGGGAAGAGAACACAAAAGCAAAAAAAAACACAAAAATAAAGAAACGAAAGAAAAGAAACGAAATTGCTGAGGCTTACCGATGGCGGCAAAGGATTCAAAAGGGTCGTAAAAGATCCCAGGAAAACCCCCCCCCAGTAAACACACACAAACACACCCCAATAAACACCAATGCACACAAGTGCAAACAGGGAAGTCCACAGCACTCCAAACGGGGACAATGCCACCCAGACACCAATACCACCACCGGCTCTCAGCTACTGTAACAAAAAAAAGAAAAAAAAAGAAGAACACACACAAACACACTCTTTCAACAAAGATTTACCAAAAAGAAAATACAGAAATAAAAAAAACAATATTTTCCTTATCACAATAAACGTTTCTCAATTCAGTAAGCAAAGAAAATAAAGATAAAGACGAACTTCACAAAATATAAACAATAACTGCCGAAACCAACAATGGCTCTAAAGAGGCAGTAGAAATATCACAAGAAAATAAACAAACAAATGCTCCTTAATTCAATAAATCAAAAATAAATAAATAAATAAACTTAACGCAAGGTACAAAATGACTGCCAAAACCAACAATGGTTATAATACGGCAGTATAAAGAAAACTACATATATAAATATATATACACACACACAAACCCAGAAGATCAAGAAAAAGAAAAAAAGAAATCAAATGAAATAACAATTTTAATCTAAATTGGAATCAAAACAAACAAACCAAAAGAAAACAAACCCAGAAAACAAACTACTCAAATCAGCAAAATTATAATATAAAGCCCCAACCCCTTGAGCTATTCACATGTCATAAAAACAATAGCACTTATGGGACAAATGCCACATACTTTTGGCCAGACAGCCGTAACTACCCAGTGGCCGTGATAGCAAAACGAGCGTACAGCGATCTACTCCACCCGCTGGTACGCTATCCACACAAACAAGGCAGTGGCCTGGGCAAAGTGGCCCATATGCTAGACGGAGATATAGATAAAACACAGAAATGTATACAAAACAGCACCTTGACTGGGCAAAAATCCACGATATAGCCGCAAGCGAAACGGCAAAAGCAAAACAAAACAAAACAGCAGACAGAACACCACAAAGCAAAACAGCAGACAGCGAATCGATCCTGTGCCGCTATTGATGATCTCCGGTTAAACTGGCCTCATTCTTGTTAGCCATCATTCAGACATACCCGAGGGAGAAAGCTCGACGAGTGCCCACGGCACTGATAATGCAGTGTGTTCAGTGGTTCAATGAATTGAACGACGAGGTGAAAGTTCGTCCATCCGACCGGAGATCTGTTAGCGCAGCACAACACCGCCCACGGAGAGCGAGACCAGGAAGCACAACCAACTTCCTGTCACCGATGAGCAAGAGAGGGTGTCAGAGGGATTACGCGCTATTTATAGGGCGGAGCTTCACACGGGGAGTGACCCAAGGAACGCAGTTCATTGGACTAACTCATACTGCCACACAACCGCATGAAATATCCCACTGCACAAGGCCAATGAATAAATGAAAGATCACACTGTATATGGATTGTGTGAGGAAGAGCAATGCAAACTTTGGCTTGCTTAGAGACCCTAAAAAAATACAACTGCAATTAAACTAAACAACTACCTGAACCAAGGTAGGAAAAACAAACCTTGAAATTGCCTTGGAATGCATAAATATTTTATTTTATACAGATCATAGTCTTAAGGCCCATTAACACCAAGGACGATAACTACATATAGAAATATTCCAAATATAAAAGAATGGCAGAGTCCACACCACAACTAGATATAACAATCATGACACAGAGGAACAATTTCGTTGGAATCACTTTCTTTTTTTCATCTGATGAATGATAAAATCAATGACAGCCAATCAGAATTCATCCTGCTTTAAAGAGCTTAAAGGGTTAGTTCACCCAAAAATTTAAATTCTGTCAGTAATTACTCACCCTCATGTTGTTCCAACCCCGTAAGACTTTCGTTCATATTCTGATCATTAAATACATGTTTGAAACGAACAATGATGGATTTTGGTGTAATTTGTTTCGAATTGAGACTGGGGAATCCCCGGGTGAACATGCTTATTGTGTCACTCAGTTTGCCATACTGTCAATTGAGAATGCCCGTGCGCACCATCTGGATCTTAAGGATTTAATCGACAACTTTGCACAGAGGAAAGCACGGAAAATGCTGCTGTAATGCAAGTGAGCATCTTTGTTATGTCTTTGGACCTAAGCCTATGTGTGTGTAGTCATAGCAGTGAGTAATGTGTTATGGTGTGCCGTCAGTCAACAGTGGTTTTTATTTTGTTGTGGTGCGCGTAGGCTACTCCTGATTTTGTCAGTCATTGCGTAGGCTACTCCTGATTTTGTCAGTCATCGCGTAGGCTACTCCTGATTTTGTCAGTCATCACGTAGGCTACTCCTGATTTTGTCAGTCATCGCGTAGGCTACTCCTGATTTTGTCAGTCATCACGTAGGCTACTCCTGATTTTGTCAGTCATCGCGTAGGCTACTCCTGATTTTGTCAGTCATCGCGTAGGCTACTCCTGATTTTGTCAGTCATCGCGTAGGCTACTCCTGATTTTGTCAGTCATCGCGTAGGCTACTCCTGATTTTGTCAGTCATCACGTAGGCTACTCCTGATTTTGTCAGTCATCGCGTAGGCTACTCCTGATTTTGTCAGTCATCACGTAGGCTACTCCTGATTTTGTCAGTCATCACGTAGGCTACTCCTGATTTTGTCAGTCATCGCGTAGGCTACTCCTGATTTTGTCAGTCATCGCGTAGGCTACTCCTGATTTTGTCAGTCATCGCATAGGCTACTCCTGATTATGTCACCTGATTTTGTCAGTCATCGCGTAGGCTACTCCTGATTTTGTCAGTCATCACGTAGGCTACTCCTGATTTTGTCTGTCATCACGTAGGCTACTCCTGATTTTGTCAGTCATCTCATCTCTTATATGCGTCATCACGTGCAGTAGTAGGGGGGCCGGCCTTGATAATCATGCATAAGGGCCCGGTGTTGGCTTGTTACGCCACCGCATCTGCCAGCCCAGAAAAGCTAGTAAAGACATTGTTAAAATAGTCCAAGTGACTACAGTGGCTCAACTTTAAGTTTATCAAGTGACGAGAATACTTTTTGTGCGGTGCGCTCACATCAGAGGCACACACAGAAGAAAATTAATAGTTGAATAAAGTCGTTATTTAGGGGGTTTTTTGGGTCACAGTTGAGCCACTGTAGTCACTTGGACTATTTTAACGATGTCTTTACTAACTTTTCTGGACCGGCAGAATGAAATTACATAGCAGCCTATGAAGGAGTGAGCAGCTCTCAGATTTCATCAAAAATATCTTAATTTGTGTTCCAAAGATGAACAAAAGTCTTACGGGGTTGGAACAACATGAGGGTGAGTAATTACTGACAGAATTTTCATTTTTGGGTGAACTAATAGCATGATTAATTGAACCTTTATGCATTTAAAGTGGTGACGCTGATATAGTTATCTTTATCGTTATTGTAATTGCTGTGAATGGGAATTAAGGCTTTGTATAAAAGAATGTAAATGTTCAGTGTTCAAAATAATGTTACAAGTGACTTTGTGAGCATTGTGAGCTAAGTTGATCGTAGGGAACACTGGTGCCAATGGATCTACAATCTACTTATGCTCATGATGCTTTTGAGAAATGCAGCCCAATCAGTCACTTTTGCTACCATGTTCGCATTGGTCGCAATAATAATGTGTTACGTCCAAGGACGTATATTTTTGCGAAGTACATGGTACTGTGATCTGTGTGTTTTCTTTGTTGTTTTGGTGTCTCCTGCTCTCTTTTGGCTCCTCCCACTTTTCCACTCTGGCAGGTAGCTGAATACGTCTCCAGCTAAACCTGCTTATCAACCAGGAGGGACGCAGCATAAAAGCCAGCAGAACTACCATTCAGAGAGAACCTTTCTCCAGAGCATGGTCTGTGTCCTGCCCAGCCCAGTTGTTGAGAGCTGTTGTGTTCCTTGTTGTGGATCTGTGCCTCTTTCTGTTGTTTTGGCCTAGAGAACTGTTGTTTTATTGCAGCTTATTGTTAATTTACTGGAGCCACGCTCTGTTGCTTATTTGTGAGACGTCCCAGTCTATACCTTTTTGCTTTATCATTTAAGCTGCTATTTAACTGATCGTTTGCTTTGTTTATTGTCTGAGAACTGTAGGGAGGTGGGCGCCATTTTTTATTTTGATATCCCCTGTTTTCTCCTGGTTTGTGGTCAGGAAGGGAGAGAGTGTACATTTCTGTTAATTATTTGTATTTTCTTTAAGAGGTTTAGTAATAAATTGACTCCCCCAGGCAGATTAAACTTTTGTTTGTTATTTTGGCTTTGCCCCCTCCTGGGGCCCGTTTCAATAAGGAGGTTCAACCAACTCCGAGTTAAAACTTGAACTCTGAGTTGACTTACCCTGAGATGGGAAACTCTGAGTTTTCGGTTACAGAACAGCTGAAATGAGTAAGTTCAATCAACTCTAAGTTGACTGACTCTGAGTTAAGCGCGTGCACCACAACTATAAAAAGCCATTATCAATGGAGCGCAGATATTATGAGTCACCATGGTAACAGCGCCAGACCAAAAGAGGTCTGCATATTTCTCACCAGCAGTATGCAAAAAAAAAATTTTAAGTAACACGGCAGCAGCGGCGATCGAGAGAGTTAGTTTGGGAGAAAATAGTTGCTCGAATCAATGCGTAAGTTTACATTTTAATTACTGTTATACAGTGTTGGGTGTAATTACCAAGTAATCTAAAACTGTCATTTAGTTAAAGGGATTACTCTTAATTCTTCTGTAATATAAAGTAAAATATGATGTCATTGCATTACATACTGCATAGACTATAGAAAAATTCTGTTTAAAACAATTGTGGATTTAACATAACATTTTTAAAAGGTATATTTTTAATGTAACCTTCACTCTCTACACACTTTGGTCAATTCAAGAATAATTCATGCAATTGTATATTGTTAATTTGAAAGCATTAAAAGTGCAGTTTTGTCTCTTTTTGTATTGTTCAAGTGGTTGAGGTTGATATGGGATTTAGAAAGTAATTAGTAATAAGTAGACCAATACTTTCTAGAGATAGTAATTATTACATTAATCTAATTACACTGTTGAAGATGTCATTAGTAATTAATAACTATTTTAGAGTAACTTACCCAACTGTTATAATATCAGAGGTGAAACTGGAAGAACAGTATGCTATTCAACCTAATTTTAATTTTCATGTAGGTGCAATCCTGCAGGCATTAAAAGAACATGGCAGCAGCTGAAAATGAAATATAAAACATAATTCAATCAGGTAAGGCTTGAGCATATCATGGATGTAGGGTACCTGACTTTACAAACATTTGACATATTAAATAACTTAATAGCATCCAGTGTTTAGCAGTGCAAAAGCATTTTTGACATAGGTCTAATTAACACAATTAAATGGTCATTCTCATTTGACTTCTACTCAGCCAACAGAAAGAAGGAAGAGGCTCACAAAGATGGAGATGAAGATGCAGAGGAGATGGAGATGCAGAGAAGATGGAGATGAAGATGAAGATGCAGAGGAGATGAAGATGGAGATGCAGATGCAGAGGAGATGGAGATGAAGATGGAGATGCAGAGAAGATGGAGAGGAGATGGAGATGCAGAGGAGATGAAGATGGCCCTGAGCCTGAATGCTGGAAGGCCAATGGCTGAGGGAATTCCTGGAGGGACTTCATCAGAGCAAGTCACTCCCGAAGATTCAAGTGCCTTCATAAAATGTATAAGAGGTCTACATATGTGTTATTTTTTATATAGGCTGTTTTTGATATTTCCATATATTTTACTTTGGGTTGGGTTTTTTGTTGCTCCAAACCGATTCTGATGGTAATATCTGTCTTTTGGAGCCTCATGTCCCAAGAGAACCCCAGACAGTTGTAAGTAGCCTACTCAATACACCAGAAATTATGACAAATAGTATTATAAAATGTGCTCAATCAAATGCTCATCTTCACAGGATGATGGGGATGAAGAAACAGTTTCTGCTGCCACAGAGAGGCCTACAGATGAAATGTTAATATTGTCTACACATCAAACAATCTACACATTCAAATTTCTTCACATTATTTATGTAGAGTAGCCTATAGAATCTAAGTTTATTTCTAAGTATAAACGGATATTCATATCTCTCCCCCTGTCCCCAGATTTTCAGTGAATGCCACAGTTTAATTCTGTAGAATGTGTTTAGAACTACACGATGTAACTCTAATCTACTGTATTTTCAATTGCCAGTTAAGAAGTTAAATTGACTTCATCTTATTAAAAAAATTGGGGAGAAAAAACCCAGCAATGAATAAATGTACCGAAAGAATGAATGAGGTGTTTAAACACCGCTTCCTCTTTAAAAAAGGGGAGGAGACCGAAATAAACTCTGGGTTTACGGAAGTAAACCTGCTCCCGACCAGGTTAGGTTCACAGAGTAAGTTACCATGGTAACTGACTCTGAGTATAAGTTACCTCTCTTTCAGAAACGGGCTTGACTTACCCTGCTTTCTCAGGTTTGACTTACCTCCCATTCTGAAACAGAAAACCCAGAGTTTCCCTCATTTCAGGGTTAACATACTCAGAGTTTTCACTTAACCTCCTTTCTGAAACAGGCCCCTGAAGTCTTTGTTTCCTTCCCAATTTGCTCTCTAAGTAAATTGTTGTTAACTTTTGAATAAAATTGTTAAAAAGAACTTCGTTGTTGTGGTGCTGTGGCAGGGCCCTGACTATTGCTCTTAAAAATCATAAACTTTGTTACGTTCTGACTCCTAGACATTCATAGGACGTAACAAATGACACAATCTTGCTTAGGTTCACCTTCGATGACTTTAGCTATGGATGTTTTGCCATTGCTTGTTTTATATGAGGGCAGTATGTGAAAAATAATGTTTTTTTAGATGCATGTTAACCAATTATATTACACCCAATTCACAAAATAATGAACTTTTAAAATAGCATCATATGACCACTTAAACATGTTAACGAAACTCTGATTTCAAATATTTTTAAATGCCTTTGAGTGGGCAGATTATTATTATTTTTACTCAGATTTTATACCCTAGCACAGGGGTCTCAAACTCAACTTAACTGCGGGCCGCTGGAGGTAGAGTCTGGGTCAGGATGGGCCGCATCAAGTATTCCACAAAAAAATAGTATTCAAGTATTCCAAAAAAGGAGCACAACTGATCCAATCTTCTCAATCTTTATTATTAACGTTTCTTCTGACCTGTTCCTCTGAATTTGAACATTCCTTTCTGTACATGAAAGTTCATTTTACAAACATTCTTTTTCTTTTCCTTATAACCAGAGCCGGACAGTAACGGAGTACATTTACTTGAGTACAGTACTTAAGTACAATTTTGAGGGATCTGTACTTTACTCAAGTATCATTTTTGGGGAGTACTCATGACTTTACTCAAGTACATTTGAGAGGCAAATATTGTACTCTTTACTCCAATACATTTCTATCCATAACCGTGAGTACCTGAGTAAAAAAAAAAAAAAAAGTAAAGAAAAATCTCGGAAACCCTCAATTTGTTGTTTCCCTCTCAAACGTGATTGGATTGTGCAGGCGCCACTGATTGGGACAGCCTATCAGCAATCACTTTCAGCTTTCCGCCAAAGTCAACTCCATGGTCAGATTTTATATTACACATTAAAGTAAGCCAAGCATTTGGTTTGATGTTCTTGAGTATGTGGTGTGTTTAACACAGTCAGGTTCAAATGTGGCAGTGGCGTAGCCACGAGGGATTTCTGATTTCTTAAAAAAAAAAAAAAACTTTAGGAGGCAAAATATATTTTTACTGATTATGTGAATTACACTGCGCAAACCAAAGTAGGCTACTACCCAGCGAATGAAGAAGGGTTGGCGCTCAGTCTCCACAGTACATAAAATATTAATTTTGTTTTATTTGATTTTTCGGGTTTGCATTTATGAGGAAAAAACAATGTTATGGACGTGTTCTCCGTTACGGACGTGAGCGCTCTGAAAGTGGCACTAAAAAATGCTTTAAAACTTTCACAGAGACATCAAACAGAAAACACAAAACCTTTCTTTAACGTGAATTTCGTTTTGCATTAATTGTATCTTAATTTGAATCAATGTTTCATCAACCAATTGCCTGGGTTTAATAAATAAGAAGTAAATAGCAGACGATAGATAAGAAACGGAGGCGCCGGCACGTGAACTGGATCTCGTCTCATAAATGAACCGAAACTCAGTGTATAAGGTTGCCTACTTGCCTCACAGACATGTCTACTTTTAAACAGAAAAATTCAAAACGAAAGAAAACAGACTACAGACTGCTCTCTTATGTAATCCGTATGAAATGTGCATTTCTCTCTGGCGCGTTCACTACTGAAGATCGCGAGTCAGCATCGTCAACTTCATCTAGCCGACACTGACAAAGAAAACACTTTTTTATTAACAAGTGTTTATTAATAAACAATTAAAATATCTCCTTGCTATATTTTACATATTCATAATCATTCCTTTTGCCGGTTCTTTGTGACAGCTTTTAGGTGCTTTATTGGCAGCGCCACCCTTACATGTGGTGTGTGTGTGTGTGTGTTGTCCCCGCATTTAAAGATGGGACCCCCCAAAATTAATTAAATTAAATAAAGCAACATGGTAAAAAGATGAAAATGACTTGATTTTACTTTCAATTCCTTTTACATTCTCCAAGGTATTAACATTAACATTTTTCATAACTCCATGTAGGACGTTTCTGTGCATAAATGTAAGCACTGTGACAGTAGATTAGTAATGCAATATTTAGAAAATCTACTCTTGTACTCTTGATACTCAAGTACTTTTAAAAACAAGTACTTTAGTACTTTTACTTACGTAGACATCTGAATGTAGTACTTTTACTTGAGTAAAATTTAGCAAGGGGTATCTGTACTTTTACTCAAGTAACAAAGCTCTGTACTCTGTCCGCCTCTGCTTATAACACATCTTTGTGATACTTATATTTGCTCATGTCCTTTTTATTTTCTTTATACAACACAATATGATATTGAATGTTTTTTTTTTGGATTTCCTTTTATTATACTAAGAAAAACAATTATTGCTTTTGAAATACAAATATTTGCAGTCATGTTAACCTGTCTTATTGAATTCTTTCCACACATGTATAGTGTCTCAGGCAAATTACTGACTTTGCACAAATCAAAGCAAACCTTCTTATCAACCTGTTGGACACATATTACAAGCTCAAAATGAGTATTCTTACATTGTTTTAGAGCAGGGGTCTCCAACACGTCGCTTGCGAGCTACCAGTAGCTCGTGGGCTGATTGGTGGGTGCTCGCCAAGGGGCCTGTTCACATATCGCGCTCACATATTTTGCGCGCTCAAGTTCGTTATTTCAAATGAAGCGCGCTCATAATTGAAGCGACGCACTCATTTTTTTCCAGGCGCAGTATGTTTGTACTTCGCGGTTGTCTATGACAACTATTGACAACAAACCCACCATAAGCTGTCACGAGACTTTCTATGGTAGCCCATAAGGGATAAAAAAAAAAACGCGGCACACGCAACGACAGGCCGCGCTAACATTAAACTTTAATGTCAAGTAGGGGGGCACAGGGCTGCGAGTTTGAGACCACTGCCCTAGTATATACCCTAGTATTTCATCTGATGATTACAGCACATCTGAAACAGTTCAAATCAGCTACAGTAGTGCATGTACAGAATTACAATTGGACATAAAGGCAAAATGATTGGAGTTGCTCTGCAGTGGTCTTTGATGATAATTGTAGATGCTATCAAATGAAATTTAGGGTAGATTATTTATTTCAATTTCTATGTGGTTGGTGTTTAGTGTTCTGATTGAAAAGAAGGCACCACACTGTTTCTCTTTGATGGATGGTCTTACATTCTGATGTCATACATCAGATGAACATGTTCTGCTTGAAGCCCGCTGATGCTTAATGCACAATGATGTCTATTTCTGGATTCTGGAGCAATTAAAAGGTCAATATACTGAGTTGAAAATATTAAAAGTAAATACTTTTATTTGTATTATTCAAATAGTTTTATCTCTAATGTCTGATTACAATTTAAATATATTTTTATCTGTCAATCCGACTCATGCATAGCACATATATTTTTACACTGGCAAGGTGGGATGTGAATGGATAATGTCTACAGGTCTAAATGTGTGCACATCACAATTTCAGTCCCCAAAAGGAGAGCAGTCAAAAACTGAGGCCGAAATATCATTCTTTTTGTCTGTGAGCTAAAAGAGTGATCCGTTTTTGACTTTTCAGAAATACAAAATTTGAGCATCATATCGATAATGAAACCAGATAGAGCAGTTCAAGTGGTTCTAAACAGACTGGAGGAGGAAAAATAAAAATTCACTAAATAAATTAGTCAAAAACAGTGGGAAGATCATAGGTAAAGAGCAAAGATGTTTGACAGGTCTGTTTAACAGAAATGTTTTGAGTCGAGTCCATTCTGTGATTTTAGACAGTGAACACTTCTTATATCCAGAGTTCTCTATGCTGCCCTCAGGTCGTCGTTACAGATTACCAAAAATTTTAAATAATAGATACAAATTCTCTTTTGTTCTGAGTGCAATTAGACTACTAAATAAGTCTTAAAGGTATTTATTAAGGTTTTTATATTTTTTATTCTATATTTTATATATTCATGCTATTTTGAAATTTGTAATATGTATTGCTATTATTACTATTATGATGTACTGCGCGTGTCAGTTTGTGTCTGTCTATCTGTGCTGCATCCAAATTGCCCATAAGGGATCTTAATAATAAAGTTTGACTTTTGACTTGGAGTTTTAAGACAAGATTTATCTAAGTTTATACATATATTTGGTATATTCGGTAGTGTATTTGAAATGGATTGTATTTTTTTTATATATTATTATGGAGTTCATACAGTTTGGCGTGTCAAAATACTTTCTGGGGCCACTGTTCACACACATACACACATGAATGATGTTTTTTATTTTATTGGTATGTATGCATTTATTTATTTATTTATGAACTGTTTGGCTCACTGACATTTGACACACCAGAGTTGAGAGCATATTTTATTGTTCAGTTTAATATTTTAATTTGGCAGTCTTGAATTCAAATAGTACAACCTATGCAAATGTTCCGTTGACGTATCCAACATCTATCATAGGTCTGGCATTAACTTTTGGATCTCAGACGGTTTTCTGAGGATATGCCGACTGATTCGATTATTACCATATTGAAACCTGAAATGAACCCGATTAAACCCTTAGAACACAACACACAAGACTACTGACAATGGAAATAAACTAGACATAATCGTAGTCCTCTGAGATGTGATACAGTTATACAAAGAAGAAAACTGTCAGATAGCCTGCTATATTAAAACAGAGAGAGAGGGATCTGATTGTAACAATGTGTACTACAATGACATGATCATTTGTCAATAACCAACTACAACAATGACCACTAAAGTGATCTCAATTGATCAAAGGAATCCTAACTAAGCAAGTGAGATGACTCAATGATTTAACACGTCTGTAAAAAAGCAATAAAACAGATGGACTACTAGAACAGAGGGCACTGATTCAAAAAATCTTGTTGTGAGAGACAAGTAGTAGTATTGTCTCAGTCAGTGAATCAGTGAACTGCTCTTTAATGGAGTTCATGAGGATAACAAGACAATGTATCTCCCACATCCTTTTACCCTTAAGACAGCAAGCTCTGATCAGGTTATCAAGGGAAAAAATAACTTTTCTCACAACACCACTATAGAGATGATTTCTCTTGCGCTCTCAATGTACTACAACCCATCAGGGCCCTTTCAGCCTCAGGAGGGAGATAAGAGTAAACAGGCTTGTAAACTGTGACACTACACTTACACTGTTCCTTAGATTAATGGATGGAAATATACAATACACAGGGCTTAAAGTATTCCGGCACCGTGGCGGATCTCCGGCCGTGAGGAAAAAAATATAAATAAATTTGGGAACTTGCATGTGGTTTAATATTTTCGTGTCAATTGATTTCACCTACCAATCATATGAGGGGAACGCAGGTCTAACTAACGTTGCAAGCCTATCAGAAGCAGAGAAGGGCGGGTCCTGGCAACACAGTGTGATTGAGGTCCATACGTCACGTTAGCGTTGTCGGTGAAAGCATGGAGCGCAAGTTCATGAACCCTGGGGATGATGTCCTACCCATAGATAAAGGACTCAAAAATAAATGGCGCTTGGCGTGGATAGAAGGTAGAGACGATGAGCCTTTTGGCAGTTGGTGCCAGAAACAGAGAGTCTGGTGCTTGTTTCTGCACGTTTTGCTCGAGGAAGCTACTATATGCCAGCAGCGGTAAGAAAGTGCTTGCTCGTCATGAGTTAGACCCTGGTCATAGAGCCGCTGCCCTTGCACTCAAACTTACCACGACGTTGCCGGGAGCAACTGTTCCAGCTGACACACCTTTGTCTATGACTGACCGTGTCTGCGACTTAAAAATACGTGTGTGCACATTTATTGCGAAACATGACTTGTCATACACAATTTCGCAGCCACTGGTCACCCTGTGTAGAAAACTAGCAGAAGACAAAAAAGCGTTAACTAGCCTGTCGGTTTCAAATCAACATGCGAGTACACTCATGGCATCGCACTACAGTTCGAAAAATGTTGAGAAGCTAAAAATGTTCTCACTCAATGTTGATGAAGCAACAACCTTGAATATGGATCAAATACTTTATTATCGTCAATATTTGTTTATTTATTTTACATTATTTACGTATTTCAGTTACAATTTTAACATACAGCCGTAATACTTGAAAATAAATGGTGCCATTGAAGATAAGATCTGCAGTTTCTCTTGGATGTGTTTAGCTAGTAGTTCATCCAAAATACTCACCATTGTGTTGTGTCACACCCTTTGAATTTCATTATATGGAGAAAAACAGGTTAACTCTTTCGCACATAAGTTTATTAGAGTTTATTCAAGTATTTTAACTGAGCCCCAAACATAAGGCTGTGATCACAAAAAGGGTCCACTCAACAGTGTAGTGATGCACAAAGCACCAAATGCAAAATCTGCCCTCAAATAAATATGGTTAAAGTGTACTGCTTATTGTACTGACAAGCATTAATGGTGAATTCAAATATACACTACTTCAATGCCATTTTTATTTAAACTTGCATGTCATGCATTTCAATATATTTAAATTAAATATTTGTAATGAAGTTGCAATTTAGTACTGTAACACGGGGTCTCCAGCACGCACGGCGAGACAAAGTATAGCAAAATATTCTTTATTCAAAATTATTAACACTCTGTAACAATAAGGGGGAACATAAGAAACAAGCAAACCCCATAAACGTATGACACCGAACAATGAACAGAAAGATCTCAAGGCATAAATGCACATAGGGGTAATTAACGCAAACAAGAAACACAAGCTTAACTTAGGCTACGTCCACATTAATCCGGATACATTTGAAAAGGGCGTTTTCGTTTAAAAACGCTCTCCGTCCGCACTAGCGTTTTCAGGCGTTTTCCGACGTTTCAGTGTGGATGAGAACTTCTAAATTCACCTTACTGCGCATGCGTGAAACCTCACAAAAGCTCACAATTCTTCGCAATTCTTCTAACAGGATAATTTTTATTTAGCAAAATATTTCTCCATCACTGATCACCAGGTCGCACTCAGTCACCATATGTTTGGTCTAAAACGCAACTGCTCTCCTGTATTGCCGCAGGACAGCGATGTGAGTACCGGTACATTTTCTGTCATCTTTGCAGTATAGGCTACTGTGAAATGAAGAGTGTGCAAAGTAACATATTTTAGCAACAGTGTAAAAGTGAATAGCACATAACAGGCACAATACCGGTAAACATGAATATCTATTGGTACAACATGGAGCACATGACTACAACGGCATTTTCAAATTTATCCGCTTTGGAGAGCGTCTTCCAAAAGCTACGTTTTCATTGACTTAAAACACCGTCTCAGGGCCTGTCCACACGGACACGTGACTTTTTTTACGCGGTTCGGCCTTTCGTTAACACGAAAACGCACTGAATCCGAACATTTCTGAAAACCCCTGCCAGGGTGAGGATTTTCAGAAACACCGGTTACAGTGTTGTCGTGTAGACAGTGAAACCGGGGTTTTTGCCTTGCGAAGTCAGAGTGTGCGCCGTTATCCGCTGTGTTTGAAGTCAGATTTGCGCTTCTGATTGGCCAACGTGGCTTTACGGTTAAGGTTTATATTGCCGATATATTTTATTTATTCAAATTGTTTCTAATTGGCTTATTTAATGTAGAGAATAATTTTAAGGTAACTTTTAACTCTGAAACATTAGTTATTTAACACATTCACGCAATATTCTTCCCATTTTAAAACAGAACATTCTGATGCGTCTTTTACAACTGCATAACACATTAGCATTTAATATTTGAACACCATTGATCAAACAGTTACACAAAAAAACCTCAGTAATAGAGAATTTACTAACTTCACTTACCAAGAGAATTAGATTTTTTCAATTATGAAGTTTTCAGAAAGGCAAAACTCCAACTTTAGGCCTGTATTTTCCCTGTAGCATTCGCCCGGCTGTAATTAAAGTTTAATGTTAGTGCGGCCCCTCGTTGCGTGTGCCGCGTTTTTTTATTTATTTTTTTATCCCTTATGGGCTACCATAAGTAGTCTCGTGACAGCTTACGGTGGGTTTGTTGTCGACAACCGCGAAGTACAAACATACTGCGCCTGGAAAAAATGAGCTCGTCGCTTCAATTATGAGCGCGCTTGCCGCGCGCCTACATTTGAAATAACGAACTTGAGCGCCCAAAATATGTGAGCGCGATATGTGAACAGGCCCCTTGGCAAGCTACCACCAATCAGCCAGTGAGCTACTGGTAGCTCGCGAGCGACGTGTTGGAGACCCCTGCTCTAAAAAAATGTGAGAATAATCATTTTGAGCTTGTATTATGTGATTGCTTTGATTTGTGCAAAGTCAGTAATTTGCCTGAGACACTATACATGTGTAGAAAGAATTCAATAAGACGGGCAGACATGACTGCAAATATTTGTATTTCAAAAGCAATAATTGTTTTTCTAACTGTATAATGAAAGGAAATGTGCCTTCCAAAAAAAACATTCAATATCATATTAATGTGTTGTATAAATAAAATAAAAAGGACATGAGCAAATATAAGTATCACAAAGATGTGTTATAAGGAAAAGACAAAGAAAGTTTGTAAAATGAACTCCAACTGTCAGAAGGACAGCTCATGAAGAACCAATCATGTTCAGAAAGGAATGTTCAAATTCAAAGGAACAGTTCAGAAAAAACGTTAATAATAAAGATTGAGAAGATTGGATCAGTTGTGCTCCTTTTTTGGAATACTTTTTTTTTGTGGAATACTTGATGCGGCCCATCCTGACCCAGACTCTACCTCCAGCGGCCCCCAGTTAAGTTGAGTTTGAGACCCTGGATTTGAGAGTTATCGGAGAACTCAGCCAGCGCAGCTTCTCAAGAGCGGCTGCACAAGCTCTGATGACGACACATCTGTTCCACGATTGGCCGGATTCACCTCATGACAACGATCACATGTGTTTCGTGTTTATTCTCACACCTTTAGTTCCACTAAAGCACACAAATCAGTTTTTTATAACAGTAAACACTCTTTTCATGTAGTCGCGATGTTATATTGTGTCATGTTTATCAAAATAAAACTGATTAAAAAAACTTTGACTCCACTTCATTGATAGGCTTATGTTGAACTTTATTCTTGTTCAAACAGACGCTGAATGAAGCAGTACATAAAGTATTGAATGAAAATGTGTCTGAAACATCTGTGTATTTGGCAAATATGGCATTTATTTCACTTCAGCTGTGCTAAAGTATGCAAACACCCCGTGAGCGGTCACTACAGGAACCTGAAGTGTCCGACTTCACGTCTCCGTTTGCAGCTCCTCCCTGCCTGCACACGGCAACTCTCGCCGATTGGTTACATCCAGCCGCAGCCAATGTCGAACACACCTTAAACCTCTAAAGTAGCTCCCCCCTCCTGAAAGGTGTGTCTTCACACAGATGAGAGTCCCAAATGAAAGGAATTCCATGGTGATGTCTGACCAAGGCGCAGCTGGAGGGACGAGGGAGCCCGGTGGAGCTGTAAGGGGATGGTCCCAGGTGGAGATGAGGGAGGAGTCAAGGTGGAGCCAATGGGTTGACGAGCTGAGGTGGAGTGGCTGGCTCGGCGGCAGGAGGCGGAGCCAGAGGATCCTCTTGATTAGGCAGAGCTGGAGAACAGAAAACCCAAAGGCAGATCTACACAGCAAAGTGGAGTCAGAGGAGCTGAGGGACTGAAGGGAACAACGGAGGCAAGACTGAGGAACTGGGCAGCCCACAGGCACGGGTGATGTAGCCGGCTTGCACACCTGGTAAGACTTTTCCATAGGCTCGGATACCGGGGCGATGGTTGGCTCAATTGTGAAACCACACATCCACAGCACCATGTCCAGATAACGAGGTAGGGTGACGCTCGAATCTCCTACTGGTATCCATCGAACGATGTGTTGTTCCAACCCACTCCAAGACACATCCATCAGTTGTACTCAATAATAATTATATGTATTTAAATGCGTGTTTGTATATCAACACATCAAAATAAGTGTATGTCTTTAAAGCATGTAAGACTAATAAAACAATGATTAAAAAATGTAACTTAAAGACATTTTTTCAAAGTGCACTTTTTAAAAGTCATGTACTCTCTTTAAGCACACTTACGTGACGTTTTTATTTCTTTAATATTATATAACCTGCAAGTACACATCAAATACAATTAAGTTCACTTTTTTCACAAAGTGTGAGCTGAGTAAAGAATGGAGTACACTTTATAATTGCATACACAATGTTTGACATGTGACAATACTATGCATTAAGCATTACACCCAAATTTATTTTTAACATAGCTTTAGTAGCTAATGTACATATAGTCTGCTAATGTAACATTTGCGCTAACATCAGCCCTCAAGCTTTCTGGCCTTCTTTGGCTCTTTTTGTGCTCTCTCCCTCATGAATCAAATGGCTAACTGGTCAAAACAGCCCTGTAACCTCAACATCCCAATTAAAGCCAGACAACACACTAAACGCGGCATCATGGTGTGCTGTGGTAATATATTTGACCTTATTTGCAACATTTGGCGGCCACTAAGAAATTCCACAGAGACAAATTCCTGCCCTCTAGTGAAGTACAGACTGAGACTCACCATGAGGAACAATTACAACAGCCTATGTACTGATGAGGCCTAGAAATCAAGTCCTTATTAGTTTAAACCATTGGTCTCAGTAGGGGCATCAGCCACATACCTTCTTTGCATCTCTATTTAAAATGATGACTCGTGCACAAGTTCTGCATATCAGCAGGGTAACTGATATGTCTTTGTTCAACTTTAGGACTTGTTATTCACAGTAATTTTGGGCATGGTATTATGACACTGACGTAAGCGGTACTATCATAATTCATGTTACCAAGGGTGCTTTATTCACCCTTGGTTGAGAATTGCTTGGTCTGAACCCCAGTTCAATTCTACCCAGGTTTTCATATAGTTTTATTTTACTCAGAACTGCTTTACATCAACATGAGTATGGAGAAGTTGCTAAAAATGGAAATTGTTCCCTCTTCATCAGAACCACCCCATCTCGTTCAATCACCACTGGCAATCCAAGCTCCCAACCAACCAGAATGGACTTGAGATGAGCAGCATGTGATGAGATACATCTAAAGTCAATTTTGCATTGTCATCAGTGCCATAAAATGCTCTCACCTCTCTCCAGGAGACCACTCTTCCTCTCTGCTTGTACTATGGTGTCTTCGCAAGTCGAGCAAGGGAATAAGTAGGGAAGCTAAGACGCCATGGAAAGTCCAGACCCACATCACAGAATGAAAGCATTCATCACTGAGTCACTATGCCCATCGGCTCGAGCTGAGGAACTTAAAGAAGCTTGCATCCCTTGGCTCCGCACCAGAAAGGGATTGCACCTGCTTGACCCTGCTGGACACCACGAGAAAGGGTGCTAAAAAGAAAAGTGCTTGGAGCGCATGACAAGGCACACCTGAATGTATTGGTGCTTCATCACCACTGTCTCCAAATGCTGAGCGCAACTTTTCTCAAGAGACCTGCACCTTCACCCTGTGCATGTCCTCGTGGGTCCAGGAAGGGAGCAGGCAGTACGTCTATTCAATTTGTTCAAGTTCGGAAAATAGGTTTCAAACCAACTAAAATAAACCTAATTCTAGCATCAAACAGACTCAAGGAAGGCAGCAGTGAGATTAGCAAGGCTCGCTGCTGATCTAATGTTTAATCAAAGGGAATTGGGGACATCTATTTACTAACTCTTTCATGTAAACACAATGAGTTCAATGATGTTTCGGAAAGTAGGTGCATTTCACGGAAGCATTGAACCCTTTTGAAAAACCCACTCAATGTAATGGGCCTGGAGATTAGAAGGATCTGTGATTCAGTTCCCCTTTAGTCTTTTCAGATCTAAAGATATTATTTCAAACTCTTGCAGCTTCCGATGTTGAACAATAAATGGGTTTCCATCAAACAGACATGGGGAATACTTGTCCCACCAAATTTTCCTGGTTGAAAATATCCTTATTTTTCATGACTTTGAGAAGGACTTTCTCAAACAGAGACTTTCCAATTAATCAGAGCTAAGCCTAACACTAATCATCTCAAAGAGCAAGTAAACATGGAAGAACTAACAAAAGCCCAACACGGTGGCACGCTTTAAAACACTTTCTGAATCAGAGTGGCTTCACGCATCCTTCAGACAACCACTTTGTGTTCCTCAAAGCAGGAAGCTTGTGGCCCAGATGGTTCTACCCTCTTAAGATCCAGCTTCTTCAGAGTGAAGATTGGCGCTTGTCTGTGCTTGCACATCATGATGCTTTTCAATTAATTTACAGCTTACTCTCACATTTTAACTCAGGCAATTTTCTCTCTTTCTCTTTCTGTCACCCTGCTTTCTTTTTCTCACAGTTAAAGGTGTGAGGAACTCGTCCATGATTGCCGAAAGGCTAACCACAATCCCCCACTGCAGGAGAAAAGCTTCCTCCTACTTCTTATGACAGAACACAGCTCCACTTGCACTTCACACTTCATTACCCTCAGTAATACTTTGGCACAATGATGTATGGTACTATTCAAATTCATAAGAGTAGCTCTTGGCAGAACCGCCTTCAAAACTTTCAAAGTACTAGGATTAAAGTTCACAAACATATATTTTTTTCTTTTTTTGTACATATCAGAATTACTTGACGTACTCAATGTATGTGATATTTCAAGCTGCTCATTCCATTTTGTGACAAATATTTTTCCAAGTTAGATAATAAAAGAAAGTGGCCCAGATCAGATTGGAAACTGTCAGACTGATTGTGCATCAGGCTGTTCCTACTGTCACCCAGTTAACCAGATGTGAGGGGGGAAAAAACTGATTTGGGCCATAATAGAGGCAGTGTGAACATGGCACATTAGGTCATATGTTAACTTTGCCCTTGTCCTGACAGGAGGATTCCATAGAAATGTGATAAATAGCATTTATATAACTTTACACATTAGCGCTCATTTACAATGACCTGACACAGGACTCGTAATTACTTTTTAATATCAAAGCGTGGGAGAGTTGAAGCAATTGTTCTGATGACTGAACATTATCATCGCTGGTCTTCTAATCATTCAAGCAGATAGCTCTGTACACAGGGGACACCTGTCAGTGGACCGAATTAGATTTGTTGCAACGGAAACTTGATTCCACTTATCGTCCCTTTCATTTTGGCTGTGGCTTGTAGCAGTTCAGGTTTATCATTCATTTCTGGTTTCAGGGAACTGAAATTTATCAGCAAAATAAATGAAAAAAGGAAAGCTCACAAAACTGTATATCCCTATATTTTTGCATACTTACAACTAAAGGACAATATATTATACAAATAATGATATTTATATAATTATTTCAAGATATTTATTTTCTCTATCAATAGTTGGACTTTATGTTACTTCTCGTAATACATAGGTTTGGATAATATTCTATCAAACTTTTTAAAATCTTTTTGGAACTTTTTACTATCTGCTTGACCTGCCTCATAAATAACAGTGAATACATATTTTCCTACTTTTAAATCATTGATGCTTTATCAGTTGAGATTTAGAGAGGAAGAACTTCACTGCAAGGGGTTGAAAATAATTTTATTTATTTATTCATTACTTCCTGCAGATTCCCTCAAATAAATCAATTTGCCTTACTTTAATTTCCTCCCCTGTTCAGAAAAGATCATCCAAAATCCTTGGGTCCCTTTCGAGGGAACTGTTGTGAACTTATTTCTTCTAAAGTGTTTGAAAACTCAGAACCGAAGACCAGGAGACTCGGGTATATTTTTTAAGCAGGGTTTTTTATTGCTGTTGCATTGCTGTAGTCTGCTTCGTCCAAAAAATCTTAGCCAAGTCTGACTAAACTAAAATACAGACTGTTCATATACCTTACAAGGGGGAGGAGTTACATAAAGGTGGAGACACTCTGAAACAAAGCATGTAAATGAAGCACAGGATTCAGCTCGTTACCGGAAATTCCCCAGCCCTGATCTCATCAGCATAACAGTGTCATGTATAGATGGTAATCCACTCAGCCTGACACTCTGAAACAAAGCATGTAAATTAAGTATACAGGTTTAGGAACCTGCTCTTAGCCTGAGAGTGTTACCAATCCTAATCCAATCAGCTTAACAGTGTGATTCGAATGCATAGAAACCAATCTAATCAGCCAGACCATTCAGAGACAAAAGGTGGTGGTCTCAGTGCTCTGATCAATTTAACTTACAATAGTGAGATCAGGACAGACAGGAACCGGCAGGTTTGTGACATAATTTACCTTAGTTACAAAATTCACACTAATAAACTTCCTCAGTTTATGTACTATTGTATTGGAACCTAAATTAAAAATTTTAATAATTTTGTAATACTACAGAACTCGCGCTGCGTCATATGACGACACTTTGGGGAATGCACGCAGTATGTAAGCGTCTGAAGCATGTATAACACTAGTCCAATCTTGATTGGTGCTGCGTCATGTGACGTAGCACACGCTGGCGGAAGAGAGTAGCCTCTGCCCTTCAGCAAGGGTAAACTGTCCATCTATTTGGTGTTGTTTGTCACTTAGTCAGGAGATGTGAGTTGCTGCCACTCAGAGTGCTCCGCTCCCGCATGGCTGTCTCTGGCAGTGTGGCAATTCAGGTCGTGGGGATCACAGATGGAGGTCTCTCAATTAAAAAGACAATTTGCCAAGCTCCAGAGCCAGAGCCATCTTGCTAAGCAAAAGCAAGTTTATTAGACATGACAAAGTGTGTTGCCGTCAACTGATGCAGTTCTTGAGCTCAAACAACAGGTCACAGAGCTCCAGACTCAGATCACAAAGCTCAGAGTCCAAAAGAACCTAGGGCAAAAGAGTAATTAAATCAAAATGAAGTAAACAAACATACAATTTCCCAGAGAGAACCCTCCTACAGCTGACCACAAGCCGCATCACAGGCCCAGGCCAGGTTACTGTTTTCGATGTAGTGAGGATGGTCATGTTGCTTCAATTTGCGAAAATGATCCAAACCCATCCCTGGTAACCAGGGCTTGACATTAACACCCGCCAACCCGCCAAATGCGGGTGCATTTCACCCGTGGCGGGTAACACAGTCACTCTCACTAGCCACTTTGGCGTGTTGAAGATTTGTAGTCTTGTCAAAGGACATCTGACATAACAAACGAATTGCAATTTGACACTATGCCACTACCACTCCCATGAGTACCACCTGCACATAGTTTAGTGTTTGCTCATTGGTCCATTCGTGAATCCTCTTGAACGACAACACTGCAAACAAGAAGACACGCGGAGATTAAACTCGCGGACTGTGCGACGAACTGGGCTGTTTTAGTCTGCCCTTAATTATCAACTTAATGTGATGATATAGCGATCTTTTTTTAATAGCAGGAGAATCCAGACCACCGGCGTGTCTCACGCTCTCCTGCAGTGCCGCTGCGCGAGGGTGCGCGCGCCAAACGAACGATCATCACACGCGACTGGTCGCATACACACACACATCAACACAGCGTTCAGTCAGTTCGTGAGTGTGCATGGCCGGTATTAAAGCAAAAATCATCTTCATGATTAAGGGCCACGGTGTAGGCCTAACTACTAGCAGGGCTGCCCTTATGTCACGTCATATCACAACTATCTTTCCAGAGTTAATTCTATGTTTTAATAAAATTAATCATGCCATGAAAGAAAGCAGGAGATGCGCTTGTGGGAATAATCTGGAAAATAAAGACCTGTAGGCCTATACTTGTTTCAGGTGGACATATCTCCAGTTACTCAGAGCTTCATGATGATAATTATTAAGTCAGAGCTCTGAGGAAAAGCTGATGCAAAACAAACAATCCAAAGTCCTATATAGTCCTATATAGCCTATATAAAGTTGTAATCCTGGTGCCTTAATTGTGGATTTTTTCTTTAAAATTATTATTTATTCTTTGCTCGTTGTTTCTAATGCAGATAATTGTTCTACTCTGTATTGCAGTATTTACTGCTGTAAAACAAAAAACAAACAAACAATGCAGCACTTTTATTATATACAATAAGAAGCTATTTTATGTGTGTATCTTAGACAACATGTTATCAAAAAAGGAGCTTAACAACCTTATCAGAGCTAATGATAATATTAGTTCATTTTAGCACGTTTTCAGCCCCATTGTCAATTTTAATCATATAAAACGTACAACAACAAAACTGTGGCTAGTAAAAATGCTGCGTGGCTAGTCATTTTGGAAAACCACTAGCCACATTGGCTAGTGAGCAAAAAAGTTAATGTCAAGCGCTGCTGGTAACCGATAAGAGAAAGCAGTTAAAATAGCGCTAAGCCCTATGGGATAGACATATGGTCCAAGTGCCCCGGGAGCTTTAAACACTGTCCAGCACTTGTAGCGAGACATACAAGGGCAGGCACTAGTCAAACTAGTCTCAAGAAGTCAGTGAATATGAGCAATTTGAAGTCCCATGGAAAATGCCTCCAGTTGGCGTACCCAAAGGATTAATAGGCACGAAGTGCACTGCTCAAGTGAACATCGAGGGAAACCCTTGTCCTTGTCTACTCGACTCAGGGTCTCAAGTGACAACCATTTCCCAGTCAATCTGCCTGGATTAAGCATAACTTCTGTGGATAATCTGTTGGAAAAAGAAGCAGCAAATGGTCAAGCAGTACCTTACCTGGAGTATGTTGAGGTGAAAATCACATCCCCCAGAGACTTCCTTGGGTCTGATGTTGAAGTGTCAACTCTTGCTTTAGTAATCCCGGAAACTGGTGGCAGTGCCTAGCCAAAGGTGCTAATAGGCACAAACACTTTGGATCCTGCATATGACAAGTACCTTGAAACCAATGTTTCAGTTTGTCAAGCTGTTCCATTTGGCTACAAAACTGTGATTCAGACCACCGGACACAGATGCCAACAGAAAGAAAACAAATTCCGTGTCCGTGCAAATTCCACCAATGGACTCTGCTTTGACTTTGGTGATTCCTGTCTGACAGAGGAGTGGAAGAAGAGATCACTCTATGCCTGAAGTCTTTGCATTGCACATGGATGTTGGACAAACAGACAACGTGAAACAGATGCTGCGTTCCAAACCGCATACTTCCCTACTATTTAGTATGGGAAAAAGAGTAGGCGAGCAAAAAAGTATGTATGAATCCAAAAGAGTAGGCGAGAATTATCTGGGTGACGTACTAATTATCGCGAGATTCGGACTTAAGTGCGTTCGAATATGCTTACTTTCCTACTATATAGTAGGCGAAAACAGTACGTGAAAGAAGCAGTACGTTCGAAACATCAGTATTCATAAAAGAGTAGGCGAGAAGTTCCCGGATGGCTTACTGCTTCCGGCCCGATTTTTGAGTGCTGTCCGATACGTACTCTTCTATCCCAGGAGGCCACGCGAGAGGATACGTCATATAAAAGAAGAAGAAGGATAGGTCATACTCGAACATGACGCCGGACGAAATGATGACGGACGAGAGCGTTTTCAAATGTGAGTAGGCTATTAGATATTACAAATCAAATGATCGCATGTGTTGAACTACTGTACAGTAAACTGTTGAATTGTTGAAGGTGTAAAGACGCTATATAGTATGATAAATTTGTGATTTTGCTGTAAAAACATGTTTTATTATGTATAGCTAGCTAACAGGGGATCGAGCTCCAGAAAGCACACGTAACGTTACGTCTCTAAAGTGGATTTACATAACCATATACATCTTAAATACGCTTATTTAAAATGTCTATTTACATCTGAAAGGAAAATATTGTAAGTATCGCAGATGAGCACATCACAACATGAAAAAGACATCTTATTGATGTATGTGTGGTATTATGTAGGATAATTCACTGTTGTCAACACTGTTGACATTAGACAAATGTGCTGTAAATAAGGTAAATAAACAAATCTATAAAGTAACTAAACATGTTTTTATTCAGACTGGTGTGAGCACTGAGGATAAGGAGCCCAGAGCTGAATCCTGGAAACGGTGCCATGGAAGAGACACTCCATCTGCCCTTATTGCCTCAGATTGTGAAGCGCAGCAACAAGCTCCGGCACGAAGGCACGGTCATCTCTGGTGAAGTCATCAGAATAAAGCTGCAGAATGGGAACCGCTGTATTGAGCAGAACATGAAATCCAGGGGGAGGAGTTGGATCCAGATCCAACTCCTCCCACCTACATATACCTAAACCTACCAATCTCCACCCCCTGATCCCTAAACCCCCCCCCTAAAGCTACCCATCTCCACCCCCTGATCCCTAAACCCACCCCTAAAGCTAACCATCTCCACCCCTTAGATCTGCATCCAACTCCGCCCCCTGGATCTCATGTACTGCATTGAGGTGCTACTGGTAGGATGTGGGGTTCAGCGCCTGTAAATACATGCTTGTAGTTTGAATAAAGCTTTGTTTCATGTTGTCAGGTTTCACAGAGGAAACAGACTGGATGGTAAGTTATTGTCGTTTATTTGTGCAGAGGAATACTCAGTCGGAGATAACAGGTGAGGATGAAATGATATGGAAACATAGAACAGGCTTAGCTGAAATGGTAATGTCCTTTTCTCTCTTGCAGGTGGTTTAGAAGCAGTCACACTGGAGATGGATGAGACGGAAGGATCGGGAATCTGGTAAGTAGCAGGTGAGTGGAAGGAGAGTCTGTGAGTCATGTAACGACGAGACCAGATAAGTGACTGCAGTGAAGGTGAGTGCTTTATAGTGCATGTGGGTGATGGGACACAGGTGACGATGATCAGTGATTGTGAACGGGGGAGTGTCCGACTGGGTGATTGGGAATGAGTGGGCGGTGATGGCGATCGTGACGTGGATGGAATCCTGACAGTACTCCCCCCTCCCGAGGCGGCTCTTGACGCCTGAGAGGAGCGCTGCCGGCGGCGAGGTCTACCACGACCCCTGGGAGCGGGACGATCCGGATGATCAATGTGGAATTGGACAAGAAGGGCAGGGTCCAAGATGTCGTCACGAAGGACCCAAGATCGTTCCTCTGGCCCGTAGTCCTCCCAATCGACCAGATACTCCAGCCTGGGACCTCGCCGCCGGGATTCCAGGATGGAGCGGACACTGTAGATGGGCTCCTCCTCGACGGGTACAGGAGGAGGAGGTACGTCCATGGGAGGATTATCTGCGGGGACAGGAGTGACAGGGTCAGTGAAGGGTTTGAGTAGGGATACAGAGATTCTGTAATGACGGGGAAGATTGAGCCTGTAGGTGACTTCGTTCAACTGCCTCTGGATGGTGAAAGGTCCAATGAATCGAGGACTCAACTTACGGCAAGGCAGACGGAGACGAATGTCCCGAGTCGACAACCATACCTTCTGACCTGGTTGGTATAAGGGAGTGTCGAGTCGGTGACGGTCAGCTTGCTCCTTGTGTCTCCGAACTGCCTGTTGTAGATGCACGTGAGCTGAGTCCCATACCCCCTCGCTCTGATGGAACCAGAAGTCGACAGCTGGAACCTCCGAGGGCTCACCCGACCAAGGAAAGAGTGGAGGCTGGTATCCAAGGACACACTGGAAGGGGGTGAGCCCGGTGGAGTTCTGTCGCAGGGAGTTTTGAGCGTACTCCGCCCAGGGGAGGTAACGGTTCCAGCTGTCTTGGTACTGGTGGCAGTATGTCCGCAGGTAACGACCGATCTCCTGTATCTTACGCTCAGTCTGGCCATTAGTCTGCGGATGGTAACCTGAAGAAAGGCTGATGGTGATCCCGAGAAGTCTGAAGAAGGCTTGCCACACACGTGAGATGAACTGTGGACCCCGATCTGAGACGATATCTTCAGGGAGACCGAAGTTCCGGAAGACATGTTGGAATAGAGCTTCCGCTGCTTCCAATGCAGTAGGGAGCCCAGGTAAGGGGATCAGCTTACATCCTTTAGAGAATCGATCCACTACCACAAAAACACAGGTGAAGCCTTCAGAATTGGGTAGATCGGTCATGAAGTCAATCCCGATGTGGGACCAGCGTCGTCTGGGAATCGGCAACGGCACCAGTTTACCTTCTGGAAGTCTTCTCGGTGTGTTGCTAATGGCACAGACTGAGCACCCGCGGACAAACCTGGAGACATCTCTGGCGATGGATGGCCACCAGTACCGTTGACTGAGGAGCGAGAGGGTACGCTTGCTACCCGGATGTCCAGAGCCCGGAACTGAGTGAGCTGAATCCAGAAAGGGAGTCCGAAGATGAGGTGGCACGAAGATACACCCTTCTGGACCTCCCGGCGGAGCAGGTTGGTGAGTCATTTCCTGGTTGATCTGCTGGTCAATTTCCCAGACGATGGGACTGAGGATTACGGCTGGAGGGAGAATAGGTTCCGGACGAACATCTTCCAAGGAGGGATGATGGAGTCGAGACAAGGCGTCTGCCTTACAATTCTTGCTGCCTGGACGATAGGACACAGTGAAGTTGAAGCGAGTGAAAAACAGAGCACAGCGGGCCTGACGGGGATTCAGTCTCTTAGCTTCGCGGAGGTACTCCAAATTTCGGTGATCAGTGATGACAGTGAATTGATGATTCGCTCCCTCCAGCCAGTGCCTCCACTCCTCGAGGGCCAGCTTGATGGCCAACAGTTGCCGGTTACCGATGTCATAATTCCGCTCCGCCGGGGACAGCTTCCTCGAGAAGAAGGCGCATGGAAGGAGTTTGGATGGCTCACCCTGCCGCTGAGATAATACTGCTCCCACTCCTGTGGAAGATGCGTCCACCTCGACCACAAACGGGAGGTCCGGATTGGAATGGCTGAGAATGGGAGCAGTAATGAAGGTCTCCTTTAGCCGCTGGAAGGCCTGGACAGCATCAGAGGACAAGGACAGAGACTTGGGCCGGCCTTTGAGCGCAGAGGTGAGAGGAGCACTGATCAGACTGTAGTTACGGATGAATCTTCGATAGAAGTTTGCAAAATCAAGGAAACGCTGGAGTTCCTTTATGGAGTTGGGTTGTGGGCAGTCTTGGATGGATTCCACCTTCCTCTGGTCCATTTCTACCCCACGTGGGGAGATCACGTACCCCAGGAAGTGGATGGTGGCGGTGTGGAACTCGCATTTCTCCAACTTTAAGTACAACTGATGTTCTCTTAACTTATCCAGAACTTGAATGACATGCTGATGATGTTCCGCCAGGGATGAAGAGTATATGAGGATGTCATCAATATAGACCACCACAAAGCGATTGAGGAACTCACGGAGGACTTCATTCATGTATCCCTGAAAGACGGCAGGAGCGTTGGCCAATCCGAAGGGCATAACTTGATATTCATAGTGGCCTGTAGGGGTCACAAAGGCGGTCTTCCACTCGTCACCTCGCCGAATGCGGATCAGGTTTTTATGCACTTCTTAGGTCTAACTTTGAGAAAATGCGAGCTCCACGGAGCTGTTCCAGAGCGGCAGGGACCAGAGGAAGGGGATAACTGAATTTGATGGTTTGGGAATTGAGGTGACGATAGTCAATGTACGGCCGCAAGCCTCCGTCCTTCTTGGCCACGAAGAAGAAACTCGAAGCGACAGGGGAGTTCGATGGTCGAATAAAGTGTTGGTTGAGTGCTTCTTCCACATACTCCTCCATGGCCTTCTGTTCCGGGATGGACAGAGGGTAGATACGACCTTTGCCAAGGGTAGCTCCGGGTAGCAAGTCAATTGCGCAGTCCCATGGCCGGTGCGGTGGTAACTTGGTTGCCATTTGCTTGCTGAAGACATCCTGGAACACCCGGTACTCCACTGGGATCTCGACCTGGCTCTGGACCTCGGGGCTTTCTACGGATGTAGAGCAGACTGGAATTCTTGATTCGCCCGTTACTGGCGTGGACTGAAGAGAGGAAGGGCTTTTCTGAATGGAACCGAGACAGGAATGATGACAATTCTCACCCCACTGGAGTACCTCTCCGGTTGCCCAGTGGAGTACTGGCTGATGTTGGATAAGCCACGGTCGTCCCAGGATGATATCTGCGGTGGACTCCTCCAGCACCATAAAAGAGATCTCCTCCGAGTGTAAGCATCCGATCCGAAGGATGAGAGTGGGTGTGAAGTGGCGAATACGACCTCTTCCTAATGGCTTGCCTTGAATGGTATGGATGAGCAGGTCTTGTGATAAGCGCCGTTGACGGATGTTCAGTTTTTGAAGACAGAGGCTGGAGATGAAGTTCCCCGCGGAACCAGAGTCAACAAGGGCTTGCGCTGGGAGACAGACAGAAGGGGTCAGAATATGCACACTGGTACGAATCAAACGTTCTACCCTCGGAGCAAACTGGATGGCACTTACCGCTTGACGCGGTGGACGCACTGGGCATGAACTGATGAGGTGCTTGTCGGAGGCGCAGTAGAGACAAAGAAAATGTTGTACTCGACGCTGTCTCTCCACTGCGGATATATGTGTAGTATCCACTTCCATTGGTATGGGTGCTGGAGGAGTGACAGATGGAGTCGGAGGCGGAGAACTTACAGTGGGTTCGCTCAGGGTGCAGGCAGTAAGACGCTGAGAAATCCGAAGTGTTAGTTGGATCAAGTTTTCCAGCCCCGTGCTGTCATCATATACAACCAGCTGATGGCGCATCCTCGAGTTTAAGCCATGACGGAAGGCAGAGATCAAAGCACTCTCATTCCAGCCGCAAGAAGCGGCGAGAGTGCGAAACTGCAGGGCATATGAACTTACAGATGAATTACCTTGACGAAGATTGAATAACTGGTCATGAATAGACACCTCGGACACAGCTTGCTCAAATACCTCTCTGAAGTGCCGTTTGAAGGAATTAAAAGACTTAATCACAGGTGAATTAGAATCCCACAATGACCTTGCCCAACGAAGCGCTGGACCGGACAGCAAGGAAATCAGAAACGCCACACGGGCTTCGTCAGTGCGGAACTGATGCTCATTCATAGTGGTGTATAGCGATACTTGCAACAGAAACCCACTGCAGTTCTCCGCCTCTCCAGAGAAGGTCGCTGGCCGGGCCATGGGACTCGCGGAGGCAGTGAACGAAGCAGCAGGTGATTGCGGAAGTGATGGTGGTGTATTGATCGCTGCATCTGCTGGTGGTTGACTGAGAGGAAGATCCTCCACAGGCTCCGGCTGATTCTGCATCATTTACTGGTCTGATCTTCTGTCAGGGTTCACAGAGGAAACAGACTGGATGGTAAGTTATTGTCGTTTATTTGTGCAGAGGAATACTCAGTCGGAGATAACAGGTGAGGATCAAATGATATGGAAACATAGAACAGGCTTAGCTGAAATGGTAATGTCCTTTTCTCTCTTGCAGGTGGTTTAGAAGCAGTCACACTGGAGATGGATGAGACGGAAGGATCGGGAATCTGGTAAGTAGCAGGTGAGTGGAAGGAGAGTCTGTGAGTCATGTAACGACGAGACCAGACAAGTGACTGCAGTGAAGGTGAGTGCTTTATAGTGCATGTGGGTGATGGGACACAGGTGACGATGATCAGTAATCAGGTGATTGTGAACGGGGGAGTGTCCGACTGTCATGGTCGTCAATATAGGACAGAAGCAATTGCAGGTAAACTCAGTTCTTTATTTAAGTTCAGAGAAACACAAAGCAGGGACACGGGCGTGGACAGATGACGCAGGGACCTCGATGGTCGAAGACGAACCCGTGAAGTGAAGTGAAGACACGAACGACAATCCAACACCGAGACAACGAACCCACAGGAACACGAACACTGGAACAGCAAGGGAACTGGACTGGAACACCACACGGGGAAACATCAACCAACGATCTGACAACGGGGATGAGAAAACTGTGAGAATATGTAGTGTGATGAGATCGGCTGCAGCTGGTGATTAAATGATGATCAGCTGGAGCGGATCAAGGAATGACACACATTCACGCCCACTACACACGTGCTCTCATACAACAACATAAACACGAGACGAGAAGGAAGCAATGAACTTGTATACCGTGACACCGACTGGGTGATTGGGAATGAGTGGGCGGTGATGGCGATCGTGACGTGGATGGAATCCTGACACATGTGTTGTTGACTTGTATATGCATTTGTTTATTGTGATGGTTACTTTTATTTGTTCTCTTACTCATTTATTCATGTTTCTTATTGTTGTCTGTCCTCAGTGTATAATATAATTATTTAATTAATGTATGCATCAATTCATTGCTTGACTGACAATTGAGATGTTCACGTGTATTCATGCATAACTATGTCATATGACAAAACAAATTACATTTAGCTTGTTTTATTAAATTATATCATTTTTAGTATATAAAAAAGTAATATAATTAAGTATTGGTCAGCATTTAATATTATTTTGTTTAAGTTTTGGGGTGGGCTAACAATGCAATTCATTCTGAGGTAATATTAATTTTTAAGGAGCGATACTTACATTTTTCGAGTATAAAATCAACAGTTTTCTCCAAAGGAGAGATCTTCGAGCAGCGGCCCGTCTCCTTGTGCAGACATTACAAACGCCGAGGAAAACTGTTCTAGGTTGTGCTGTCGAGTTACTGATGTTATGAAGTGTTAGTGCACCTGTCGCTCATATAATTTAAACTTATAAACTTATCACATACAAGATCATGGAAAGATACCACATAGTTGTAGCTAACAATGAACAATCATAATGACAACAGAAAACAAAAGATCATTGGTTTGTGTACATCATAATATGATATTTATACACAGGAAAAAATAACAATAACAAGGCTAAATATCTTTAAATAGTTCTTCATAATACATACAAAAATTGTTTTGTTGTTATAAGTCTGAGGGATGAAACGAGAGGTAAATTCATCAAGAAAAAGGAAAACTTAAAGGAGAAACTTTTTGGGTATAAAATAAAGAAATTAACAACATATTCAAGAGATGACAATTTGGGGTTTCTTAATAAAAAAATATATATCGTTATAAGGATAAAACTGTGGGTCACATTAGTAGGGTTTAAAATATAACAACTTAAATCAACCCTAAAAATATGCTAACCCTTCACAAAATAAATGGGCAGCTGTTTCTTCAACAATACCACAAAATGAGCAAGTTTCATCAATATCAAGATTACAGATAGATTAGTTAAACGTGTCGTTCATATCTTTTAAGTTGTTGCGCTTGTGATAACGCGTCATAGGTCACATGATAACGTCAACATGGCGATGATGTCCGGATCGCATTCATACTCAACGAGATTTGGCTATAAAGTACCTCTTTTAGCGCTCGTTAAGTAAGTACTTATTGAAAATAAGTACCTACTCATTGAGTATGCGGTTTGGAACGCAGCCACAGTATCAAGTTAAATTACGAAACCCCCTTCAAGCATAAAGCGAGACCGATCCATCCCAATGATCTTGAAGCTGTCTGGCAACATCTAGAGGAATTGCTTGAAGCCGGTATCATTCATGAGTCTGAATTATCTTTCTCTACTTCTATCGTTGTAGTGAGAAAGACGAATTGTTATATAAGACTTGATTATCGCAAGTTGAATATGCAGACCATCAAGGATGCATATGCCTTACGCAACTTAAAGGTAAATTTTTCAGCACTTCGAGGATCAAAATGGTTCTCAGTGCTTGACCTCAAATCTGGTTATTACCAGATCGAACTAGAAGAGAAAGACAACCCCAAGACCACCTTTGTATGCCCATTAGGCTTTTGGGAGTTTAATATGATGCCTCAGGGCATCACTAACACTCCCAGCACATTCCAAAGGCTGATGGAGAAGAGCAGGGATGACATCAACCTTTCAGAAGTCCTAGTGTTCTTGGAAGATTTGATTGTCTTCTCAGATACTCTAGAACAGTAGTTCCCAAACTGTTTAAAGCATGGCACCCCTTTGTAGCATTTTTTCCCCCCCACAACACCCCAACCCAATTAAACTAAACTGTGAAATCATTGTTAAAGGAAAGAAAGAGACAATTTAATTGGTGTTTATATAATTGTGTTTTCTCATTTCATATGTATTGTACATTCATTAAAAATTTCCTACAAAGTAAAACAAAACCATCTTGGTGAAAGTCATTTTCCTGATCTTTTTTTTTGTGTTAATGTGCTTAACCTCATTCTTGCCCTCTGTAGCAAACCTAGTGATCTGGTCCATAACTGTATATCCTGACATACAGATTGATACACAAAGAAAAGTTACGGTGCACTACTAGCCCTACTGGTTACATAAGGGTCAGAGAGAAAGTGTCAGAAATGGTCGTAAAAAAATTACTTATGACCAACAATATAAGTTGACCCCAGGGAGAAATATATATATACAGGATGATATGACTTTAATACGGTGGCCCAGTAGGGCACAACTAAACGGAATTTAAAAAGCAAACACAAGTTCACATCACAACGAAATTAAGCCACAACACAATGGAAACATGCCACAACACAACGGATATAAGCCACAACACAACGAAATAAAGCCACAACACAACAGAAATAAGCCACAAAACAACGGAAATGCTCCCGACCACCAGAAGGCTCTCGGAGGGCGGTTTAGTTAGTTTTCCATGCCACTGTTCTATAGAGTCAGCAGTCTAAAAAATAGATTAGTGTTAACAGTATGTAGCTAACCATTCATTATCGACATTTATTAATTCAAAATCCCCTACGTGCATAATAGCTGCATATATATACTCAACCTGATCTCACGGCAATTCATACGAATTTTACGAGGTGGCTAATTCGTACGAATTCATACGACCTCACTCGTACAAATTCATAATATTTTTGCTAATTGTACATATTTTATGAGTTACCAAATTCGTATGAATTCGTACAAATGACCTACCCCTGACCCCACCCCTAAACCTACCCATCCCGTGGGTTTAGACAAATCGTACGAATTCGTACGAGTGAGGTCGTATGAATTTGTACGAATTAGCCAACTTTTAATCACTCGTACGAATTCGTACAAATTTGTCGTGCGATAGCGTTGGTATATTCTAGAATGCTTTGACCTGCTTCCGCAGCGCATGATCCCTAAGGGAACGTCTGACATTTTGTTCAAATGGTTAAAACTTATTTGTATTCATTAAAATGACTTTTAACATAAAAAAACAGACATGTTAAAAATCCAAAGCTTGATTATATTGGTAAGACTAAACTACAGGTGACTTTTTTCCAATACCTCCCTTCATGTATTTACAGTAAACATTTAGGAAACAAAATTTCTGTATTATAACAAACGTTATTTTTTTTTTTTTTTTTATCATGTTTCAAAGGTTGTAGTAAGTTCCTAACCAGACTGACTTACTACAGGTGAAATTGTGCCAATAGCTCCTCGTATGCACAGTACACAATTTTTTTTTTTTTTTTTTTAACATTACTGTGTAAATCACCTAAAGTTTTTTTTTCCATGTTCCAAAGCTTGTGGTAGGTTCCTAGTGACCAGTGACTGATTTATTACAGGTGAAAGTGTGCCAATACCTTCCTGTAATTTTGTAATTCACCAAATGGTTTTTATTTATTTTTATTTATCAAATTATATTATATTATAATAAATTATATGTTTTAACCACTTGGTGGAATTGCCAGACGTTCCCTTAGGGATCATGTGCTGTAGAAGCAGGTCAAAGCATTGTAGAGTATAAATACAGCTATAATTAATGTAGGTAATTTTGAAGTAATATTTTATGTCGATATACAATGGTTACATACTGTTAAAATTAATCGTGGCATTGATATCTTAAGACTGCCGACTCTATGGCAAAGAAAACTAACTTTACCGCACTCCGAGAGCCCTCTAGTGGTCGGGAGCATTTCCGTTGTGTTGCGGCTTTATTTCGTTGTGTTGTGTCTTATTTCTGTTGTGTTTATTTTGCTGGAAGTGAATCAATCAAAACCAACTTTAGCCGGAAATAACATTATTCAAAATCGCTATAAAGCCAAAACAGTCTCTGTTACCGTAAATTGTATGTTTATCTCTGTAAAGCTGCTTTGAAACAATCTCCATTGTTAAAAGCGCTATATAAATGAAGATGACTTGACTTGACTTGACTTGTTGTGGATTCATTTCGGTTGTGTTGTGGCTTAATTTCGTTGTTTCGTGCACTACTGGGCCTACGGTGGCCCAGTAGTGCACAACACAACGACATTTAAAAAGCAAACATAAGTTCACAACACAATGGAATTAAGCCACAACACAACGAAATTAATCCACAACACAACGGAAAATGAGCCACAACACAACGGAAAATCTACAACACAACACAACGGAAATGCTCCCGACCACTAACGTTAGAGGGCTCTCGGGCGCGATAAAGTTAGTTTTCCTAGCCATTGTTCAATAGAGTCAGTCAGCAGTCTAAATATATCAATACCACGATTAGTTTTAAGTGTAACCATTGTATATCGGTATAAAATATTACTTCAAAATAACCTACATGAATTATATCTGCATATTTATACACGAGAATGCTTGGACACGCTACCACAGCGCATGATCCTTAAGGGAACGTCTGCCAATTCCACCAAGTGGTTAAAACGTATAATTTATTATAATATTATTTGATAAATAAAAATAAAAACCATTTGGCGAATTGCAGAATTACAGGAAAGTAATGGCACAATTCCACCTGTAATAAGTCAGTCTGGCCACAATAGGAACCACACGCTTTGTGACATTTAAAAAAAAATTTTTTTGATTTACAGTAGGCCTAATGTTTTTATATATATACAAAAATATTGTACTGTGCATACAGGGAGCTATTGGCACAATTTCACCTGTTGTAAGTCAGTCTGGTTAATAGGAACTACAACTGTTGAAACATGATAAAAGAAAAAAAAACTTTTACAGAAATCTCCTAAAAATAATTGTTTACTGTAAATACATGAAGCGTATTGGTAATTTTAATTAATACAAATGATATGTTTTAACAACTTGGAGGAATTGACAGACGTTCCCTTAGGGATGCGCTGTGGTAGCGCGTCAAAGCGTTCTATAAATATAAAAAATATAAATATGCAGCTATAATGCACGTAGGTGATTTTGAATGATGGTTAGCTATACATACTGTTAAAACTAATCGTGGTGTTGATATATTTTTATAGACTGCTGACTCTATTGAACAATGGCAAGGAAAACTAACTTGATTGCGCCCGAGAGCCCTCTAGTGGTCGGGAGCATTTCCGTTGTGTTGCGGCTTTATTTCGTTGTATTGTAGATTTTCCGTTGTGTTGTGGATTCATTTCGTTGTGTTGTGGCTTAATTCAATTGTGTTGTGAACTTATGTTTGCTTTTTAAATGTCGTTGTGTTGTGCACTACTGGGCAACCGTAGGGCCACCGTATTTTATTGATAAACAGGAGTATTTAAAATATGAATAAAATGTTAATAAAACACTTAAAATATATAAAATATTAACATTTAAAACAATTTTTAAATAAGCATAAAAAAATCGGTCTACCTATCTTTTATTAAACATTCATAGACCTCAACATTTTCTCTACAAGACAGTTTTTTTTTTCACCCTGAATCCCTGTTTAAGATTGAACAAGGAACCCCTCTCCCATTGTGAGCGTATGTTGCATTAGCATATCTCTAATTAAAGTAGGCAAAGGTGGAGCTGACGATCAAAGACTGTTGGTTCTCGCTTCTGTTTTGTATTGCCTGCTCATTATCGTAAGGCAGCCTCTGATTACAGCTATTTGTGTACCTCCATCAATCTGGGGAGAGCCAATTTGCCTTTTCAATCCTGTGATGAGCAAAGTTAAATCTAAAGCAAAACTATAATGCTTGGAGGTGCTTGGAGATGTCATGTTTTCAGCTGGACCATGTAATTGCCCCTTTACCCTTGTTAACATATTTAGAAAGCTGTTTAACTATCCAAAAAACTGGAAAGGGCACAACACCTTGTAATCATCATCTTGCCTCCCTGTCTTGTTTTTAAAAGGAGACTGGCTTCATGGACAAAACTGGCTTCAAAACAAACCAATAATAAGAAATAATAAAATAAATAAATAATAAAATACATAAATAAGAAAAAAATAAAGCACTATGCTTTTGACTTTACAGAGGTACCGTGGTAATATTACTGAAAAACATAGCTTTGTCTTATTGCTTTTGTAGTGACACAAATGTACTATATGTTATATTGTAGTTATGAATAAAATTAGTTTATAATAATCACAAAATAAAAGTCAAATCCTATTGTACATTTGCCTAATTGTAGGCAGTTTACATGAATATATTATTTAAATAATAATAACTATATTTTTATTTAAGTATCTTTATGAATATAAATAACACTGTATAATTTGTTTTAAATTACCTTTGTTATTGTAAATGTTTTATGAAATGATATACTACTACTACTACTACCAATATTAATAATAATAATAATAATAATGATTAATTCTGCCAAAGTCAATTCTAGGCTGTTTGCATTGATACCATTATACATTATTATTTAAATATTGATTATTATTTAAATTATTTAAATTATTGATTACCACTATTGATTAGTGGTCATTAATTACTATATAAATGGCATTACATTGTATGTTTAATTTATTATTTAAACTTTATTAATAATAATAATAATAATAATTGTATTATTTAATTTTCAATGTGTCAATTTATATTATGTATTAAATAATTTAATTAATTAATTTTCAGTAAATAGTTATTTATCATTAATTATCAGAAACATTCTTCCAAGTAATATATGCATTATTCTGTAGTATACTCTGCATTACTAGGCAATTTAGCAACTATATTTACCTTTTGTAAAATATACAGATCAGATGGATCATTCAATTAGATTTTTAAAGAGATATCTCTTGCACAATGTCTGTTTTACAATGACTTCTAAAGTGGCTCATCCAATTAGATTTGATAAATATTCATTTCATATGGCCTTTTCTCAACTGGATAGTTTTATTAGTATTAAGGATATGTGAACGACAGACTCATCATCAGATCATTACTAACTGTTTCATGTCAGATTTAAAAATTCCTGTTGAACGTAATACTCATTCATCAAACCCATATTATTTTCAGAGACACAGTAGGTGTTCACCATATCAAGTCGCACAGTAATATAGAAACAAGACACATACCGCAACCAAAGAACACCCTGATTAAAAATTCATTAATTGCACCACCCGTAGACACACTACCCACGAGAAGCCAGACAGAAGAGCAATGACTGGCGCTCTTCTCTCTAATGGATGATATGGGAGATGTTTGCAAATGAAAGTGTATGATCGCCCTTCGCCCTCCCAGCAAATATCATCGACCAGATACAACATAACTGATTGTGGCAGAGCTCAACCGAGGGCACATTTGATAATGGCTTTCATGCTATCATTTGTGTGAGAGAAATTGTTTTCTCAACCCTGGATCGGTGTTATGCAGATGAGCCCATTATCTACCCATTTGAGCTTATGTCTACCTGCCTGTTTGATGGAGTTGTCTACGACTGGCTCAGCAAAGATCCTCGCCTAGAGACCTTCTCTGGCTCCATGACTCCAGATAGAGGTCGTTTTTGTTTATGGCAGCAGAATAAATAGGTTGATGAGATGAGTTTGTTGATGGATGGTATAGACGGAGGCTCGAATATCTTTGTGCCTAATGCATTGATTCTCTTCCCCAGACCAGATTAGGATGTCAGGCACCAAGACCGGTTCCCCTTGTCTACCCTTAATGTAATCTACTATTGATCAGGTGATGTAGCAGTGCAAATATAACCTCTCTATATTAATATCTTTCTTTCCTCTGTTCAGCAATATCTCAAATAAAGGACACATCCGTACGCATCAGGCAGGCAGCGGCTCTGTAAATAAGCAACTGTTGTTAGGATTCAGCCCTAGTTGCTGTATTGACCCACAAGGATCGCAGGCTTGCGGTCATGCTTCGAGTAATGATGTGATGAATTGTCTCTCCTTGGAGTTTAAGAGTGTAGCGATAGCAAGATGGTCCTTTAGTGGTCCCTTTGTGGATTATTGTTTGGAAGTGGAAAGAAAGTGAAAGTACATTTGGAACAAACAACAAGAAAAGACATCATAATTCACTGAATTTTAAGATACAATCCTTTGGAATGTATGTCTTACCTGCACATAAGGCAATACACCACAGGTGAAAAGGGTATCCGTTTTAACAAATAGATTTCACATACTTTTCCTTTTTTAGTTGATTAATCACAGTACAATAAGGTAGAATAAAAGTCCAATACAATAACTGTTTTTCTAAAATATTATGTTTCAATATGAAAATGCGGCACTATCTTATTAAATATGCAGATATCTAAATAAACATAATTAAATGCATGAATTTCCATAACAGAAATCAGACCACTGGATAAAGCCAGGTTCAAAAAATGTTCATTTAGTTGATATATTAGAGTTAAAGGTTTTTACAAAGGGGATTTTGAATTTCTCTTTTTATCACTCCATAATTCAGAATATAGTGTCAGATACAGAGCCAGAAAAAAATAATCATGTTTTAGAAATAAAATGTTGCAACCGTTAAGACTTTCAGAATTTAGAAAATAGGAATAAAACGGGAATACCTTAGATAAAATTTGAATGAATTTTAAGTGAGGTAAATCTCATTAGAATATGCTGGAGTTGCAATAGATATGCTCTTTAAATGTATCTGTTGATGTTTTCATTAGGAAACATTTCAAATGTCTTTGAATTTGAATCATCACAGTAATCTTAACACATATCAGATTATCAGGCTTTTAGTTCAATGTCTATATGAAAAAAATACAGGTTTGCATTTTCAATTTCCATTTTACACAAAGAAGTCACAACATTGTCATGACTACCCTAGTGAAAAAAAAGTATGCTAAGTATACTTGCAGCCAGAATATTTATCAGTATACTTCAAGTGTGTTAATGATTAGTTAACTTGAAGTGTGCTATTTTGAAACAACTAATTTTGTACTAAGTATATTTTAGTTGTAATTAAAGCAACACCAAGGAACTTGTCCTCTGCTTTCGCCCTACAGGTTGGAAGAATTGTCCATTACCGCTGTTGTAAATAATTTACCCTAACGCAGCCTACTGTCGCACGCGCACACTCGCTGTTTATCCAGCACCGGCTTTGGAATCAACAATGGCCACAGACAATTTGAGGAAGTGGTGGGGGAAGTGACGTATGCCGTAAAGCAGTCGAATTTTGTAGTTCTTTTTGTGCTCCGGTTACTACCCGAAACCCGAAGTTACATAGTGCAAGTAAAACCGATATAGACCACGTCAGGCTATGGCAGACGTGTCATTTAACCTATTGTAAGTCGATGTACCATCACAAGGGTCTTGGAAATATATTATGAAGCTTGAAAAACTACATGTTACTTGAAATAGTAAAGCATAACTTTAAAGCTCCAGTCCGTAACTTTTTTGGGTTAAAAATGATCCAAAATAATTTTTTGAGCAAGTACATAACCAGCCAGTGTTCATAACTCTCTGCTTGCCTTAGCTTGATTCAAAGCGGTAAGCTTGTAATCATGTTTTTAATTCCAGTGGTACTGGTGGATTCCCGCGGGAGATTCGAGCATGTCTTTTCATCATTACGCCACATCTGTACACATAAATAAGGCGTCTCGGCTAATATAAGCTATATTGCGAGTGAGGATGTTGGAGGTGGAGATTTATAGCCTTTTCTCACAGCACTTGATATAATTAAACTTATTAATTTGATGGTGAATCCAGAAAGGTTCAAACGACAATCACCAGTGAGAACTAGAGACTCACCCGTTGTAAAATGCAAAAGACTTTGGACTGAGAGTTTGGAAAAAGAGACTGCAACCGGCCCATGCGAAAACAAGGATAAATATCTGAAGTGGATCTTAAGTGGATGTTACTTACTTGTTCGGGTGACATTTTAGGGTGAAAATTCTTATGTTGGTCATACTTCCAAAAAGTATAATCTGTGATTCTGAATGCCAGTATCGACACCAGCGCGGCGACTGACAGCTGCACATTCTCCTCAAAACATTGTGTTCATCCGCGCTGTGCCGTGTCGGAGTGTCGAGGTACAACTCACGTAAAGTTGATTATTCCGCGAATGACTGCAATTATAGATTTCGCACAGAGATGGCGACAAAGAGGAAAAACTACGGACTGCAGCTTTAAGTGTATTTAGGGTACTTTTGTGTACTAAATTGGACCAACTTAAAGTATATTTAGTAGCCTGTGTAGGGACTAATTACATGCTTGATTAGTGATATTAAAGTGTACTTTATTTGTGTTACAAGTACATTACGAGTGTCTTCGAAACATATACAAGCAATATACCATAAGTGCATTTATATTTATTTTTGGCATTTTTGCCTTTTATTAGTATAGGACAGTAGCTAGACAGGAAGTGAGGTGGAGAGAGAGAGAGGGGACGGGATTGGGAAAGGTCCACAAGCCGGGACTCGAACTCGGGTCTCACGAAGCACAACACGTCGACGCACTTGCCCACGAGGCTCTCGGCGCCGACCACAAGTATTTACTACAAATTGCATACTTTGTTATCAACAACAAATTGACATTAATAGACAAATAATACTTAGCTATACTTTGTACAAAATACTATTGTATACTATAATGTATTTTGAAAGTATACTTTCAATGCATTGTTAGAATGATCATTTCCAGCACACAGTTAAAATATACCTAAAATATATTTTTAATAAAGTGCAAATAAATACACTTTTCAAAAATAAAAATAATTTTCACTCCAAGTATATTTTTAGAAAATATATTTTTAGAAAATAAACTAAATTACAATTATTTTGTGTGTTAAAATTCGTATTGTAAAAATAGGTAAAAGCGTGATGCTAATATACTTTTAACATATTTAAAGATAGTACAATTTTTGTGCAATGTACTATTGAAAAAGGGAATATATTTCAAATACAATAAAGTATACTTTTTCTTTTTACTGAGCTGGGGTATGTTCCAATTGTTAGTGGGAAAAGCACAGCTCTTTCATTAATTTCCTTTAGAGGAAATGGTCAAATCTCTATCATCCTCTTCAGTGTTAAAAATGTAGTTGGCAATAGAACAAGATATGCTATTGTTCCACATATAACAGAGAAACTGACTAGTGCAATGTTCTCTCTGCAGACAGGCTTTGAGTAATTATGATTAGTACCAGCTATCTGTGGCTCTCTATTTCTGACTCTCTTTGAACACTTGCCATTTTATTACCAGGATTCAGATATTTTGTTTTGTCAGTGTTTGGGAAACATTTTGTAAGCACTCATAAAGCAAATATCATACATTATTAATACCGTCACAATAACCCATTTTATCAATGACACTGGTTTTACAAAATATAAGTGCAATCAGCACTTTCCACTAGTAGGGTTCAAAAATAGGACTTGAAACTCTAACAATTTTTTACTTAATTTTAATTAAAAAAAAAAAAAAAAGATCAATGAAAGGAAGTTATTAACCATCAGGAAATGAAAGATCATCAAACTAATATAACCATATTTTATGAGCTGTTTCATTTTCCTTTCAATGCATATGTGTTACTGTACGTGTAGGTTGCAATAAGGTGAGACGATGGATCTTTTTACAGCAGTATCAGATTTATTCAACAAAACCCTCAAAATAAAACACTCTTCTCTAGTTACAAGAAACAAAAACAGGCGGTAAAATCATGATGAGGACTGACCAAGAAATAAAAGATACACAGGGCTTAAACACACCACCTGAAACCAAGGAAACTAATGAACACAGGAAAATGACTGAAAACAAAGACACAGAACTGAAATAAAACACAAAGCCACCCTAAACAGAACTAAATTCAGACTACCTGTTGATTACGTGCCTTAAACACTGCCAAATCCAACAGAGGAGAGCGGGATGGGGCTCAGGTGTGGGACACAGAACCAGGAAACCGGACAGGCAGGGCCAGGGACAGAGTCGAAGGTGGCAGGAGCCAGGGAGGAGACAACAGCAGGATGAGCCAGGGCGGAAACCCTAGCAGAATGTCCAGAACGCAGGCCAGAACGGTGGAGACGAGGGAGGTAGGAGCCATGGGGAGGCCTGGCAGCAGGACCCAGGGAGGCGACCGACCGAGATGGAGCTGGCAGTGTAGACCTAGGTGGCATGGACCGAGCAACAACGGAGGTCCTGGAGGGCAGGGGGAGCTGGAGTGATGAGCAGCCGAGGTGGAGCCGGAGGAACGAGGAAGCCCGTTGGAGCCGATAGGACAACGGTCCTAGGTGGACCCAGAGGGAGCGATGAGCCAGGCTAAGGACGAGTGACGGGCAAGGAGGTCCAAGGTGAGCTAATGGATTAAAACTCCAGCCCTGGACTGGCAAAAACTCAAGTGGATGCGTATTAGTAATGATCGGAGCAGGAGTAGAAGGGCCGAGGAGGGGCAGTGCAGGCAGGGATAGTTGGCTTGGGATCAGGCAGGGATCTCTGGCTCTGACTTCGGCTCAGACTCCCCTATCGCAGCAGGCTCTGGCTAATTGTGTGCGGTGGGATGCCGCTTGGCTGGTGGCAGTGGCTGGTGCGCTGATCTCCTCCTCGCACTCGCAGATTGTGAATGGGGAACCGTTGTGGAGGAGTACCCTCTCCACATACTCATTAAAGCTCCCCAGAGGCTCGTCACCAGGAAGACATGCCCTGGTCTTTACGTAACAGGTAACAGGGTGGCACACACAAATTTGGACAGTTCATATTTATATTTTTGTTTATTACAACAAGTTCAGAAATTAAAACAGGTTTTACTAGTAGTCTATTGTACCTACTAACCAGAAATATGGACAACCCCTGTTGACTGGATACTTGGCTCAATGTCCCAAGGAGTACCTAGAATTTGGTTTAATGCACTGAGCTAGGTCAATGGACCAATGAGAAGATGCAGAGTTCGAGGGAGGCAAATCACACAAACACACAGTATTTTTGTTAATAGGTTAATTTTATATTAGGTAATAACACAATACATAAAATTTTTGTGTCTCTAATATTTTCATAATAATGGGTTACATAATATTAGCCTGACTCCGCCCTCCTACGTACTTCCGCTCAATTTTCATTTTTCTTCAGTACTACGTCTGGGTTTGTGGTGTATTCTTTGGTTTTCTCAGGTCAATTTTTTACCGCTCCAATCAGCGAACAGAGGGAGTGGCTGATAACGATGAAGTTGATGTCGTGCGCTAGTTTGAGTCGTCATACGTCACGACCAAACGTTAGCGATTGGTTATGGCAGATCCAGAGTGGCTCAGGGTAGATCCAATAATTTTAAACTTCAACAGAGTACCAGCCTACAAGGAAGTTAACACGTGTCAATGGAGCGAGGCCAGACTCTCTGTACAAATGAAATGTACGAGAGTCTGGTGGGACCAGGCTAGCATAATATAGGCTTTCCACTAACCAGACATACTTAATGTCTTGTTTGTGGAAAGCCTATATTATGTAGCCCATTTTTTCATTCATCTTTTTTTTTTTTTATAATCTAGTACATTCAGATTAGTTTTTAAAGCATCCATCTTTCACCTTGAGCTGATGAAAACATCCCCACTCCAGTGGCACTGATATATGACTGAGCAATAGATAATTAACTGCATGTTTCTTGGGCTCTGTTCATTATTTCTGTCCTCATCCCCTCTGGGGAAAATGTTCATACATCACTTATGCATGAAAGATAACAGTCAGTGTTGGATTACTTTAAAGAGAAATAAGACAATATTCCCAACTCAATCTAGAGGTCAGAAGTACTTATTGTAAAGATCGGGAAATTCAGACCACCCTTGAGAAGTCAAAAGATTGGATATACATGACAGGAAATCTTTGTTGCCATTTTGTGGTATAATTAACAAAGCATTTTTGATGTCTGCTAATGTTCATTTTAATCAGTTCCCTGGGGCGAGGTGTCGATCATGTATGGAATAAACATGTTCACTTTGATGATAGAGCAAAGCTTTCCAATATCGCCCTGCTTCCCTTGTATCGCCTTGCTTCCGCCCTGCGATCCCTCTATGATCAAAAAGTCAAAGATATACAGCGTTCAGCTTTCCTCTCAAAACATAATTGAGGTGTTTTGAAAAAAAACTGCAAACCTTTTTAAATTTTTGGCATCAGTCTAGTTTGCCTCACCAAGTTCTGGGGTCACTGCATAGCAAGTAGATAGTGGTAAGAGGTTAGCTGGAGGCAGTGATGAAAATGGTGCATTGATTTCCTTTTGCTGGGAAAATGTTAGTAGATGTAAATAGTTTGAAAAATCTAGCATTGCATAGGATTCCATGCTGGTCCAGGCTGCTTTCTGGTCAGCGCTAGTAGTGCTTGTTAGTGCTGGTAAATTACTGGTCCAGGCTGGTTTATGCATGTATGCTAGTCTAGCTGGTGGACCAGCATATTCATGCTGTTCTCAAGGAAAACACAGCTGGTGGAGCTAATTCATGGTCTTGCGGGATTGAGTGTAAGTAGGCCAGTTCCCTTTCGAGGTAACTCGAACTGCGTCGGTTACGACACTAGGGGAACGCCCTTCAGCGTAGCGCGTCTGAATTTATTAATTAAATCGAATCCAATCCTATTGGCGTTGCGTGATGACGTAGCGTGTGACGGCATAAGCGGATGTATACAAAAGCACGCCGGCACACAGAAATGTCAGCTTTTTGCTATTCAGCAAGCGCTCTGTGTGTTTGAAACTGTGAGTCTTATTTGGTGTTGTTTGTCACTGTTATTCCAAACCTCATCATGGCCGAACAGTTCAGAAAATGTGTTTTCCCCTGCCCACGCTATCTCACGGCTGGGGACACAATTGGGGACAACAAACTAAATGTGTGTGTCTTGTCTGGGAAGCCCGCACGCTCAAGCAGCTCTCGAGGGGGCTGCTTGCTCTCAGTGAGAGTGCTGCGTTCTCGGTTGGCTTTGTTTACGGATGATGGCCAAATGCGTTCTCCCCACGGTTCAGGTCCTGCATCTGCCGAGGCAATGCGGCGGCTTAGATCGTGGGGATCGCAGAGAGGTCTTTTAGGCGACAGTGGGACTGCCGAGGCACTTTCCCACTCTTCGTCTGAAAGCTCAGGTTCCCCTATTCCCCGTTCGGGAGCCCGCGCCGCGGCTTCTCCTGCTCGAGATGATGACCCCGTTTTACACCTCTCTGATTCCGAGGGATCAGATGTGCTCAGTGTTGGGGAGGTGGAGCCTAATGAGAGACATGATACAGTTCAGCCTGCGCCCAGTTATGATGAATTCATGGAGTTTTTAACGCGGGCTGTGGCCAAGCTCGATATTTCTTGGCCACAAGAGCGGCAGGAAGCGCGTCCTAAATGCAAGCTTGATGAGCGCTTCCTGCAGCACCGCACGCAGCCTTCACGCCGGTCTCTTCCTTTCTTCCCTGATTTGCACAATGAGTTGTGTAAATCTTGGAACAGGCCCTTTTCAGCGAGCCTGTCTAACCCCCCGATTTTAAATTACAGTAACATCGTGGGGGTTAGAGATAAGGGATATGGGATGATGCCTCGGGTTGAGGAAGCACTAGCTAGCTACCTTTCACCCGACCTTGCGTCATCTTTGAAAACACCGGCGCTGCCCTCTAAGCCTTGCCGCACCACATCAGCTTTGGTGGGCAGAGCATACATGGCGGCGGGTCGAGCTGGTGCGAGCCTGCACACAATGGCTATTTTGCAGGCCTACCAAGCCGACCTGTTGAGGGACATGGACCAGGGCAAGGGTCCCTCTGTTGATGATATAGCAGAGCTTCGCAGGGCCACAGATTTGTCCCTCCGGGTTACCAAGGAGACGGCCCGTGCCATCGGTCGCTCCATGTCAGCTTTGGTAACCACGGAGAGACATTTGTGGCTCAAACTGTCTGTTATTAAGGAGAAGGACAGGGACTTCCTCCTTGATGCACCGTTTCAGCTTCTGGTCTGTTTGTGGAAGCTGTTAACGCTGTAGTTGACAGGTTTCAGGATGCTAAGAAACAGGGCGAAGCATTTAAACAGCATCTCCCTCGCCGTTCGAGGTCCAGGACAGCCGGCTTCCAGTTCCTCTCATCGCCAGGCACAGAAAGCGAGTGTCGCCTCTAGAGCTCCCCTAATAAAGCTTGGGACTCTAGACGTCGCTCGTACCCGCAGCCTCCTTAGAGGACGGATCTGAGGACCGTCCTCCAGTCCTGAAGGCTAAGGGAAAGAGGTCCTAACTTTTATGAGACCTCAAAGGCATCTGAATCGGTCTCTGAGGAGATTCAGGTTCAATATGCTCACTATTCCTATCATCGTGAGTCAAATTCAATCCGAGAATTGGTTTGTCACGAATAATCTAAAGGACGCCTACTTTCACATCTTTATCCTTCCGTCTCACAGGAAGTTCCTGAGGTTTGCTTTCGGGGGCGAAGCTTACCAATATCGGGTTCTTCCGTTCGGCCTAGCACTCTCCCCTCGCACCTGCACCAAGTGTATGGATGCAGCTCTAGCACCCCTGAGGCTCGAGGGCATCAGGGTGCTCAATTACATCGACGACTGGTTGATATTGGCCCAGTCGCGAGAGCTGGCGATTGTCGTCCTCCCCTGCATCCAGAGCCTGGGGTTGAGACGCACCCCGATGGGAAATCCATTCCAATTGATAAGGGTTACGCGCAGATGCCTTCGTTCCCTATCAATTTGGAAGAAGCCTTGGTTCCTGTCCCAGGGTCCCAAATTTGGGAGCTTTATGTCGCCGGGTATCTATTTCGACAGACGCCACCCACACGGGCTGGGGCGCGGTCATGGAAGGCCGCTTTTCGAGAGGTCACTGGCAGGACCATCATTTCTCTTGGCACATAAATTGCCTAGAAATGTTGGCGGTGTTCCGAGCTCTGAGGAGTTTTTTGCCAGACCTCTAGGGTCGCCACGTTCTCGTGAGAACCGACAATACGTCAGTGGTGTCCTATTTAAACCGCCAGGGGGGTCTGAGATCGCGCATCAGATCCTCCTGTGGTCCCAGCGGAGACTGTCGTCTCTCAGGGCGATGTATGTCCCGGGGGACCAGAACCAGGGAGCAGACATGCTGTCGAGGCAGGGGCTGAGGCCCGGGGAATGGAAACTCCACCCCGAGGTGGTGGAGTTAATATGCGAGAGGTTTGGCCCATTGGAAGTGGACCTATTTGCGTCTTGAGAGACGACACACTGTCCACTGTGGTTCTCCCTCACACATCCAGCCCCGCTGCGGTTGGATGCCATCGTGCAGACGTGGCCGAGGCTGCGTCTGTACGCCTTTCCCCCAATCGCTCTGCTCCCAGCAGTTCTGGAAAGGGTCCGTCAGGACGGGGTCAGCCTACTATTAGTAGCCCTGTTTTGGCCGGCCCGAGTATGGTTTTCGGACATCATTCTGCTTCTGGCGGGCCCGCCATGGCAGATCCCTCCGAGGAGGGACCTGTTGTCTCAGGCGGGGGGCTCAGTTCTCCACCCTCGGCCCGAGCTGTGGAAACTGTGGGTCTGGCCCCCGAGGGGGCACAGTACCTAGAAGCCGGCCTGTCAGCAGAAGTGGTTGAAACTATACTCACTTCCAGAGCTCCCTCCACGAGGAAGTTATACGGCCTTAAGTGGAATGTTTTTTTCCATTTGGTGCAGAGAGCGTGATTTGGACCCAGTTCACTGCCCAGTGGCTTCAGTGCTGGAGTTTCTCCAAGACTGCTTTTTTGCCGGGCTTACCCCGTCCACACTCAGGGTTTATGTGGCTGCCATTGCGGCATTCCACGCTCCTCTGAGTGATGGTCCTCTGGGGAGGCATCACCTGGTCGTACGTTTCCTCCGTGGAGCCTTGAGGATGAGACCTGCGACTCGCACCATGGTTCCCTCTTGGGACCTGGCAGTGGTTCTCGAAGGGCTGGCCGAGGCCCCCTTCGAATCATTGGAGTCGGCTGAGGCCAAGAACCTTTCGTTTAACCCTCTGGGGACCAAGAACGTGCTCGCGCGTTTTGCTGGGTTTTTTTTTTCACATAGCAGCAACATAGACTTAAAATACTCCGTCATTTATGGTCATATAAATAAAATCAATACATGATTATAAACTACAGATGGTCTTCTTTTTTTGTGTACACTCACATTAACATCAAAACCTTGTGTTTTTTTTTTTTTAAATAAATAAAATAAACCGGGTGCGCTTTCAGCTCACTCTGTCTCCGCAAAAATCTTTCTAAAACATGTCTGGAAAATGAACGGAAACTCCGCTAATACTTATCACACAAACATGAAACATACGTCTAAAGAACACTTTAACTCTCTGGGGTCGGCGGTCTCGCCGGCGATACCAGCTCACTTTTTTCCTTATCAGTGCAAAAGAGACTCAAATTACTCTGTTAATTTTGATCTTACATATAAGTGTTGTACATCATTCGATCCTGTTAAGTTTGTATTTTTTTTGTGGAACCTCACAATAAAAACAAAGTGTTGTGCTTTTCGCCTAATAAAGAAAAATAAACATGATGCGCGTTCTGCGTTCTCTCTGTCAGTGAAGTCCATTCTGAAACGCGTCCGAAAAATCATCTGTAACTCTGCAAATACTCAGTCAAACAGGTATACAGGCACACAGGCATGAAGCCTGAATTATCTTCTTTTAAATGAAGTAATTTATATTAAAAAAAAAATTTCTCATTTTATGTAATCTGTACGAAAAGAGAGAGATGATAGTCGTTCTCGTCTCAGCTCATTAAAGTTAATTTGACCACGCCCACGGAGCGCGCGCTCTATTCAAACACAAATGCTCTGAGGCGATCCACGCCCACACCAGCTGGATAACCACCGAAAGAGACACATATTACGATGCTGTGAGGAATAATAGTACTATCTTAATAATAATCCTGGAAAAAATTACCTCAGAAGTAGGCTACAGGTAGTTTCATTTGGAGGAGCAACGGATCCAGCCGAGGAAATAGGTAGGCTACATTCTTTATTTTCAAGTGCTTTGTTCTAATCGCGATATGGAATAGTGTCGGTAAACAAAAAGACTGTTTGGATCGCGTTTTTGTGTGTGAATGAATGAACAGCTTTTACCTAAGTATATTCCAATACTGAGATGAGTAAAAATCGACTGAAATATGTTGAAATAAAATATTTTTGTATAAGCAACGTATTAAACTGCAAATTAACATTTATATGTCCTAATCATAAAAACGATATGTTACATATGAAAGACAAGATGTCGTTTTTACTGTAAAATACTGCCACATCAAATAAGCTTGTTGCTAAGATGTTATTATAGTGTTTGTTCGATTGTAAGCTATATTCAAACTAATTAATCCGCAACTGTGAAATATGTATGATAAAATGTATACTTTAGTATATAATACAAAGAAAGATTACATTTGAAATATAGTTAAAATTTTAATTGTTGTTGTAATTGTAACCTTTTTATTAAAATAGCAAAAATATATGTAGGCTACATATAAATAAATCTTAGGTAAATCTTAAAAGCTCAATATAAGCCTCCTCTTTAAATTATTTGTATTGTGTTTTATTAGTGACACATTTGGGATACATTCCCAAACTTTCTGTAAAAACAGTATGATAATTAACTGCACAATTACTAGAAATTTTTACATTTGATATTATACAATTTGCAAGCACAATTTGAAAAATAAATAAATAATTGGAACTGTGAACCAATTTTGTATTATATAGGCATATATATATATATATATATATATTGTCATTGCATTCTTGTGGCTCAGTGACACACCTGAATGAAAGGCTCATTAGTATGCAGCCCCATTATGCGCTCATTATGCGGGCCCATTGTCTTCTCAGGTGTGAATCACAGCAGGTCACACCCCTGCGCATATTGCCTTTCCAAACAAAAAGTGTCATTTTTAAATTTAAACCAATCTATTGTTTTATGTGAATGATAAGACAGGATGATTTTCAGATCATTTTGAAGAAAAAACTCTAGGCCACAACATCCATTAGTCAAAAGTCTTGTGGACACATATTTAGTATGTGTTTTGTGGCCTTATTTCAGAAACTTTAAGTTTTAGTTTTTTCAATAACCACGCATAAACAATATTCTCTCAAAAATACAAAAATGTACATACATGTTGATAACACATTATGGTAGCCCTGTGTGTGCTAAATAGAGTGTAATTACACCTTTGCCAGTAATATGTTTATAAGCAACTGAAAAAAGCACAAATGTCAGAGTATGTCGAAACATCTCAAGGACCCCAAAAACACCTTGGACCCCAGAGGGTTAAATTTCTACTTTTAAATAAAACAATTCACATTTAAAACAAATATTATCCTGCAATGTAATCTGTTTGAAACTAAAGAGAAGTACAGTTTCTACTGTCTCAGCTCATTATCGTTAATTTGTTCACACCCACTCGCAGAGCGCGCTATTCATAAGATAATGTGTTGAGGCCATTTGCAAAATAGATAAACGCCTCCAGGCAAATGCTGTAAACACACTATATTTTTTAGTCAGATTAAGATACGTCTTGCGCGGCTATGATGAATAATCCTGGGACATTTCCCACAGAAGTGCTGGTTTATTTTCACTTCGAGGAGGAGCAACAGATTCAGCTGAGAAGTGTAAGTGTTTTATGCTTGTGCTTTGTTCTAATCGCGATTATAGAATAACGTTAGTGTCTGTAAACGGAAAAATAGCATACTGTTTAAATGTGAATCATGTTTCTCTCTCTTTGTGTGTGTGTGTGTGTGTGTGTGTGTGTGTGTGTGTGTGTGTGTGTGTGTGTGTGTGTGTGTGTGTGTGTGTGTGTGTGTGTGTGTGTGTGTGTGTGTGTGTGTGTGTGTGTGTGTGAATGAATGAATGAACGCACAGATACGCACTGTTGCAGACGAAATAAAAGAAAAAATTTCGTTGACTAGTTTTGGATAAAGTTTTTCAAATCAAATAAGCATCAAATAAGCTTAAAATAAGCTTCAAAATAAAGACATCAGCTTTTGTTAGGAGTTTCTGGGGATAGAAGTGTCCAGACGTATGTGTGATGCCCAGTAAATTGTTATCACATTTGTGGTAGGTTTTTTTTGCAATTTTATAAAGAAATGTTTTTGAATTTTGTGCAGGAGTAATTAACCTGTTTCTACTATTCATTTGCACTAATATGTTCTATATAGAGGGCAGGAGTAATTTTGGAGTTCGTCAGCAGAAGGCAGTGTAGCGCTTATTGTGTTTCCGGGGCGTTACGTCAGTTTGTCCCGCTTTGCAATCTTTCTCTTTCTGCTGAGCGAGATGAAAGACGGACGCAGACTTTGCCCTGTCTCATTTATTTCTCCTGTTTCAGGTTGGTAGATGTGTAAATTAAGTTAAATAACTGAAATCTAATATGTTTACATGCCGCTGAATGTTTGAAGGGCTGTGTAACAAGGCTGTGTTATGAAAATGTGGACATATATGTATATAACATTACAGCAGTGTTTGTATGTTCGCGCCCGGTGACGTCATCTGTGATTACCAAAGTCACGTCGAACGGAGTTTTATTTTTAGTTCTTTGAACATTTTTGTAAAGTTAGATAGTTTTGAAATGTATGAGATTGTGTAATGTGTGAAAAGCTAGTGTTAAAACTAAACGTTTTATATTCTAAAAGTGGTTTAAAAACAAGTTAGAAGTCTGTCAGCTCATGCATTGTGGAAGAGTAAAAATGATGCTAGTTGAAAAGGCATTTAGGAGGAATTATATGCAAGTGATAACATAAGCTAGGTTTTATATTAAGTTGAAAAGAGACAACTTACAAGGTAACAGAGGTTTTTGTCATTTTGATTTATTTGATCATACACAATTTATATCTCAGTAATTGCTGAAAGATGAAAAAAAGACAAATTGTATTTTATTTTTGAAACTGTCTATTTCATGAGAAATTTATGTGTTTGTAACCAAGTAGGATTTTAATTGTGATTGTGTAATAAATCCTCTTGGCTCTCTTTCTGCTGAGCGAGATGAAAGACGGACGCAGACTTTGCCCTGTCTCATTTATTTGTCCTGTTTCAGAGCGAGAGCATATAAGCCGTTTACATGATACCAGCCGGTACCTGTAACATATGCACCCTGTATTTTAAAGAATAACATTTAATTATTTGCGAATTGCGATACATTATTCATTCACAAAGATTCAGGGACATTATTCATGTCCCTAAAGGTTAGAGTTTTCCTCATTTTTTTTATTAAGGCATTAATATTTTTTATTCCTCTTTTTAGTCAACTTTAGCATGGGTGTGTTCACTTCTAATTCTAAGCAGTGTGTGTGTGTGTGTGTGTGTATATATATATATATATATATATATTAAAAAGCAATTTTAACCAGAAAAATCTACAATGCATGCCCAAAGTCGTGCAGCCATATAGTTTCTCTTGATATCAGCATGTTCACAGGTGTTTATTAATTTTTTTACAGGGACAAAATGCCATTCACAGGAGACTGTAATGAAAAATCAAACACCTTGGAAATGACAGGTATGTACTATGTTTCAGGAATGGGACCATGCTGTGTGACTGTGCAAGCCTCTGTCTTTAGATCAGTGTGTTTACTAATGTGCTTTTTTGTCCTTTGTTGTGTATCTTTGGATTATGTTGTGTTGTAAATAAATCCAAACAATCTAAAAGCCATTATTTTTTAAATCTCCTCATTCTTTGTGCAAGGCTCCTCGTAATGATAGGGCCTGATAGCATCTAATAGGGCCATTATGGGAGGGCCTTTGTCTTTCTCAGGTGTGAAATGCCATACATATTAATGAGAGATCACGCCTCCTCGCATAAAGCTTTCTCAAACAAAACACGTCATACACATTCTGAAAGACTTTATTGACTTATCTGAATGAGTAGTCAGGATGATTCTCGCATAGTTTTGGAGCAAATATTCTAGACTATGTGATACAATTTTCAAAAGTCTTGTGAATAAATAATCAATATGTGTTTTGTGGCCTTATTTCAGAAACTTTTATTTTTTAAGTTTTTCAATAACCATGCATAAATAATATTCTCTCAAAAATACAAACATGTACATACATGTTGCTCACAGATTATGGTAGCCCCGTTTGTGCTATAAAGAGTGAATTTACACCTTTGCCATTAACATGTTTATAAATAACTGAAAAAAGCACAAATGTCAGTGCATGTCAAAACATCCCAAGGGCCCCAAAAACCCCTTGGTCCCCAGAGGGTTAAGGTGGTCTTTTTGTTGGCCATTACTTCTCTGAGGAGGGTAGGAGATCTCCAGGCCCTCTCTATTTCCAATGGGTGCTTGGAGTTTGCTCCAGGCCACATTAAGGCCATCTTACACCCCAGGTCCGGCTATTTGCCCAAGGTGCCATCTAATGTGGCACGGCCTTTGGTTCTGCAGGCATTTCATCCTCTACCTCATGTGACGGCGGATGAGGAGAGACTTCATCTGCTCTGCCCTGTCAGAGCAATGCGATGTTATATCCAGAGGTCCTCCTCATGGCGGAAGTCGGACCAGTTGCTGGTGTGTTTTGGGTCACCCAAGAAGGGGCTTCCCACCTCTAAGCAGACCATCAGCAACTAGATTGTTCAGACTATTTCCCTGGCCTATCAGGTGCGCAATTTGCCTTCACCTATGGCCGTGAGGGCTCACTCCACCAGAGGCATAGAATTCAGGGGTTTCTATACATGACATATGTGAGGCGGCTGGCTGGGCCACTCCGCACACATTCATGAGGTTTTACAGTCTGGACCTTCCCTCTACACCCGGTGCACGAGTGCTTTCGTCCTAGATTGTGCCTGAAGACAGCTTCACACTAGGATGAGCGGGGTTCGTTGTGGTATTGGGTATCTCGTTCCCCTAGTGTCGTAACCGACGCAGTTCGAGTTCCCTCGAAAGGGAACGTCTCGGGTTACGTATGTAACCCTTGTTCCCTGAAAAAGGGACCGAGACACTGCGTTGGTTCGCCACACCTCACCCCGCCTAGAGCACTTGCTTCATAGCAAAAAAAGCTAACATTTCTGTGTGCCGGCGTGCTTTTGTATACATCCGCTTATGCCGTCAGACGCTACGTCATCACGCAACGCCAATAGGATTGGATTGGATTTCATTCATAAATTCAGACGCGCTACGCTGAAGGGCGTTCCCCTAGTGTCGTAACCGACGCAGTGTCTCGTTCCCTTTCTCAGGGAACAAGGGTTACATACGTAACCCGAGACGCTTTCTGTATGCAAGCAGTGTTTTTGCTTGCATATTTCTATATTTAACACATTATTGACGTAAAGGGGAAAAAATAAGGTTAAAACATGATTTACTGAATTATATGACTATAACTTTGTAATTTCTTTTGCTCCCTCTGCTGAAAGTAGAACTGAAAATCTAAATTGTTTTAGTTATGATTACATTATTATTCAATGTCACTGGTAATCTGGTAAAACATTTCAAAGCATCAAAGGAATTGTCAAAGTCTCTGGTTTCAAAAGATATGTACAAAAACATTTAGAGATATTAAAAAACAAGAATATGCCCAAGAAAAGCATAATCATAAGCAGTTTGTTCAATAACAGGTTATGAGAAAGAGCTCTTTCAATGGGACAGTTAATAACAACTTGATAATGAATGTTCAAAACCTGAAAGTTGCTGTTTTTAAAGACTTTCATACTCATTTGGGAACCCAACTAAAGGGCTTCAACAACCTTTGTATATGTGCCAAATTAAAGAAATAAAGACAAACTGGTTTGTAATAAGTTAATATGTGTCACGTTACAGTTACAAAAAGTGGAGAGGAGGACTCAAGTGCAGCAACGGATGATTTATTAACAAAAGAAAACAAAACACAAAGCAAAAACCCACAAGGGGGAAAACACAATAAATGAGACACTAAACAAAACTGAAACTTGAAGAACAAACACTGACTCTGAACACAAAGACCATCACACGGAAACTGGGAAAACATATGAAAACGATCCGACAAAGACTGCAAACAAGAGGAGACTTAAAAAGGGAACAAATCAAGAGGGAACAGGTGGAAGAACTCAAACTCTAATCAGGTAACAAGAGGGAGGGATCAAACAATAACGAGAGCACATGGCCCAACATAACAAAGACACCCAAGTGCAATACAAGACAGGACAGACACGTGACATTACCCCCTCCCTACGGAGCGGCTACCAGACGCTCCATCAGGCGGGACGGGAGGGACAGACCAGGGCGGGACGGGAGGGACAGAGCGTTTAGTCCTGGGAGACCCGGGCGAAACACAAAGTCCATCGGGCGGCCAGGGCGACACAGACAACCCATCGGGCGGCCAGGGCGAAGCAGACGACCCATCGGGCGGCCAGGGCGAAGCAGACGACCCATCGGGCGGCCAGGGCGAAGCAGACGACCCATCGGGCGGCCAGGGCGAAGCAGACGACCCATCGGGCGGCCAGGGCGGTGAAGACGACCCATCGGACGACCAGGGCGGTGAAGAAGACCCCTCGGGCGGCCAGGGCGGTGAAGACCCCCGGGCGGCCAGGGCGGAGACGACCACTCGGGCGACCACGGCACAGGGATAGCAACCGGCTCAGGAGCAGACACCGGCTCAGGAACAGACACCGGCTCAGGAACAGACACCGGCTCAGGAGCAGACACTGGCACTGGCTCCGGCTCTGGAGCAGACACTGGCACTGGCTCCGGCTCTGGAGCAGACACTGGCACTGGCTCCGGCTCTGGAGCAGACACTGGCACTGGCTCCGGCTCTGGAGCAGACGCTGGCACTGGCTCCGGCTCTGGACCAGACGCTGGCACTGGCTCCGGCTCTGGAGCAGACGCTGGCACTGGCTCCGGCTCTGGAACAGACGCTGGCTCCGGCTCCGGCTCTGGAACAGACACTGGCACTGGCTCAGGAACAGGCTCTGGCTCAGGAACAGTCACCAGAACAGCAACGGCCACTAGGACAGACACAAACACAGAAACAGCAGACACTGGCTCCGGCTCAGGAACAGCAGACACTGGCTCCGGCTCAGGAACAGCAGACACTGGCTCCGGCTCAGGAACAGCAGACACTGGCTCCGGCTCAGGAACAGCAGACACTGGCTCCGGCTCAGGAACAGCAGACACTGGCTCCGGCTCAGGAACAGCAGACACTGGCTCCGGCTCAGGAACAGCAGACCCTGGCTCCGGCTCTGGAACAGCAGACACTAGCTCTGCCTCCAGTTCTGGAACAGCAGAGACTGGCATCTCCAAGATCCGAGCCAGACGCTCCAGATAGTCCGTCACAACCTTGGCGGCTACGCCAAAGGGGATCTCTGGCTCTGTCCCAGACTGGACAGACAAAACGTGATCAGTCTCTCGCTGGGCAGGCGTGACATGAACAGTCTCTCGCTGGGCAGACGTGACGTGAACAGTCTCTCGCTGGGCAGACGGGACGTGAACAGTCTCTCGCTGGGCGGACGGGACATGAACAGTCTCTCGCTGGGCAGACGTGACGTGAACAGTCTCTCGCTGGGCAGACGGGACGTGAACAGTCTCTCGCTGGGCGGACGTGACGTGAACAGTCTCTCGCTGGGCGGACGGGACATGAACAGTCTCTCGCTGGGCAGACGGGACGTGAACAGTCTCTCGCTGGGCAGACGGGACGTGAACAGTCTCTCGCTGGGCAGACGGGACGTGAACAGTCTCTCGCTGGGCAGACGGGACGTGAACAGTCTCTCGCTGGACAGACGTGACGTGAACAGTCTCTCGCTGTGCAGACGGGCGTTTCCTCCTCCTTTTCCGTCCGTGACGGCGAGAAGTAGGCTCTAAGCTGTCCCTCACTGGCCCAGGATCGAAGGGGGGCCAGGATAGAGAGTGGTGTTGAACCTCCTCTCGACCCTCTCCTCCTCCTCTACGACATCCACGGGTCCCCGAAAACCTGGCCAGACGCTCCGACTCCTCCCTTTGATGAACCATAAAAGCGAGGGCCTGAAAAACATTCATTCTGCCGGATTTGTTAGAGGACAGAGTCATTCCGTCATGAAAGATAGTGGAAAACTGGGTCGATCCAAATGTAGCGATTGTGTAGTCTGGACAATCCAAGTCATCGTCGTCCATGCAAGCGTCATCCTCCATCCAATCAAAATCATCGTCATCCATGCTGCTGAGTCCTCAAATGGTCGGATCGTTCTGTCACGTTACAGTTACAAAAAGTGGAGAGGAGGACTCAAGTGCAGCAACGGATGATTTATTAACAAAAGAAAACAAAACACAAATCAAAAACCCACAAGGAGGGATCAAACAATAACGAGAGCACATGGCCCAACATAACAAAGACACCCAAGTGCAATACAAGACAGGACAGACACGTGACAATATGGTAATGCTGTTTTAGGTGTTATTTAATCATCCTCAGGTGAGATATTGATTTTATTTGCAGTTAATTTCATCCAAGGCTGTGTGGCTGTGAGTCAGCTGTAGTTGTTGTGCTGTCAGTTTATCTCTCTTTTTTTCTGTTCTTGCTGTTCCTCTTATCTCCAGTGATTATGCTTGTTAAATGCAGATGTCATCACTAATGCCCAATCATCACTTGTAGAGTGAATCTTTATTTCACTAACTGCAACACTGCTACAGTGTTACTTTTACTTGGGACCATATGACAAGTGAGCAGTGTTTGGATTTTACTGTGTACCAGTACACATATAACCAACAACATGCATTTTTCTTTATTAAATAATTTATTACAATTATTTTGGAATTTAACTACGAACACACACTAGGAAACATGATACGTAACACACAAGCAAGTTTTGCTGAGATCATCCTCAAAAGACAACCAGCAACGATCATCCCATGCTGGAATCAAGCAAACCAGCCATCAGCATCCTATACTGGTCCCAGCGTGGAACACATACCTTATGCTGGTGACCAGCAATACTGGATTTTCAATGCTGAATAAATCAATAAGTATATTTCGATCGATACATAATTTGGTAGGTATCCATGATTCAAGGGAATGCAAGAGTGTCCCCCCTGAGAAATTATTTAGTAGTTATGTAATTCAAATTTAAATGACATAACCTTAAAAACTCAAATTGAAGGTTTTAAGCTGGAGGTCAATTTTATCATCAGACCACTAAAAGTTAAACTAAAACTGATTATTCTCAATTTTTTTCAGTTCACTGCAGTGCCAACACATTCTCTAAACATAAATAATATATTTATTGAATGCTGAGGAATCATTTGTTTACCATTTATGGAAATATTATTGTGTATTCATAGTGTGCTTCATTCTCATTAGTTTCCAGTTGACATTCATCTTAGTTAAAAGTAAAATAAATGTACAATTAATTGCATTTATTTTCTAGAGAAGCTAATACTTATTCATTCATTATTGTATCAGGCACAGTTTGATTTTGGCATAAAATAATTTCACTTCACAGTATGTAAACACAGCTAGGATCAATATGATATTCCATCTTATTTAAATGTTGGGAAAAAGCAAACAATTTTTTTTTTTTTTATAAAAACAGAAATGCAGCACATTCGTCACGGAAACACACTCAATGGTGAGAGGTGAGTTTCAAATGTAAACGGTTTATTGGCATGGTAAATGAGGGCAGATGCACAGAATAAACAACAGCCAGAGTGATGGAAGACTAAATGAGTCCAAACAGGTTAGTAGCGCCACACACACCTCTGAATTGCTTTTGTGATAGATAATAATAATAACTCTTATCATTGCAGGAACAGACCAGATGATATGGAGGAGATGGAAATCCAGTGAAGTAGTAATACAGATGAATGGAGCACAGGGGAATGACTCGGGTAAGTTGACTCGGATAAGTAGACTTGGGGTGAGTAGACTCGGGGTGAGTAGCATTTAGTAGTCCAAGTCGTATAGTCATAGACAATATAGCAGTCCTATTAAATGACAACACCAGACAATCTCTGTGCATGTGGTGCTGGCTTATGTAGAGTGTAGATGAGGATGATGGCAGACAGGTGTGTTGATTGAGAAGAGTGTGTCGGTGATGACCAGGAAGGATTATGGGAAATATAGTGTGCAAAGGTGACAGGCATGGTGATAGGTGATCCTGACAATTTTGTTCTCATCTCCTAATTAATTAAATGCAAAAAAAAAAATGTAATTAAATTAAATTAAAAAGCATTGACCTGGCTTTATTTTCATGTTCATGAGATAAAAAGTACATTGCACTCATTATTTAAACACAAAATTATGTCAAAAGTCATTACTTCTGACCTGTATGTAAATTCCATAGTAAGATTTTTTTTCTACCTTTTCCCATTCAAATTCAAGCTTGAAGAATCTGCAAAAAATGAACATGTAGTTCTACAGTCAGCACAGCCCCAGCGGTTACTACAGGCAACGTGTCTTGCCAAATCACGCCTAAGAGCAGGTGTTCACACAGTCGTTCAAAGACAGCGAGACAGCACGCAACGAAATGGAACAGGCTGGAGTTCCCTACATTACCATAATATGAACTGATTTATTCGTGGTTTGTGGAATGTCTAACACAAACAGCTCCACTGTCAGAGCTGAGACAACATACAAAGGCAAATAAACACATGCTATTTGAAGTCGTGATGACAGCAATAGCACAATTACTAGATTAAAAATTTGACATTATCTTTTTATTTTTTTCAAGAGATTTAGAATATTTGCCAGTTGTCTGCTTTATAGTAACTGAGCTGTCTTAGCCTGCCTATGATGGATATTTCAACTAAAACTCAATTTCATCAATGTGTAGATTAGCATTAATAGTTCATTAAAGATGGAATCAACTCCTTATTATAGACTTCTCCCGAAAGTCCCAGTTCAACAGTTTTACCACCCACAGAAGGGAATGGAAGAAATTAGAGCTGTACGGAGGGACTCCGCTGAATAAGAAATAGAAAACATATTAAGAAAAGTGTCTTCACAAAAGTCAGACAACATTCCCATGAGGGCTCTTACTGCAATCGTTCCTTTGGGTAATAATGCAGTACAAGACTATCTGTGGTGAGCACTTCAAATTTGCTCACATAGTTTAATTTTATCAGGGCACTGAGTCAGAAAGAATTCATCACATAATAGTTGGTTCATTGTACACGTTACAAGACATATTACAGATATACACTAATACAATTATGACAAGTTTTTAATACAGGCCACAGATGAAAATTAGTACCCGCAGAAAGTATTAGTAGCAGAAAATGAGGTACACATCCAGTTTAGTTATCAGTTTTGCGGTCCCACGTTATTGTTGTTGACAGACAGCTCCATTTACTCTGCATATAATCTCTTTAATAGAGTCCCATAATATTTTCGGACAAAGAAGACACTTCACACGCAAAAAATGGGTAAAAACATTGGTGCTGGTCTATATGTGCAGCTTTAAATGGAAGTTTCCACCACAGAATAAAAAATGGTGTTTTTTTAATCTCAAATTCCAGACTTTTTTTCTCACAATTGGAAGTTTATATCTCCTAATTCGGACAGAACTCACAATTGCGAGTTTATAACTCACAATTCTGAGAAACAAAGTCAGAATGTCAGGATATAAACTCAAAATTGTGTTTAAATCTCACAATTTGGACTTTATAATTTGCAGTTGCCATATCTCACATTTCTGACTTTTTTTCTGTCAGAATTGTGAGAAATAAACTCACAATTATTGTTTTATTCCGTTACAGAAACAATCTTCCATAGTATTACTGAAAGACCTTGAAATTTCTTCTTTCCACTAATTTTTCTCTTTGGTTACCGTCATTATTAGTTATATGTTTCAACTGTGTTCTATTATCCTCGTTTGTGTTTGCTACTTAAGTTCTTCTCCTGCACTCCTTGTATTGTCCGGTCACCTGCCTGCACACACCCATGACAGAGGCATTTAAGCACAGAAGATATTTAGAATTTATAAAAAACAAATTTCATTCAGTGAAAGTCAGTGGGGTCCAATATTGTTTTGAAACTAAATATGTTTTGTGTTCCCTGAAGAAAGTCATACCAGTTTGGAAGGAAATGATGGTAAATGATTTTGAGTTTAATATAGAGATTATTACTTTAAGCACCCCTGTAAAAAGCCATCTCTATTATGTAAGTTATTGATGTGGTATATATAAAAATCACTAGATTCCAGTTTAAGCCAAACCAAAACTAAACTATGTATGAACAGTATTTGAGGCAAAAATGAAAGAGCACATTAAACAAGAAAAATAATTCCATTTAATGTGAACATGAAACTATGCTTGGAGGGATCAAAATATTTTTTAATGAAATATATTAAAGTTACATTTGTAACATTTGAGCTCTCTTCCTGGTAAATAAATCCTCTGGTACTGACATCTCTTAAGTGCTTGACAATGTTTGAGTCATACAACAATTAATGTCAGGACAGGGATGAGATTTAGGATGCCAATAATAGAATCTAAATTTATACGCAAGCACATCTACCCACAGAACAGAGCTCTTCTAGGCCTTGTAATGGGCATTCGTATGCATGTCACATTTTAAAAGCCATGAATTATGATGTTCGTGCCATTGTTCTGGTCATTTCACACTGGAAATCTCTCTTTTAAAACCACAATTCTACTTCAGAATGTTCCTAATTGACCACATAGAGCTTTCCCTGTAGTCCATGCAGTAATGTGGTGTAATAGAAGCATTGCTGGGGTTTTATTGCATTTAAAGACACTCAGCACTGTCTAATGTTTCTTTTACTGCCTGCAATGTGAACTGAATTTTACCTGTTAAGTATATAGCAGGCAATAACAAATGTACTAGTCTGTTCCTGGTTATATCTCAAGCGCATTACATTCTCAATTGTTCAGTCAGAGAGAATTGCTATTCCTTGGGCATATTAAACAAGGTTCTTTTCAAGGTTATTACAGTCACCATTTCTTTATTTTTGGTTGGTTTTGAATTTCAGTTTAATTTTAGTTATTTTATGAAGCACAAGACTTTTTGCTAAAGATAAATTGACTTTTAAAAACTATTTTCAGTATACCCTGTGTGGGGACACTTACACAAACCAATGTTTTTTTTTTTTCTTCTTCTTGCGTGTGAAGCATGCAAGTGTAACCCCTCCACCCGGGTCCTACTCTGGGCCCCGCTCTGTGTGGGCCTCGAACCCGGGTCTCCGGCATGAGAGTCAGGTGCTCTAACAAGGAAGCTAAAGACTGCAGCCTCTAGCGCGCCTATTGAGATCAGAGGAGTGAGGTTTTACTCGCACAGCGTCTACTAGCTGGCCTCTGTTACACTCACCCCCCTAAGCCTCACTCCCCTTCCGGGTCACGGCACCAATGTAACCCCTCCACCCGGGTCCTACTCGCCCCGCTCTGTGCGGGCCTCGAACCCGTGTCTCCGGCGTGAGAGTCAGGCGCTCTAACAAGGAGGCTAATATAAAGACTTTAGCATCTGTCGCAAGAGCGCCTATTGAGATCAGAGGAGTGAGGTTTTACTCGCACAGCGACTACTAGCTGGCCTCTGTTACACAGGGTCGAGCTTCCATTTACCACATTTGATGTACTCTGTGTATATGTGTTGATCAATGTTTGTGAATAAAGCCTAAATTAAAATGTTTGACCATATAACGTGATTGTGTCTCTACAATTGTTATTTTAGTATAATTGGGGTACTGTTAGTTTTTTTTTTCTTATTTTTCATTTTGATTTAAGTTTTAGTAATTTTGTTGTAATTTCTATTAGTTTGTGTACTTAAGGTCAATTTATAGACAAAACTGTCAATACAGTTTTTATTCAGCATGACCCAACATACAAAGGCAAATAAACACATGCTATCTGAAGTCATGATGACAGCAATAGCAAAATTAGAAGATTTACAATTTAGCGTTATCTTTTATAATTTTATTTCAGATTTAGTTATTTTTAGCACAAGTTAAACCAAATGAAAATAAATGTTTCCTTTGCAATTAGCTAAAACAAGTTAAATTTTTCTTTTTTTATATATTTCATTTTATTTCAGTTCACATTTATTTTATTTCAAGTAACAATTTATTGTTTTAGTTGTTGTTAACTGTGACACTAAAATATATAGATTAAAATGTATAGGCCTATATATTTAAATGGGATGATAAATACTGAATGTACAGAATATAGTAGTTATTGAGTAAGCTACCCCATTATGTACTAAAAAGTTAATAGCAGTTACTAGAATGTTAATATTGTGTTACTCATTTGTTCTTGTGTAGTTATTCATTAAAGCTGCAGTCCGTAGCTTTTTTTGGGTTAAAAATTATCCAAAATACATATTTGAGAAAATACATAACCAGCCAGTGTTCAAAACTCTCTGCTTGCCTTAGCTCGATTCAAAGCGGTAAGCTTGTAATAATGTTTTTAATTCCAGTGGTACTGGTGGATTTCCGCGGGAGATTCGAGCATGTCTTTGCGTCATTACGTCACATCTGAACACATAAAGAAGGAGTCTCAGCTGGTATAAGCTATATTGCGTGTGAGGATGTTGGAGGTGGAGATGTATAGCCTTTTCTCACAGCACTTGATATAATTAAACTTATCAATTTGATGGCGGATCCAGAAAGGTTCAAACGACAATCACCAGTGACAACAGATTCACCCGTTGTAAAATGAAAAAGACTTCGTTCGGACTTCGGAGTGGCAACAGAAAAAAAGAGACTGCAACCGGACACCTGCGAAAACAAGGATACATATCGGAAGGACATTTGTAGTCACGCAATGCTGACGTTGTTAACATTAACAATTTGAGAACAAAGTATAATTTGCACGGTTTTGCGTGATATGATAACTTATAAGCGATTGTTAGATTTCATCAGCGCGATTTACTGCAATGTCAGAACCAGAACAAAGGTGGATGTTTCTTACTAGTTCAGATGACATTTTCCGGTGAAAATTATCATGTTGGTCATACTTCCAAAAATAATAATCTGTGATTCTGATTGACAGTATCCACACCGGCGCGGTGACTGACAGCCTCACAGTCTCCTCAAACATTGTGTTCATTCGCGCTGTCGTATCGAAGTACAACTCACGTTAAGTTGATAATTCCGCGAATGACTGCAATTGCAGATTTCGAACAGAGATGGCGACAAAGAGGAAAAACGCCAGACTGCAGCTTTAATGGCTAAACAGTTTTCTAAAGTGTTACCATAACAATGCTTTTGGGAAATGCACCCCTGAAGTCTCACAACTTTTTTTTATGTCCAGCTGATGCAACCAGCCCCAGATTTGCTATTATTGAGGTAAACTGCTAATAACATACACTTTAGCACTATAGACTTTAAATAACTTGCTTAGTAAGACAACCATAACAGTTGACCTGAAAGAAAGAAAGAAAGAAAGAAAGAAAGAAAGAAAGAAAGAAAGAAAGAAAGAAAGAAAGAAAGAAAGAAAGAAAGCCTACAAATGCAACGTTTTGTTTTATTTTGAATTGAGGTAATACACTTTTCCAAACATAATGACGCACGAAATTTAGATTTTGTGGCCAGTAGTATCTGCCTTGATGTACTTGTGTAGAATATGATCTGGGCCTAAATGTATTTGGATGTTTTACATGTTGATCAGAAACCCCATTCCTGATTACAACTTCTCATATTTAAAGCATTTGAGCCTTGCATTTAGATCCAATTCATCTTGTTAAAATGGAGGCTCTGGATGAAAGAGTCATTTTTCATATTAAGGCTGGTGATGTAGTTCTTTTGAACTCCCAAAAAATGGCACCTCTAATGGCCCATAACTGTATAAGTTCACTCTGATATATTCAAACTTTTTCCATGTATCACTTATCACAGACGCCTAGCAGTCTTCAAACTGCCTTTCATTTTCCCTGAACATGTTTTCCCTCAAACAATACTGTTCTGAAACTATTCTCAGGAGCTGAGTGTGGTGCTTTTGTCAAAGTTGTTTCTATAATGCTCTGTGTTCACTCTGTGATAGGAGCCAGAGAACAAGTATGTACCATAGAAAGCCAAAATATCACGGGCATTGAAAGTTGTTTATTGAGTGTATGTGAATGAGAGAGAAGCTGTTGGATATGCTAGACACAGGAAAACATCTGTACTTTGTGTCAGAGTTTGGCAGAGCGCATATTGAGATGTTTTGTCAGTGTGAATAAACAGTTGCTTCATGGAAAGGCAGATTATGAGCATAAGGAGACGTTTATATAAATGCCTGGTTTCCCCCTGGCTTCAGGAGCTGGGATAGTCATGCTATTTCAAGCAATATAGCTTCACGTAGATGATTAACTACTTAAAAAAAAAATGAAAAGACATACAGCTTGCTGATTATTCTGTGGCTGCAGTTCGTTTTCCACTGCTTGAAAGATATTCATTCTTCAAAGTGGACTCAATTTCTTGTATGTGAAATATTTTAGCATTTCAAAGTTTAAAGTATTATTGAATAATTGGATTTTAGACATCACCATACCTTGGGGGAAGGTGAGATCTAGGGCAGGATGTTTCAATATTGATATCTCTAAGACAGAATTTAAGCCAATAATAGAGCCATGGGCTGTATTACAGAAACATCCTATCTCAGAATCCTATCCTATCTTACCATGGTAATTGCACTTAGGAAACAGAATATTTTCACATCTTAAATCAAGAATTCAGATAGGAAAAATCTGTAATACAGCCCCAGTTCTCTTTCTCAAGTAACGTACATTAAATATAATATCCAATTTAGTGTTTTATCTTCTTATCTCTGGTTGCTTTCCAGTTGCTGTTCTTTGCTCAGCATGAACAAATATTGTTAAACAGGTGCCACAAAGTACCTAACTCATTTCACACCAGCGATGCCCCATCACTTTGATCGCCGTCCTTCAGCCAGGCTCTCAACCAGAGTGGTCATGAGGAAGAGGGGACGCAGAGTTCCTAATTGACCGGGTAAGATATAGTTGGGGAGGAGGGACTTCACTTGACTGGACAAGAGAGATGTATGGTACAGGGTCCTTACATAAGCATGAAAAAGATGGGATAGGGGCTGCATACTGGACCAGGCATGAGAGAGGTGGGACACAGGCTGCTGACTAGAATGGGCACAAAAGAAGTGGGATACAGGATATTGACTTGAGCCAGTATGAAAGAAGTGAGACGATGTAACAACAGGGCAGGCATTGTGTGATGATCACCACTCACCACCACTGCTGTTAAATGGCAAACATGGATCTCCTCAGGAGACTGGTTTCTTCCCTGTGCATTCACAACAATGTCTTTGCAGATCCAGTAAGGGAGCGGCCAGGAATGCTGCCAAGCTACACTGAGCTGTCAAGCCCACGATCCAGTGGGAGAATGCATCACAATTGATGGGCCAGGATATCAGGCTTTTCCCTGGATGGTCCGCAGCACTGAGGGAAACAAAGACACCCTGAGAAGTCTAAAGCCCCTTGACCTCAGGGAATGCACCATCACACAAGGGACCCTGCCCTTAATTTTCACAGCAAGGACACCAGCATAGTTTCAGTTATTGCTGTATTCTCTACAAATGTTTCATTCCCCCATAATATTTAATACTTTATAAGCAGCAAACTTATCTTGTGTAGCTGATCAACCAGCATGGTCTCTGGTGAATCTGGATGAACAAGGAAGTCTTGCTTGTAATGAAGACTGAAGGGGACAACAGTACTCCCATCTCTTGTGCCAGGGATCAGGATTCAAAATACTATATACTGATCTTTAGCTTCTTTTGACAAAAGAATTGTCTATTTGTCTATTGAAGGGCTAATGAGAATATTGTCCTTCAGAACTACAGGACTCACTGTTGGGCTTTTGGTATTGGTCAAAGGTGAGGAAGGCAGACCTTGTATCTGCAGATAAATTGTATTTAATTATCGACTACCACTGAAACATACTGAGGGTATAGTGATTCCTGTCACTCAAAGTGCTGTTTCCACTTTCTCTCTGATATTCATTTCTCAGGCCAAGGTAAACTATAAGTCTGCTTATCACACTATCTTGGAAATTCTTTATCTCAGCCCCCCTTTTTTGATCTTGCCATACACATAGTATGGCTCTTTTTAAGCAATATACTGACAGACGCTTCCAACTTTATTAAATATATTCAGACCGATACTCCAAACCGACATTCACATCTCATACCAATCACCTCACTCCAACTCATGGAACATAGAAGGAAAGCAAACTGGTCTTATCTTCAAAAGATCTAGCTAGATCTACAATATATGTACTTTCTGCAATGCATTTAACCACATTCCACGTTCAATCCCATTGACTAATATCCCTATTACTAATCCACAGTCACATCAGGAAAACCTTCAGACTCTACTAGTATCATGTTCCCTTTCGAGGGAACTCGCGATGCGTCACTTGACGCCTTGGGAACGCCCCCAGCGTGAATGCGTCTGAGCATCAATGTCAACTAGTCCAATGGAAAGAATGAGCGTCACGGGCGGGTGACGTCATGACCAGGAAGGGATAAAGGCTCACCCGGTGAAACGCGGCATTAGCTTCTGCGTCTCAGCAAGCGATCTGTGTTACTCTGTCTCTGTCTATTTATTGTTGTCTGTTACGATATTATTGGGAAGAGTTATGGCGAAACAACTTTACAAACTCTGTGCTTCTCCCTGCCCGCGTTATTTAACGGGTGGGGACACACACGAGCTTTGTGTAGTTTGTTTGGGAGTGGAGCATGCGGTATCAGCCTCCGAGGGGGCTGATTGCAACATTGTGAGAAGCTTTCGCTTCGCATGCTCCACTCCCGCCTGTCACTTTTCGAGGAAAGTGGCCAGGCTCGCGATCCTCGGGGTGCAGGACACGCGTCTGCCGAGGCAGCGCGGAGAATGCATTCCTGTGGATCGCGAATAGGATCTCGTTACGGGGTTGGAGACGGGTCCGCGGATCTTATCTCCTCCCTTTCCACGAGTGATCCAGTGCTCTCTCTCCGGTCTCGGAAGCCCGCGCTGCGGTCTCTTCCGCCCGGGGAGAGAAATCATTGCTTCAGTGCTCTACCTCCGAGGAGGTAGATGTGCTGGGCATTGAAAGTGTACACAATCATGGGGGAAGTGGATTTGCCATCTCTTCCCCAGCGTATGAGAATTATATATAGCCTATATATATATATATATGATAGTTTACATATTATATATGAAATAAAGTGTATATGTATAAAGTATGTATATAAAAAATATATATATATAATGATAAGCTGGTGGAGGTGTTTACTAAGGCTGTAGATAAATTAAATATTTAATGGCCAGCAGGAATAAGGGGGCACTCGTCCTTAAAATAAATTGAACGAGTTTCCTTCCCTCTATTTTTCCACCTCCATCACGGGGCCTTCCATTTTTCCCGATCTGCACAGCGAGCTGTCTAGATCATGGAAAAAGCCTTACTCATTTTTTAGCCCCACATTCACGTATATTCAGATATTTGGGGGTTAAGAGAGTATGGCTATGGGACAATACCCCGGGTAGTACAGACACTTGCGAGCTATGTCTCCCGGTTCAGTATCGTCCCTGAAGGCGTCGGCTTCTCTCACTAAACCATTAAAGAAAACTATTTTTTTTTTCTAGTGGGAGAAGCATATATGGCAGTGGGTCTAGCACGAGCCTGCTTGCACACTATAGCAGTGCTGCAAGCATATCAGGCTGACCTGCTGTGGTATTTGGACAGAAGTGAGGGAGTTTGGCCCGATGGGGTTTGAGAACTCCGTCGGGCCTCAGATTTATCTCTCAGGGATGGCAGCCAAATAAATGTGGTCACTGAGAGACACCTCTGGCTCAATTTGATGGGAATCATGGAGAAAGATACAAGATAATCTCTCCCTCGCTATGTCCAACCCACTGGGGCTGCTGGGCGTGAGCAGCTCCAGCCGGCTAGTTTCTCATACACAACACAGCAGCCAAAGCCTTCAAAGCAGAAGCCGGATCCGAGGACCGTTCTTCATGCTGAGAAGGCTGCGGCTCAAAAGAAAAGGTCTGGCGCCACGGCGTCAGACCGGTGAGGGCAGCCCCAACCGGGGTGGAATGGTGTACACCTCATTATACGGTGCCCTTTCCATCTCTGTGCCCTCAGGGGACCGTTCTGCCAACCCCGCCACCCTTGGTGCTTCGGGGCGCAGCGTTCTCCAGCGAGCTTCTGGCGCAGCGTCAACTCGACGTTGCGTCGGACTCGCGCCCTCTGAGGGGGGTTCGAAAACAGTCAGTTCGGGTGGTTCCTGCCAGTATGTTTCAGGTCCCCGAACTGGCTGTCTTTATTACACCAGAGGCCAGCCTCGAGGGGCTGGTTCCCTTGGTAGATTTTCTGGCAGCGTGGAAGCTTCTGCCAAATATATCTCTATGGGTAATGGTAATCTCTCTGGTAATGGAGCAAGGGGTAAAGGCCCTGTTAGCAAAGAAAGCTATAGAGCAGGTGTACTCACCCGACATTGCGTCGGGTCTTTACAGTCGTTATCTCATTGTTCCAAAAAAGGATGGAGGGCAGCGTCACATACTAGATCTTCGTCTGTTGGAGTGTTTGGTGCTGGAACTCAAGTCCAAGATGCTGACACTCAAACAGATCGTGACTCAAATCAGATCCGAGGACTGGTTTGTCACGATAGATCTAAAAGACGTATACTTCCATATCTCCATCCTCCCTCAGCACAGGAGGTTCCTGAGGTTTTCTTTGGGGCAAAGAACACCAGTATCAGGCACTTCCTTTCGGTCTAGCTCTATCACCCCGCACGTTCACGAAGTGTATAGACGCAGCTCTGGCCCCGCCAGGCTGCAGTGTATACGCATTCTGAATTGCATAGATGACTGGCTGATTCTAGCGGAATCAGAACAGTTAGCGGTTCGGCACCGAGGTGTCGTTCTCGCTCATATGCAGATGTTGGGGTTGAGGCTCAATGCCAAGAAGAGTGTTCTTTCTCCAGTACAGAGAACCACTTTCCTTGGTGTGGTATGGGATTCAGTGACGATGCGGGCCAATCTATTGCCCGTTCGTGTAGCTGCTATCCTGACAGCCACCATAGAGCTAAAGCTAGGCCAGTCACGCACTGTAAAACAGTTCGAGAGACTGTTGGGTCTTGTGGCAGTAGCGTCCAACGGGATACCTTTTGGCCTGCTGTACATGAGACCTTTGCAGTGGTGGCGCAGGACCAGAGGGTTCTCCCCGAGGGGAAACCCACTTCGTATGATCAAGATCACGCGGCCTTGCCTTCGTGCCTTGGTTATATGGAGGAAACACTGGTTCTTAACCCAGGGTTCGGTGTTGGGAGCTCTTTGCCATCGAGTTGCTATCTCGACAGATGCTTCCCTCACCGGCTGGGGAGCGGTATTGGAAGGCCGCTCAGCTCAGGGCTTGGGAGGAGTCATCATCTCGCTTGGCACATGAATTGCCTAGAGATGATGGTCGTCTTCAATGCGTTGAGACATCTCCTCCCAGACCTGAGGGGCCATCATGTGTTGTTCTGAAACAGTGACTGTTGGGCCTCAGGGCAGCAGCGTTCAATGTGATACCCTTTGACCTGCTGTACGTGAGACCTTTACAGTGGTGGCTCAGGACCAGACGGTTCTCCCTGAGGGGAAACCCACTCAGTACGATCAAGATCACGCGGCAGTATCCCCGCGCCTTGGTTATATGGAGGAAACTCTGGTTCTTGACCCACAGACAACACGTTGGTGGCCTATTATTTTGGTCCCTCAGGAAATTACGCTGTCTGAGGGCAGTGTATATTCCAGGGGGGGCAGAATATTGGAGCAGACACCCTGTCGAGGCAGGGGCTGAGGCCAGGGGACTCCACCCCGAGGCGGTGGAGCAAATATGGGAGTTTTATGGCCAGGCAGAAGTGGATTTGTTCTCGTCTCAGCAAAAGTACGACGCACTGTCCACTCTGGTTATCCCTCACTCAACCAGTCCCCTCGGGGCTGGTTGCTATGGTGCAGACGTGGCTGAGGCTACGTCTGTACGCATTTCCCCCTGTTGCTCTGCTCCCAGGAGTTCTGGAGTGATTCCGCCAGGATGGAATAAGCCTATTTAGTAGCACCACCCTGGCCGAGCTGAATTTGGTTTGCGGACCTAATTTTTCTCCTCGACGGACCTCCCTTGGAGGTCCCGATCAGGAGAGACCTTCCGTCTCAGGCAGGGGATGCAATATTGCACCCCCGGCAGGGGATTTGGAAACTGTGGGTTTGGCCTCTGAGGGGGCCCAACTCATAGAGAGTGGTCTCTCAACCGAGGTTGTTGAGACCATTCTAAGCTCCAGAGCTCCCGCTACGAGGAAACTATATTCACTATTTCGAGAGTTTTTCACTTCTTGGTGTTACCAGCGTCAGTGGGATCCGGTTAACTGTTCAGTAAACACAGTATTCGAGTTTCTGCAAGAACGCTTTGTATCAGGTCTGTGTCCTTCCACGCTTAAGGTATACGTGGCGGCCATTGCGGCTTTCCACGCCCTGGTGGGTAGTACATTTTTGGGTCGAGACCCCCTGATCACTCGTTTCCTTCGTGGCACTTTGAGGCTGAGGCCTGCAACTTGCACTAGGGTGCTGGCTTGGGACCTTGCAATAGTTCTAGAAGGCCTATCTGGGGCTCCCTTCGAGCCCTTAGATTTGGTCTCAGAGAAGTTCCTTTCTTTTAAGACTATTTTCTGCTAGCTATTTCGTCCCTATTAGAGTCAGACCTTCAGGCCCTTTCGGTCCCCTCCTGCCTTGAGTGCACCGGGGATGGCCAAGGCATTCTTACCCGAAACATGGATATGTTCCAAAGGTGCCTACCATTATTCCGAGGCCTATTGTGCTGCAGGTTTCTGTCCTCCTTTTACATCTGCGGACCAGGAAAGGCTGAACCTCTTGTGTCCAGTGCGAGCACTGGATACTTATGTTCATCGGACATCTTCAATGAGGAAGTCCGACCAGTTATTTATTTGCTTTGGATCACCTAAGAAGGGTCTTCCTGCTTCTAAACAGACGGTTAGTAAGTGGATAGTTGAGGCTATTTCACTTGCATACGAGTACTCTGACCTGCCGTGTCCTTTGGTGGTCAGAGCTCACTCTACGAGGGGTATGGCGGCCTCTAAAGCCTTATTATTTGGAGTTTCTCTTCAAGACGTTTGTGATGCGGCAGGCTGGTCCTCACCGCTCACATTCGTTAGGTTTTACAGCTTAGACCTGGATGCTGCCCCAGGTTCTCAGGTGCTTAGTGCTTAGTTTCAACAGACTGACACTCAGGTACTTGGAATTCTGGCGTTTTGGGTATTCTCGTTCCCAAGGCGTCAAGTGACGCATCGCGAGTTCCCTCGAAAGGGAACGTCTCAGGTTACTACTGTAACCATAGTTCCCTGAGAAAGGGAACGAGACGATGCGTCACCCTGCCATACTTCCTGCTTCCCTGTGATCGGCTTGCTTCGACTTTTTGAAGCTAATGCCGCGTTTCACCGGGTGAGCCTTTATCCCTTCCTGGTCATGACGTCACCCGCCCGTGACGCTCATTCTTTCCATTGGACTAGTTGACATTGATGCTCAGACGCATTCACGCTGGGGGCGTTCCCAAGGCGTCAAGTGACGCATCGTCTCGTTCCCTTTCTCAGGGAACTATGGTTACAGTAGTAACCTGAGACGTTTTCCTTAACCTTATTGGTGCCCGCCTCTATCGACTCTTTCTGAAGCATGTTCTCAGACACTAAGATGTAAACATACTGTAGCATTTTTGAGATTTGTGCATCCATCGGTATCCTCAGTCCTTGCCCAAGAGATATTTTTTGCTCTACCATCTGCACATCTATGTCTAGCTGAGATGTCCCACCAACATTTAAGCTTTGTCAATTATACTATTTTGAACTTCAAACTGCATAGATGAACATTTACAGGTCAGCACTGCATGTTTACTCCTTACCTGCAATACAAAATCTGCTGAAAAAAAAGCTTGATGACCCCACACCACTGGAATGAATGCAGGAACCCCTGCTACTTCTATATCTGATTGATTTAAGCAGTCGTTCAGTACAAGGCTTTACCTTATGTTTGCCCCCTTTCCTCTCTACTTCTGCAATTTTAGGATGTCTACATGTCAACATTTTCTACAGTGGTTCCCAACCCTGTTCCTGGATGGGAACATTAAACATTTTGGATGGCTCCTTAATCAAATACACATAATTCAACTCATCACCTTGTTAGTAAGTGTATTTACTTACATTTGTATTTCATGAGCAGGGCTGGGAACCAATGTTTTTCTGGATGGTTGCCCTCTTCGTCCCAGCCATGAATGCCCTCACCAAATTTATTTTTCTCTTGGTTGAAAACCACATAGTCTGTGCCCCCACACTTGGTTTCATCCTAGATGACGGACTCTTTTTTTATGGACCACATTAGGACAATTACCAGGTCCAAAACATAAGTAAATTAAGGCTCTTCCACAACAACCTTATTCAAACTGAAGTAATTTTGCAGTGTCCTTCTAGCAAGACTGCATCATACATCCCTTCACTACACAGCTTGTTGTAAATTAATGGAAATTTTCTTCTCAGTTCTCGTCAGTGACTGCAAGCACTTACTAGAATTCAATTCAGAGTAATTCCTGGCTCACACTTGTGTAAATTACTTAGCACTTCACAACAGTAAACCTTACACGCCAGCCACTCTATGTGGCCATGCATACTGTGCATGTTCAATATGTAGAGGTAACAAAAACATGTATTATATAAAACAGGCATATCTACATTTCACCCATCATTAACTGGGTTCACATGGATCTCCTGATAGCATCTATGAGAATTCAGTCACATGATTTAGGTTGCACCTCATTGATCAATAAAATACAAATGGTATGAACTGGACCTTAACGCACACCGAATTTGTCTCCAATAACAACAGAGCCAAGGGAGTCTTTTTGGGTCCTCAGAGGGGCTTGATTATTCTGCTCTAGTTGAATTATCCCCATTTAAACAGATAACAGATTATTTGGGATTAAAACACCATTGAGAATCAATTTTGGGCCACTGTAAGTACATAACACTCTGTTGAAAGACTGTGAACTGAGTTTCTCTTCATGGATCACAGCACTGCTCTTTGTCTGAGGTGGAACTGATCCGATGTTATTATAGTTTGTTGACTTTTAAAAAACGCACATATTAAGTTGATTAATAACTTCTCTTGTGTATATCCTACATATGTTCTAGTAGCCACAATGGGAGAAATGAATTTGCGGTCCTTGCTGTTACATTGCTGTTACTTTTCAAAGTTATTGGATTTACAGTTTTTGCCTGTTGGATGATAAAACATCAGTCCAAAAAAAGTCTCACAGACTTGCATAAGCTCGTTGTAGCAGTAAACAACCTCTTGGAAAACACCACACACACACCTTGACAATCCTCTACCAATGCCCGAGAAACCATACAGGATACTGTAGCAACCCCAATAGCAAAGCACTAAAACCATTTGTTTGAGGTTTATGTGTTATGTTGTTGTTTTTTTGTCCCGTATTCTGGTTTATTGCAACAAACATTGATTTCTGCGATTGTTGCTTTTATAAGCATCTGCTAGAAATGTAAATATAATGCATTGTCTGTTGCACACACATCCACTAGATGAATTAAATGTTGACATTTATAGCATGTACTGGTATGCAGTACAAAACGTTAATCCAAGAATACATTAGCTTCTATATTGAAATCGATGTATCACAGAGATAAATTGTAATATTTGCCACAAAAATTAAATCACATTTAACTCTGTTCACTGTAGGCGCACAGCCTGAGTGATTTTCTATCTCAGGTATTTGTATTTAATAAAGCTAAAATGGCATTATTCATAAGCTTTAATAAAATGTGTGGTGTCTGCTTTTATGTCGAAGAGCATTCAAGTTGGAGTCATGTCTGAAACCAAAGAGATGCAGGTGGAGTTCTTTACTGTCACAGTTTGCAATTTATAATCTGTTTATGGACTTCTATTAAAACTAAATACAAATTAATTATATGAATAACTCTACTACAAATAGTTAGTGAAGAACCAACTCTGTTAATTTAAATTCACAGAACTACAAGACTTTAATCAGAATGTGATGATAGAAAGCTCTGCATCTGAAACAACTTTCCTTTTCAGCTGATGTCTCAAATTTTCATTATGATGTCCTTAAATCCTCTCTCCAAACGCCTGACTTTAATCAGGCATGCAATGGCCACTTTTCACAATCCCTGTTTCATTTAGAAATGTGTCAGATTACTGATTTGTAATCGTTTGTGAATGTCATTTCATATTGACAGGATCTTTTATTTACAGTAAGGTAAATGATGACCAAATTGATATCCTGACATACGAATTATAAATTTATTCTAAAGTAATCACACATTTCATTCACTGTAAATTCTTATGGTAATATATGCTTACTGCATTTGAAAAATGACACAAGGACACATGTGACTCTGTTGCAGAGCATACCGTTTTGCTGAGTGCAGAAATCCTCGTGTTAAAATGATTTGCAATTTTTGTATAATTACATAGGGCTGTCAGGGCAACACTACAGCTGCCTGCAATTACATATGCGCATCAGCCACTGTGTTTATGAGCGGAAACGACAATCAGCTCTGTGAACAAAGTCTCTGGTAAAGATTATACTGCTTTGTGTGATTCTGTAAAAATGTTTTTGTTTTTTTATGTTTATACCAGCTGACTTTTAAGTTTATGCACTGTCTGCATTATTTGGCTTTGTTTTGATGGTTGGCAACTTACAGTTGTTAGATGCCTTCAGCCATCTCTACGCCAAGCAAATGAGAAACACATAATTGTGCAGTTCATGTCTATTTTAGTCCATGTGACCTGTGAGACTTTGGGATGTAAAGATGTAATAAATGTTTTATTTTATTTTTTTCGCTACAACACTTTGTAACAGTTAAGGTCTGTTATGTCCTGTTATAGTTCCATTTTCACTCTTTTTTATCTGTTCCTGTTTGCATGATTTCCTAGTTAGTTTCCTCATTTGTTAATTAGTCCCACACACCTGTTTGGTTTCATCTTGATTACGTTACCTCATGTCTATTTAAGCCCTCAGTTTCTGTGTTTCATTGTCCAGAAATTGTTTTATGTTAATGTGTAGGTGTGACTCTTATTATCCTGCATGTTCTCCTTTGTCATTAAAATATTCTTTGTTTATCTTTGACTTGTGTGTGTGTGACTACACGTGAGACACCTCAAAAGCATTTTTTTTTTAAGTAGTGTTGTGAAATTTAATTATTAATGTGTGTGCATTTGTTCTTGCTCTGTAGGGGGGAATTCAGAGCGAATGGGAAACATTTTCCTATTGAGATGACTTGGAAAAAGTGTCCCAATCAACCTGAATTCACCCCTAAGTAACACATTTATTTGGGGTTTAAAATATTTATTTAGATTTGTTTTGCAACCAATGACGTGCATTTTTAGGTGGGGGTGTCTGTTTGTCTGAACAATGGAAGATGGGGACCTGCTTGAGAATAGTCATTAATATTGTAATTCCATTTATGATGCTTTGGGACAGAAATAACAAACGTCATTTTTAAATGCTTCAATTTTTACATCAAAACTTGTACAAATTAATGACTTGAAAAGCACTGGCCAAAGTCAAGGCCATTTTCCACTGCTGTTTTTGTGGAAAGCATTAGTTTATGCATAAAACAATTGTAATCAGTGGTTTGAAGATTTTGTTCACAAATGAAGACTTCATACCGCACAAGATTATTATGAACAGTTTCCTCCACACTTTGTTTAGAGGAACATATTATATGAATAAAGAATGCTGATTAGGTAAATGTAGAGCTGCATGATGTAAACAGCTAATAATGAAAGAAACTGATCAGTCTAGTGGAGGAAAGAAAGGATTGCCTTTGTTATAGCTTTGTATTTCATAAGAGCGTAATGAGAGAACTGGAAAGTGTTTATTATTTTCATGGAGCTTCACTTTTTGAGCATAATGAGGCAGGACGTTAAGCATAATTTCATAATGTGAAAAAGGGACAGAGATGAAGGCCATTACATTTAGTAGATATTGTTTAGTCCAGCGGCCTACAACTGGTGAGTCGTGTCCCATAAATTAATCATAGCTATTTTCTGATCATAGCTGAAACCATAAATGCAAATAGTAAAATGCAGCTAACCATATAATTGTGCATAGTTAGCCTAACAACATAATTGGCCCATCAGGCTCATGCAACAGACAGGAAAACAATTTCCATATTTTTGCTTTTGTCATTAAAGATGGCATGAGGGTGATAGATGACTTATTTTCATTTTTGCATCAACTATCCCTTTAAGAGCTAAAATAAAATATGGTTTTATTTCTGTCATAAATGCCACATGGTCCCATTAAGGCCAATTAGGCATCATGCTGCAAATAAATATAATTTAATTATCAAGCAGTAAATAATCATATACACTGGGGCACAATTTGTGAGTCTGCTCAGATAATAATTATCTAACTGAAAATGTCTCACCTAATTTATGTTAATTTGAAAGGATGAGCTCCATTAAATCATGGAAAAGATTAGACAGGTTAAAGTTGCATATGACATTAGAATAAACACTATATTTTCCCCAAAATGTCTCTGTTTAAAATACTAAACAATGAACATCTGCTTTAGGAGGCAGTGGGGATAAATGGCAACATGATTGAATACTAATGGATGTGTTTTTATGTAAAGTGTAATTTAAGCACTCATACATTTTCATACATTTGGATAAGTGATTACCCTGAAATCCCTGAAATGTACCTTTTTTTTCCCCAGCCATTTTCCAATGTGATTCTGCGGTTTGTGCAGGTAGCAGCTTCCCCAGTGAATAAGTTCATGTCAGAAACCTCCAGGGTGGGGGTGGAAGAAGTTAAATGAGATTTGGGAAAGGTAGAGATAGAACAAGTTTGAATCATTGGATCTGACCCAAATGTCAACTTTTCTCCCAGAGTTCTGCCGCACTGAAACCTCAGGGCCAGTGAGATGAAAGAAGCGATGATTCTGGGTCAGCAAAAGTAACGTGTATGTTTTTTTTTCTTCTGCCATCACTTGCTGTTCTGGGTATAATGCAAAAGAACAGTTTGACTACCATTAAATTTATTTTTGCAGTCCTGCATGAAACACAAAGTGAAACCTGCTGCCAACATCAAAACTCATGCTTCTGTGGAAGAGGTCATACTAAATACATCTATATTTTAGGTATAAATATTTATTTACATGACCTTGTTGAAAACTTTGGTGCAGTGTGGTGCCACCAAAATAATTCTAAATAGTACTGTCACCGTATAGAGAGAAACAGACAGATAAGTAGTTCAATAACACATTTGTATTTGAACAGAGGCACGGAGTGGAACAGCAGAGATGACTGGTGAGTAGATATTGAAGAACTTGGACTGGATAATGAACTTCGCTAAATGGTAATCTTGATCTCTTGTATGTGCTTGGTGACTGTGGACACAGCGGGCTGATGCCTGAAGACAGAAGACAGATGACAGGAAGCAGATGATCGGAGGTGAAACACTGAAAAGGAATCTTCTAGGTAAGTAGCAAACTGGTAAGTGTTTGGATAGAGTCTGTGAGATCACGTAGGGACGAGACCAGACAATGAGGTGAAGTGATGAGAAGCTTTAGTGTGAAACTTAAACTTATGAAACTTATGAGGTGAAGCGATGAGAAACTTTAGCGATGAGAAGCAAAAGTGTCTCTTTATAGTGTGATTGGATGATGATGTGCAGGTGCGGTGAATCAGAATTTCGGGTAGAGTGAACGAGGGGGCGGAGCGTGCTGATCTGGTGACTCCGTGACAGTACCCCCTCCTCCACGGGAGGCTCCTGACGACTGGATAGGACGATGACAACGACGAGGTCAACCTCGACCTCTGGGAGCTGGCCGATCTGGGTGTTCTGAGTGGTATTGTGTTTTGAGTGTAGGATCGAGGATATCATCACGTACTACCCAGGAGCGTTCCTCTGGACCGTAATCCTCCCAGTCGATGAGGTATTCCAGACTGGGACCCCGTCGTCGCAAGTCTAGGATAGCTCGAAACCGGTAGATGGGCTCCTCTTCGGCGATGTTGGGAGGAGGAGGTATTTCATCGTCACCAGATTCTGTGGGAGGAGAAAACAAGGTTTCAGAGTGAGGTTTGAGGAGTGATACGTGGAAGGATGGTGAAATTCTGTAGTGCGTGGTAGGTTTAGCCTGTAGGTGACTTCGTTGAGCTGCCTCTGCATGGTGAATGGACCTATGTACCGGGGACTCAGCTTACGGCAGGGCAGGTGGAGACGGATGTCCCGAATCGAGAGCCATTCCTTCTGGCCCGGTTGGTAGCGAGGGGTAGGTGTTCTACGGTTGTCCGCTTGTCTCTTGTGTCTCCGCACTGCCTGTTGGAGATGCACGTGAGCTGAGTCCCATACCCGCTCGCTCTGCTCGAACCAGTGGTTGACAGCTGGAACCTCCGAGGGCTCACCCGACCAGAGGAACAGAGGAGGCTGGGATACATTGGAACGGGGTGAGCCCTGTGGTGGATTGACGTAGGGAGTTCAGGGCATATTCAGCCCATGGGAGAAATTGGCTCCAGCTGTCCTGGTTCTGGTGGCAGTAGGACCTCAGGTATCTCCCGATCTCCTGGATCTTCCGCTCAGTCTGGCTGTTAGTTTGATGATGGTACCCGGAGGAGAGGCTTACGGATATTCCGAGGAGTTTGAAGAATGTCTGCCAGACTCTTGAGATGAATTGGGACCTCTGTCCGATACAATGTCTTCAGGAATGCCGAAGTGACGGAAAGCGCCTTAAAACAAGGCTTCAGCCACTTCGAAGGCAGTTGGCAGTCCTTTTAGGGGGATCAGCTTGCAGGCCTTTGAGAAGCGATCCACCATGACGAATATGCAAGTGTGGTTACTTGAAGCGGGTAGGTCTGTCATGAAGTCTATGCCCAAGTGCGACCAGGGTCTCTGAGTAATGGGAAGAGGAACCAGTTTTCCTTCCGGGAGTCTTCGGGGAGTATTAGTAACGGCACAGACTGAGCAACCCTTGACATACCGGCAGATATCCTAAGGGCATGGTGGGCCACCAGTAGCGTTGACGTAGTAGCGAGAAGGTACGTCGGATACCTGGGTGTCCAGAGCCCGGAGATATATGAGCTGAGTCCAGAAGGATCAGACGAAAGGTTGGTCCTTCTGGACCTCTCGGCGGAGCAGGATTGGAGCGGGAAATCCGTTCATCGATGGCCCATTTGATGGGACTGACGATCATGGATGGAGGGAGAATGGGTTCAGGAGAAGAATCACAAGGGGTAGATTGATGAATACGTGACAAAGCATCTGCTCTACAGTTCTTATCTCCAGGTCTATATGAGACTGTGAAGTTGAACCTGGGGAAGAATAAAGCCCACCGGGCTTGACGTGGATTTAACCCTCTGGGGTCGGCTATTGCGCCAGCGCGACAAGCTCACTTTTTTCCTTATCAGTGCAAAAGAGACTCAAATTACTCTGTTGGTTTTGATCTTACATATAAGTGTTGTACATCATTAGATCCTGTTAGGTGTCTATTTTTTTATGGATACTCACAATAAAAACAAAGTGTTCTGCTGTTTGTCAAATAAAGAAAAATAAACATGATGCAAATATTGCCTTCTCTCTGTCAGTGAAGTTCATTCTGAAACGCGTTCGAAAATGAACTATAACTCAAAGATTTTTCGTTATGAAGCTGAAATTCTCTTTTTTTAAATGAAGTAATTTATATAAAAAACAAATATTCTCAGTTTATGTAATCTGTATGAAAAGAGAGAGAGATGTCAGTCTTTTTTCTTTTTAGCTCATTATAGTTTATTACGTGTTAATCTGACACGCCCACGGAGAGCGAGCGCTATTCAAATGCAAATGTTGAGGCAAGCCATGAAAACGCCCACATCAGCTGGATAAAACATCCAGTTTAAAAAGAATCTTGTACTTTACCTCGTCTTGCTGCGCTGTGATGAATAATACTATCGTAATAATCCTGGAAAAGTTACCTCAGAAGTGCTGGTAGTTTCATTTCGAGGAGCACGTGATTCAGCTGATGCAGTAAGTTATTTATTCTTAAGTGCTTTGTTCTAATCGCGTACTTGAATAGTGTCTGTAAACTGCACAAAGACTGTTTAAATATGAATTGTGTGTCTGTGTGTGAATGAATGAATGGCACAGACACACGCGCGCGATGTTGTTTACTACAGATGTACATCGCATCTGTGCGTTCATTCACTCTCGCTCCTACATTAGTAAACGTTATTTTTACATGAACACATCCAAACTATATTGCTATAGCCTACTGAGATTTGTTCTAATCTCGATATAGAATAGTGTCTGTAATGACAACATTTCGTTGACTAGTTTTGGATAGATTATGAAGTTTTTACTATAAAATAGACATCAAATAAGCTTTTGTTAGACAGTTTCTGCTCATATGTTAAATATATAGTATGTTTTGTCAAAAATAAACTAATCAACTGTTATAGTGTTTGTTCCAATGCAAGCTAAATCAAAATAATGAATCCTTAACATTGAAATATGATAAAATGTATTGGCCTACTATTTATATATATATATATATATATATATATATATATATATATATATATATATACATACACACACATACAGTATATATATATATATATATATACATTAGGGCTGTCAGTTAAACCCGTTATTAACAGTGTTAACGCAAACCCATATTAACAGTGTCAATTTTTTTATCGCGTGATTAACGGTCTTTTTGGCGTAGCAAACTTTGTAGTTTTTTTCACATGCTTTTGCAACAGGACACGGCATGCGCTATGAAACCCATTAATTTCAATGGCTTGCGCCGTGCGAGGACGTTTATCGACCAAAGTGCAAGCAGATCTAGCTAGACCGGAAATAAAACAACAGGCACGCCGCACACACTTGTTTAGGCTCAAGCTTGCGAGCCGGACATATAGTAGGTTAACGTTACATTTTGAGTGGATGACGAGCGCGAGACGCCGATTCTGAATGGAAAGTTTACTTTTAAAAAGTTGCCAAATGGTTCCATTGACAAGACCAAAGTGATCTGTGTGTTTTGTCGTTGTGAACTGAGCTAGCATCATTGCGATCGCAGTACGTCCAGTCTAATATACCACTTGATGATGGCCAAGCACACACTGATGCAAATTCTCCGCCCCCTCGTCTGTATTTTTTTCACCCTTTTATTGATGGACATTGTTACATTGTGTGAGAGATTATTTGCTCCAAGTGAGAATGTTAGTGTGAAATTGAACACAGTATATGCCAATGTTGTTTTCAATTAAAAAAACATTTGCACAAAGCAAGCCGATCCACTTTTCCATGTTGATAAGAGCATTAAAATGAGAAAAAATAATGGGACAAAAAGAAATCAAGAGACATTTAGAATAGATAAAATGTGCGCTTAATCGCAAGTTAACTATGACATTAATGTGATTAATCGCGATTAAATATTTTAATCGTTTGACAGCACTAATATATATATATATATATATATATATATATACAGGTCCTTCTCAAAAAATTTGCACATTGTGATAAAGTTACTTTCCTTATTTTCCATAATGTCAAGTCAAGTCACCTTTATTTATATAGCGCTTTTTACAATACAGATTGTATCAAAGCGCTTCACAGTGATAACATAACATGAAAACAATATAAAAAAGTTTGTTTCTAAAAGAAAATTGCGTCAGCGTCCACCTTAAGTAAGGCAGATCAATAACATTATTGAATATTAAATGTCCCCAACTAAGCAAGCCAAAAGCCAAGGCAACAGTGGCAAGGAACCAAAACTCCATCAGGTGACAAAATGGAGAAAAAAAACCTTGGGAGAAACCAGACTCAGTCGGGGGGCCAGTTCTCCTCTGGCCAACGAAGGAACAGTGCATGATTCGGGCAGCATTACAAGTCAGATTGGATCGGAACATTTATCCATATGTAATGATAAAAATTAAACTTTCATATATTTTAGATTCATTGCACACCAACTGAAATATTTCAGGTCTTTTATTGTTTTAATACTGATGATTTTGGCAGACAGCTCATGAAAACCCAAAATTCCTGTCTAAAAAAATTAGCATATTTAATCCGACCAATAAAAGAAGTGTTTTTAATACAAAAAAGAAAAGTCAACCTTCAAATAATTATGTTCAGTTATGCACTCAATAGTCAATACTTGGTCGGGAATCCTTTTGCAGAAATGACTGCTTCAATGCGGCGTGGCATGGAGGCAATCAGCCTGTGGCACTGCTGAGGTGTTATGGAGGCCCAGGATGCTTCGATAGCGGCCTTAAGCTCATCCAGAATGTTGGGTCTTGCGTCTCTCAACTTTTTCTTCACAATATCCCACAGATTCTCTATGGGGTTCAGGTCAGGGGAGTTGGCAGGCCAATTGAGCACAGTAATACCATGGTCAGTAAACCATTTACCAGTGGTTTTGGCACTGTGAGCAGGTGCCAGGTCGTGCTGAAAAATGAAATCTTCATCTCCATAAAGCTTTTCAGCAGATGGAAGCATGAAGTGCTCCAAAATCTCCTGGTAGCTAGCTGCATTGACCCTGCCCTTGATAAAACACAGTGCACCAACACCAGCAGCTGACATGGCACCCCAGACCATCACTGACTGTTGGTACTTGACACTGGACTTCAGGCATTTTGGCATTTCCTTCTCCCCAGTCTTCCTCCAGACTCTGGCACCTTGATTTCCGAATGACATGCAAAACTGAGCAACAGTCCAGTGCTGCTTCTCTGTAGCCCAGGTCAGGTGCTTTTGGCGCTGTTTCTGGTTCAAAAGTGGCTTGACCGGGGGAATGCGGCACCTGTAGCCCATTTCCTGCACACGCCTGTGCACGGTGGCTCTGGATGTTTCTACTCCAGACTCAGTCCACTGCTTCCGCAGGTCCCCCAAGGTCTGGAATCGGTCCTTCTCCACAATCTTCCTCAGGGTCCGGTCACCTCTTCTCGTTGTGCTGCGTTTTTTGCCACACTTTTTTCCCACAGACTTCCCACTGAGGTGCCTTGATACAACACTCTGGGAACAGCCTATTTGTTCAGAAATTTCTTTCTGTCTTACCCTCTTGCTTGAGGGTGTCAATGATGGCCTTCTGGACAGCAGTCAGGTCGGCAGTCCTGCCCATGATTGCGGTTTTGAGTAATGAAACAGGCTGGGAGTTTTTAAAAGCCTCAGGAATCTTTTGCAGGTGTTTAGAGTTAATTAGTTGATTCAGATGATTAGGTTAATAGCTCGTTTAGAGACCCTTTTCATGATATGCTAATTTTTTGAGACAGGAATTTTGGGTTTTCATGAGCTGTATGCCAAAATCATCAGTATTAAAACAATAAAAGACCTGAAATATTTCAGTTGGTGTGCAATGAATCTAAAATATATGAAAGTTTAATTTTTATCATTACATTATGGAAAATAATGAACTTTATCACGATATGCTAATTTTTTGAGAAGGACCTGTAGTTGCTAGATTGCCTAGTACTGCAGAGTACATAGTACAGAATAATGCATATATTACTTGGAAGAATGTTTCTGATAATCAATGATTAATATAACTATTTACTGAAAATTAATTAATTAAATTATTTAATACATAATATAAATTGACACATTGAAAATTAAATAATACAATTATTATTATTATTATTAAAGTTTAATAATAAATAAAACAAACAATGTAATGCCATTTATATAGTAATTAATGACCATTAATTATTATTTAATAAATTTTTAAATAATAATGTATAATGGTATCAATGTAAACTGCCTAGAATTGACTTTGGCAGAATTAATCATTATTATTATTATTAGTATTATTAATAATAATATTGGTAGTAGTAGTAGTAGTAGTAGTATATCATTTCATAAAACATTTAAAAGGTAATTTAAAACAAATTATACAGTGTTATTTATATTCATAAAGATACTTAAATAAAAATATTAGAGTTAATTAGTTGATTCAGATGATTAGGTTAATAGCTCGTTTAGAGACCCTTTTCATGATATGCTAATTTTTTGAGACAGGAATTTGGGGTTTTCATGAGCTGTATGCCAAAATCATCAGTATTAAAACAATAAAAGACCTGAAATATTTCAGTTGGTGTGCAATGAATCTAAAATATATGAAAGTTACATTTTTATCATTACATTATGGAAAATAATGAACTTTATCACAATATGCATTTATATAGTGCTTTCAACAGACCCACGGCCACCAAAGCACTTTACATATTGCCTCACATTCACCCATTCATTCACTCAGTCATACACCGACGATGGTGTCAGCCATGCAAGGCACCATCCAGGTCATCTGGAGCAGCGGGGATTAAGTGTCTTGCTCATGGACACCTCGACACTTGGTCAGGTGGAACCGGGGATGGAACCACCAACCTTCTGGTTTGTACACAACCTACATGAACCACTGCCGCCCCAGTTGATGGTCGATGACGTACCCTAGGAAGTGGACTGAGGTGGTGTGGAACTCGCATTTCTCAAGCTTGAGGTAGAGATGATGGCGGAGTTTTTCCAGGACCTGCGTCACGTGGAGGTGATGTTCGGCCAGGTTCCGGCAATAGATAAGGATATCGTCTATATAGACCACGACGAATCGGTGAAGGAATTCCCGGATGTGCTCCGCAGGTCCAGCTTGGAGAAAATGCGAGCTCCTCTTAGCTGTTCCAGGGCGGCTGGGATCAGAGGAAGTGGATAGCTGTATTTGACTGTGTGGGAGTTGAGGTGACGGTAGTCTATGCACGGCCTCAAGCCTCCATCCTTTTTGGAGACAAAGAAGAAACTTGAAGCGGCAGGGGATGTAGATGGACGAATGAATTGTTGTTGGAGTGCATCCTGAATATACTCCACCATGCCCTTCTGTTCCGGGACGGACAGTGAATATACTCTGCCTTTGGGCAGAGTAGCCCCAGGTAGTAGGTCGATTGCACAGTCCCATGGCCGATGTGGTGGAAGTTGGGTTGCCAACCGCTTACTGAAGACATTCTGGAACGCCCGGTTTTCTGGAGGGATCTCCACCTTGTCATCTACCTCCGGACTTTCTACGGAGGTGGAGTTGATGGAGAGTGGTGGTTGATCAGGAGTTGTGAAGGAGAGAGAGTGGGATTTTGAAGGTTTCTGGACTGAAGATTGACAGGATTGGAAGCAGGCATCAATTCTTTGTAGGACTTCACCGGTATCCCAGTTGGTGTTGTGGTATCCACGGGGGTCCCAGGATGAGATCAGCGGTGGATCCTTCCAGCACCATGAACATGATTTCTTCGGTGTGCAGGCATCTGATGCAGAGTGGGAGAGAAGTGCCAGATTCGACCACGACCCAGCGGTTTTCCTTGGATAGTATGGATTCTCAGATCTTGAGATCAGCTTTTTCGGTGGACGTTCAGTTTTTGGAGAAGTTGGGTGGAGAGGAAGTTCCCCGCGGAACCCGAGTCGATCAGGGCTTGTGCTGAGACACAAACGCTGGGGGTTAGGACATGCACAGTACGAGATAGAGAATTTATTTGAGGTGGTAGTTGAATGGTAGTTGGTGCTAGTGGCCGCAAGAGTGCGAAACTGGAGAGCATAATCGAAGACAGAATTCTTGGCTTGACGAAGGCTGAACAACTGGTCATGAACTGATAGATCTGATGCGGTTTGACCAAACACTTCTTTGAAGTGGCTGAAAAAAGCTGACAGTGAGGTGATTGTGGCGTTGGATTGCCACAGTGACTGAGCCCACTGTAGTGCGCGTCCGGATAATAATGAGATGACAGAGGTTACTCTGGCACGATCGTTGGTGAATTGGTGAGATTGCATCTCAAAATATAGGGAACACTGTAGTAGGAATACGCTGCAATCCTCCGCCTCACTGGTGAATGTCGCAGGTCGGGCCATGGGACAGGCAGAGGCAGCCGATAAAGAAGTGGGTGAAGGTTGTAAGAGTGATTGGTTGATGACATCGGCGGGAATGGTAGGTGGGTTGTAGATGGTGTAGATGGTTGAAGGGATAAACAAACTGCATGAACCAGATCTGCAAACGGATCGACTGAGCGATTCATTGCAGTCTCTGTGGGGCTCTGCACGGGGTCTGGTCTTCTGTCACGGTATAGAGAGAAGCAGACAGGTAAGTAGTTCAATAACAGGTTTTATTTGAACAGAGGCACAGAGTGGAACAGCAGAGATGACTGGTGAGTAGATATTGAAGAACTTAGACTGGATAATAAACTTAGCTAAATGGTAATCTTGATCTCTTGTTTTGTAGGTGGTGACTGTGGACACAGCGGGCTGATGCCTGAAGACAGAAGACGGATGACGGATGACAGGAAGCAGATGATCGGAGGTGAAACACTGAAGTGGAATCTTCGAGGTAAGTAGCAAACTGGTAAGTGTTTGGATAGAGTCTGTGAGATCACGTAGGGACGAGACCAGACAATGAGGTGAAGGGGAAGTGTCTCTTTATTGTGTGAGTGTGTGATGATGTGCAGGTGCGGTTAATCAGAATTACGGGGGAGAGTGAACGAGGGGGAGGAGTGTGTTGATCTGGTGACTCTGTGACAAGTACCTGATGAACATTAACTGGTGAAACAAATAGTACCCTACTATAGTATAATAAAATATTAGCCACACTTGCTATATGGCTACAATTGAAAGGCTGTAAATGGAAAAAGATGCTCTTACTATTGCAGGTAGTGTACACTGAAAACCCAAACAAGTTGTCATAACACAAACAAATTTGGCAATAAGTTACATGAAGATTAAAGCTCTGTTCGAATATTCCTACTTCCATACAATAAAGTAGGTAAAAAACAGTATGTGAGCCAAGCAGTATGTCCAAATTAATAGATTTCATTAAAGTAGGCAAAAGGTAAATGGATGACCTACTACTTCCAGTGAGATTCTCATGAGGCCACAGGAGAGGATTTATGAATGGTCACATGATAATGACAACATGGCAAATGCAGTACGTCTGAATTTAATTCCTACTACACATTCATACTATTTAACAAAGTAGGTTTCAAACCAAATGCAGTACCTACTGTACAGTACGCGATTTCGGATGCAGCATGTTTTTTTTTTTAAGAACTTTAAATCTTGGGGGGTGGTGGTGTTGCGGTGCCTAATCTGTCCCTATATATAATATACACACATCATTTTTATTTTTTTTTCGTATTCTGCTCCGTTTTTCAAAGTATACTAGAAATCTGTTGCAACTCATTCAGTTTAAGATCAGCTTAATATAATCTGCTTTTTAGTTCACACAACTTTTTTTTCTATAATATTTGAGTGAAGCGAACTCATTTCATTTCACCATTCGGTTTCGTTAGTATAGTTACAACACCTACCAGTAGGGGCTAACAGGGTCATGTTAACCACCGTGGCAAGTACCTCAGTAAAATTGTTCTCTTCAGGGTCAAAAATCTTACAGGTTCAATTTTATTTCCTTTTCAAGAATGGTTTCATTCTCTCTCCCTTGTGCTGTGCAGCTATTAAATTACCTTCGTTGAGATCAAGCTAAGAAAGTGGCGCTATAAAGCAGAGTATTGACTGATAATAAGCAGGCCTCTACAGCTCCTGATTGATTTCTAGCCCCTAACGGTACACAATAAGCAGCAATAATGAAGACAGACAAATTATTTAGAGGAGCTTTAAAGGCCTACCAAAGTTTTTTTGTTTTTCGTCAGTGCAAGCTGAAATTTCCCAAGTGTCACAATCAATACGGCCTTTCTAAAGACAGCAGAGGAGAGAAGGACCTAATGATTGATCAACTGTTGGTCCTTGGCTGTATACAAATTAGCAATAGTCTTTGTGTGTTTATGTGGCTCTATCAGACACACATTATCAATTGCTAAATGCGCACAATTCCCTTTAAGGGGTCCCTTTATAAAGGCTGATAGGACCTTTACATGCACCATGCTTGCAATCACATAATTTACTACATGACACAAGCTGAATGACCTCTGCTGATTCTGCCTAAACCCTCCACCTCCCCCAGTTCCACCTGTGTAGAATTTATATATATTATAAACTACTGTGTGGGGCTGGGAAGGGGGCGTAGTCAAAGAATAGCAGGGGGCAACTGAATCAGTTATGAATGCTTTGGTCGATTCCAGTGCGAGTAAAGTAAGTTGCAAACACACCTCTTCTTTCATATATATTTGTGAGAGAAACAGATGCTTATTAAGGCACATTCAAAGTTTCCAGTTGTGACTTGTTCTCAGGGAGTTTAGAATGTGAAACTTGTTATATTCTTGAGCAAAACACATGATAAAGTCAAAACTCTTTGCCTTTGAAAAATCAATATTTAATTCTGCAGCCATCGTGCTGCAAAGGAATCTAAAGGCACGACCATATGCCTGAGACTCAATGTGATGTATGTGATGTGTTGACTTGCTCATTAAATTTCTGCCTGCCTGTCCTTATAGTTCTTGTCTGAAGTGTCCGTTTTAGAGAGGGATCAATTACAGTTTCTTCAGGTCAATCAAGGCTGTACAAACACACTTTCTTCTGCTGTTTTTAACTGACTAATGCAGCTATCAGGGGAGCTAAAGCCTATAGTTTACTCTGGTTTTACACATAATTATGGGTATGTGTACAGTGCGCACAATGTAATTTCACAACGTACATTAATGTACGTGGGCAGCCAGATTTTTCTAACCATGTGTACTCTGTACGCTCAGCTGCGCCTTGAACTTTTTGGCACATATTAGTTTGTCCACAAGGTGGCCACACTGGCCCGGCCCAATGTTTCTCAGTCAAAAAAGAAACAGAAGAAAGAAACAACAACAACAAACTACTGGAGACAACAGTAAACACCTATGTAGACTAGCGCTTGTGTGAGGTGGATAAGAGATACGCAAAACTCTAGTTTAAAAGATTTCAAATAGATTTGTATCACTCATAACTAATGCAAGTGTCGACTGCCTGTGATCGCACATGCTATCAAATGGAGTATACCTGTATTTTGAAAGGCTATGCGTTCAGCTGTATGCATACACGTCAAATTGCACTAAAACTATTAAAAACATTTCTGTAAATAGAAATAAAGCTGAAATGAAATAAAATATGAAAAACTTAAATTAAACACAAATTAGAAATGTCTCCTTGGCAATAAACTGAAATACGTTTAAGTTGAAGCACAACAATTATTGACTGGAAATAAATAAAAAGGTAATCACCAGGCACTGACAAAGTGAAAGTTTGCACATGACACCACAGTCATCTCCCTTATCCATGATGGTGATGAGTCTGCATATAAAAGAGAGGTTGAACAGCTGGTTGTCTGTTGCAGTTACAACAAACTGGAGCTGAACATGCTCAAAACAGTGGAGCTGATAGTGGACATCAGGAAGAATAATTCATTAATAATAATTCATTACATTTATATAGCGCTTTTCTAGGCACTCAAAGCGCTTCACATGGAAGGGGGAATCTAATCAACCACCACCAATGTGCAGCATCCACTTGGATGATGCGACGGCAGCCATAGTGCGCCAGAACGCTCGCCACACACCAGCTTACTGGTGGAGAGGAGACAGAGTGATAAAGCCAATCAGTGTATATATATATGGGGATGATTAGGAGGCCATGATGGACAGAGGCCACTGGGCAAATTTGGCCAGGATGCCGGGGTTACACCCCTACTCTTTCGAAAGACATCCTGGGATTTTTAATGACCACAGAGAGTCAGGACCTCGGTTTAACGTCTCATCCGAAGGACGGTGCTCTTTGATAGTATAGTGTCCCCGTCACTATACTGGGGCTTTAGGACCCACACAGACCACAGGGTGAGCGCCCCCTGCTGGCCTCACTAACACCTCTTCCAGCAGCAACCTGGTTTTCTCAGAAGGTCTCCAAATCCAGGTACTAACCAGGCTCAGCCCTGCTTAGCTTCAGTGGGCAACCAGTCTTGGGCTACAGGGTGATATGGCTGCTGGCCCCAGCACTCTTACCTTACCATACTGAACAGGACTGCTTTCCAAAAAAGCATCGTAAGCCTAAGTTGATCATTGAACAATTGCCATCAAAGGTCTCTATGATCAACTTAGGTTTACAATGCTTTTGGGAAACGCAGCCCAGAACTGTGGCTGCTGTGGAGTCATTCAGGTTCCTGGGCTCTACCATCTCTCAGGACTTGAAGTGGGACAATAACATAGACTCCATTATGAAAAAGGTCCAACAGAGGTTGTACTTCCTTTGCCATGCTGAGAAAGTCCAACCTGCCACAGGAGATGCTGACCCAGTTATGCTCGGTCGTCATGGAGTGTCTTCTGCACTTCAGTAACTGTCTGGTTTGTTTCAGCATACAAATCAGACCTCAGAAGACTGTTATCAGTGGTACTCTTCCCACTCTTCAAGAACTATTGAGAAAAAAGGGCTCAGGAAATCCCTCTGGATCCTTCACACAAAAGCCACTTCCTAAATGATTGCCATCTGAATAGTCAGGCACAAGAAAAGTTCTTTCCCCAGGCCATCTACCTCATGAACAGTTAAATGTTCTTGCCACTCTGCAATAAAAAAGCAATACCCAACACTATTTAAACTTATATTTATGTTGCATGTTATAACTCTTATTCATAAACCTTTGCATTATTTTATATAACATTTCTGTACATACACTGAACAAAATTATAAACACAACACTTTTGTTTTTGCCCCCATTTTTCATGAGCTGAACTCAAAGATCTAAGACTTTTTCTATGTACACAAAAGGCCTATTTCTCTCAAATATTGTTCACAAATCTGTCTAAATCTGTGTAAGTGAGCACTTCTCCTTTGCCGAGATAATCCATCCACCTCACAGGTGTGGCATATCAAGATGCTGATTAGGCAGCATGATTATTGCACAGATGTGCCTTAGGCTGGCCACAATAAAAGGCCACTCTAAAATGTGTAGTTTTACTGTATTGGGGGAAGTCCGAAAACCAGTAAGTATCTGGTGTGACCACCATTTGCCTATTGCAGTGCAACACATCTCCTTAGCATAGAGTTGATCAGGTTGTTGATTGTGGCCTGTGTAATGTTGGTCCACTCCTCTTCAATGGCTATGCGAAGATGCTGGATATTGGCAGTACCTGGAACACGCTGTCGTATACGCCGATCCAGAGCATCCCAAACATGCTCAATGGGTGACATGTCCGGTGAGTATGCTGGGCATGCAAGAACTGGGATGTTTTCAGCTTCCAGGAATTGTGTACAGATCCTTGCAACATGGGGCCATGCATTATCATGCTGCAACATGAGGTGATGGTCGTGGATGAATGGTACAACGTGGATGAATGACCTCAGGATCTCTCACGGTATCTCTGTGCATTCAAAATGCCATCAATAAAATGCACCTGTGTTAGTTGTCCATAACATACGCCTGCCCATACCATAACCCCACTGCCACCATGGGCCACTCGATCCACAACGTTGACATCAGCAAACCGCTCACCCACACGACGCCTTTGGAGACGGCTTATGGTAGAGAAATGAACATTCAATTCACGAGCAACAGCTCTGGTGGACATTCCTGCAGTCAGCATGCCAATTGCACACTCCCTCAAAACAAATTGTTTTACTTGGGACAGAAGTTGATTTACATGAGGGCACACCCACAGCAGTTAACAAGTTATCTCTATACTCTCCACACCTTATTACCTTTTTGGTTTACTTCTGTGGGAATGAGACATTTGTACCAGTCGCACTGAGACATTTCAAATGATACCAAACATGTATAATACTTGTTACGAACTGCTCCGAGACTTGGAGGTGAAGATCCAAATGCAGCTTTAATATAGAATAGTCGTACAGGCAGGGTCAAGAGTCAGCAGACAGGACAATGGAGAATGCACAGAGAGAATCCAAGAAACAGGCAGAGGTCAGGGCCGGCAGCAATAATCAGAGTCCAAGAACAATCCAAAGTCGAAAACAGCAAAACAAACACGGGAAAACGCTCGGAAATGCAGACACACAGTACAACAAGACTTCGCGGTGAGTGAATGAATGAACATGGTATAAATAGACTGAGACTAGCAGGATGACAAGACACAGGTGAATACAATCAGTGACAATGAGGTACAGGTGAATGTGATCAGTGATGATGAGTCCAGGCAGTGAGTATGGGAAATGTAGTTAGTGAGGAAGTGATCATAGTCTATTGTGGAGCGCCCTCTGGTGGCTCTCGAGGGCACTCCAGCTGGTGATCGTTACATAGCCCCCCCGCAATGAGCGGCTTCCAGACGCTCCAAAACTGTCCAGGTGGGTGGTGGCATGGAGGCGGATCCGGGGGCGGGATGGAGGGCCAGGTCCGTGGAGCAGAAGAGGACCTGGAGACTGCGACAGGACGGAAGGCCAGGGCGGAGCAGACAGTCCATCGGGCGGCCAGGGCGGAGCAGACAGTCCAACGGGCGGCCAGGGCGGAGCAGACAGTCCATCGGGCGGCCAGGGCAGTGAAGACCCTTCGGGCGTCCACGGCAGTGAAGACCCTTCGGGCGGCCACTGCGGTGAAGACCCTTCGGGCGGCCACGGCGGTGAAGACCCCTCGGGCGACCACGGCGCAGGAACAGGCACCGGCTCAGGAACAGACACCGGCTCAGGAACTGGGACAGAAACAGACTCTGGCTCTGGCTCAGGAACAGGAACAGACTCTGGCTCGGCAGAAGTAACGTGAACAGTCTCTGAATCGGCCATCTTGTCCGTAGACACTAGCTCGGAGGCGGCCATCTTGTCCGTAGACACTGGCTCGGTGGCGGCCATCTTGTCCGTAGACACTGGCTCGGAGACGGCCATCTTGTCCGTAGACACTGGCGTGGAGTCGGCCATCTTGTCCGAAGACACAGGCTCAGAAAGAGGAAGAGGATCAGGCTCAGGATCAGGATCAGCAGAAGTGACGTGAAGCTCAGTCTCTGGATCGGCAGAAGTGACGTGAAGCTCAGGATCAGGCTCGGCAGAAGTGACGTGAAAAGAAGCCTCTTGCTCGGCAGTTTCTGGCTGGACGGTCTCTGGCTGGACGGTCTCTGGCTGTGCAGACGTGACGTGGACAGTCTCTGGCTGTGCAGACGTGACGTGGACAGCCTCTGGCTGTGCAGACGTGACGTGGACAGCCTCTGGCTGTGCAGACGTGACGTGGACAGTCTCTGGCTGTGCAGACGTGACGTGGACAGTCTCTGGCTCGGCAGAAGTGTTACATTCATCCACTGCGACTCCCACAGTGAATTCAGAGCCACTCAGCTGTAATGCTAAGTCTATATAATGTTCAAGAGTCCCGCTAGGGTCATGGAATGGCATTAAGGAGCTGAGTGGCTCGGATAGTCCTCCACGAAAAAAGATCATGAGACATACCTCATCCATCCAGGCAGTGGCGCAAAAAGTGGGTATGCGCTATATGCGGCGCAAAGGGGCGCAGCACCATGGGGGGCGCCAAAGCGATGGTAAAAAATAAAATAAAACAATTCACATTTAATTAAAAAAAATATATATATATATTGTATTTTCTATATGTAGCTGCTGTTGTGCGTTTTTTAAATCATTTCTGCATTTCTTCAATGTTATATAAAATTTTAGAGGACTAACAGGCTAGTAGGCGCCCTCATGGAGAAGGGGGGCGGGGTGATATCGCGAGCAGGCGGGGGCGCTGTGAGCGCGGAGCGAGCAAGTACGAGTAGTGAGTTGTCGTCGAAAAAGATGGATAAAACAAAATGCTGTGGGGCTAAAAATAGAAAAAGAAAGCGGGAAAAGGAGATGGTATGTCAACTGATGCGACAGCAGCTAAATAAGAAATAAGTGCATGCTGAAAGCCAACAGGTAGGATTTAAAGTGTGACATCCAGGCATGTAGGGCAGGCTATCTATATCTATGTGCCATCGGGACTACCGGGAGATTCCCGGTGGGCCGACGTGCTTTTTCGGCCGATACATCTCATACTTTTTTTTTTTTTGTCTTAACGGCCCATAAAACTCGTACATCGGCGGCCCATTCGTTTTTGTTTTTTTGTTGTTGTTGTTTTTTTGCTTAATTGGCGGCGCTGGGTTAGTGCCGGTGTAATGCATTGGTCAAAAAAAGTCAGCGTTAGTTTTTTTTCTGACACACCGGCCCATGAAACATGTCATCATGTGCTTATATCTTTCAAGTAAAGAAATTAGTACAAAACTAACTATGAAAGTTTCCTTTATTTTTCAGTGCATTTGTTTTACAATATATGGCTATTACTATGGGATTAATATTATAACTATTATTATAGTGTAATGTAGACAGACACTAACTAAAAGAGGTTTGAATTTTTCTTTGTTTAATTTGCACCCTGAATATGGGTTCGAGCTTTTAATTTTGAACTCTCAAAGTGCACCAGACTGCTGAATTTAACATTAAAGAACACAAAATGTTCTTACGGGGGGGCATGCCCCCGAACCCCCCTAGAGAAACAGAGGTCCACCTACTATAGTTTTACCGAAGATCCTGTGAGAAACACTGGTATTGCTGTTCCAATTCAGCTTATAGTTTTTTTAGGGGGGTTCATCACGGTGGAGTAGCTATAGTTTAATTGTATTAATAAATGACAATTTTGCACTTTTATCTGTTAGCTCTCACTCGTCCCTACTCACTTATTACATGGCACATTTATTTATTTATTTTTTGAAGGGGGAGGGGGGGGGGGGGGGCGCAAAAATTGTTGCTGCATACCCCTCTGACACGGGGTAGTTGCGCCCCTGCATCCAGGTCAAGTGAGCTAGTTTCAAAAATTCCATTACAAAGTCCTCAATGGATCGATCTCCTTGACGGAGGCGCATAATTTGTGCTGCTGGATTCATTTTAGCGAAGTCTTCTGTTACGAACTGCTCCGAGACTTGGAGGTGAAGATCCAAATGCAGCTTTAATATAGAATAGTCGTACAGGCAGGGTCAAGAGTCAGCAGACAGGACAATGGAGAATGCACAGAGAGAATCAAAGAAACAGGCAGAGGTCAGGGCGGGCAGCAATAATCAGAGTCCAAGAACAATCCAAAGTCGAAAACAGCAAAACAAACACGGGAACGCTCGGAAATGCAGACACACAGTACAACAAGACTTCGCGGTGAGTGAATGAATGACCATGGTATAAATAGACTGAGACTAGCAGGATGACAAGACACAGGTGAATACAATCAGTGACAATGAGGTACAGGTGAATGTGATCAGTGATGATGAGTCCAGGCAGTGAGTATGGGAAATGTAGTTAGTGAGGAAGTGATCATAGTCGATTGTGGAGCGCCCTCTGGTGGCTCTCGAGGGCACTCCAGCTTGTGATCATTACAATACTGTATGATAACAAAGATTTTTGGGTGAATTCAGGTTGGGATGGGTGAAGGGAATGATGTGTAAATTGGGAGGTAATCAACTCAGGTGGGATCATGTCTCAAAAGGGGATGGTAATGTAGCAAGAGAGTTCAAATGTTAATTTCCTTTGTTTTCTCAGAGAGTAGCCCTCTCTTCCAGTTCTTCCAGTTTATCCAGTCTTACACCGTGACCCGGATGCTTGATCTGATACGAGATTTGTGTATGTCTATTTATACAGCAATATATCTTACATGCTCACAGAAGCATGTCTGTGTATCTATTAGCAGTAGCAAGTCCAAACTTGCTCTACAGGAGCAGCAGCAGCGTAACATCTAGTCAGTGCCATATTTATTAACATGCCACAACTATTTAGAGTTGTTGTTGTGTGTGTGTGTGTGTGTGTGTGTGTGTGTGTGTGTGTGTGTGTGTGTGTGTGTGTGTGTGTGTGTGTGTGTGTGTGTGTGTGTGTGTGTGTGTGTTTAGCAGAATAAAATTCGGCTTCATACAGGTTTGGAACAACTTGAGGGTAAGTGATGACAGAATGTTCATTTTTGGGTGACCTATCCCTTTAAGGACATTTTGTTTCTGAATTACTTTTTAGCATGTAGTCAACTGCCATGACCTTTGCCCCATTTACACTACCATGACTCCCTTTCTTTCAGCAGATTGGTCTTCACTTTGTTCTCCATTTAATCTTTCACAAACACTCACTGTCCACAGTGAACACAGAAAGTGATAATAAGGAAGGGAAATAACAACTTTTCTATAATTAAACATCAAGGCTGTGGAAAAGTGGCATGATAATCCTTGTGACCCGGCGGTTCTGCTGCTCCAAAACCATTTACACTTTCATTAAAGAGATTAGTCAGGCATAACTGATTTATTTATATTGCAAACAAACTCGGGGGAAACCTGTGGCAGCTGTGGCCCTTTTCTCCTGACCTGTGATTAATTAGAGATCTGTAAGAGGGCAAAAACAGCCTATACTGTGTGTGGGCTGCATGTGGGCTAATTTTATGAAAACCTATGAAAAAGTGATCACATTTCAACTGGATAATGGAATTAGTACCACTAGGTTTTGTGCATTATGACATTATTTTCATTACAATCAAGCTATTTTTTCTCCTCAAATCATCTTTATTGTAAAGTGTCCAGATATTTTACTATGTATGTACTGTATGTATTTAGTCAGTCCAGTGTGTTTCCCTGCCTTTAATCCTGCAGGACAAGCGGTTTGGAAAAGGGATGGATCTTATGAACATTACCGTTTTAATGAGTTTCAATCATAGTTAGACTATTGTCTAATATCTCAGAGCTTTAGGCAAATGTTTTTTTGTTTTTTTTGTTTTGCTTATTGGTTGATTGATCTATGGGTAAATGAAAAAGGTAATTGAAGAGGTCATTTGTAGGAGCATGGGAGATTTACAGCCCTGAAATGTTAATGGAAATACAAATGAAATTGAAATCTAAATGCAGAAGGTCTGTGAGCAAAGTTGTAATAGAGTTTTTCAGATCACCGAAAATGAAATACTTGCAGACTCAAATTTTTTTTTTTTTTTTTTATAGGTTGAAGATGATTGTGGTTTGTCTTAAAATTCTTAAGACTCACAAAGGCAATGTTCCTGTAAGTCTAAAATCAATACCACAATCTATTACCTCAAATGATCTTTTTGTTCTGAAAAACTGGGAATTTTTTTAACCCCTTCGCTGTCACCCCTCTTTTTGAGAATAGGGGTTAAAATGCACTATTCAAACTTAAATGGTTGTAATTCAAGAATGCTTTGGAATATAGACCTAAGTTTGGTCTTGTTTTAAAGAAAACACTCAGCAGATTATTGCTGAAGTGAAAACCCTTCAAAAAATGAAAGTATGAAAATGTTATGGAAGTTTAAATTTACAGTAAATCAAATTTACTGTACTATATATTTTTATTTTATAAAAAATATATATTTTACAAAATATTTTTTACTATAAAATTACTATAAAATCAAAGCTATATATCTAACCAAGTAGTGTTCCAAATTTGAAGTTGATATCAAAAATTTAAGTTCCCATGAGATTTTGTTTTGGCGTAGTACCAAAAATAGCCACCGGGTGACATACATTCCATTGAATTTAGTTGTACTGTATACATTCTGCCTTAACAAATTAATAAATTTGTCCAAATATCAATTCTGTCACAAAATGTGGAACCTTGAGACTTAGACCTTTCTGACAATATGTGTTTTGTCAAGATTAGAAAAGGTTTTGATCATAAATTATGAAATATAATAAAGCCCAAAAGGGGAGGAGCCTGATAAAATAATTTAGAGTACTATTTCTATGGTAACGCAACGTTCAATTTCAAAATTGTTTTCACAGGATGAATTCTGAGTTTGTAAGCTTTCAAATGATACCCAATTTATGATAACTACTAAAATATATGATGTAATAAAAAGGCGATAAAAAAAGATATTATTATATTTTAGAGGATAATATATATATTATACTTTTTAGAGGATAATATTATATTATAATTTTTTATTGAAAAATACTAGCTTATATGTTTTATTATGAACTTTTAGCAAGAAAACCAAAGTTTCAATTATTAAAGGTGTGTGCGTCAACTTTTTGTGACAAAGGTCAGAACTCCTGTTATGACGCAGATTTTTTTGAGGTGCACTCTTGTCAAAATATCATCGGTTACTCTTCCTACATAATTTGTAGCAAAAAACAGCAGTCAAATATCTATTTAGGAGTCTTAGACCTTTCCAACCATATATAGTTTGTCATAATTAGATTAGGATTTAATAGTAATATAGCGAGGTAAAGTTAGGCGTCCCGTATACGGGGCGGTGACAGTTAAGCGAAGCCTATTTTTGTTCCTTAATCAATAAACCTATTCAAAAGTCACACAATAAGCAGCATGCTTTGCACTGGCACAGGTTTGAAATAACTATCATCACATACATTTCACATATTCACAACCATTTATAGTTCTACATATTCCAACCTATTAATGGATGTTGTCTCATTTTGTGTTTTTCTCTTTTACTCTGGATGTATCTCACCTAATAAGATTGCTGTTTTTGGATTGCTGTCACAGCTTGGAAAGAAAATCACAAGAAAATGAGATGGCACCAATGAGATAAAGAGCAAAAGGAAACTTTTTCTTAAAGACCCGTTGACATTTCTTAAAGAGTACAATTTTCTTCCTTGTATTGATCCGTTAAGTCTATAATACTTTGTGAAAGCAATCTATTAGCATTCCCATTCATCTCATTTGCAGTTGCTCACTGCCGCATGCCCTTGCCAAACAGCCAAACGTTGACCCCTTTGGTATTGATGTATTCCTTATGAAACATTAAAGAGGACCTAGTATGTTTTTTTTTTTTTTACATTTTCAACTTTCTTTAGTTGTAAAAAGTTGCGGTTTGACCATTAAAAAGTCTGCATATTTACAAAGCATTCCAAAGGGAGTTATTCTCTATATCTGTAAGAACTGTTTTTTACTGAACTCCCTGAAATGCCTCATTTGTAGTCTTTCTAACGGAAACATACACATCACAATATTCCTCATTTAAATAATTCCTGCCCAAGGAATACACAAAAACAAGGATGAGGCTGTGTTGAGTTGAGTTGTGTTAGTAGTGCGTTACATCTCTGAAACACGCTCGAAGCGGTTGCCCAATCACACACTGGTCCAGCCGACCAATCAGAGCACATTGTGCTTTTTGGAAGGAGGGACTTCGTAAAGAGAAAGTTACTGAGAGACTGAGAAGAGAAGTACTGCAACAGTAGTTTCCATCCAAAATTGGAATATTGCATAAAACATTTGCGTATAAAGCACAGTTTCCATCCCATGTGTTCAAGAGAACAAAATCGCCACTTCCTGGGAAATTGGTGCAAGATATCTGTACTAAAAATGGAAGTTGCTGTATTTGGGGAAGCCACTGTGGCTTTTTTTTTTTGTCCGTCATAAATGACTCAGAGTACGGAGATGAAACGCAATAAACGTTTTCATGTTATCTTGCATTCGGATGCCTGGTGTTTGGGAACACAGTCATGTGAGATGCTTCTGGGAGGGAATTAAACCAAATCAATTTAATGACAGACTTTGGCTCAGGCATTTCAGAATGATCAAACCAACATTTGAGATGCTGTGCAATGAAATTGATCTGCTGGTTAGTCCCGTTATCCAATTACATCCAAAGGTCAGTGTGTTTTCATCGTAGTTTATGCTCATGCCTACTTATCGTATGAAAAAGTATCCTTTTCCATTGAGGATCCTCTTCAACATACGTTTTTTTATGTCCTTTTTTTTTTTTTTTTGACCGTGGTGGACAGTCAAGGTGTCATTCTTTCTATTACATTATGGTTGGCTCATAAATGTACAAATGACGACTCTATCTTAAAGATTTTTTTAGGTAAAAACCTACACATAGCCCCTTTAAATTTAAGTGAGAAATATCTGAGTCATCATCTTTTTTTGAAACAGCCAATAGATTTCCGCGTTATCTGACCAAAGTTGATGAGTCATACAGTAAAAATTTATATATTTTTTCCGAAGAGAATAACAGAATGTGAATATCTGCTATAGTTAATTTTAATTAATTTATATATATATATATATATATATATATATATATATATATATATATACTGTTTATATAATTAAGGGGAAACATTTGAAATAAAGAATGAATTAAGCACGCTAATATTCTCTCAGCAGCAACACTTTCCTCTGGGTATTTCCTCTGGGTCATTTGTGGTGTATTGCTCATGAAAAAAAGCTATTGACTCGATTTTAACAGTGACATATGAATGATTATATATATTAGCAACCGAAAGTGAATACTTCATTTTCAACACCAACACTGCATCCCTCAGGTGAGCTTACAGGAAAAATCAACTCACTGTGACCATCTGCCTCAGGTGCAGATGTAGTCTGAAGTGAATAATTGTGAAATGAATTGGGAATGCAAGAGCGTGTAAATTGGTTTTAAGCTGTCGGCTCCCTCTCTCACACATTGCAGGTCCAGGGTGACTTGTCTCTTGGACCCCGTCCACTATCTCAATTCTTACTTGTCAGGTGTTGAGCATGAAGGTGAATAGTGTGTGTGTGTGTGTGTGTGTGTGTGTGTGCGTGTGTGTGTGCATGTGATGAAATGTTCTGTGCAAGACTGAGTATGTGGTTGGTTTATTCAAGCCTGACTGGTTTACATGGTGAGAAAAGTCCATAAATAATGAGAATCGATTTGTTTCAAATCTTATGTGCTCTGAGAGAAACAAGAGAAACTCTCTCATTGGGCCACTCTTTCGCCCAATCAAGACTCAAGGTTTTCTGTTCCAGCAAGAAAAGTAAATAATTAAAGCTGCAAGCAGCATTTATCGGGGTTCAAGCAGTTAAGGCCTTTAAGCACATAAGCATTTAAGACATTAAGTTTTATTTAGCATACATTTAACCACTGACATAATAGATGGAAAAGACCATTTACAGCCAATACAGGCATTTTACCATTGGAAATTCAACAGAGTCCAGAGAATTGTCCTAGACTGGTTTGGTTCCGATTGAGGGAAAAAGCTAGGACTAGTTCGCTAAAGTAGGTTTTTAACATTTTCGTTAATAACTAGATGTATCAAACGATATGCATATTGTGTGGATGTGTGCTACACCACGTGATTACAGAGCTGTAAAACTCGTTAGCGCCAACAAGTGGCCGATTTCTTTCAAAATTCTTACAGACCTCTAGGGCCACGAGTTGAACATGCCCATCGAGTTTCGTTCTGATCGGCCTCCGTTAACCTTGTTTAATAGGTGCTCAAACTTCATTGGTCGATGGCGGCCATGTTTTTTTAGATACGCCATTATCCTTTTACACATACATGGTACCAAGACACTGCACACCAAATTTCAGGTCAATCGGACTAACGGTCACGTGGTCATAGCCATTTTTATGTTTTTTCCATGTTATAGCGCCACCTACTGTTCAATCGTTGCAATTTTTTTACTGTGAGCTCAGATTGAACTCATTCACATGTGTACCAAGTTTGGTGAAGATATCATTTACTTCTCGAGTTATAGCCATTTTAGAAAAATAGGCTCCACCCAAAACGTTCATTTTGCACCTCTTAACCCTAACCAGTGACATAATAGATGGAAACAACAATTTACAGCCAATACAGGCAATTTACCATAAGAAATATATGGTTTTAAAGCTTTTTAACAATTATAGCGCCACCTATGGTCCGATCTCCATAAAATGTAGCATGTTTGTTAACTATGTTGTCACATGCTCACCAATTTGTGAAGTTCTGAGTTTTTATTTATGATTTATAGGCTTTTGAGTTTTTATTGCCACGCCCCTTTTCTAAATCATCCTGTTATAACAATATGAAAAATGCAAAAGTTCAACTTTTTCGATAATTATTGACCTAGAGAGTCCAGAGAATTGACCTAGACTGGTCTGGTCCCGTTTGGGCAAAAAAACAGGGACTAGTTCGCAAAATATTTGAAATTGACTTTTACTCTTATTTTGTATACGGTGTGGTGTGGCTTGGACATGGTGTCCGTCGAATATAAACTAGGCGCCTATCTTTAGGGAAGTGGCGTGGAGAGATGCTTCTGAAATGCTGCGTCGTGGCTGGTGTAAACACAAGCATTCATTAGATTGGGCGCAATCAGCTCCGGTAGCCGAGCATCACAGCTCTAACGCACTAAGAGTGTAAATAAGGGGTTACAGTCAATACCCTACGAATGTAATGTTATTATGCGTCATGGAACATTGCGCGCCCCAACTCGCGAAAGGTCGAATTTGCTCCATGTTTTGATAAGGTTTGTTTAGAAAACCATGAATCCATGTAAGACACAATGTCATTAGACACAATCCATGTCATTACAATCAATGAATTAGGGCTGCAACAACTAATCGATAATAATCGATTATGAAAATCGTTGTCAACGAATGTCATTATCGATTAGTTGGTCTTCTTACGTCACGGGGAGCGTTTACTGGTGATTGGTTGAAACGGGCCAATCAGGATGCTCTCTGTCTTACACGCGCTTCATGAGGCACACACGCAAGGTCTCTCTCCCTCCGTTGCTCTCCCCCGCGCTCGCGCTACACGGTTTGGAGCACAGTCTCTTCTGTCTCGCATGCGCGCTCTTGCTTGCACGCTCAAATCCCGGGAGTTTGAACTAATTTGCGAGCATCAGGGAGCATATCAATATGCGGGTGACTCCCAGAACTTCCGGGAGACTTGGGATGTCTGTAGTTTGCGTCTCGAGCATCAGGTTGTGCAATCAGTTTGCTCGCAACATAAGTGATGGATTAAAATAGTGCTACCGCAGAAATATTAAATTAAAACGGTCTTTACAAAGCGAAGCACTAAATATAAAGGCAGTTAATAACAGCAACAGTAAAATATTGTTTTTTAGTCACTGTAGCCTACTCAGTGGTTTTCAGCGAATGTTTGTGCACTAATGCATCATGCGTCTTTTTAATCAAGCCTGTTAGCTTGCTGCGTACCTCCATTCCGTTCTCTTTATATAGCATTTGTCTACTAAGTTTTAATTGTTTTTCAAACGCGATCTACTGCGGCTCTATGTTTACACGCTTGTTTTCAGTCTTTCTATATTTATTTTTTACAAATTATCCTTATAATTCAATTAATTTTAAATAAAAATTAAATGAATTATATATTTTAGATGTTTTTAGTTTATATCTTCACATCTGAACAACATGTCTGTAAATTTGTTTTAACAAAAATTGTGTTAAAACAATATGTTGGATATAAATGTTTTTTTTTACATTAATCATGGTTGTCAACTTGCCATCAGCAATTATCATTAAAAACAATGCAAATATTGATATTTGTAAAACTCAATGTGTGGCTTTTGCACTTTTTAAAGTACACTTTTACACATAAATACCCTAATTTAGGGTTTTAGGTAACACTATTTTACGGTGTCCTTGTTACATTTGTTACATGTACTTACTGTAGTAATAACAGTAAATTATCATGCATAATTACATGCAACTAACCCTCAACCTAATCCTACCCTATTCCTATAGTAAGTACATGTAGTTACTTAATATTACTCTGTACTTAAATATATAATTACACTGTAACAAGGACACCTTAAAATAAAGTGTAACCGGGTTTTATTTAGTCATAATAAACAAAAAAATCGAATTGAAATTTTTATCCGATTAATCGATTAATCGAAAAATAATTGTCCGATTAATCGATTATCAAAATAATCGTTAGTTGCAGCCCTACAATGAATCCATGTTATTCGACACAATGTTAAAGGTATAGCGGAGGATCTTTCCGAATTTTAGAGAAGACCCGCCCTCTCCAATTTTTAAAAAAAATGCACATGCGCAACACTCTATTTGCTTCCGAGAGGGCGCACAGATATGCAAAGTAGATTGTTTGGAAGGGCATCCAAATTTGGGTAGTCACGTTTGGTGGCACAATTATGTTGCAAATTATAAACTAACTCAAAAACATTCATGCAAGACAAAATGTCAAATGCCCTTCTGTGTTTTATTTACTTATTATACTGATCGATTGAGTGACCGAGGACTCAAGACATGATATGCAATGGAGAAGTAGCTTGTTGCATTTGTGTAATAAATACTATGGTGAATACATTGGAATTATCGAAAATGAACACACAAGGTTTTAGAATATTTCAGCGTGATATCATTTACCATTTGGTCATAAGGCTACTTTAGACAAATTGAGATGTTTACCGTGTCTACGCGGTGCATGACTTGTGCCAGGGCTAGCATCGCTAATCATAGCTTACATTAACTTTTACTAGCAGTGATTTTAAATGGATTTTAAAAAGTTTGCATGACAAACTTTACCTGTCTAGTAGAATTTTCGCGACTGCGGCATCAGTGGGAAGCCCAACCTGTGCTTTTAGCGCACGCCAGCGTGTGAAATATTCACCCAAAATCACTCTGGTCTTGTTTCTGCGGCCTTTCTCTTCTTATCATACACTTCGTATACATTTTTTCTCTTTCGACCCTCAGCCATTTTCAAAGGAACGGCTGAAATCGTAACTCATCACACATAATACAACTGAAAGTGCTCATGCGCAGAAAGCGAAAACTACATAGGGACGAGCCCGTACGACGGCCTTACGTAAACATATCACCAGAATGATTGACACTTAGGTGGACCAATAGTATAGGCTACCGACCCAGAAAAAGAAAATCCTCCCCTATACCTTTAACATGTAAAGGTTTTTTGTTTGTTTGTTTGTTTGTTTTTTGCAGTGATGACAGTGACGAGCTCAGACCTGTGGTAGTCGTCATGTGACAGTGGTATTGCTATCAAATAGAAAATTATATTTATTTCCTTTTAAAAAGGAATTAGTTCTCTTTGTAGTTTGTTTCAGAAAGATGAGTGACAAATATAAACAATTTATAACAGTCAATAAATCAAAACAGACATCACTGACTAGTAGGGCTGTCAACTTTAGTCGTTTAGTCGACTAATCAGTTGATGCCGTCTTTTCATTCTCATTGGTCGACCAGTTGCATAATTTTTTACCAACAGAAATAAATTAATTGATTTACTGATATTTATTCCTTTATAAGCAGTTATATATTACTGTATTTTAAATATAATTAGCCTATGTTTTATCCCCAAATTTAAATGTTTTAATTTAGGCTATTCTGCGCCAGTTTAGCGCACCACGTAGAACACTCTGGAACTGTGGCTGGCTGCACTGCTGCTTCGTGCTCAGTAAGGAATATAGGTAGTTTTGCTGTATTCATTCAGTTAGAACGCTATTTGTTTTGGCTTTAGTCAACAAAATCTCCAAGAAATCTAAATCTTTTGTCTGGCTGCATTTTACAAAAAAAGGCAAGACTGTGGAGTGCAAGCTATGCTGCTGCGCCATTCACATATAGGCGTAGAAAACGCTAGGCGCGGCGCGTTCTCCTTTTTCCAAAGCGCTAGGGCGGTTGCGCTCCGGAGGCGTCTGTCGTTTCTAAGCTTGTTGTTGTTAAGGTTCTTGTCACGTGACCTACGGTGCGCTTGCAGCATTCTGAAAAGTTAAGATGTTTTTATCTCGATGCGGCGCGAACGCGCTTGGAAAAAATGAGCATGTCGCACCGCGACTGCGTCGCTTCCATTATGAGCGCGCATGCCGTGCGCCTACATTTGAAATAACGTACTTGAGCGCACAAAAGACGCCTGCTCTGCATCCCTGCAACCTCCATTCCTGCAGAGCACATATTTTCCAAAGCAGGATTTATTGTTAAGTCGAGGACCTGTCTTTTACCCAAGAATATGGACATGTTAGTGTTTTTGGTCCACAACATAAAAAAGGTGGACTAGGCCTGCAAATCTGTAAGTAGCCTTAACGGCTTTATTAGACTGACTCAATAGATTGTGTTTTATGTTTTTGTTTTTATTTGTACACTTGACGCGTTTGAAAATAGCCTAAATAATGTAACAAAATGAAAATAAACCTATATGCCTTCCTACTATACAGGCTATAATTATTAGGATTGTTTTTTAGGCTATTTGGGTTTGTGTGTTTTAAAATGCCTAGATCGGCTGAACAAAAGTTAACCCAAAGCTTTGAAAGTAAAGAAGAATATACACCAGTATAAACTAGAGCTTTTGTTATGATTTTTCATTATTTGGCAGTTTTAGCAGTTATATTTTTTGAAGCGTGTGGTGTGGTCAGGTGCGCGATTGTGACACTATAGATCTAGGACAGAACTTCTCACTTTGCAGTTAAAAAAAATCACTACTAAAATCACTTTTCAAGTAATTTTATTATTATAGTTTTATGTAGTATTGATTTTTCGTTGTTGTTTTATAAATGCTCTATGACAATTGTTTAATAAATGTTCAATAAAAATGCAAAACGTCACATCTTTTTTTTTTTTTTTTTGTTGACTGATCGTTGTGCAGGACAGGACTTTGGTTGACTAAGGATTTCTCTGGTTGACTAACCTGGTTGACTAACCTTACAGCCTTAACGACTAGTCATTTATTTTGGGATGAATGAATGATGAAATGTAAAAGAAGAAATGTAATCAGATATTGGATTCGACTCAAAACACAATGATTCAGAATTCCTTCCAATAAACACATTTACTGTCAATAGTAAACAGTATGTTCCACAATATGAATTGGAAATGCTGGAAAGATGAAAAGATTCAGTTGAACAAAGTTCATGAATAAAACGACTCAGTTGAACAAAGTTCGTGAATCAAAGGATTCAGTTTAAAGAGTTGTTCAAACATCTCCGATCAGTTCAAGTACAAAAAAAAAAGTCTGTCCATTTCAGAAGCAAAAATAAACCAATCAATCACTAAATCCCATGAATCAAAGTCCTTTGAGTCCGAAAAACAAAAGAAAATTGGAAACATCTTACCAGTAGATAGTTTCAAAACAGGATACTTGCGGATCACGTTCACATAGGAAAAAACTGAGAACAAGGAAACACAGCCTTGCAAAACACAAGACAAACGTACAATAATTAAGTATGCGAATCTCAAATGACACATTAATCTAACTTATCGACATTTATAGAACAGATCAACACTCATAAATCACTCATTGTCTCAACTCATGATACAGCATCGTTACACGTGTTAGCTTTAGCTAACTAGCTCAGCTCGCGCTGTGAGTGCGGCCTACTCATATCAAATCATTTCTGAAATTGACATATCTAGCTATATCTTTCATATGTCTTTTTATATTCAGATTTAATATTTAAAAAAATCACTCACCAAAACCAAATTCAATACAGATTTCCACTCCTCTTTTCTCTCTATGACAACACACCAGCCTGACGTATCCAAAGTTTCCAAGAGCACTCAATCACAGTTCCCGTTCGATTATGATTTTGTGAAAGAAGTTTGTGGAGAAATGCTCCGTGTGCTGCTGCCTGTCTGACCTGTTCTTCTTCTTCTTCTTTATTGGCGGATTGCAAACAACTTTTAGGTGCATACCGCCACCTACTGTACTGGAGTGTGTATCATCATGTCACTTAATAATTAGTTAAATTCTATTCCACAACCTTGTGTCTTTTAAAAATTTAAATAGTGCCTCCCTGGTGTCTGACCTGTTCTCATCTGATTCCGTCTGTTGAATGCTGACGACGGCACCGGCGCGAACTGTAGGCGGGCCTAATGAATATGCCGCTACTGTTGGTTCTTAGGACTGTCAGTCAATGCAGCACAATCAGTGATTGGATGAATCGCGTTTCTTTGTAGAACACTTTAATTCTTTATATTTCTTAAAGGTGACCTATAATTCAAAATTGAATTTACCTTGGTATAGTCAAATAACAAGAGTTCAGTGCATGGACATGACATAGAGTGAATCTCAAACTGGACTGTTTTCGCGTTCTCATTTAATTCACGTTTATGAAAAACACCCCTGAAAAACGGTCGGTTCTCCACACAATACCGACTGTGACGCAATAGTCGGGATCATTAATATGTACGCCTCCAAATATTTGCATAATGCCAGCCCTCAATGCCAGGCGGAACTGCGCAGCCGAAGCATGGCAGTTGCTCAGTGTGGATGTACACATGAACACAAAAGTATTGTTTATTTTCTCTGGAAATTTTCAAACATTTCACCGACGACTGTTTCCTCAACTTGGGCCAATACAGAGCTGGCCTCGGATCGAGCTACCAAGCAACACTTTCTGATGTGTAATTGTTCAAGTTCAGACAGGTAATCTTTCTCTCAAAATCGTTCAATACTGTTTATGCATCAGTAAGTCAAGCCAGTGACTAAAATATCAGCTTCACATCGTTTCTTTTAGTAGGATGAAAATAATCGTATTTAAATTGTGAACAAATTATATACAGAAAGCGATCAAAGAACAATCTCTCCACACAGCACGAGTTTATCTGGACACTTGCCAAACTCGTTATGAAATCAATGACGCACGTTACTGCACAACGAAGCTCTTACTGTATTTACATCATCGTGTTTGCATTGGTGAAAGCAGAGAGATTGCAGAAACTGCTTTGCAATGATTAGATCTTCATTCTCGCGATCAACACGTCATCTGCTCAATGCTCATCACGGCAACATTTTATGTGATGGGAATAGATCTAAATACTTTAAAAACATCTCACGATTCGTTAATCTCGATAGCTGTTATAGTAAAAACGTATAATAGCAGTAGTAAAAGTATTCGGGAGAGAGTTTCACATGTAATGCGTTGCTATTTCATATGCAAGCATGTCAGCCAATCACAGCAGTGGCCGCGGTTACACTGAATCCCACAGCAGACACGCCCCTTCAAACAGAGTGTTCAAATCAGAGGCTAAAAGCAGGCTAGGAAAAATGCCATTTATTTCTAAATTATGATTATTTTTTATCTAAAAAAAAAAAAAAACATACTAACATTATAAGGGTAACCCAGGAAACATTATAAAATAATAAAAAAAAACATTCTAGGGCACTTTTAACTTTGTCCAACTCTCAAGTCATTTACTGGTGGCCTGGGTTACCCGGGTTACAAATGTATTTCTAAAACAATGGTTCTAGCTTAGATTATTGCTCAGTTGTTTGGTCGAGTGCAAGACAAAAAAATGTACAGGTGAAAGATTGTCTCTGCTTTGTTTTATAAGAAATATTTCTGTGTCTAGAATTCCTAATTTCCTTTACTCTCAATTTTTGTATAGTAGTGCTAGTCATGATTTTAACAGCAGGCATGCATAAATGGGATTTTTATTTTATTTCGAAAACCACTGCAAAACATCGGACTGTATAATGTAAAGAAGAATGAAACTAAGGATTTACCATTGATATTACACATTTTGACAAGAGACACTCTACACAAGAAAAATGAGTTTTAAAAAATATTTTAAGGAACATTTAAAAGCACTATATATAGTAAATTGATGATTTTGATATTTGGAATGAATGTTAGTTTAATTGACTTAACTTTTTATTTTTTTGATTAAATGTAGTATTTGTATTTAATTGTTGGGATCCCAGGAAGAGAAGCCTCTGCCTCTGTACTGGCTAATGGGGATCCAAATAAATAAATAAATTACCTTAGATCATAGGAAAGACCATTTACAGCCAATACAGGCAATTTACTAAGGAATGATATTTTTTGTAAGTTTTTTTTTGACAGTTATAGCAGCTTGACCTGCCTGATCTGCACCACTTTTATTAGTAGTCCTAAAAGTGTGCCCATATACATGTCTCAAATTTGTTGTAAATATCTCATTTTGTTTTGAAGTTGAGACACTTATATTTATGAGAGCATAAAAATTATGCATCGGTGATATTGATTGGATTTTTTTTTTCAGTTCCTATCATAATTTTGACATTTGGGCATTATTGTTTAGCTATTTACTTATGTTTTCAAATTGCCTGTATTTTTTTTTTTTTTGTCTCGATCGGACTAATGGTCTTTGAAGATAACAGTAATTCTTTTTAAGCTCTAAATGACACGTTACAAAACCAAAAGGCAAAACCTGGCATGTTTGGTATTGTTGGACTCGGCAAGGATTCAGGAGTATAAGGAGGTCACTCCCGTAAAAAAACGCTGGCTTGAAAAGTCTCAGGCTCCTTCAGGGCATTTTGCCGATGACGTATACTGAGTTTTTTTAGCTACACCAATGTTCTCATAGACTATCAAGGTACCCTGGACAAAGACACTGCATGCCATCTTTCATTAGACTAACGTTTGGATGCGGTTATAACCATTGTCATGATTTTTTTCCATGTTATAGCGCCACCAAGTGGCCAATCGTCGCAATTTTTTTCATGCCACCTCAGCTTGTGCTCATGAACATGTGTCCCAAATTTAGCGAAAATATCTCTTTCCGTTCACAAGTTATAACCATTTTAATAAAAGTGGCTCTGGTGCCATCAAACGTTTTGGTTCCCCTTAGCAACCGACAATTGAAATTTAATTTTTTTTAAATGATTATTGACAATCGGACTCCAGAGAATATTTCTGCAGTGGTTTGGTTTTGATCAGGCCAAAAACCTAGGAGTAGTTTGCAAAAGTAGGTTTTACACAAAAACGCAATTTACTCGAAATTGGAGCTGGAAGGGCGAGCCAATCCGAGACATGCATCTTGTCCGGCTAGAGCCAAGGATTCCAACGATGTAAGACACTTGAGCTTACGCCCGACGGTTGAGGAGTTAAGAGCCATTTCGTACTTTTGCCCGCTGTAGCGCCACCTATGGGCCAATCGGGGCGTGCCTTGGTGAGGCTGTAGGCGGTGTGAGTACTACCAGCCCCGAAAGTTTCAAGTCTCTACGACTTACGGTTCGTCCTGCCCGATCAGTTTTACATGGAGAATGTTGCATGATGGGAAAATTAACAATAACAATAGGGTTTCAGCACTGAAGTGCTTGAACCCCTAATAAAAAGGGACTAAAAAGGCCTATAAAAAAAAAACCTTAGGGTCCACGCACTTGACGCTTGTGCTGCTGCTTTCCAAAAACTTTATCAAGCCTTTTAACATGTGCCTCGGAGAGGAGAAAGTCGCTTTTTTGCCTTTTTGGCTCATTTTTCATGGAAATGTGGTGATTTTTGTTTTACCTTTTAAACTGCGACACCTCCACCGATGGACCGATCTCCGTCAAACTTTGCACGCTTCCTCAGAATAATATGGCGCACATGCTCAGCTAATTTGGTGAAGTTTTGAGCAGAGCAGACCCTTTTTCAGTCATTTAAATGTCATTTTGCATAGAATATTATAGAGCATTTTACACCTTTATAACAGTTAAAGGGCCACCGGTGGCCCGACGTCCATAAAAGCTTCCAGGCCTCTTTAGGGCCAGGTGACGCATGCGCACGGCCGGTTTTGTGAGGTTGTATGCAAATCAGGCAGGAAGAGGGCCGCTTTCAGCCATTTCATGGGATTTGCCATAGAAATACATCATTTTGGCACCTGTTTAACAGTTATAGCGCCACCAAGTGGCCGGTCGCCCCGTCCTTTTTCACGCGACCACAGAATGAGCTCTCACACAGGCGCGTTGAGTTTGGTGCAAATATCTCGTTCCGTTGACGAGTTATGGGCAATTTAGTAAAAGGGGCCCTCCCACTCGGAACGTTTTGGCGGCCCTTAGGGACCGTGAACCCAAATTTCAACTTTTTTTTGATAATTATTGACAATCGGACTCCGTAGAATCTTGCCGCACTGGTTTGGTTCCGGCCGGCCCAAAAACCTAGGACTAGTTCGCAAAAGTAGGTTTTACGAAAAACCCAAAATACCCGAAAATGCACCCAGGGTGACGAGCCAATCCGAGGCATGCATCTTGTCCGGCTCGAGCCAAGGATTCCAACGATGTAAGACACTTGAGCCTACGCCCGACGGTTGAGGAGTTATGAGCCATTTCGTACTTTTGCTCGCTGTAGCGCCACCTATGGGCCAATCGGGGCGTGCCTTGGTGAGGCTGTAGGCGGTGTGAGTACTACCAGCCCCCAAAGTTTCAAGTCTCTACGACTTACGGTTCGTCCTGCCTGATCAGTTTTACATGGAGAATGTTGCATGATGGGAAAATTAACAATAACAATAGGGTCTCAGCACTGAAGTGCTTGAACCCCTAATAAATATTTGACACATGGGGAATTGCTCCACCGTGGAGAGTGGAAAGGAGGATTTTTATTTTTTATTTTTACAAATACATGTTGGTGTATTATTTTAAGGGATTTGATGCACAAATCTCATATTTTGAGTAAAGATATTAGACATGTTAGATAAATTATTATTTAAAATAAAATTAATATATCTTGAAAACTGTCGTTTAAAAAAAATCAAATATCTGAGTTTTTGACTAAACACACAACATCAACAGTTGTTGATTAAATCAAATTAATACATTTAAAAATTTAACACAAAATTCGGGTTACATTTTAAAATAAATTGTGAGCCGTGCTGGCAAAATGAGTTGGAATGAGCACATTTTATTTGCATTCTCTATTAAAAAAACTTCAAAATGATGTATGATTTGTTGTAATCTGACACACACACAAAAAAGACTGAGCTACAACTATTTAAAGTCTATAAGGTCAGAAAAGTCAATTTTGAGAAAAATCGAGTTAAAGTTGTCTGTTTTCAAAAAGTTTTCAAAATCACCTAGCAACCATACCTTAAAATCCCTGGTAATAACACCACATTTGGCATAAACCCCTAAAATATAATATAGAAAAAAATATATATATATCAACTTTTTTCTTCCCTTGAAACCACAATTGTTTAATTAACATTAATGAGACAGACTGCTTATTAATTGAGACTTTATCGCATGGATCTAACATAATGTTACACAATAGATGTTGTTTCCCAACAGTTAAAGGAGAACTCCGGCGCAAAATGAACCTTTGGTCTAATTACACATTGTTACCTAGTCAACCGTTATCTGTTTTTCTATTAAAAAATCTTTCTATCTATTTCACATTTTTATGAAAACCTCAAATTCAACCAAAATTTTCATTTTTCATTTGTTTTGCCTGTCACGTATATATAAACACACTTAATTCAACGAATGTGTAGCATTAATTTCCTTAATACATACATTTTCTAATTTTCTCACAAAATTATTTTTTTTAATTTTATTTTTTACAAATTGTAGTATTAAATTCATCAAGCTCAGCAATTCAGCCTTGTATTCAGATAAAATGATCAACATAATGTTTTAAATGATGTGAAATGTTTATAAATATCTACAAACCAACATGTGATCCCAAACTAACTAGCCCCTACTTAGTAAGTTTAATATAGGTTCAATTTGTATCTTAGCTGTCTCAAAGTAGCTGTAGTAATCTCACGACGAAGGATAATTAAACATTAGCACTTCTGCCGCTGTTCTGGGTAGTATTGCTAATGGAGTAAGGACAGGGCTCCACTCCATGCCATCGTACTTCACGAGAATGCTCACAATTGCCAGCTCTCGTACCTGGTTAGACTTAGCCTTGGGCTCCGGGACGAAGTTGGCTCTGGCACTAGCTTTGTGTTGGATCTGCGGTGGGCTCTGGGTCTGCGGTGGCCTCTGGATCTACGGTGGGCTCTGGGTCTGCGGTGGGCTCTGGATCTGCGGTGGGCTCTGGGTCTGCGGTGGCCTCTGGGTCTGCGGTGGGCTCTGGGTCTGCGGTGGCCTCTGGGTCTGCGGTGGGCTCTGGGTCTGCGGTGGGCTCTGGGTCTGCGGTGGCCTCTGGGTCTGCGGTGGGCTCTGGGTCTGCGGTGGGCTCTGGGTCTGCGGTGGCCTCTGGATCTGCGGTGGGCTCTGGGTCTGCGGTGGGCTCTGGGTCTGCGGTGGGCTCTGGATCTGCGGTGGGCTCTGGATCTGCGGTGGGCTCTGGGTCTGCGGTGGGCTCTGGATCTGCGGTGGCTTCTGGGTCTGCGGTGGGCTCTGGATCTGCGGTGGGCTCTGGGTCTGCGGTGGGCTCTGGATCTGCGGTGGGCTCTGGGTCTGCGGTGGCCTCTGGGTCTGCGGTGGGCTCTGGGTCTGCGGTGGCCTCTGGATCTGCGGTGGGCTCTGGGTCTGCGGTGGCCTCTGGGTCTGCGGTGGGCTCTGGGTCTGCGGTGGGCTCTGGGTCTGCGGTGGGCTCTGGGTCTGCGGTGGGCTCTGGGTCTGCGGTGGCCTCTGGGTCTGCGGTGGGCTCTGGATCTGCGGTGGGCTCTGGGTCTACGGTGGCCTCTGGGTCTGCGGTGGGCTCTGGGTCTGCGGTGGCCTCTGGGTCTGCGGTGGCCTCTGGGTCTGCGGTGGCCTCTGGGTCTGCGGTGGGCTCTGGGTCTGCGGTGGGCTCTGGATCTGCGGTGGGCTCTGGGTCTGCGGTGGGCTCTGGGTCTGCGGTGGGCTCTGGATCTGCGGTGGGCTCTGGATCTGCGGTGGGCTCTGGATCTGCGGTGGGCTCTGGATCTGCGGTGGCCTCTGGGTCTGCGGTGGCCTCTGGGTCTGCGGTGGCCTCTGGGTCTGCGGTGGCCTCTGGATCTGCGGTGGGCTCTGGGTCTGCGGTGGGCTCTGGATCTGCGGTGGGCTCTGGGTCTGCGGTGGGCTCTGGGTCTGCGGTGGGCTCTGGATCTGCGGTGGGCTCTGGGTCTGAGGTGGGCTCTGGGTCTGCGGTGGCCTCTGGATCTGCGGTGGGCTCTGGGTCTGCGGTGGGCTCTGGGTCTGCGGTGGCCTCTGGATCTGCGGTGGGCTCTGGATCTGCGGTGGGCTCTGGGTCTGCGGTGGGCTCTGGGTCTGCGGTGGGCTCTGGGTCTGCGGTGGGCTCTGGATCTGCGGTGGGCTCTGGGTCTGCGGTGGCCTCTGGATCTGCGGTGGGCTCTGGGTCTGCGGTGGGCTCTGGATCTGCGGTGGGCTCTGGGTCTGTGGTGGGCTCTAGGTCTGCGGTGGGATCTGGAGTGGGCTCTGGATCTGCGGTGGGCTCTGGCTTGTAATCCATAAAGGGCGTGGCTGACGGTTTGTAGACTAGCAGTAGTAATCAGTGTTACCGGTTTTAGGTTTTAGGCCATACACGAGTACATTACTTGACCACCGAGCACCACCCCCACTGTCGCTTTGCTTTTTTATAGAAAGTGAAAAGTAAGTGCATCTTCAAAAGAGAACCACAACACCCCCATGAGAACAGGGGAAATTGTGAAAATGAAACCAAACCAGAATTACTTTTTTTTTCATTATTTTATTATATTTATTTTTTTAATTTCCATCCATTTCTCAAACCGCTTGTCCCCAAAAAAAATTAATAGGATCGCACAACCATAATTTACAAAGAATATAAAATAAAAATGTGTGACCTCCTAAAGGGTTACCAATCAACATTTTATGAAGGTTAAGCATCTCCTTTCACTGACCATTGTTGACCTTTTTTGTGCCCTATTTGTGGAAAGTGCCATACTTCATTACATTCTTCAATAATGAGATCAGTGGATGAAACTCATAAGGTCAGTGCATGATGGAGTAAAATGCTCTCAATGAGTGAGTGACTCACAGCAGTAAACCGGCTTCACTTCCAGTTCCTTTGTCTTGATGATATATTTGCTCTGTATTTATTTTTTCCATGATTGTTTTCAGTAGGCCTGAGCTTGGCAGCATGGATCAGTCATTACGTTTACATGCAGCCAATAACCCGTTCAAAACCGGGATATTAGCAATTACCCGGTCGCGCAAGGCCATGTAAACACCTGCAAAAACCCGAATATGGTTATATCCCGGATTTTAAAAAACGGGATATTATACCTGGGGTACCCCTTTTCTAACCCGAATTTTTGGTCATGTAAACGCGCATCGGCATATCCCCATAGTGATTTGTGTTCTGCGCATGTTCTATTCGCAAGGAATCTTGGTCTTTTGAGTAGAGGAACTTCTCGGCGCATACAAAAACCCGCGTGCAGTATACCGGAAGTAAACATGGCGAGACGCAGCACAGCATACATTTGGAGCGAGGTCAGTACCAGCACCAAAGCGCAAACAAAGGCGATCGCTATCTGCCCCGAACTATTCATTATCCGCGTGCTGCTGTTGTTGTTGTTGTCTTTGGATACAGGAAGAAGAATCGGAAATGACGCATATTGCGTCTGAAGGTTGTCCGTGCGTCGCCGTTTACATCGGGATATTGCAATTCCATGTATACAGGAGAAACTCTCTCTGCTCACGCATGTAAACGGGTTATTCCTAATGTTTCAGAAAACCCGAATAGTGACCTTAACCCGAGCATAACCCGAAAATTGGCTGCATGTAAACGTAGTGAGTGATGTTTGTGAAAAAAGTTAGACAAGAACACACACACACACACACAACAAAGATAAGGCCCTGTCTGTCTTTCATGACCTTGTTGTTAATCAACAACACCAGCAGTACAGAGTAAAATGTATTAGATTGCTTCAGCCATCTTTAGACAGTGTCTCAAATCAGAATCAGGGAAAAACAGCACATCTCTGAACTGACAGACAGCAACGCAGGAGAGGAAGTCAAAATGCTTTGGCAAAATTTAACATTGTATATATTATATATTTAAATGTTACCCAGTTAATTTATGATTCATCTTTGATGAATAGAAAGTTCTTCAATCATACCCATGCATGATTTTTCACATATATATGGTGAGTACATTTTAATTTCCAGGTGAACTATCCCTTTAAGAGCAAGACATTTGCAGTGAAATGTCCCTGAAGAAATCTCAAATGGACATTAGATTGTGACCTTTGCAAAACAAATGGTCCAAGTCTCAATTCAAGCTGTGCAATATGTTCAGTGGGAAAAGCTCAATGAAGCTCCTTTAATTAGACATCTCAGCTACAGGTGCCACTGCTGAAATATAAGAGTGGAGAGAGATTGAGTGTGTTGATGTACGCTGATCTGTTTGCCTGTACTGCCAGATGAGAGGATGGATTGCACAATTCAGGCTGTTATGTGGTAAATGGACAGCTATCAATCAAACGGCATAGCCTCGTCTAATACTGAGTGGCAGCTGGAATGTGTTTACGCTCGCTGGACATTGAAGTGCGCAGGAGTTATAAACTTCACCTTCAAAACGTCTGGATGTGACCACAATCCCAACGCTCTCGCAAGTGATTGTCTCACTAAAGCAGGTGTTCAATATGAGAAGTTTTCTGTCCTTTATGATTGTTGCTTGTCATTTTGTATGATATGACCTCAGTGAGATCACAGGTAAAGGCTGATGTAGAATGTGCAACAAGCGTCTTTTTATGTCACACCATCTTAGGATTTTGGTCTTGATTTACAGCGTTGACGGACCATCATCAATCAGTAAATGTTCTGGCATCCTCATTAAACACAAAATTGAAATGTAGAATATAAACTCAACCAAGCACTTGTGTTCATTTTGACAATGTTTGTCCTGGAAAAAAAACAAGAACAAGTTGAGTAGAGTCTGAAGTTTTTGGGCAAACACCCCCCCCCCAAAACAAAAAGGACCGCTATTTCTTCAGAGAGACCGTGATACGTATATATAAATTAGTCTGCATGGGTTTTGATTACAATATTCTTGACTATTTTGTTATTAAAACTCTGACTTGTGCGTATGTTTTTTTGTTGAAGTATTAAACTGAATTACAGCCTTTAAACTGAATTACAGTTCCAGAAATAATGGAGTGTCTTTGTCTCAAATAGGTATGTTTCATTGAAATACAATGAAGAAAATAGCTGAAAATGAAAAATCCAGAGAAATGCATGAAAGGAATGAGAGAAAAACATCATGTTAAATGCAACTGCTGTAAACAAATTCATTGATTAATTCAATAATTCTTAAGAAGAATTTAAAAAGTCAAACAACTTGACATTCCATCGTAAAAATTCAACACTCATGACTAAAACAATTTAACAGATAAGAGCCGTGACACCTAGATGTGTTTCACACATCTGCAGTTCGCCCAATTCTGCATGTTGAATCAGCGTCGTGGCCGTCGGTCACTCTGATTGGCTGTTCAGTTTAGCGAACGATTCAGTGCACAAGAATAAAAGATACCTGCTGATATAGACAGTTATTTTCTTAAACGCATGTGCTAGTTGACAGTCACCTGAGCCCCTTTGGTGGAGCTTTTTGGCCCAGACACAGATGACAAGATGCAAACACACAATCAGCTTTTGTCGTCACTTGTTGATGTCGGCTTGGTGTCTCACAGGCTATAGGACAGCATGCTAATTAAAGCACCACAGTAAAAAAAAAAAAAAAATTAAACCTCACTAATATTCTGGTCATAAGAAGACGTATTGAAAAAACAAGACTAAATGCTAGGGAAGAAGAAGCTTAAACATGCACCAATTAGAAACAATAAGGTCTGTTCTGGAGCATCACACACATGCACGTTCAAGCTTCAGTGTTTAGCATATATTCGATGCGCACTTTTGTAACGAATCACTCAAAAGTCAATAGGTGTGTCCGTGGCACTGCGCAGACCGCCCAGTGTGTATGACAGCAAAATACAGCAAGAGTGATTCGAAAGCATACGCTCTCGAGGTACTTTGATGTCATACACCGATCGATCTGTACAGAGTCGCTTCAAGTCGAACACACCTATCTATTTAGCGTTTATTTTTATCTGCCGTCAGACTATCTGAGATGTAGTTGCCATGACGCATTGCTGGGTTATATGTAGGCCTATCCATATGGGTTGTGGACAGACTGGCATTCTGAAAACGCAAGTGCTCACTTATAATAAGTAATAATAATTTAAGTGCACCAAGCACTAGGAAAATACAAGTATTGAATTGGGACTTGGTATCGGCAGATTCTCAAAATTCAATGACTCGGATCGGGGGCACAAAAAACTTGATCGGGACATCCTTACTAAATGCAAATTATAAATGTGATTAGCCCTACAATCAATATATAGCAGACTGGCTAGGGCTGTTCGACAGGTTTCTTTGACACAAATTAATTTGTCACTTCGTAGAAGTTTTAAAAATTAGACAGACGTCAACATGGACAGCTTGAATGAAATACTCTCATACTAAAAAAAACATGAAAAAAACTAAATAAAACAATTGATTACAGAAAATATGTGTTCACAAGGATAAACATGGTTTGTGCTGATCACAGTGTGTTTTTTTTTTTTTTTTCTGTAAATTTCTGGCTGCCAAGAACATGAAACCAATAAAACTCGATTTTGTATGATACATAATTTTGTTACTGGTCACCACTTGATCTCCAATATAAAAAATCTCCAATATGATCTACAATATTAAAATATTAGTCCTGGAGGACAGCCAGTTAACAGAGAGATATTTCTTCAGTCTCATGGCTTATAGGCATGACATTGAACTGGGCTGCTGACCTTTATTATGTTAAGATACATTGTGCAGCAAAGGTTCATACAAAATACATGAGATTTATTGATTTATCCCTACACCTTTGTCATTATCATAAGCATGAAAGCTCAAAATGTTCCAAACTGCAAAGTGTAGAAAAGATGACAGCAGGACAAGAAAGCTTCCAACCTCTTGCTCACTGTAAGACTCCTCCTGCAATGACTCTCCAAGCCACTAGGGAGCACTGTCTGATCCCTCTTGCAATGACACTCCAAGCCACAAGGGAGAGCTGTCTGCTCCTTCCTGCAATTATTCTCCAAGCCACTAGCCGGCACCACCTGCTGTGAACTCTTTAGTTATGATTGCTAATCAAGTTAATGTGTTCCACCTGTATTTTGCCCTATTTAAGTTGGCAGTTTTCTTTGAGCTGTGTTCAGTCTTGAGCCTACCATCTATGGATATCCTGAGTTCTTGAAGAGTTAAGTGCTGTTTCTATGTTGCCATTGGGCTTACTTTATGTTTTGTTTTGTAAGGCTATGACTGCTCTTTTGTTTGTATTTGAGAACTGTGATCAAGTAAAGACTACCGGCTTTTGAGTTATCTGAGCCTCCTAGTTTGCTTTTGCTTCTGCACATGGGTCTTCTACAAACTGTCTTCCCATTAGACCAGAGATAGAGAAATAGCTTTCTCTGACCGGGAGACCCGGGTTCTAGACCCACCTTCAACACTTTATGACAGTCACTTGTGACACTCACTCTCTCCTCCCCATCATGAATGTTTATGCCCCCTGCTGCTGGTTGGCTACCAAGATATGCTGTTGTTGTAATATTAGCTATAGTAACAGGACAGTTTTTTTTAGTGTCGTTGTTTGTCTGGAGATGGTGTACTGCTGGTGACTAGCTTTTAACTTTTTTTTTTTCCTTGTTTTCCGTTCATCTTCTTCGCCTTATTTTTGACGAAGCATTATTTTGCTTGGCTTTAGCTATGATAAGGAGACATCCATTCTCGCATTGCGTGTTCATACATTTTGGGGGCGGACTCCAGAGCAATGAGGGGAGGGGTGTGTTTGTTTGGGATGATTTCAAATATCAACAGTGTTTCTCAGAAATTGCTTTTACCGAGACATCCAGATTTAATGTCCCCCTAGATCTGAAATATATGTATAGCCTTACCAGAATTGTACCTCTGTTGCACCATATAAGACTGTTACAGTGATTTATGTTGGAGATGGCAAACTCACACATTTTTGCAATGGGTCGCTGCTATTTGTCACCCTCTGTGTCTGTCTGAGGGTTTTGCAAATATTCAACCAATGAAAATGATCAAAAAGACCTTGTAACTAAACCTTGTATCTCTATTGGATACTCAAACTGTTGGAAAAACCTCATAACTTCACCCGCCTCTATTGTGAATCACTCAATTGCCTCAATGCAAATTCTTGTTTGCAATGCGAGGGTGAATAAAGAACTGGTTGTGAAACACTATAAAGTAGGGATGCACGATATAGGATTTTTGCCGATATTCGATATGCCGATATTGTCAAACTAATTTTGCCCGATGCCGATACCGATATATTTGTATTTTTTTTAAGTGCAAAAAAAGCTTATTAAAGCTTCTATTAATGTTCTCAGTCAAGAGCAGTGAGTGATTTCCTCTGTGTTTTGTTGTTTTATTAACATTAACGGGATAGTTCTCCCAAAAATTTAAATTGTCATTTACTCTCTCAAGTTTCTTTCTTCTGTTGAAATTATAAAAGTTATTTGGAAGAATGTGGCTAACCAAACAGTTGTTGTACTCCAGTGACTTCCATAGTATATTTAAGCACAAGAAAGAAATGAATCCAGGTTTGAAACAACATTAGATAGAAAGAATTTTTATTTCTGGGTGCAGTATCTCTTTAAAGACAAGCGGCAGAATATTATTACTGTCTCTTTAAGAACTGCACGCGAGTAACGCGACGCGTCTATACACGCATTTGACAAGCAGATTTTCTCTGTTTGCTTTCACTTTAGACATAACCAACTTTGTTTATGTAAACCGTGTGTGTATTTGACAGTATCAGCGCAATAAGACTCGAAAGATTAGTCCAGTATGAAGGCGCTGTGACAGGCTTTTAGTTCCTGTGAGCGTCGGGTGTAACGCGCTCAGAAAAGCGGATGTTAGAACAGCGCATCAGCACGTGAATGATATGTTTACCTAGCAAGACTTTGACGCACATGCAAACAATGAACTTTTGTGAATTGCGGTGTCCCGTGAGTGTAACTCTACCTCTGCGTTTACATGTGATGTGATGTGAATGTACGTCGCGTTGTACAGTATGTTGAGATGAAGGCGCCAGAATTGAACTGATAGAATGCACGATACTATGATTTTTCTTCAAAAGCAGATAGTGGAGACATTTTAATCGTCCACGATCAAAAACCGTGAGACGCACAGCACACCCCTAGTTGGAAGTTTAAGTTGCTGGCGCTCATGCTTCGTTCACGGTCGTCACGTGCGCATAGGAAACACGCCACCCTATCGGCAAGACTCATCGGCAGAAATATTCATATCTGCCGATGATGGTCATTTTAAGCTTTTATCGGCCGATACCGATGTTGTCCCGATATCATCGTGCATCCCTACTATAAAGATCTACTAAAAAAAAAAACATTATATATAAAGGCTAATGTTTTATGTATTTGAGGAACGGAGAACAGTGTCTTAGTCTGGCATTTGTTGTCGAGTCAAAGGCAATACTGTCTTATATAGCCTGCGCATAACACTTCATCTTTAATAACATGTTGTTGTTTTTTTTGCCAAATGACAGAATTTTTTTTATTTTGCTTATGTCACAATATGAGGTAAATCCAGCCTTGGTTAACATTAAGGTAACTTAATGAAACTTAACTGAAAATCTAACACAACAATTAATTTAATTTTACAGTTTTTGGAAGTGAAAAAGAACGAGTCGTCTTATAATTTACAGAATATTACTTATCAGTTATGCACATACACTCTAAAACATATTGGGTTATTTTTTTCTACCCAAATCCTGGGTTTTTACAGTATTTGGGTAGGTTTGTGTACATTTTATTTTATCTATAAATTCGTTATTGTGCTGTATATCGTTTAATTTTATGCAAAACAACATACAGGGGCACGATGTGAGTCCCCTAAACGAGTGTCGCGTGACTTGTGTCGGTCATTTTGCATGATGGAAACGCCTGATGCCTTGCATAAAATTTTATGATTTTATTAAAAAAATGTTCTAACCGTATACATACTGGGAACTATATTCTCAGAAGGCAAAGCACTGCTACTTTTGCTCGCAGCACCTGAGCTCACCAGTCACGTCCGCTACTAGCTAGCTAGTCACGTTGGTTTTGTTGACAGAAGTAACAACGGTGCTTTTCAGTTGTTGCGTTAATCTCTCTGCCCAAGTAGCAGTGCTTCACCTTCTGAGAATATAGTTCCCATTAAGTATACGGTTAGAAGATGGCTGTCTCTCATGTGACCTTGTTATTTGTACACTCTGTGACTATACAAATCACAACATTTAAATAGAAAAATGTTGGTGTTATTTTGTCACTTATTGGGAGCAGTAGATGATAATGGTATGTATGGACTTATCTAACTCTGGGGGATATGGTGAATAAGTTAAAGTCCCAAAAAGTCGGCGTGTTCCTTTAAATGTTGGCAATTTATATTAAAAATGATATAAAATATACTACAGAATACAGTAAAATATGATTGAAAATAAGGAATTATCATGCAAGCCAGTGGTTGTATCGAGTATTATTATTATTTTTTTAACTATGCTGGGTTAAATAAATCCAATTTGCTAGATAAAATTAACCTAACATGTGTTCTGTCCTATATTTACACAGACCTTGGGTTGAAAACAGCCCACATTGGGTTGTTTTAACCCAGTGTTTTTTAAAGTGTAAGGGGTTTGTTACATCTTGTGTCGTTAAATTAATGTTTTTTTTTATATTGAATTATTGTCGTGTGTGTTTATCTGAATGACACTGTGTGTACCTTACCTCAGCTTGTGGAAAGTTTACTTGGGATAAACTTTAATTAAAAATGTGGCTTTCTCTTTACCACCTATATATTTAAGGTCGTTTTCTTGTCAATATATTATAAAGGGGAAACTATTTTAGAGATTTGGTATATTAACACAGTTTCAATTACATAATGAAAAATACTTCTTCTTTTTTTTTTTTTACAGTAAATCTAAGTTCAATCTGTAAAACTATTTTTTACAGTGAAGTTCTGGCAACCACAGCTGCTGTTTTTTTTTTTACTGTAAATTTCTCTATTTTTAAAAAATATACTTTAGAAGTTTATCACAGGTGATGACCTTAAAAAAAAAAAAAACCTTAATTGCCAAGATTATGTTTCAAAAAGGGTGATATTAGAAAACAAAATCATGAACATGATCTGTTACTTTTTTTGAAAGCAATGAAAGTTGACACACATATTACATAAACACTAGAACACCTTTCACAGCAGTGCTGCACTCAGGCGGGAACTGTTCTCCCATTCTGACATGGCATCACACTTGTTCTGAACAAGGTCCACTGCCTTCCATGTGCTCCGGGGCGTCTGGTGTGTCCTGGGTAAGCAGCACTTTGCTATGAAACTAATGCAGTCTGGCAGAAAGCTCATGCATTACCTGGAATTTGGAGAGGGAACATTAAGAACAAAACGAAAAGGGCAAAAAAGGTGACAGGTTTTCACAGTAAATGTCTTTAAGATTTTAAACATTATGTCTGATGAAGTGTTACTAAAATTAAATTAATTAGTTAAATTAATTGTAGCTAAAGAGTGACAGAGACATATTTAAACCAAAATAGCTCCACCTCCCCCAGCTCCACCTGCCTAGATCTGCTATGGGATGTATGTGTATATTTATGCAGCTGTACATTCTCACAGCAGCATGTCTTTGGCATCTATTGGCAGTAGCACATCTGCATAGCAGATCTAGTCCTCCAAGACCTAATACATGAATACATTGCCATATCCGATAACATGTTAATACTATTCAGAGAGTTGTCTTGATTGTAAGAAGTTTATTACTCATTTTGATTTAATATATTGAAACTTTTTAGACATTTACAAGGAAGTTTCTGTGAATGTGGAGGTACAGATTGTATGAAATGAGGGAGCCAAAAAATTAAGCCAATGGAAAAGAGAAAGAAATAACTTGAACTGAAACATTTGCAGACTTTAAATCATAATGTCAGGATCTTTATTCTTGTCTTGTCTAAGACAGAGAGTGGAACTGCAAGATAAAGGGTGAGATTTATGTAAAGGTACAGAGACATATTGAAGAGCTAGCCGTAGAGGATAATATCACCCTACATCTAGACAATCTGATAAGAATAAAGGTTAGCTCTGTCCTCATGCAAATTTGAAAAATAAAAGTCTCCCTCAAAAGACTAATGTTTGTCTTGAAAGTCTGCAGACATTTTGGGATAGTTAACCTTGTAAGCTGTGCAGAACAGTTTGCATAGGTTATAGTTTCATTACAGTCATTGTTCATTGCAATGGCCTATTCACACTCAGGTAAGGAATAATTGACGACAGGCCGTTGAATTATTAGAAAAATAATGCACACCCGAGGTGGTAATGCGGTCACGACGCGAAGCGGAGTAATGGACCTCGGTGTGCATTATTTTTCTAATAATTCAACGGCCTGAAGTCAATTATTCCGCTTATACTACAGTTACCACACCTCAAAACATTGTTCAGATGATGCATTTCAAGACGTTTGTCAAGTTTTTGTCATTAAAACGCTCTTGAATGTAGGACTAATTTCTTACGCATCTAATCCCATGCCTCCGTTGCTAATTCCAAAACGTCATTTTAGAGTTAGTAATGGAGGTTTGAGCCACTGATAGCAGACTAATGATGGGGACACACTTACGACTTGCTGAAACATTCGAAGACTGACTGTTTCCATCGACTGTAGCAGCTGTTAAACACAGACTGAACGCGCTGAACACGTGTTTGGGCATGTAATAAGTATCAAATTACATTCATAACTGGCCTTATAATCAGTGTGTCCCGGCTTTATGCAGTTATTAATGCCGTTTTTAGAGAGAGAGAGAGAGATGTTGCAATAATGAGACAGAAAAGCATGTGCGTCAATATTATTATTTATTTATTAATTAAATTTGTTTTAATTAATTCGTTCATTCTTGTTTTCTATAATTGACAGTAGATAACCCAATAAATGAAACACACAAAGCCCTCTTAACAAGTAGGCCTATCAATAATTATTTATTTGTTATATTATCTGGAATAATTACGAAAACCCAGCAGGACTATCAATTTATTTATATAGCCTATTCAATTAAATTTTCTATTTAGCCTATAGATAGGACTACATACTTTATTTATTAAAATTAAACTGTATGTGTCCATTGATTGTGAAGTTAGACATAGAAAATTGCAGATCAAGTGCATGGGGCTGCATGTTTTTTCTTGTTATGAATTGTATCCTATTTTCCGTTATTACGCGCAGTGATATGGAACTGTAATGCGGTCAAACCTGCCTGGAACTACTTTAGCCGTGCGTTTCCCTGAAAATAATTGCACACCTTAGAACGTTCTCAACCAATCAGAATCAAGCATTCAACAGCCCTGTAGTATAATGTGAATTATTGCACGACAAGTCTTTAAATTGAAGATATCGTCTCAGGTTATGCATGTAACCATGGCTCCCTGTGAAGGGGAACGAGATCCTGCGTCCTCTGGAGGGCGCTATGGGGAATGCCTTTGGCGTGACCGGTGTCTGAAGTAGGAATCTAAACACGACAATGAACTTAACATTGGCAAGCGGCAGCCTATGACGTCACTACAGGTGAGACCGAGAGTATAAAGGGCACCTGTGCCAAACATCATCCACTTCTTGTCTGAGGGAGACGCGTGCAGGAGTACCTGAAGCATGGCAAAGGGCAGCATCTCATTCCCTTTCTCAGGGAACCACGAATACATGCATAACCTGAGACGTTTAAATAGGAACTCACTCTGCATCCTCTGGAGGGCCCTATGGGGAACGGAATACCCACCCGGCCATGCTGAAGGGATGAGTGCCCAAGTGGCTGACATAAGTCTCCATTGCTGGGAAGACATCACAGACAAGAGATTTTCAGAATGGAGGCCTTAAAGAGAGGAGGCCTAACTACGCTCTCTACTCAGGCCAGCATCCGAGGAGGCTCAAAGAGAGCCCACAGTAGCAAAAGACTGTAAAACACTTAGGCAAGTCTGACTGGCCTGTGAAGCCCTGCAGAGCGGAGGCCGCAGCAACGACTCTCATAATGAGAGGAGGCCTCTAACACTCCACGCTAGGTCAATAGCCAAGGAGGCTCACAGAGAGTCTCACAACCTGACATTCCACCTATCGCCTACCTGAGCTCTAGGAACGGAAGACTCAACATGATGACTCTCTAATCGAGAAGAGACCTAACCCCACTCCACACTCAGGACAGCCTCCACGGAGGTTCGTGGAGCCTAACCACTAGAGTCACTATCTCGGCAGAGCTCTGGGGAGCGGAGGCCTCTAAAAAGCAAGTATCTAAAGCGAGAGAAGGCCTAACGACACTCCATGGTGGAGACAGTAACCAAGGAGGCTTTTTGGCTTGAGGGATGGACCTAGACCGGCGTGGCATGAAGGACTTAAAAGCTGTGGAGCGAGCCTTCGCCTCCCGAAACTTCCCGACCACCGTCTCAACGGATGTGCCGAAAAGCTCGGAAGGCGAAACCAGCGCATCGAGGAGGAAGGATTTCTCCCTCTCCCTGATGTCAGCCACGTTCACCCAGAGATGTCTCTCCTTTGCCACCATGGCTGCCATAGATTGACCGATCGAAGCAGCAGTCTGTTTGGTGGCCCTGAGAGCCAAATCTGCGGTGTGGAGCAGCTCCCTGGCCCTGGCCCTGATCCAGATCCTTCAGTAGGTTAGCCTGGTAGGTTTGCAACACAGCCATAGTGTGCGGAGCCTCCTCAGCCTGACCTGCTGCCGCATATGCTCTGACCTTCAGGCGTGATGTAAGACGTAGCGGCTGAGTGGACAGAGATGGATTCTTAAATGCAGACGCCTCAACAATCGAGAGATAACTGGCCAGCGTCTCTTCGGTCGGGGACATAACCACAGCGTGAGACATTACGTCCATAATCATATGCGGGACAGGTGGGCTGAGAGTGCTCAGAAACATCGTCGTCCTCATCAGCCTCATCCTGCATGACCTGGGGCGAGGAGCGCGCTCGCTGATGAATCAGATACCATGAGAGAGAACGTGTCATCCAGCAGCTTGCTCTCGTCAGCTGCCGTCGAGTGAGAGATACTCAAACCCTTCTAAAGCTCATTGGCGAGCTCCATCTGCGAGCCCCACGACTTCAGTTTCCTACTCGCCTCGGCTGCAGCAGGTCCTGAACTGTGGTCCCTCGGCAGGGGCGGATCTACCGGGGTGGCAAATGCCACCCTAAAAGAAAGCCTTGCCACCCCTGCTGCCACCCCAGTTGGCAGCAACGAATTAAAAGTTATGGCCAATTTGACCATTTACGAGCGCGAATCTCCCATGTCCGACTGCAGTGAATTCGCTACGTGCACAATATGACGACCGTTGACGTTCGTACTTTAGTGTGTGGGCAAATACTTCCGGCGAAAACTTCCGGTGATCTGACCGCGAGAGCGGGAGACAGCGAGAGCAAGAGACAACAGCGACCGATTTCCATTACCAGAGAGATAAGTTTTCAACCCGACCAAATTTTTAAATGCATATCATTTTCAGTGTATTTCACCTGTGCGTTTCTATGCTTTATATTACTGCATTTATTTTGTGCAAGTGAGATGAGTAAAGCACATCTGTTTCATATATCATTATCTGTCTGGTGTTTATAAGCAGTAGCCTACAGTATTCCACAGTAAAACACTCAAGTTGGGTGCTCAACAAAATAATATATATAAAAAAGGGAAAAAAGGTCGGCACACCTTGGCTCCAAAAGTTAAACGCACCCCTGCCTTTATACTCACACAGGGCTGGACTGGCCATAATATTATAACTATTATTATATAGTAGTGTAATGTAGACAGACACTATCACAACTAAAAGAGTTTTGAGTTTTTCTTTGTTCAATTTGCACACTGAATATGGGTTGGAGCTCTTTATTTTGAACTCTCAAAGTGCACCAGATTGATGAATTTAACATTAAAAAGCACAATTTTCTTACGGGGGAGCATGCCCCCGAACCCCCCTAGAGGGACAGAGGTGCACTCACCGCAGATTTCCCAAAATCCTGTGGGAAAAAACGCTATTGCTATACCAATGCAGCTTATAGCTTGTTTTAGCATTCATCACTGTGGAGTAGGCCTATAAATAAACTTAGTAGTTATTTCATCTGTTAACTCTTACTCACTCCTATTCACTTATGACATTAGTGGTTTTTATAGGAGTTGGTATACATATTCAAGGGAGTGCAAAGTTCGGTTGTGTTTATGATCATATGTAGTGGGCCAGTCTGGGCCAAAATGCCCCGGGCCGATTTTTTTGTCCCAGCCCTGTACTCACAGGTGACCCCAAACCCCCCCACAAAAAAAGATACAAACAATAATACAAATAATGCCCTTTTGTAGTGTGTATACATACGATTTCTCATCAAACTGTGTTGACTGTGATTAAATTCAGTATATATATATATACGTCTGCCATGTTGCAACCCCTCAAAAAGTCCTGCCCCCCTCTTGCCACCCCATAAATATTTTTCTAGATCCGCCCCTGTCCCTCGGGAAAGGTCACCCTGCAGCAAAAAAAAAAAAAAGGCTCTCATGATGTTTATTTTCTGAAAATGTTCAGATAATCTGAAGGAAATAAAAATGTATATTGAGTTTATATTTCAGTGGAATGTTGCTACAGCAAAGTTTCAAATTCTCGCACACGCTAAATCCACCATTATTCACTATTCTAATGGTTTTACACTGAAGTCCTATTTAAATTACTTTAATTTACCAATTAGTCCAAAACTCGAGAGAGTATGCATGGTGTACTACATGATTGCACACTGAGGCGACATTTCAACTGCTCAGCACAGCATCAGTTTCAGAGTTTATTTAGTTGGAAATCATATTGATGCCTACCATAGTTAAATTCTAAACTAAAAGTGACCCCTCTCAGTGTTAAAAGGCTTGTTGGGGTCACTTCAGCCATTAAGCCATTACACAGTGGTGCACCATTTATCCAGTTCTCTTTTTTCATACGGTCATAAACATGCAGGTAAACACAACCACATGTCGACCATTGCCTCAGGCTGAGTGCACTCACACTAAGACAGTTAATGACGCAGAAAATGAAACGGGTACATTGGATATATGAGCCTCTGTAGTCTTTAACAAGAAGTTCTCCTGCACAATTCATCACGTTATTCTAAAAGTTAAAAACGTGTGCAATATTTAAAAATGGATTAACATGGTCCTCCTCTGAGACCACTTTCTTATTCAAATAGTTCCAATAGATTATGTGGTACTTTAATATTAGTTAACATTATTGTGCAAAAGATTATAACAATAAGAGCAAATATTAAAAGATTTGAAATTTTTGTATTTTAGTATTAATTATATACTTATGGTATTTTTTAATATTTTGATTTAGCTTTTATTTAATAGTTTAAGTTTTCATTTTAGTTTAAGTTTTAGTGATTTTCTTATGCGTTTCTATTAGTTTTTGTTTCTATATTTTTATTTTATTTCAGTTTTACCCATTTTATATACCAATTTAGTAGATATGTCGAAATGCTTGACATGTCCCTTTTAAAAAACACCCAACACTTTATTTCAAGTCCACTTTAGACACTCCACTAACTATATGTAACTTTGTATTTGCATGTCAAATAACAGTCATTTGAGTATAAGTAGACTGTCTGCTTAATATCTGCAAACACTTTATTTTGATGGTTCTCCAACAAACATTCTACTGACTATAAATAACTCCATGTCAACTTCTAACCCTACAACTTACCTAACAGTCTACTAATACTCTAACAAGAGTTGGTTGACAAGTATTAACAAAGTTACTTAGTTATTAGAATGTCTAAAGTGGACTATCGAAATAAAGTGTAAACAAATTGACAGCAAACTCACATTCAGATCTGGCCATTCTGGCAGGGCACACTTTCTTTCTTTTTTTTTGCTTTGATTATTTTGTTTCACTAGGAAATGTGTCACATTGTGCAAGTAAAAAACTTGCTACCCCTCAATTAATCCCACAATGTCAATCAAAATCCAGCTTAGTTTTGAAGTGAACGTTTCGGGTGTGAGCTTATAAAATACAGCAGCTAGCAATGGTGTGGAAAGAGAAGCCCATAAACCTCTACTGTAACTTTTTACATCCTCACAAGCAGGGACGTGCACAGGAATTTTGTGGGGCAGTTGCTCTGACCTGAAAAAAGGGCACTACCCCCAAAACTCACGGGCTATATGAAGGAATATATTCAGTTGAATTTTGCCCATACAAATTGCCTTATCTGATCGTGTTTATTTCCAAACGCAATGCCTCATATTATGGTCTTATTATTATTTATAAAGATTGCAAACGTCAAAGATGACAGGTTTATGATATACAACTTTGTAAACAGTATACAAAATGTATTAACAATATGTTAAATGTCACCAAAATACACATGAGAAAAAGAGTTCCTCATATTATTGTTTATTGTTTTTTAATTATTATTATTATTATTATTATTATTTTTTTAAATAAATAATCTGGATTGAATTGACAGATGGGGAAAAACTCGCTTCTAATAAAATAAAATAAAACGCTTAGATTTCGGAAAAAATACAATCCTTTTTTAACCTTTTGGCTTCCCATACATTCAATTGTGCTTTTTGCTCATCTGGGCAACTACGCATGATTTGTAGTATGATTGCGTAAAGGGAACAGGAATTCCGGTAAGGAACAGAATCGACTGCTACACCCAGTGCCGATCCTGACCTCCCTGGGGCCCTAAGCAAAATTCTGCTAAGGGGCCCTCTGATGTCGTGAGCTATGTAAACCATTTGCCATTGCCACAGTCACACCTGACACTTCAGCACTCCCATCCTCCCCCCTTTAAACAAAACAGTCAAATAATAAGTACAACAATATAGAACAGAATGAGGTTCAAACACACAATATTTATTGAATAGAGTATTTTCTATAGAATGATAAGATAATAAGTGAATATTAAGTAAGTGAATATTAACGTAAACATAAATAAGAAGAAAATAATAAATAATAACCCTGAGCTTTGGCTTTTGGGATTAACTTTGGTTCTTTCTACAGCCTGGGCATTTTCGGCATCAGTATTATTTTTTTTATTTTTATTTTTATTATGCATGTTGAAGCAATTCTTGATTTATGGTTATTATTTACTGAGGGATGTGCATCCATTTTGACCAGTATGTCCAGCTAATCAACATTTTTAATTCAATATAGCCTATAAATCAATAGTCAATCAATGTCAAATTGTCAATACATTGCTTTCTATCTTGCATAATTAGTGCAGTTGTTTAGAGTTTGTAACTACACTGAGACTTGATAATCAGTGTCTTGTTTTAAAAGTATAATGTGTACTTTGATTGGGAGTGGCATCATTCACGTGCATGTATTGTACAGTATGTCTGGTCTCCACATATTTCTGCTTGAAAAATGCGAGTTTCATTTAGGCAACGCGCATATGAACGCATGATAACACACGCGACGCGGTTATGTTTTCCGAGCTGCAGTAAACAAACACCGTTGCACTTTGTCGTTTATCAAAATCAAACGTAATAAATAATTGTATTTTAATCTCACTTTTGTCAGCCACAAAGTGATGCAAGAGATGCACTGCCTGCCCAGCTAGGTTAGCAAGACCGAAAAACATCAAACTTTGCTGACATCAAACTTAGAGAGGAGAGAACACAAGTTTACCTGATTGTTGTTCCCGCAATTCACTCTCATGGTTTTTTTCTTCTTCCTCTTTTCGTGACCAGAAGGATAGTTTCGCTTCATTTTGTCGTAGATGTTGTAGCTACACATTTGACGGCGCGCTATGACTATGACACGAGATGGAGGCGTGGCCTTAAGTAATTTGCGTGGCCCTACGCCGGTCGCGTGCAGTCTATGGTCGCGTGCAGCGTTTGCCCTTCATACTGACTTTCACTTTCGGTGCCCGAATGGAAGTGAATGAGGCTTTGCGATTTTTTTTTTTTTTTTTTTTTTTTTTTTTTTTTTTTTTTTTTTTTTTTTTTAAATCTAGGCCTACGTGAAATTCTGCATCCATTGTACGATTTGATTTTTTTCTCGGAAGGGCAACTTGAGTGAGAAGGGCAACTTGAGTGAGAAGGGCATATGGGCAGTTGCCCGGGCAACCTGAGCAACCCCCCTGTGCACGTCCCTGTACAAGACCTTTGTGAGAAAATATTCTACAAGTGTGCAACTCTCATTGGATGAATTCACATACTGATTTGCAGATGAGCAAAAGTTCTCTGTGACTTCACATTTTTTGATGCGGGTGTGTAAATGCGTTTTGCCCCATATTCACTGCAGCAACTGTAGCAAAAATGTGAGCGTACGAGTTTCTTAATTTGTGATTTGTAGAATAGGATTTGTGCGCCTGCAATGAAGAATTTGTGAAGGTGTAACTGTTGTGTTGTGTTTGTGGAAGATAAAAAAAAGTCTACAAGTGTGCAACTCTTAAAAAATGTATCTCTGTGACTTCACATTTACTGATACACATGTGTGGCTATTCTCTACAACTACAAATTCCACTGTCACAGGCGTTCAGTTGTTTTGCACCAAAAATACCTTCATACTCTCACTGCATCTCTCACTGCACCTCTCACTGCACCTCTCACTGCATCTCTCACTGCATCTCTCACTGCATCTCTCACTGCATCTCTCACTGCATCTCTCACTGCATCTCTCACTGCATCTCTCACTGCATCTCTCACTGCACCTCTCACTGCATCTCTCACTGCATCTCTCACTGCATCTCTCACTGCACCTCTCACTGCATCTCTCACTGCACCTCTCACTGCACCTCTCACTGCATCTCTCACTGCATCTCTCACTGCATCTCTCACTGCACCTCTCACTGCACCTCTCACTGCACCTCTCACCGCACCTCTCACTGCATCTCTCACTGCTCCTGCTATTCTCCCTGGGCCCCTTGCTCTTACTCTTCCTCGTCCAGACATTACAGTGTTTGTCTTTTTCTGTTTTCAAAAACATCACTCCTCAAAGTCCTAATTTTACTGTATAAGTGTCAATGTAATAGAAAAAAATTGGGTAATTTTGGGTTGGCCCAATTTACCCAACATAAATCAGCTGTGTGTCAATTATTCAATTGTTTGTTTATTATTTTGCTAAGATATATTGTTTTTGAACTGATATCATTGCAGGAGCAGAGGTTTTTATACTGTATCTAAGGTTTGGAATATTGTTTTTGCTATTGTGGGATGGTATGTGTTAACATTCGCAAATACTACATAAACAATCCATAATTTTGTTGGGAGGTATAACTTGTCTGTTAAGAAAATGTAAGCATTGTGGAAATGTGTTCACTGACTGCATATTGTGTGAAAACGACATGAAATGTGTGAATGGTATGGCCACAATAGACCGATGCTGTGCTAATTGTGTTTAGAGTTTTGAAAATGTGACTACTGGTTGGACAAACGCTTGTTAGCGACTGAAAAAAACTGTAAACGCTAAATTCATGTAGAACTGTACTTGAGTAAAAATAACTTCCTCTTACATGAATAATTTTCCTGAATTTTTCACAATGTCTGTAAAGATACAAAATACAAAACTGGATGGAATACAGTTTTTTTTTTTTTATTGTTTCATGTCTTCTTGTTTCTCTACAGTATGTGTCAGTTGAGCATCATGGCACGTGAATGACGTAGTCTGGAAGTTCTGCATGAAACTCTCAATCATCCATGAACAAGGTATGAATGATGGAAGATACTGTTTCTGCAGTTTCTCTTCACTGCAGAGGAGATGCAGGTACTATTGTATTTTCTTTAAGGGTATGAGTATGTAAAACTAAAAAAAACTTGACACTGTCATATATAATTTTTATTCAGATGGCAGTGAAAAGATTTATGCACAAGGTGCTGTGCGCAGGAGATCCAAGAAAGAAATGGAAGATAAATAGGGGAGGCCGGGGCTAGTTGACACACTTTTTACTCCAGTGAGAATTCTTAAGAGTAGCTTTATTTCTGAAAGTCAATTTCTCTAGGCACACAGTTTAACGTCTTGACTAAAAAGGCGTCTTGCCCAGAAAGAAATATACAGTTGATTTAGCCGCTTAACTGTCACCGTCACATATACGGGACGCCTAAATTTACCTCGCTATATTACTATTAAATCCTAATCTAATTATGACAAACTATATATGGTTGGAAAGGTCTAAGACTCCTAAATAGATATTTGACTGCTGTTTTTTGCTACAAATTATGTAGGAAGAGTACCCGATGAATTTTTGACAAGAGTGCACCTCAAAAAAATCTGCATCATAACAGGAGTTCTGACCTTTGTCACAAAACGTTGATGCACACACCTTTAATAATTGAAACTTTGGTTTTCATGCTAAAAGTTCATAATACAACATTTAATAATCTAGTATTTTTCAATAAAAAAATATAATATAATATTATCCTCTAAAAAGTATAATATATATATATATATATATATATATATATTATCCTCTAAAATATATCTTTTTTATCGCCTTTTTTATTACATCACATATTTTATTAGTTATCATAAATTAGGTATCATTTGAAAGCTTACAAACTCAGAATCCATCCTGTGAAAACGGTTTTGAAATTGAACGTTGCATTACCATGGAAACGGTACTCTAAATTATTTTATCAGGCTCCTCCCCTTTTGGGCATCATTATATTTCATAATTTGATTAAAACCTTTTCTAATCTTGACAAAACACATATTGTCAGAAAGGTCTAAGTCTCAAGGTTCCAAATTGTGTGACAGAATTGATATTTGGACAGAAATTTATAAATTTGTTAAGGCAGAATGTATACAACTAAATTCAATGGAATGTATGTCACCCGGTGGCTATTTTTGGTACCACGCCTAAACAAAATCTCATGGGAACTTCAATTTTTGTGATATCAACTTCAAATTTGGAACACAACTTGCTTAGATATATGGCTTTGATTTTATAGTAATTTTAGAGTAAAAAATATTTTGTAAAATATATATTTTATATAAAATAAAAAATATATAGTACAGTATATTTGATTTACTGTAAATTTCAACTTCCATAACTTTTTCATACTTTCATTTTTTGAAGTGTTTTTACTTCAGCATAATCTGCTGAGTGTTTCCTTTAAAACAAGACCAAACTTAGGTATATATTCCAAAGAATTCTTGAATTACAACCATTTAAGTTTGAATAGTCAATGTTAACCCCCATTCTCAAAAAGGGGGGTGACAGCGAAGCAAACGTTGACCTATTGTGGGGCATGTTGGGGCACTAAAATTGTAAAAGGTAACATGTGCCACGATCAGAGCCGTTTAAAATACTCTTTAAACACAGACCTGTGACCTCATTACATCAGTATTAATGCACCACTGTATATGTGTTGTCTTGGCAAACATTCTGCTAAACATTCCTGAAGAACTACATTGCTTGGTGGAAGGATAATTATTTTTTAATAAATAAATCATACTGTCATGTTTGGATTTGGGTTTTGAATAATGTTTATGTTTTAATGTCTTTTATTTTGTAATTTTCAAGGTTCCTGGTTTTGACGTGTGCTTCCCTTATCTAATAGGTGTGTTGGACCATAGATATCCATAATAAAGGCTAGATGTCTCGTCCGCGCTGCTGGCCAATGGAGGTCGACGTCCGCACCTGGCGGCCATCTTGTCACAGGCAGCTCGCTCACTCGTAACATTGTGTTTTAATGGTCCATGTACTTTTTAAATAACCATAACTTGCTCAATTTTCTACCGATTTTCAAACGGTTTGGTTTGTTATAAACGTCAGAGATGTAGTTATGACACTGCATACTTATGAATAATAAGTGTATAAATAAATAATCATCCAGAATTATAGCCACGTTAATAACGTTTGTAAGAAACCAAACCGTTTGTAAATCCATCAAGATTTCAACGAGATAAGAGTATTTGTGTTCATGCTGATCACTCATCTTACATCAGGTACCACAGAGCCTTGCCTATGACAAGATGGCCGCCGGTGATGACGATAGAGACTCCACCGTAAGACATCTAGCCTTTATTATGGATATCTATGTGTTGGACATCGACTGTCGCTGGATGTAACCGATTGGCGAGAGTTGCCGAGTGCAGTCTGGGAGAAGCTGAAAACAGAGATGTGAAGCACTTTCTTCTTCCCGTAGTTACGCTCGTGTTGCGTTTGCATACTTTATCATAGCTGAAGTGAAATAAATGTAATATTTGTCGAATGTTTCAAAATATTTTTCATTCAATCATTTACGTAGGCCTATACTGCTTAATACAGCGTCTGTTTGTACAAGAATAAAGTTTAACATAAGCATATACTATTTAAATACCAAAGAAGTGGGGTCTAAGTTTTTTTATACTGTTTATTTTGATAAACATAACACAATATAACATTGCGACTACATGAAAAGAGCTTTTATTATTATAGAAATACAGATTTGTGAGTGGAACTGAAGGTTTCAGAATAAACACGAAACACACGTGATCGTTGTCATGCGGTAACTCCGGCCAATCCGGCCAGTCAGAGTCAGCCGTCTGCTCTCGAATCGCTCTCGCGGGACTTTGATGGCATACGTCACAGTCACGTGGCGACGGTGCTGTCTCAAGTCGGAACAAAATTTCTAACCGGCATGCACTGCTTCAAATCAGCTGCCAATCAGTCTGCGCAGCGCCTCATGAAGTCGAACAAGCCTAATGTGTCATGTTCTGTTTTAGTCATGTGTTTCTCAGTTCTGTTTTCTTATTGGTTCCTTATCTTGACTTCTTTTAGGTGTGTCTTGTTTAGTTGTTAGTCCTTATGCATTTTAAGCCCTCTTGTTTGCCTAGTTACTTTCTCGTGTATTGTTGGTGTAACCTGCTTTTTGGTGAGTCTATAGTCATCTTTTTTCCTCACTTTAAATTATCTTAAATAAAGCTGCACATTTGTCAAACTTGGCTTCAGTGGATTGATTGTTACACATACATTGTTTTGTTGATGTCTTTCTTTTATGAAACCTTGCCAGCTCTATACAGCCATATAATCACTGAAAACCATGGCTTCAAATGGTGTTTTGCTTAAATGGCGCTTAAATGCCCTAACAATACCCCTATAACATTGCCCCTCAGTTTATCTAAAATCAATGCAAATCTGTGAAATTAATTTAGTTTTTTTTTATCAAATTAACTGATGCAAATATAAAAATACTCTTTAAAGTACCATTTAAGTATTTATTATATAAAAATACCTTCATAACCTTCATCTTCATATCTGCAGTGCACTTCATATCTTAAACGTATATTTAAAAAAACTGTACTTGCAGATATAATATTAATGAAATAAAATGACAATTATGTGCATTTAAAGGGTATACTTTCATGACTGTTTCTTAACACACTTAAACACTTAAAATGTGCACTTTGTAATCATTTAAATTTTTACTTAAATACATTTTAATAATATTTTTAATAATACACATTATCTTTTATCATGCTTGAAAGAGGTACTCTTATTTCGATGTGTTCACTAACATATTAAACCACATTTGATTATTTGATATTACATTTACAGTTAATATATTTCACATGTACTAAATTGTAACTTCATCCTTACAAATGTGTAATTACAAATATATTTCGATACGACATACAACTCTCACTAAAAATTACATTAAAGTATATTTTAGTTTGCCATAAATGCTTGTCAGTTTATTCATACATTGCCAGTACACTTTAATCATATTTCAATGACAAAATATGACAATATTTCAAGGACAATATAAGTGCTTGCAATACTGTAAGTTGGTCAAAAAATAAGTAAGTATAAGCTAAAAGTATGCACTTCCATTTCGCAATGGTTGTCAGTGGGAGACCTTTCACATAAAATTGTGGTATTGTCATGATTCTGCCATCTAGTCCTTGTCGTTCTTTAAAGGGATAGTTCACTTTGAAATTAATTTTTTATATGTTTTAGCTTACCTCAAGGGAATCCAAGATGTAGGTGTCTTTGTTTCCACAGTATTTTCAATTTTTATATTTTTAGGTCAAACCGTTCTTGTTTGTCAGTCATATAATGCAGGTCTATGGTTACTTCCTCAAAGAGCATGCACAGAGAAGTCCAAATTAAACATGATTTAATGACTCGTAAATGTAAGTACACATTGATGGCTTAAGACACGAAACGAGCGGTTTGTGTGAGAAAACGAACAGTATTTCTATAGTTTTTAACTCTTGTAAACACAGCCACGTCCAAGTGATCTGAGGTCGCGGGTGCTTCGGTCTTTTCTGGAAAGCACCGGAAGTGATCTCTCGCGTGTATACGTCACTCATTGTTTACACAGAACAGAGATTGTAGGTAAGACGGCTAATTAAAAGGGTACTAATTTGCGCTTATCCGGGATGTTTAAACCGTCGTAAAAGAAAACAATAAAAAAAATTAAACAATTGTATGAGTGACGTACACGCGCGAGAGATCACTTCCGGTGCTTTACCGAAGCGCCCGCGCCCTTAGAACACTTGAACGTGGCTGTGTTTACAAGAGGAAAAAACGATATAATACTTTCCGTTTTCTCACACAAACTGCTCGTTTCGTGTCTTAGACCATCAATGTGTACTTGCATTTACGAGTCATTAAATCATGTTTAATTTGGACTTCTCTGTGCATGCTCTTTGAGGAAGTTACCATAGACCTGCATTATATGACTGACAGACAAGAACGGTTTGACCTAAAAATATCAAAATTGGAAATACTGTGGACACAAAGACACCTACATCTTGGATGCCCTTGAGGTAAGCTAATGCCGAGTTCAGACTGCACGATTTTCAAAATAATCGGGTCACAGTTGTTTTCACACTGCATGACTATCTGGGGTAACATTCAGTTGCTGCTGTGTTCACACTGCACGATGGATCGGCGACAGGAGGTTTCACACTGCATGACTTTACAAAAGAAAGAATCGCCGACAACTTCTGCCTGGTCCGCAAACTACGTTTCACAACCAAACAAACGCGAGAAGTGATAGGAAATAATGGAAGACCACACGTGCGTGAGACCGGAGTTCTCGCGCGACACTGAATTTGTTATTAAAAATGATAGCCTACAAATTGTCTGTGCACTGATTTGTAGCGAAAATGGAAACAAATAATAAACAGTTTATGCAGGAAATGGTTGGGAAGACGAGGGGAGCAAGGACTGTGTTTTGCAAAGAGAGGTGGGGTAAATAAATAATTTTGCACATGTCCTGCTGTTGCTGCTGGTCATGCAAATGTTTGTGCTTTTGTTTCTGTTTGATATAATTGTAAACATAGGCCTATCTATTAAAATACTGATATTCTGGACTATAACTCCTCCTCCTCCCTGTATCTTGCTCTCTCGTTGGCTGTCGGTCATCGCCGATGTAGTTTTCAGTCAGAACACATTCACACAGCAGGATTGTGAATCGCCGACAGGTCCAGATATTTAGCATGCCAAATATCTCACGGGCGTTGGCGACTCGTCGGCGATTCTCTCAGATCGCGTCTTTGCTCATTCACACTGCGTGATTGTCACTCGCGTGAACGAGCGCCGATTTGCCTGTGATTTCGGGCATTTGTCGGCGATTTCTCAAAACCTGTCGGCGAGCCAAAATCGGGGCTAAAATCGTGCAGTCTGAACTCGGCATTAAACATATAAAAAAATAATTTCAAAGTGAACTATCCCTTTAATTCTTGAGGCAGGATCATGACAGACCCATGTTTTGTGTGCAAGCACATGGCCTTTTGTTTGGGCCATGTGCTTGTGTTGTCTCGTTCTCTTGCCCCGCCCCCTTGTTATCCTCGTTTTGTCATTAGTCTCTCTATTTATAATCCCCTTGTGTTTGCTGTCTTGTGCCGGTTCATTGTGATTCTCAGTGTGTGTATCCTGTGATACAAAACCTGTGTGTAGACCTTCCCGTGAGTACCTTGTGAAGAACTCTGTCTTGTAAAATCCTGATCTTGTTGCTGTTGTTAGTTATTTGTCTAGTTATCTGTCAAGTCTTAGTCTAGTGTTGTTAGTTTTTGTTTTTGCCCACCAGCCTTGTTTTGCCCCATCGTGGGTTTTGTTTTGTCTCAATAAAACCGTGCTAATTGCATACTATCTGCGATTGGGTTCATCTCTCCACAAACCCTAACAGGTATGGCAAAATGATTTACAACATGACACAATATCTCCATTCTGAATCACACATATATAGTAACAATCATATTCACCAATGTTTTGCCTGAAATAGGCAACTCATTATGTTAAATTGTTGCATTTAGTTTAAGCAGAAGGATACCACTCATGTAATCAGGCCCTGTGTAACCATTAAATTTTTATTTATTTTTTTGCCCATTTGTTTATTGAGAGCAAAAGTTCAAACTAAGTCTTTGATTAAATGACAGCTTGGCAAGAGAGACAAATATGTGCATTTATTTCAACAACTTTTTAAATTAAAAACATTTGTTTCAATAGAAATAAGAAAACTCACACCTGCTGTTGCACATTGGTTAATGTATTGTTTATTTTTCATTTATTCACTGTCAAATGTGTGGCTGTCAGATTGAATAAAGGCGCTAATTGGCAGGAAAAGAAAAGACACAATTAATACATGTTATTTTCACTCTGACATCCCAACACTATATCTCTCAGCACAGCATCACTTCACAGTTGTGGTAACTCAACTTGTTTTATTTACTGAACAAATACAAACTGAAACTTAATCCAGAGAGAAAAGATCAATAGAGACCATGCACAATCACAATGCTTTACAGTTTTCTGGAATATTGCTTAGTATTGTTCTAACAATCAATTCTTAGCTTGCTGCTTTATAAATTACCTGTACCATACCCCCAAAAATCAATCCTTACAGTTTGACACCTCTGATGCAGTAGCGTAGGCAGAAATTTTATTTTGGGTGGGCCAGTGAAAATGTGAGTGGGCCTATAGTTTTTCATAGAAAAAAATGACTTCAGTAATAATTAACCTTAGAGAGTAGAAAAATGAATCGACAAACTGCAAAAACAGTTACAGCTTTATATTCGGCAAATCATCATGTTCAACCAACAGAGCTTAATAAAGGCTGGACAAACCAGTGTAGACATTAGACAATAACCTGTCTATTTTATTCAGGCTAGTCAGCAATGCAAAGACAGTTCACCCGAAAATAAAGTAAGCTAAAATAATAATATCGCTATTAGATCGGCGGGTAAACCCGAGTCGGGCTGACCGGGAGAGAGGGAGCAAGAAGCAGCCGCCACCAGCACCTGACTAGCCTTCTCCTGGGGTAATGAGTCTGAAAAACTGGGACTCGGTAGTTGAAGGCAGTGGCGTGTCTTCTTCCTCAACTCTTGCTTTTTTCAAATAGCACATTAAAGAAAGTTGTTTAGCCATTAGTGTGGCGCCGACGCCGCTGTGAGTTTTCCTGTCGGAACCCCCAGCAACCATAGCAACCAATAACGTTCAGGAGAGAGGCTTTCTACAACTTGCTTCGACAGTTCCGTTTTATTCGGAAAACGAATTAAACACACACAGCAGTCAACAATAAATCAGGTATATATTAATATATTTTCTTAAATACATTTGAATAAAAATAAACTAAAAATGTATTTTTATCAAACTTGCCTGGGCGGGCCAGTGAGTAATGTGGGCGGGCCAGTGCCGCCCTGGCCCAATACTGGCTACGCCCCTGCTCTGATGGCTTGAGGACTGAATTTTACTGCTTTCAGGTTTGGAGAGGTGGACACTGCATTCCCCTCAATCATGCAGTGGATACCCATGAGAGGAGTTTTCTTGTGGTTTTACGAACATAAAAACCTAGTAGAAAACATTTTTGTCATTTCTGTTCTTGGGATTTGGGTTTGGTTGCACTCTGTAAAACACATGGACTCTGTGCAGATCAAATCAATTGCAGTTTGTTAAAAATTTCTATCACTTTATTTGGACTTACATGAAGTCACATCTCATATTCAGATGACGTACTGAATAAGATAAATAGCCTTGTGAAGCAGAACTATACTGTAGGATAAATTAGTACAATAAAGTTCTTATCATTTAGCAGACACTTTTATCCAACTCCACTTACAAATGAGAAGCGCAATAGAAGCAATCAAACCAACAATAGGGCAACAATATGCAATAGTACAGCACAGTACAGCACAGTAAATGTAGCAAGGTTCTTTTTTTTAAAAGTTTATATTATATATATATATATATATATATATATATATATATATATAGAATAGTCAGTGTTATTATTAATGGGTCAAGTCTTGCTGAAAAAGATGCGTCTTCAGCAGTTTTTTGAAAATGGCTAAAGACTCGGGTTGAGTTAGGCAAGTCATTCCCCCTGCTTGGAACGCCCGTTGGTGTTTTAAGCCCCCAACGGACCCTTCAAGGCAGCGCTGCATGGAAGGCGCTCCCCGCCCCCTGCCGCGTTTCAGCCAATCGCTGCAAAATCTACCATTGCCAATCTGTTTACAGTTAGCTAGATAGCTGAGCGTGTCCGGCCGGCGGCAAAGAAAATCCCTAGCAGCTAGTGTTGGCTATATTTTAAAGCATAGTCTTTTTTTTTATAATAAAACATTTCATTATGAATTCAGATCTTAGAATATTGCTCTATGCAACTTACCGTGCCAAGTTGAGTGGAGTCAAGATCGATCGGTCGTTGGTTCTCAAAGTTGAATGCGAGCACCATTGTTGCGATTGGCTGAAATGTGGCAGGGGGTGGGGAGCGCCTTCCATGCAGCGCTGCCTCGAAGGCTCCGTTGGGGGCTTAAAACACCAACGAGCGCTTGGAACTGTCCAGGTAAAGATCCGTGAAAGTGATTTTGTGCCTCTTTGTGATGGCACCACAAGGCACCGTTCACTTGTAGAACACAAGCTTCTGGAGGGCACGTAGGTCTGAAGTAGTGAGTTTAGGTATAGGGGTGCAGAGCCAGGGGTTGTTCTGTAGGCAAACGTCAGTGCCTTGAATTTGATGAGTGTGGCAATTGGGAACCAGTGCAATTTTATGAGGAGAGGTGTGAGATCTTGGACAAGGAGTTGTGTATCAAGCTCCGATTGGAAGGGCCTGATCCTCCTAATGTTGTATAAGGCAAACCTGCAGGACCCGGCAGTTCTAGCAATAGGGTCTGTGAAGTTCAACTGATCATCAATCACAAGGTTCCTGGCTGTCCTAGATGGAGTTATGGTTGACGAACCTAGAATGGAGAAGTTGTGGTTGTTTGGTTGGCCGAGACCACAAGCAGCTCCCCTAGGGTTAGTTGACGGTGGTGGTCCTAATTTCAGCAAGAAATGTCTGTCAGGCAGGCTAAGATGTGAGCAGCTACCGTCGGATCCTCTGGTTGGAATGAGAGGTAGAGTTGTCTGTCATCAGCATAGCAGTGATAGGGAATTCCATGTTTCTGAACGACAGATCCTAGTGATGACATGTAGATGGAGAAGAGCAGTGGTCCAGGCACTGAGCCCTGAGGCACCCCAGTAGCTTGGGGGGTAAGACTTAAACCATTGGAGTGCGGTTGCTGAGATGAGCAACATGAGAACTGTGGAATTAGAAGCTGATCTTGCCAGTCTCAGAGATTCAATAATGAGAGCAGGGCAGTCTAAGTTGAGTGGCAGCTTAGACGGGGGTTATGAAGGTAACCATGCTAGATTACTCTTTTATAAGGGAGTCAGTAAGATTGTAGCCATGTGTTGTAGCAGGGCTAGGAGCTCATCTCCGTTCAAGCCACTGTATTTTCCCTATTTTGAGGAACATCATTGTTCTTTCGACTCAATTTAAGTGATGTTTTTGGTTTTGTTGATTGGGTTGTGTGTATATATGTGTCTATATATGTATATGAAATGTTTTCTGTTTGATCTGATTACCATTTAATCTTGTTTGCATACAGAGGATTTTCATTTGTGGGTGCATGGGCTGTACCAACCATCAATTCTGAGTATTGTGAAGTGTAAGGCCTATTTCATCCTGAATATTCATATGGATTCATCCTGATTATTCCTGTGATTCATTGATACTTGTTCTGAAATGGGTACTAAATTCTTTATATGGACATAACCACTCTGTGGTCCTTCATCAGTATTCATGTCATATCTTTGCATCATCTACCTCTATAAGAAGAGTATTTCAAGTTAGGGTGGAATCATCTCTTTATGTGGTTGTGTTCAATTATGTATTTTTTGATGAATGTTTGGTTTCTTTTTTTATTTATATTACAAAGGGGTTAAATACTTTAATTTGTGGGAGAAATTGTGGATGAGACAAATAGGATAGAAGGAAGGGTGAGAGAGAGCGTAGGTTATTCCGAAAGGTGACCTGTCGAGGAGTGTGTGTTGTGTCCTGAGCCAGGTTGAGTTTAAGAGTGAGGAGGAAGTGATCTGAGGTGTGCAGTGGAGTGACCAGCATATGGTCAGTGTAGCAGCAGCGCGTGTAAATAAGGTCCAATTGGTAACCTGATATTTAAGTAGCTGATGTGTGAGTAGCCTTTCAAACTTTAGACTAGCTTAAGCTTTGTCTGTGAAACCGAGGGATGGACATCAGTTTAAATTTTATTTTGTCATTTTATATTATTATGTTAATATAAAGAAATTAATTCTAAAACAACAAATTGAACAAATACATCAGACATTGACTGACAATTACAACAAAAAAACAAGCGACATCAAATTAAACAAGCGAGTCTGCTATTTTGTATTACACCAGTTTTGTCAACACTCTAATACCTTTATATTTGTATACAGAGTCTTACAACTTATACTGTCACCTCAGGAAGATGCTGCTTATGTATGATTGTGATAACCTCTATTTCTAATTTCTAAATAAACTGATGGTGATACAACTCAGCATGTGTTACCATTTCTCCTCTATTTCACCAAAAGGAAGACTGTAAATAACCCCTGACATGACTCATCCATTCTGATAGAAGACAAGAAAGAAAAACAACAGAAATTTACTTCTGTGTTTCTGAAGATCAGATTGACTGAGGTGAAAACAGAGAGTGCTGCTGGGGAACATGATTTTTCCCCCCCGTATATCCCAAGTTAACTAGGGGCCTATTTCAGGTGTAAGAATAAAGTAGAACTTTTAAACTACAGAAAATACCCTTGTGGAATTATACAAGATTTCGCCTTTGGCTCTGCTCTATGTTCAAAACAAATTGCTTGTGAGCAGGGACGTGCACAGGGGGGTTGCTCAGGTTGCCCGGGCAACTGCCCATATGCCCTTCTCACTCAAGTTGCCCTTCTCACTCAAGTTGCCCTTCCGAGAAAAAAATTAAATCGTACAATGGATGCAGAATTTCACGTAGGCCTAGATTAAAAAAAAAAAAAAAAAATCGCAAAGCCTCATTCACTTCCATTCGGGCACCGAAAGTGAAAGTCAGTATGAAGGGCAAACGCTGCACGCGACCATAGACTGCACGCGACCGGCGTAGGGCCACGCAAATTACTTAAGGCCACGCCTCCATCTCGTGTCATAGTCATAGCGCGCCGTCAAATGTGTAGCTACAACATCTACGACAAAATGAAGCGAAACTATCCTTCTGGTCACGAAAAGAGGAAGAAGAAAAAAACCATGAGAGTGAATTGCGGGAACAACAATCTGGTAAACTTGTGTTCTCTCCTCTATAAGTTTGATGTCAGCAAAGTTTGATGTTTTTCGGTCTTGCTAACCTAGCTGGGCAGGCAGTGCATCTCTTGCATCACTTTGTGGCTGACAAAAGTGAGATTAAAATACAATTATTTATTACGTTTGATTTTGATAAACGACAAAGTGCAACGGTGTTTGTTTACTGCAGCTCGGAAAACATAACCGCGTCGCGTGTGTTATCATGCGTTCATATGCGCGTTGCCTAAATGAAACTCGCATTTTTCAAGCAGAAATATGTGGAGACCAGACATACTGTACAATACATGCACGTGAATGATGCCACTCCCAATCAAAGTACACATTATACTTTTAAAACAAGACACTGATTATCAAGTCTCAGTGTAGTTACAAACTCTAAACAACTGCACTAATTATGCAAGATAGAAAGCAATGTATTGACAATTTGACATTGATTGACTATTGATTTATAGGCTATATTGAATTAAAAATGTTGATTAGCTGGACATACTGGTCAAAATGGATGCACATCCCTCAGTAAATAATAACCATAAATCAAGAATTGCTTCAACATGCATAATAAAAAAATAATAAAAAAAATAATACTGATGCCGAAAATGCCCAGGCTGTAGAAAGAACCAAAGTTAATCCCAAAAGCCAAAGCTCAGGGTTATTATTTATTATTTTCTTCTTATTTATGTTTACGTTAATATTCACTTACTTAATAATATTCACTTATTATCTTAACATTCTATAGAAAATACTCTATTCAATAAATATTGTGTGTTTGAACCTCATTCTGTTCTATATTGTTGTACTTATTATTTGACTGTTTTGTTTAAAGGGGGGAGGATGGGAGTGCTGAAGTGTCAGGTGTGACTGTGGCAATGGCAAATGGTTTACATAGCTCACGACATCAGAGGGCCCCTTAGCAGAATTTTGCTTAGGGCCCCAGGGAGGTCAGGATCGGCACTGGGTGTAGCATTCGATTCTGTTCCTTACCGGAATTCCTGTTCCCTTTACGCAATCATACTACAAATCATGCGTAGTTGCCCAGATGAGCAAAAAGCACAATTGAATGTATGGGAAGCCAAAAGGTTAAAAAAGGATTGTATTTTTTCCGAAATCTAAGCGTTTTATTTTATTTTATTAGAAGCGAGTTTTTCCCCATCTGTCAATTCAATCCAGATTATTTATTTAAAAAAAAAATAATAATAATAATAATAATTAAAAAACAATAAACAATAATATGAGGAACTCTTTTTCTCATGTGTATTTTGGTGACATTTAACATATTGTTAATACATTTTGTATACTGTTTACAAAGTTGTATATCATAAACCTGTCATCTTTGACGTTTGCAATCTTTATAAATAATAATAAGACCATAATATGAGGCATTGCGTTTGGAAATAAACACGATCAGATAAGGCAATTTGTATGGGCAAAATTCAACTGAATATATTCCTTCATATAGCCCGTGAGTTTTGGGGGTAGTGCCCTTTTTTCAGGTCAGAGCAACTGCCCCACAAAATTCCTGTGCACGTCCCTGGTCTTGTATATTTTTCTAGCACAAACACAAGTACATAACTACAGCTGCTTGAATCTGCTGCGACGAATCACAAGCTCTGTTTTTCACTTTCAAGTGACAAGTTTCGTACGCTCCGCCTTTTGCACCAAGTGCACCGTGAAATGTGGTGCAAAAGTGAGTTGTGCATCTGTAGAGGCAGTGGGCGGAGCCTACATTAATATCAATGAGTTTCCCGGGCATGCGCGTGCAACTGCTCATTCTACTTCACGCTCCTCGTTTCTCAGCAGGTTTAATGGATTATTTCAAAAAAGGTAAATATAGTTTCAGCGCGAACTTAAACTGCAATTGTGTATCGTTTCGTTAAGTTCATGTTTTTATTTATTCGTCACTGACTGAATGATTGCTGGCATTCACTTCGTGTAGGCATGAAGTAGGCTACAGCAAACTTCAACTCGTCGTATAAATTGCACCTTGCGAAGCTTTTAAAATGTGGCTTTTACTAATTGTTATCATTTGTTGATTGCAATAAATTAAATAAACCCTCATAAATGTATCCGTTCCGTTAGCTAACACTTTAAAAAATATATATAGCTATAATATATCCTGGTGTGATTGTTCTTAAAATCTTGTTCATTTAAATAAGCCAAATCATTAAGACCAAACACAAGCATAAATGTGTTGCTTTAATACATATGTACAATTTGGATTAAACAAAATTGTATGGACAAAAGTGGATAAATTACATTTGATAAAATTAGGTTACTGTAAATGAGGGGGAAAAACACAACATTATTTTACGGAATATGATAAGCCACTAATTTGATGTTCTAAAAAACATATTTACAAACATACATACTGGCCTTAATACCAAACATTTGAACAGTAGTAGGCTACACACCTTGCAATCAAAACATTCAAATTATGCATAATTTGAATGTTTTGATTGCAAGGTGTGTAGCCTACTACTGTTCAAATGTTTGGTATTAAGGGTCTAAGGTAAGGTACCTCTAAGGTAGCCTACATTTATCTAAAAACAGTAATATTGTGAAATATTTGTATCAACTGTTTTCTATTTTAATGTTTAAAAAATATATTATGTCTTAATTTAATATTAGTATTATTTTTGTATTGCAGTAACATTCAACAAATGATAACAAAAGGCAGTTTAAAGCATTGCAATGTACAAAGGAAAAGCACATCTAAATGAATGAGTTGAAGTTTGCTGTGCTTAGCCTATACTGTGAATGCCGGCAATCATTTAGTCATTAATTAATGCACAAAACGTGCAAACTAATAAAAACATTATGAATGAAATGATACACAATTGTAGTTTAATTTTCCGCTGAAACTATATTTACCTTTTTTGAAGTAATCCATTAAACCTGCTGAGAAACGAGGAGCGTGAACTAGAATGAGCAGTTCCATGCGCATGCCCTCATATTCCGTAAAATAATGTTGTGTTTTCCCCCCCTCATTTACAGTAACCTAATTGTATCAAATGTAATTTATCCACTTTTGTCCATACAATTTTGTTTAATCCAAATTGTACATATGTATTAAAGCAACACATTTATGCTTGTGTTTGGTCTTAATGATTTGGCTTATTTAAATGAACAAGATTTTAAGAGCAATCACACCAGGATATATTATAGCTATATGTATTTTTTAAAGTGTTAGCTAACGGAACGGATACATTTATGAGGGTTTATTTAATTTATTGCAATAAACAAATGATAACAATTAGTAAAAGCCACATTTTAAAAGCTTCGCAAGGTGCAATTTATACGACGAGTTGAAGTTTGCTGTAGCCTACTTTATGCCTACACGAAGTGAATGCCAGCAATCATTCAGTCAGTGACGAATAAATAAAAACATGAACTTAACGAAACGATACACATTGCAGTTTAAGTTCGCGCTGAAACTATATTTACCTTTTTTGAAATAATCCATTAAACCTGCTGAGAAACGAGGAGCGTGAAGTAGAATGAGCAGTTGCACGCGCATGCCCGGGAAACTCATTGATATTAATGTAGGCTCCGCCCACTGCCTCTACAGATGCACAACTCACTTTTGCACCACATTTCACGGTGCACTTGGTGCAAAAGGCGGAGCGTACGAAACTTGTCACTTGAAAGTGAAAAACAGAGCTTGTGATTCGTCGCAGCAGATTCAAGCAGCTGTAGTTATGTACTTGTGTTTGTGCTAGAAAAATATACAAGACCTTTGTGAGAAAATATTCTACAAGTGTGCAACTCTCATTGGATGAATTCACATACTGATTTGCAGATGAGCAAAAGTTCTCTGTGACTTCACATTTTTTGATGCGGGTGTGTAAATGCGTTTTGCCCCATATTCACTGCAGCAACTGTAGCAAAAATGTGAGCGTACGAGTTTCTTAATTTGTGATTTGTAGAATAGGATTTGTGCGCCTGCAATGAAGAATTTGTGAAGGTGTAACTGTTGTGTTGTGTTTGTGGAAGATAAAAAAAAGTCTACAAGTGTGCAACTCTTAAAAAATTTATCTCTGTGACTTCACATTTACTGATACACATGTGTGGCTATTCTCTACAACTACAAATTCCACTGTCACAGGCGTTCAGTTGTTTTGCACCAAAAATACCTTCATATGAGAGGTGCAGTGAGAGATGCAGTGAGGGGTGCAGTGAGAGGTGCAGTGAGAGGTGCAGTGAGAGGTGCAGTGAGAGATGCAGTGAGAGGTGCAGTGAGAGGTGCAGTGAGAGGTGCAGTGAGAGGTGCAGTGAGAGGTGCAGTGAGAGATGCAGTGAGAGATGCAGTGAGAGGTGCAGTGAGAGGTGCAGTGAGAGATGCAGTGAGAGGTGCAGTGAGAGGTGCAGTGAGAGATGAAGTGAGAGGTGCAGTGAGAGGTGCAGTGAGAGATGCAGTGAGAGATGCAGTGAGAGGTGCAGTGAGAGATGCAGTGAGAGGTACAGTGAGAGATGCAGTGAGAGGTGCAGTGAGAGATGAAGTGAGAGATGCAGTGAGAGGTGCAGTGAGAGATGCAGTGGGAGGTGCAGTGAGAGATGCAGTGAGAGGTGCAGTGAGAGATGCAGTGAGAGATGAAGTGAGAGGTGCAGTGAGAGGTGCAGTGAGAGATGCAGTGGGAGGTGCAGTGAGAGGTGCAGTGAGAGGTGCAGTGAGAGATGAAGTGAGAGATGAAGTGAGAGATGCAGTGAGAGGTGCAGTGAGAGATGCAGTGGGAGGTGCAGTGAGAGGTGCAGTGAGAGATGCAGTGGGAGGTGCAGTGAGAGATGCAGTGAGAGGTGCAGTGAGAGGTGCAGTGAGAGATGAAGTGAGAGATGCAGTGAGAGGTGCAGTGAGAGATGCAGTGGGAGGTGCAGTGAGAGGTGCAGTGAGAGGTGCAGTGAGAGGTGCAGTGAGAGGTGCAGTGAGAGATGAAGTGAGAGATGCAGTGAGAGATGCAGTGAGAGATGCAGTGAGAGATGCAGTGAGAGGTGCAGTGAGAGATGCAGTGAGAGGTGCAGTGAGAGATGCAGTGGGAGGTGCAGTGAGAGGTGCAGTGAGAGGTGCAGTGAGAGGTGCAGTGAGAGGTGCAGTGAGAGGTGCAGTGAGAGGTGCAGTGAGAGATGCAGTGGGAGGTGCAGTGAGAGGTGCAGTGAGAGATGCAGTGAGAGGTGCAGTGAGAGATGCAGTGAGAGGTGCAGAAGTGCAATATTTGATGAAAACATGTGGCCTAACGCTGAAGATCGCAGAGATTACATACAGTAATTTTGTGCTTTTTTGTAAGCAATACTGTAAAACTTTTTCTGTTCTATCATACCGTGTTTCTACTGTACCTCCTGTTGTAAACAGTAAAGGGAAAAAAACTGATTTGCTTTTTACTAGAATGCTTTTGAATGTGAACATTACTGTACATGTGGACATACAGTTCCCAACCAAGAAATTTAGTGTAAAAACGGTGGATTGCATGTTTTGCATGCAAATACCTGTAAAACTGAAACATCAAAGTCTATGCAGTTTTTGTAATGTCAACAATAGCCAGTATTTTGAAACCTGGTGTACTTCGATTGACTGCATGTACCTTGTGAAGTGAAAACAAGTGTTATTCTTTAACAGAATAATTTCATTTTGATTCAGATTTCCAGCGTTTTGGTCAAGTTAGTGTGTGCAGAGAAAGATGTGTTCTATTTTGAAATGAAGAGTTAGTATATATTTAACAAAATGTGTTTTTGAGAAGAAAATTAACCATTTGGCCAATTGTGTTTTGTAGGTGTGAGTCTGTGTTAAGAGTTTAGAAAAAGTATCTGAAGTATGGGTAAGCGCTTGTTAGCGATTGAAAAAAAACTGTACTATGGCTGCACGATTAATCGTTGAAAGATTGCGATCTCAATTCAAACATCCACGCAATCTTATTTCTAAATGAGAATAATTTGGCTATTTAAAAAGTATGATCACAGCGAATATTCAAATCTGCACTTGTGCTGCTGTTGACCTAGAGAGAGTTGTATAGTAATTCAGGGAAGAAGGAGGCGGGAACCAGCGAACGTTTAACACTTTAATCCAAAATAAACACAAAACAAAAGTAAAAGGCTGCCGCACACACATAAACAAAACATAATGTCAAATAGTCCAGGCCTGGTCCTCTCTTGTCCTTCACTCTCGTCGATCCTCCTTTTATGCTTCCACAGCATAAAAAAAAAAAAAAGTTTCACAAACAGTCTTTTTACCACAGAGTATCGTTATTTCTGCATTACACATTCAAATTATAACGGAAATACTAGTTAACAGTTCATATATACACCGATGTTTTAGATAGGTATCAAAATAGAGTAAAACACTTTGTGAAAGTAACGACGCGTCAAATAAAGATTGCATAAATTGCATCGTTACACCAGAAGGTGGCGACAGGTGACTGTTAAACATGTATTTGTCATTGTATCGTTCATTTAAGAGATTGGTTTAACAACACTGATTCATCCAGTAATGAATCAAATGAAGTCTTCATGAGTGAGTCATTGAATCATTCATTCAAATGAATATTTTTTTTATTTAATGAAAATAGACTGCAGCAATTAACATTTGTCAGAACGTCTAGTGAATTACAGATTACTTTGCTTAGTTGTCTATTCATAATCATGGGAGATTCATGATATCTATTTTAAGAAAAATGTGATTCTCAATTTCTCCAGAATCGTGCAGCCCTACAGCGTTTACAGTCATAAGACTCGTCTGCTTGGTGAGACTGCCTCACTCCAGCCCTGATGCTTTAGATTCTGATGTAAGAGTCCAGACGGAGTCTAAATATGAAAAGCTACATCTGCATTAGAGCTCTGCTGTTAACTGACAGGCCCTCAGCGTTTCTGTGCTGATTATTATAAAAGAGAAAATGAGTGTGAGCGGCACCATGTTCTATTCTCAGCACCTGCTGCCACACAGCACCCCTCACTCATTACGAGAGGAAGTGACACGTGGCAGGAGACCAGAATCTGCATATCCTCAAACCCAGCATCAACCTCCTGCTTTTTTTTTTTTACTTTTACTGGCGTTAATAACATTTATAACTATTTTATTTTCTCAGACTTACATTGAGAAGTACACTGTGCTCTTAAATGGTAAATGCTAACCTAAATGCTGTGCTCTACATTTATTCACAGCTATAGTAAGCACAGGAACTTTGTTGATTCAAGTGCAAGTACACTAACTGCATGATGAATTAAAGTTTACATTTTATATTATATACAATTAACTGAACTTTAGAGAGCATTTTAACCAACTAAAGTAGGACTTATACACATGTATGTGTAATTTCATAATTAACTATTGTCTTTGAAATATCATTCAAATTCACTGCCGTATGTACTGACAAGCATTTATGGTAAAATAATTTAAATGTTATTGAAACTTGTATGTCACATTTAAATCTATTTGAAATTACACATTTTTAATTATGTAGTTGCAATTTATTACATTTAAAAAATATGATATTAAATTAAAATACTAAATTCAAATGTGTTGTTGGATGACACACACAGCTAAAATTATCATTATAACATTAGACTTATGTGTGCTTTACAAAGTTATTCAACAAATCAAAATAAGTGTACTTTAAAGCATGATTATAACAATTATTTATTTTAAGTATACATATTTTAGTTACTTAAGTCTACATTTAAAAGTAAATGTACTTGAAGTATTTAAAATGTTCTTCATGTACATAGATTTAAGTGACCTTTTATTTTATTACTTTATATAATCTGCAAATACAGTTTATTTCAATATAGTTTTGAGATTTGTAGTACACTACTAGTGCACATTCATTACAATTAAACACACTTCTATTTCACAAGGGTGAATGAAGGAAATTAATGTAATGTAAAATTAAGGTAACACTTTACAATACGGTTTAATTTTGTAACATTAGTTAACTACATTAGTTAATATGAACTGTAACAATAAGCAATATATTCTTACGGCGTTTATTAACCTTTGTTAAAGTAAGTTAATAAAAATCTTCATGTTCATGTTATTTCACAGTGCATTAACTCATTAACTAATAGGCCTTTTGATCTAAAAAAACAAATAGTGGTATTGTTGAGATTTACTTTAAGATTAACCTAATAAATGCTGTAAAAGTATTTTTCATTGTTTGTTAACTAATGTTAACAAATGAAACCTTATTGTAAAGTGTTACCGAATATTTTATTACCAATTAATCTGCAATTTTGTCAAATTATGCTAAAAGTGTAAAAATAGTATTATATCGTGTGTGTGCTTAAGAGACATTAGCAAGCACATTAGCATCAACAAGACAAAGGAGTCAACAAATTGATTCCAAAAATATCAAGGATGACAAATAAAAAAAAAAATTCTACATGTGTGTCCACTGTTGGACATTGTCAGTGGACAAAGGAAATATACAGTGATAGTGAAAAACTGTGTTTATTATTTTGTTCCCTCTATTTTGTGTTTGTTCATTTCCATCTCCCTGGTACTGACAGAGATTGACAAGATGTGCCTGTCAAAAAGAGGAAACAGTGTCGTGATGCCTTTAAAAGTTAAGGCACCTTGCTGAGATTTTGAGATGTCCCGGGGTAGCTTCACTCCTTCACTCCCTAACGCCCTGCAGAGCTCCAAATGGGAAAAGGAATCCATAGCAATATTTGCTGCTGTGTCTGAAAATATCAGCGACTGAAAAACATGGAACTTTTGGAATGAAAAATGAAAAAATGTTTCTCTGCTTCTGTCTCCTGTGGACAGACTTCAACAATACGTCAGTGAATCAATATTTTCTGTACTTCAAGTAAGGTTTGAAAGGCAGGCAAGGTGAGAGACAGGCCATTCGGTGTAGGAAAAGGCACAACACAATCATTTCATAATTAGCAGTGTTTGCTAAAGAAAGCATCATCATTATTATTAGTATTATTATTATTGGTTATACTTAGTGTTAGGGGTTTGTTCAACTGGCACAAACTGTGACATCATGTAAGGTTTATGCTACAGAGATTAATAATATCACAAATCATATGGCTTGTAGAGAAGAGGGACATGTGTAATTTCAGAATTACTTCTATTGTCATTGAAATATGATTAAAGTGTAATTACATGTAGTTAATCTATATTACGCAGTACTTATTTGAGTAAGTACAATGTACGTCACATTAAAATAAATTATTATTAAAACTTTTAATTTGGCATTATCTTAAAAGTGTTTTAAGAAACAGTCATGAAAGCGTGTTCTCTTTAAGTACACTTAAGTGGTCTTTTATTTCATTAATATTACAATAAATAATATTAGTAGGACAGCTCTTTTATACTTTTAAGATTTGAAGTACACTACAAGATTTGAAGTACACTTTGAAGTGCACATTCGATTCAAAATTGCGCTGTAAAATAACGGTAATCTACTGGCAGCTGTGGTTGCCAGCAATGTTCTGTTCATTTACAGCTCTCTACCGTTAATATACAGCTTTCCTTTTTTACAGTATGTTACTGTAAAAATACCATGGAAGGTAACTCATATCATTTGGGAAACCGATTGCTTCAAACAGTTCAAGCTAAAAAACTAGTATTTATACTGATAGTACTGTAAACTTACTTCATTTGAGTCCGTGAGTCCACTGAAAATGAATATCTCTTAATATAAAACTACTGGTTTTCTGTCAATACGTTAATATACAGCCTATTATGATAATGCTGTCAATAAAAATGTGCAAAGAAAGAAGCTTTTAATAAATATTTTTTTAACGTGCGTGCAGCGTGAATAAATCCAAACACCCCGTGACAGATTTAAGTTTCACTTTCGATCCGTGACCGACAGAGGAGCGTCTTGTCGGCAGGGATTTAAATCTTTAAAAATGTCTGGGATAAGAAAATCTAAAGGTGCACACCATCAGAAAGGATATTCTCCAAGGCTGGATTTAGCATCAGGAAAACCATGATCGCACTTCTGCCGAACAACGTTAACAGGTTGGTTTTCCTTGGGACGTTCTAAAACGCTTAACGTGAAAAAAGCTTTTAAAACGCTTAAATTGCACTTTTACGTGCTTAATGTACACAGTACATGTACATGTTTTGCTCTGGCCCCCTTCCTTCCTGTACGCAGGAGTGATGAGATAGTTAGCCGATTGGCCTCACTGAATGGTTGGCTGTCGAAGTGGTGTCCGCAGAATAATATAAAATTCATAGACAATTGGAAAAGTTTTTGGGGCAAGCCTGATCTGTTGAAAAGAGATGGTATCCATCCCTCCTGGGCTGGTGCTGCTCTTCTCTCTAGTAATTTGGCTCATAGTCTTAGAGCTAAAACATGACAATCTGGGGCTCAGGTCAGGAAGCAGACAGACTGGCTAAACCGACCGTCTGCTAGCGGCCTCACGTCACCAAGGTCAGATAAATCCCATCACATAGAGCCTCTTTCACCTAGATATCATCATATAGAGACTGTGTCTGTTCCCCGAATTTGGAAATCCAAAAAACGTCAGGTTAAAAATGTAATTGATGTTCAACAAATAAAAAACAGATATAATACAGATGAGCAAATGATAAAGCTTGGGTTGCTGAATATTCGATCCCTTACTTCAAAATCTCTTATAGTTAATGATATGATTTCAGATTATAATCTTGATATGCTGTGTTTGACAGAAACCTGGCTAAAACCAAACGATTACATTATTTTAAATGAGTCAACCCCACAAGATTACAGTTATAAAAATGAACCTCGTCTGAAAGGCAAAGGGGGAGGTGTTGCTGTAATTTATAGTAATATTTTCAAAACCACTAAGAAATGTAGCTTTAAATATACTTCTTTTGAAGTATTGGTGCTTAATGTAAAAATATATAGTGTAAACGATAAATCACATTTGAGAATTCTGCTGGCTACGGTGTACAGGCCACCAGGGCACCATAAAGATTTTATCAAAGAATTTGCGGACTTTCTATCAGATTTAGTATTGGCTGCAGATAAAGTACTAATTGTTGGTGATTTTAATATACATGTAGATAATGAAAAAGATGCTTTGGGATTGGCATTTAAAGACATTGTAAACTCAATTGGAGTTAGACAACACGTGTCAGGACCTACTCATTGTCGTAATCATACTCTAGATCTAATATTATCACATGGAATAGATGTTGATGCTGTTGAAATTCTGCAGCAGAGCGATGACATCTCAGATCATTATCTAGTCTCATGTAAATTACATTTAGCCAAGGCTGCAAAGCCGACTCCGTGTTATAAATACGTTAGACCTATAACTTCTGCCACTAAAGATTGCTTTATCAATAATCTTCCTAATCAGTTTCATCATCTCAGCATCCCAGATAGCTTAGAAGAACTCGATATTGCAACAGAAACGTTTAACTCTCTCTTTTCCAGCACTTTAGACGCAGTTGCTCCGTTGCGCTTAAAGAAGATTAAAGAAAATAGTCCAACGCCGTGGTACAGCGAGCACACTCAGGCCCTAAAGAGAGCAGCCAGAAAAATGGAACGCAACTGGAAGAAAACTAAACTAGAGGTATCTCGGATTTCGTGGAAAGAGAGGTCAATTGCTTACAGAGAGGCTTTAAAAGCTGCTAGATCTGCTTATTTTTCAAACCTATTAGAAGAAAATAAACATAATCCTAGGTATTTATTTGAAACAGTGGCTAAACTAACGAAAAAGAAAGCTTCAAGCTCAGAAGTGTCAAAGCAACACGGCAGTGATGACTTTATGAACTTCTTCACTTATAAGATTGATAATATCAGGGACAAAATTATAACTATGCAACCGTCTACCACAGTATCGCATCAGGAAGTGCATTGTAGTCTCCCTGAGGAAAAATTTGATTTATTTGTTGCTATAGGAGAGGAAGAATTCTGCAAACTCGTTAATTCATCTAAATCGACAACTTGTATGTTAGATCCTATACCGACTAAGCTACTGAAAGAGATGTTTCCAGAGGTCATATATCCTCTTCTTAATATCATTAATTCATCTTTGTCTCTAGGATACGTACCAAAAACCTTTAAACTGGCTATGATAAAACCGCTTGTTAAAAAACCACAACTTGATCCTACAGAATTAGTCAATTACAGGCCGATCTCGAATCTGCCTTTTCTGTCAAAGATATTAGAAAAAGCAGTATCTTCACAACTATGTTCCTTTCTAGAAAGAAATGATATCTGCGAGGATTTTCAGTCCGGATTTAGACCGTACCATAGCACTGAGACCGCTCTCATTAGAGTCACAAATGATTTGCTCTTATCATCCGATCGTGGTTGTATCTCTCTATTAGTGTTACTCGATCTTAGTGCTGCATTTGACACCATTGACCACAACATTCTTTTAAATAGACTAGAAAACTATGTTGGCATTAGTGGAATTGCATTAGCATGGTTTAAATCATACTTAACTGACCGTTATCAGTTTGTAGCAGTAAATGAAGAGATGTCTTATCGATCACAAGTTCAGTATGGCGTACCACAAGGCTCAGTACTAGGACCGCTGCTGTTCACTCTGTACATGCTACCATTAGGAGATATCATTAGGAAACATGGAGTTAGCTTTCACTGTTATGCCGATGATATTCAGCTGTATATTTCTTCAAAACCCAACGAAACTTACCAATTCACAAAATTAACGGAATGCATAGCTGATATAAAAAATTGGATGACTAGTAATTTCCTACTACTAAATTCTGAAAAGACAGAGATTCTAATTATTGGACAAAAAACTTCCACACGTAATAACCCAGAATACTGTCTAACACTTAATGGCTGCTCTGTCAAGTCTTCGTCGTCGGTTAGGAACCTGGGTGTGCTATTTGATACCAACCTTTCTTTTGAAAGCCACGTGTCTAGTATCTGTAAAACTGCATTTTTCCATCTTAAAAATATATCTAAATTACGCCATATGCTCTCATTGGGAAATGCGGAACAATTAGTCCATGCGTTCATGACCTCAAGGCTAGATTATTGTAATGCTCTACTGGGTGGTTGCCCTGCACGCTTAATAAACAAACTACAGCTAGTTCAAAACGCCGCAGCTCGAGTTCTTACCAGAACCAGGAAATATGACCATATTAGCCCGGTTCTGTCAACACTGCATTGGCTTCCTATTAAACATCGTATAAATTTTAAAATATTGTTGATTACCTACAAAGCACTAAATGGTTTAGCTCCGCAGAACTTGAGCGAGCTCTTAACGCATTATAGTCCTTCACGTCTATTGCGATCTCAAAATCCCGGCCAGTTGATAATACCTAGAATATCTAAATCGACTGCTGGCGGTAGATCCTTTTCCTATTTAGCACCAAAACTTTGGAACAGTCTTCCTACCATTGTCCGGGAAGCAGACACACTCTGTCAGTTCAAAGCTAGACTAAAAACACATCTCTTTGACCTAGCATACACATAATACATTATAGACTTCTATAAATTCAATGTTAGGCTGCATAGATTAGGTCAGCCGGAACTGGGAACACTTCCCTTAAATCTTGATGTACTCGCTACATCATAAGAAGAATGGCATCTACGCTAATATTAGTGTCTTTGTTTATCCCGAGGTTTTCCCGCAGCCTGCCGGATCCAGGCCGTGTCCAGATCTGACGAGGGAGCTTTGCCTGGACCCGATGACAATGCAGTGCTGAAGTATCCACTATCCTCTCCCTATGGAGGATCCCTTTCCCACTCTACAGATAAAGCGTTGTGAATTCCGGCTCGCGTACCCCGAAGTGATAAAATAAAACAAAATTCTGTATCAAAATTTTTAGGCACGAAAAGTAGTTTGTTTAGGCTGGGTTGTATGAATTACAAACCTGCGCACATATTTTAAAAAGCACATAACTATAGAATTCTGAATGAGCATGTGAACGCCGTCTGCGTTAATCACAGGTTCGCGTTTAAAGTCTGATCATTTCGACGGAGGTGAATCAATCAAAGTTAACTTTAGCTGGAAGTAACATTATTCAAGAACCGCTATAACGCCAAAACAATCTGTTACCTTAAATGATATGTTTATCTCTGTTAAGCTGCTTTGAAACAATCCATTGTTAAAAGCGCTATATAAATGAAGATGACTTGACTTGACTTGACAGTAGGCTACACACCTTAAGAAACCATTCTATGTGCAAAGCAGATGAACCCAGAATATGAACGCAACGCGTTTCTCCTATAGAAAGTCACGTAAAGCTTTTTCTTTAACGGTTTTCTATGGGAGGAAAATGCTTAACGTAGCCTATAATAAAACGCGTTGCGTTCATATTCTGGGCTCATCTGCTTTTCTGTAGGCTATATAGTATCCTTTATTAATAAGGTGTGTACAGAATTTGATCTTTTAATATAACAGTTTTAGGACAAAGCCGTTAAGCGTTTTTCACGTTAACCTGTTAACTGGCACCCCCCTTTTTTTTGCATAGACATAAAAATCACTATCCAAACTTAAATGGTTGTAATTCAGGAATGCTTTGGAATATAGACCTATGGCTGGTCTTGTTTTAAAGAAGACATTTTCCAGATTATTGTAGAAGTCCAGAAATTGTAAAAAATGAAACAGAAAAAAAGTTATATAAGTTTGAGTTTATGAAATTGTGTGATGTAAAAATATAATGATTAATATTTTATATAAAATATATATATTACAAAATATATTTTACTCTAAAACTGCAAGAAAAATAAAGTCAAATATCTGAACAAGTTGTATTCCAAATTTTAGGTTGATATCTCAAAAAATGAGCTTTCAGTAAGATTTTATTCGGGCGCAGTACCCAACTTTTTCACTAGGTGAACACCAGACTCCATTACTGCCCATATAAGGGTGCCTCCATTTTCATATGTTTTGAGTGATCTGAATCATGTATTTCCATAATTTTCATACAATTTATGAAGTAGACATCCTATTCAGAAGTAGTAGGGGTGGTTTGGCAGTATTTGATTTGAATTAAACCTCTAATAAATGCATAAAGACTACGTTATAGCGTTATAGCTCGCAGCCGCATTACAAATCGAGAATCCATACATTTTTCTTTATATTTAAAACATTTTCAGACCTTTTTTTCTCATAAAATGGAATTGGTGTTATCTTTTGAACTCATGGCATGAAAACAAACTGAGGTTTCTACCAATCTTTCATGATTTTTCATGTTTATTGTTATTTCAAAATAAAGGCCTAAATACTCGCAATGAATATGAAATATTCTTGTTGCAAATTGATAAATTTCTGCTCCTCTGTAATATATTTTAGATAACAGCCACCAAATATGAAAACTAGAGATTTTAAGCTTTCAAATGATATATAGTTTGGCAATATTACTTTAGGTTTTTACTAAGATATTATTGTTTTAAACATGCTATGGCAAATGGGCCCGCCGGCGGGCCCATGCAGGGTTAAGAGGCTAAGCGTTTTAGAATGTATTTTATCCGCGCACACAATGTGAAAAGACTCAAACGGACACACAGCTGAAAGACTGGATTTTGTTTTTTTCGATCAGGTATGGATACAAGTGATTTTGAAAACATTTCAGCCGGTTCTAATTTGATTTTTGGATACTGTGAACATGTTTAGCTAAAAAGACTGCCGCTCCAGTTTAGCGTTTATTGTTGTTTCTGCAGTTAAAAAGACAAAGTTGACAATACTGGCCATACTTTCGTTATTTTAATAATTTCTTTATTTTTATTTTATTAATTGATCACTCAGGGTGATCTAATTTAACTATTTTAGAGCATGCTCGTACAGGCAATTCAGCCGATTTAATTTGATTTGCATGTGAAATGCAAATCCTATCTGCAGTGTGGCCTTTCTGCAGTTATTTATGTTATTTCTTAGTTTTATTGATCCAAAATGTTTTTATACATTTTCTTCTATATCTTTGTGTGATGTTCTGTACATCGCGGCTTTAAAATGTTAAAGCCCCGCCCCCTCCCCGACGCCACACACATGATTCGACTATTAGTCGACTATAGGCAGGACTTGACGAATCTGATTCGACCATGAAAATCCTTAGTCGGGGACACCCCTAGAATTTACAGGTGATTACCTTTAATTACGCTTCACTCTGTTTTTTTTTTGCATATTTAAGCCTTTTAACCCCACATCAAAATCTTCAGTTTTAAATGAACACTTGTGTGTCCACACTACAGTAACACTGAACAGTAACACAGTACCACACTACAGTAACACAGTGTTGAAGTTAATAATATAATTCAGTGATTAATTAACTAATTATTTCGCATTAGTGATGAACACCTGATGTTAACAAGCAGAATCACTGAAGGACAGAGGAACAACAAGAAGATAAAAAAGCAAAACACAAGAACTACAACTGACTTCAGCCACAGAAGACATTAAATCTCTCAAGATCTCAGCAGAGGAGGATTAAACAACTCGATTAAACGATTAAAAATAACATTACTAGCTTCACTTAATACTAACCAGATTGACTTTATTTATTTTTTCATACATCTACAGAAATTTCTATTGAGAATTAACAGTGGTTTAGATGTTGTTTTGTTTCATTTGATGTTACCGTTATGGAGATCAGTGTTTGCTTTAGTTGGGCTCTTGACCCTTGACTTTAACATTAGTGTTTCTTTGGCTGCTGTAGCTGTGTGTTTTTAAGACACATTTGCTGTGGCAGAAACAAAGCAAACAAAAATTAGATCAGGTGTTGCTGGTTATGTTTTGAATATTACGTCATCACATAATGTTTCGATCACCGATCTCATCCAGTGTCTAATCACTTATCAAAAATGTTTTTTTTTTTTTTTTAAATACAGCTTTATTTTATATCACTACACTGTGAAACTACAGCAAAAGATCAAGCAGCCTGTGCAATCAGTTATGAAGGATTTTTAAACTCATCAATAATTTTTTTTTACTACGGCTTCAGTTAGACACACAGAGACATCAAGAATCAGTCAATGAATCTCAACAATGGTGATAATCAACAAAAAAGATAACATGAAATCAACAGAAAACCAACAGCAAAAATAAAAGCAAAAAGTAAACATTAAACATTAAAGAAAATAACCAGACAATTCAGCTGCATAATTTATTCATGCCGCAGTGCATGCTGGGAGTCATGCACGATTTTTTTTGTACTGCATTGCAGCATGAAACTTTTTGATTGTCACCATTGTTGAGATTCATACGCCGATTCTTGATGTCTGTGTTTGTCCGTCTAATTTTTAAGGTAAACATTTTCTGAGCATTGACTTTTTAAAATCCTTTAAAAATAACAGTGATATCAAAATCAAAAAGACAAAACATCCCCCATATACAGTAAATAGATTAGACAATAAAAGAGATCAGTGAATCAGGACACGAGATGATGATTGTGACCATTAACAAATAGTCACTGTCATCTAATCTTTTCTTTCAGCTTTTTTGCAATAGCAAATGTATGTTAAAGACACAGCTACCACAGCCAAATAAGAGCTAATGTTCAAGGGTCAAGAGTCCAACTAAAGCAAACACTGATCAAATGAACATCAAATGAAAATAAAATGCCATCTAAACCTCTGTCACCTTTTAATAAGAACTTCTGTAAACGTCTGACAGAACTAAAGTCAATCTGGTTAGTAATAAGTTAAGCTGGTAATGCTGTTTGTGGAGTTGTTTAATCCTTCTCTGCTAAGATCTTCAGAGATTTAATGTATTTTATCTTCAGTTAATTTCATCTTTTTTCTGTTCTTCTTGTTCCTCTTCCCTTCAGTGATTCTGCGTGTTAACAGCAGGTGTTCATCAGTGTCTGAATTAACTCACTTGTTTTTATTCACTCAGTCAAGTGGACTATATTGGTGAACTAATGTAGGGAATAGTGAATGAGGGTGTGATTTGGAACACAGCCTCTGAGTGTTGACTTTGAGTGCTGTTAATTCACAGTATATTCCTGTAGGCTACTTTCTCGAAAACGACATATATCACCCAGAATGCATTTTTTCTACGGTATATTGCTGTTTTAATGGAAAACAGCATGTTACTGTCAAAATGTGACTGTTTTCTACAGCAATATTTTACAGTGTACACTTTTTTTAAAAGGGGTTAAGCATATATATTCATATCAATACTCAATACTCAAGGGACAATACTCAATTACGCAAATATGGTCACACTAAGGACAGTTTGCAAGAGATTTGTGCGCTAGTGCATGCAAGCCCAGATAGCAACCGTAATCCTCGTTCTTTTCAGTTAATGACTCACTAAATAGTGACCCACGACATCGTCATTTTTCTTCATTCTTATCTTTTTCATCTTACTCAAAAAAGACAAGTCACCCTTAATTAAATGAAATGTCAAGTGAGGTCAGACGCCTACTAAAGGATGTTTTTTTTTATTTCCTCTCAGACAGATTCCATTGAGAAGGATGATAATACTTCATTTAAAGTTATGTAAGATAAAAGCTATGTAAGGACATGATTTTAGTAGCCAAGTGAGACGTGTGCAATTTATATCTCAGTGTCATAAACGGTTTGAGATGTTTAATTGGGCTGCCACACAGCAGTGAGAAGGGCAGGTTTTGAAATTTCCACAGCGATGCATTCACGTGTGTGTGTGTCTGTGTGTATGTGTGTCTATAGTGGGCGCCAAGCTGAGATGTCTCATTAGGCATGTAAATTAGTTTCTGGAGTTGTCTCTGTGTTTCTCTCTTTTAAAACTTCCTTATCGCCTCTCGCACACATCAGGATGTATGTGATTGATTGCTTCAGCCTGGATTTCAAGGACTCTCGTTGCAGGTGTGAAAACTGGCACGACTGGCTGACCCTAACGGCCATTGATTAATGCTGTCTGACTGAGATGTATACCTGCGCATGAAAAGAACAGGGATGAGTGTGTGAATTGTACACACTGATAGTGCAATTTATTTGCACATGCTGTCTGCATGTTTTAGCACCTTATTCATTAAAGGGACAGTTCAACCAAAAATAAAAATTCTGTCTACAATTTCTTACTCTCATGTCGTTCCAAACTCATAAGTCTTTCGTTCGTCTTTGACACACAAATGAAGATATTTGTTTATGAAATCAGAGATTTCTGTCCCTCCATTCTATACACTTTTGAACAGATGGTTCAAAACGTTCATAAAAAGATCATAAAAGAAGTCCATATGAATCAAGGGGATTAATCCAAGTTTTTTGAAAGGACATGATGACTTTATTTGATGAACAGATATAAATTAGACTTTTATCCATTTACTCAAACATGGTAAATGGAAGTGCAACCATTCTTGCTTGATGCGCTAGAACAAACCTCATTGGTTCTTGCAGAAGCCCAAACATGCTGGCATGACGCGAGAATTAACCTCAATTCTAGCGCTCAAACAAGCATTCTCAAGCTTCCGTTTACCAAATTTGTGTGGTCTATATAATTTTTTTGGTAATCTGTATTAATATGTGAATAAAATATCTTTAAAAAGTGGGTTGCAAGACCTTTTTAAGTGACTTTCATTTTGAAAGACGTGCGGTAACGCTGTTGGCGCTTCTTTCAGGCGCAGTAGAGTAAAGCATTCCTGAGAAAAGTGTTGTACTGATTCAGTATCTACTGTCAAAAGATGTCAGGCTATCATTATATCACAGTGTCATTATTCTGACATTATTTTCTTTCGTAACTTGACACAAAATAATTGCTCTCACCTCAGAAAAACAAACTCTACTGTCCTGTCAGACGTTATACTGTGCTTGTGGCACATACTCTTCCATTGCGTGCACAAATGTGGAGGCACACACTGTATATCACTTCACTATAAAGAGCAAAAGAAATCATGTGCATGCAACATCGTAGTTACGTTGTCAATTAGTCATGAAATTACCAAAAAGTACCAATAAATCATGTTACTGTTACATTGACTGTTAGCAGGGAAGGATTTCCATGCAGGCATGGTTCATTCTGTTAATCAGGATCAGTGTCCATATGTTTTATTAACAGTTCGTGTTAGTATTGTGTATTTGGTATTTACCATGGTAACTGTTTTCGAAACCTTAACCCAAAATACCACTTTATTTTCACTTAGTGCTATTTTCGATATTTTTGATGACTGGTGGCTCATAACAGCTTAGCAACTAACTTAATTGTATTATAATAAAAAATAAAAAAAATGCGGGACTGCTATTTAATAGCCTTACCTTACACTGTTTGTTCATCCGTGTTAGTGATATTCTTACAATGTATGAGTATGTTAAGTAAAGTGGGATGGTACTGTGTGTGTGACAGTCATTTTTGAGAATAAATTTGCTTGCTTGAAATTACAAAAAAATTGGGTCACTGATAAATGACCCAAGCTAGATGATAACCACTAGTATATAATACTTGGAGAAAGCCATCCATTAGCATTCCCATTCATCTCAAAGGCAGTTCTTTGGCTGCCATGTTGTGCCATGGAATTATACGATTTGAAATCAGCCCTCTTTGCTTATGGGAATCGCAAAGGTTTTTTTGAGCCAACCACCTGACACATAAATCATGTGACTGATCAAATAAAGTAAAATAACAGAAATAAAAGACAGCAATAACTAAATAGTCCTCAGATGCAATGTTTGTTACTGCAGCATTTCTGAGAAGCTGCTGACTGAATGAACTGCATACAGCTGAATGGGGTACTGCAATTACATAATTCACATTAATGTGATTTTAACATAATTAACATATTTTTGTTGTTTGTGTAAATCAACTATACTAATCTAACATTAAAGGTTCTGTATGTATTTTTTTTTATGTACTAAAGCATAAAAATACCATAAAATTTTTGCAGAGATTTAGAAAACATGCTAAGTTTGCATACTTGTGTCCCCCGAAAAAACAATGCTACAGCCAGACATTCTCCTTTAACACCAGAACCGCCACAGGGGAAAAACTTACCCATGGCTGTTTTTCTAATGCACATAACAGAATTTCAATAAAATTTCAATATAAATGAATAAGTCTCTCAGTCATTGACTTTTACTAAAATTGTGTCATTTACAATCCCCTTGTAAAAATTGTTTAGATAAAACCAGATTAAAAATGGGGCATTTATACCTATAAGTCTAAATCAGGTATAAATAAAAATAAAGTGTTACCAAAACATCTACTATACTATAACGAATTATTGATATGTTGCTTACAAAAACTTTTATTTGTCACAAAACATTTTGGACTACTGACAATGGTGAAAGATTTTTTAGAACAAGATGACATAATTACAACATCTACCAGCAGGGGCTAACTGGGCTATGCTAACCAGCCAATGCTACACCAGTAAGATAACACCTATAGCTAATTGGAATGAGATAATTAATGGAATACCTCTTATAAAAGCAGCACAACTGTTTAGTGATTTCGCCTTAAGAAAGGCGCATCTCTAGGTTCTTTTGGTGAGATGGGGCGTAGGAGGAAGTTAGTCTCAGGAAACAACCCTGTCCACTGCGCACAGGCTGAAGTGATTTAGATGGCAAAACCTCTAAGCTATTCTACCCACTGCCGCTCTTATACAACATCACACACTCAAGCAATAACAGGCCAGGAGGGGATGTGGACGGAGCCTGCTCCTCTGACTGACCCCATTGACCCACCAAATGAAAAAATAATAGAACAGAGGGTATTTTTATGTATTTCATAAAGCCCTCCAGGGATTGTGTTTTTAAAAGTCCCTCTGGGCCTTTAATGGATAATAGGGAGCTCTCCTGAAACATCATTTTCTCTCATAATATTAAATATTGCAGTGCATAAAAACAGCTTTTGAAAGTGTCCATGTATTAAACGAGAACACTAAGCTTTTTATGGATCCTTCTATACTAGTATGCAGACGGGTGTGCCTGTAGTTTGTCTTTCCTTGGGCTACCGTTTTGTTTGACAAGAGTGTGTTTAGAGTTAAAGGTGCTCTAAGCGATGTCATGTGTTTTTTAGGTCAAAACATTTTTTGTCACATACAGCAAACATCTCCTCACTATCCGCTGGCTGCCTGTCCCCTGAACACACTGTAAAGAAACGCGATCTCTGTAGACAGCCCATGCTTCACAAACAGCAACAAAAACAAACTGCAGCGACCCGCTCCCCAAAACATAACAAACTGTTCCAGCCAATGACCGACAAGAAGGGTTTGGGGGTGTGGTTTGGGGGGTTAGTGTGCGGATGAGGAGGAGGGAGGGTCTAGCTAGCCTCCGTTTTGTTTGACAATAGTTCGAACGTCAACAAGAAGTGACGTCACCCAGGATCGCTTAGAGAACCTTTAAGGGGCGCTCTTGATTTTGTTTCCTGTTTGCTGGGCTGCAGGCCTTGGAGGGTACAGGTAGCACAGGGATGTGGGCTTACTAAAAAGAACTGCTGTCTCCTGCAGTGTAATTTGAGTGACAGGGTCTTGTTTCATTGTTGTTTCTAAGCTCTCAGATGTCATGTGTCTTGGTTGCATGATATTTACAGGACTTTTAAAGGAGTCATAATGTAGTATTAACTTTGATACCCACGCTCTATTATAGTCATTTCATGCCCTTCTAAAAAAGAAAAATTGGAAAAAAATAAACACAGAGCTCGTTTGACCCTTATTTCTGAATGCATTATTGTCTCGCGAGATCTGATGCGAGGTTTTGGCTGTCGTGGACGGTCATTTTAATAATGCAAATGAGGGGCGCGTTGATTGGTGGTAGGAAGGAGGGGGCTTGACACCGCAGGTAACTTCAGCATATCATTCCAAAAAGAGATCATGTCGCAAGTTGTTAATGAACCCGACCTGGCCGCGACCTACGGGATTCAACCGTATATGTTTGAGCCAGACTCTGAACCAGAGCTGGAAACGGAAGAGGAACAACAGTCAATTGAAGGACGTCTACATCAACATGTCTCTGAATGGTAAAGACAATTTTTTTGACTGAGACATACATTAACATCAGTAACGAGCTAAAACGTTTTTTTGCTATTTTCTCCCACATAAGTTTAGCTTTAATTTAATGTAGATTACATTAACGGAGATGTAGTCTACTTTATTTTCAGCTTACAGTGGTTATAGAGATTAACGTTTGCTATAATGTGTTGTTTTTGCCTTTTTTGACGTTGTGGTTTTTTAGATATTTAATCATTTTCATCTGCAGACATGTAACGTTATGTTTTTCTTTATGTTTATTAATTCTTGACTGTTTTTTAAATGTATCTATCCTTATCACATACATTAACCGCATTAGTAGTTAGCTGCTGTTTGTTACACAAAATATAGTAATAAAAACACAGTCTTACCGTTTCAAATTCAGGCAAGTCCCTGATTGTTGGAATGGCACCATTTTCCAAACGTAGCTTCGATGCCAACTTCGCCTGATATTGCCCCAAATTTGTAAAAGATTCTTTTGTGAAATGTTTAGCGCAGACACCTAACCTTGAGCAAGTTTGGTTGTTGGAACAGCGTCATTAAAAATAAATTTCATCCTCTTGTCCCTTGTAGTTTGGTCAGTTTTGGGTAAAGAAAAAACATTAGAATGTGGATTATGACAGTCAACCACAGAGCAACTCACGTGTGCACTACGTTCTTGCATCTTTCTTGACTGAATATGATGGGGAGAGGGGCAGGGCGGGCCTCCTCTGCGGTGTACATATATGGTATATCCGGCCCCGTCTTGACGTCATGTCGGGGGAGAAATTGAAATCTCGTATTTGAGTGCGCGTGCACGTTGGCTAGTTTAAGAACCCTGGGGTAAACAAACGCTTCACTTTTGAATATCGGCATCCCGGCAAATGTATAATCGTTAGTCAATCATAACATACATTGATTCTCATGGAAAAGTGAAAATTGCACATTATGACTCCTTTAAGGAAGTTCTGCTCCTCTGGGTCAACATGCTGAAAGCTGTATTGTCCACATGTTCGCTACCCTGACAAAACTTTTGTTTCCGATTGACAGGGTCCCTATGCGGTGTTCACTGCTTCCTACTCCCTGAGCATGTGATATATCTTAAAATGCACTACACTTTTCCAAGTGTATTTCTAAAATAAATTGTCAAATTTAAATTGATAAAGTGAGTGATACATGTCTGTTGCATTAATTAACATGAAAATAAATTATGTTGGTTACATTAGATGTCCATATTATGTTATTCAACTGTAATCATAATAATTTCCCTAAAGCTGTTACATCTTGTACTGTAACTGCACACCTGCTAAATTCCTCAATAAAAATGTTGGAACCTAACCTTACATTTTTAATTAAAATGTGTACTATGTTTATTTTATTCAAACTTCTTTAAGTACTGGAGTGATACGTATGAAAGCTTGTTTCCGCCACTAAATAATAAATAAAAAAGGTAATTGCAACTTTTTATCTCACAATTCTGACTTTTGTTTCTCGCAAATACCAGTTTATATCTCACGACTGCAAGTTTATATCCCTCAATTCTGACTTTATAACTCACGATTGCAACTTTATCTTTTAAATCTTATCTTCTTAAGCAATTATCATAATGGAAACAAGCTTCCATAGATATGAATTGAATTGGAAGTAAAATCCACTTCCAAGTATCGATGTACACTTATTCTTAAGCCGTTCACAGTCCCCTTCGAACTGAACATGTTTGCTCCCTCCAGGGTGGGATCTCACTTAAGATGGTGAAACTTACGGTCGAAATGCACTTTTACAAAAGGAGATATAGCCACATTGATGAGTGCATGTACCTGTAAATGGGGGAAATTATTTTAATAATCAAATGAGGTGCCATGGTAACATAAAACTTTATCAAGGGAAAGTATGTCATCTGGATGAATGAGTTTCTTTGCTGGTTTTAGCTTTTCTCCCCGCCTGCAGGCATATCTGGTTTGCCTTTCTTTAGAGGTGTTTTGGTCACTTTGAGGTAATCAGTTAAACAAGCTAAACAACAGCTTGGCCAGACATACAATATTTTGACTTTGGATGATGTGTTTAGTCTGTAGTATAGGAAGGTTTTTTTTTTTTACCATTGTATCTTGTGAATGGTCAAGCATTCTAGCCTTTTTGAGTGACGTACTGATTTCACCAAGAACTTTTTATTGTGTGACACTTCATTTGACCTGTATCTTTACATCATTACAAACCTGCGCACATATATTCAAACGAATATAACTGTAGAATACATTTTTAATGCGCATGTGAACGTATGTGAACGCCATCAGGTCACAGGTTCGCGTTTAAAGTCTGTTTAGAGAGAACGCCGTCGTCTTAGTGGCCCCTAATGTAATAACAAATGATAATTTTGCTGGAAGTGAATCAATCAAAACTAACTTTAGCTGGAAATAACATTATTCAAAAATCGCTATAAAGCCAAAACAATCTCTGTTACTGTAAATTGTATGTTTATCTCTGTAAAGCAATAATCCATTGTTAAAAGCGCTATATAAATGAAGATGACTTGACTTGACTTGACACTCTTCCAAATTCAACTTGTACAAATGTGGGAACAGTAACTTCAGTACATGTTCAGAACAGTACCTTGCATAGTACCTTGTATATTCTGTTTTAACCTGCATCTTTGCTGTTTTATTGCCATTTTCCACCTTCTTCTTTAAATACTTTTAAAAGCAATAAGCTAGCTTTGAGTGTTGCCACCTAGTGGACTCTTCAACTAGAGCACTCAAATACAGGAAAGTGCAGATGGCGTGTTCAGTCGAACAAGGCTAGAAAATGTGGGTTTGTCGTTGAAATTCTCAAACTAATTTTGTCTGATATTTACCTCAGGTAAAGCAAGAAGCAACTATAACTGCCATCTTTACCACTTCCACGTCTTTAGTGCTTCCCTTTTTTACCTGTGCAGCATCAAGACACCATTACCAAGTTACTCTTTGCAGTAAAAAGGTTTATTAGCAGCCAGCAGGGAGTCACTTCAGGCACAGCAAAGCAACTTCATGATCATATAAATACACACACATTTATACCTTGGTGATCATTTTTAAAATAATAACTAATGTGCTTTACAACATTCTACAATTTGATTGGTTACACTTCCACTTATACTGGCCTGACTTTCAGCTGACAGTTTTTCCAGTTTGACCACTGAAGTCTATACTATTTAACAATGTTATAAGTATATATATGCATGGCCTTAGTATGGCCATGATGGCCACTGGAATTATATAGCATACTCATTTCAGTACCCTCTGACGCCTCTTGTTGAAAAGTACCCTTGACCTTCCTAGAAGTATGCATACAGATTAAAGCATACAAATATTATTTTGGGAGCATAAAATAGGAATTACATAATAACATAATCTATGAATTTCAATATTCCTTATAACACTTCCATTACCACTCTTTTTAAAAGAAAGCATCATTTTCCACCACAGGCTACACTTGGATTTTGATGATAAAAAAAAAGTACTTTATGTGTGCTGGAAGTGAGCACTACCGACAAATGGGCAATCGAAGCATACTTTTGACTTTTTCTGTTTTCACATACAGTACATATTTGTTGAGAACACAGTGGCTACAGCACCAAAAACAAATTGCCATTTTGGATGATAGATGAATGGAAAAGAAAGGGTGAAATGCCAGGCACCAGGCAAGGGATAAGATGGCATCCATCCTGTTCCAGCAGTGATCCATCAGGGAGAAAGGCTGCGCGGAAGAGTGACCAAGGAAAACAGAGGGAATCCACCTACAGAGCTTGTGTCAGGAGAGATAAAGGATCATTTGTTGTGTTGTTTGTGTTTCTGTGATAACCCCGATAATGCATCTTCAAGGTCACCTACATAAATTACGCTGACGTAATGTGGTGTGGGCTTTCAATTTTTCAAATAAAACATGGATAGTCCCTTGGGATGCAATTTCATGAACCATAAATAGAATATAGTTGAGCAACAAATTTGGGCAGCATACCTTCAAAGGCACCTCCAAGCACTACCCTCTGCAAGTACTTTCTGCAGTCCATAATGCTAAGGGTTAAAAGAGTGTTCTTGATCTGGTGGCTTATGGAAATTTGTACTGGTGGCTTATCGAAATTTGCAAAGCCAAATTGAATCACACAATTATGAACAGTATGCAAACTAACACTGCCAATCTTGGACATCTGAAAGAAGATGGTGGTGGTCCTCACAGTTCAACTGACAGTTTCCCATATCAACATTAATCCCTCAACTTTGAACTCCAAAGGTGTTTCTTGCATTAACCAATAGTGCTGGAAAAAAAATCACGGTTTGTAGGCCTGTCATATCCCCTTGCACTGGAAGCAAGGCAATCTGTAGCTTATATGCTTACAGTGGTTGGTGGTTCTTATTTCATCAACAACAACAAAAAAATCTTCTCACAAATATCTCCTAAGTTTAAACTGAAAAGTCCAAGGATTATGGGATAGTAGTCAGATGAGCCATTCTAATGGTGGTTTATTGCTTCTTAGTTTGATGGATGTTCTTAGTTTCTGTGATAGATAGATAGATAGATAGATAGATAGATAGATAGATAGATAGATAGATAGATAGATAGATAGATAGATAGATAGATAGATAGATAGATAGATACCCAACTCTTTTTAACTATATTCAGTGGCACAAGGGAAATTAATTGATTAAGACTAAAAGTAAGTGTCACCACTTCAAATCTCTGGGCTTACTCTGGCCAGGAGCAGATGGCGTTGAATGATGCATTTTGTTGGAACAGTAAATATTGACAGGTGTGCTGGATGCCTTCTTCAGCTCTCTGTGGGCAGTCGAGAGAGGGCATACTAATTGGCAACCTCCACTGTGAGCCCAGACATTGGCAGCTGCCTGACAGATTCATGCCGAATGTGCTGGGAGAGCATGTACCGCACTTGACCTCTGCGTTTGCTCTTGCCAACAATTGCTCCAAAGAGCATGTGAATGCTTGGACAAGAAGTCATTTTGAACAGCTCTGACATCAATTGTGGTCCTGAACTCCTCTGTGAATTGAAATCGATTGCCTTACATGGGCCTGTTAGACTTTTTAAAATCGCAACTTCAGCCATTGCACTCTGGGAAAATACTTTGCGTCACAACTTCTGTGATGGGCATACAAGTTCTATGAAGTATAGGCCTGGACAAGACTCCACTGCATACAGTATAATACGTAATATGTTTATAAGACGTTTATTCAGTGTTTGCTGTACATTTTCATTTATACTTTGTAGAAGATTTTTACGGTGGCCGAGAGAGCTCAACGCGCTGCAACTGAAGAAAACACATGGAAATACAAAAAAACACATGCAAATAAAATAAAACGCATGCAAATAGAAAAAAACGCGTGCAAAAAAAAAAAAAAAAACGCAAATTAAGAAAACATCTTCATCAGTTTCACAACACACGTACGTGTGCTCCAAATACTCACAACACAAATACAGAAAACGCGCTGCAAATAACACAGAGCACAACGGAAATGTTTCCAGAGGAACCAAATAAGTGACGAACCCGGCTGGGACGTGCGTGCTGGCATAGATATAAATCATATTAGACATTCTCTGATATAAATCTATGCGTGCTGGTGCTTACAGCTTAAAATTATACTTTATTTATTTATTTGTGCAAAACATACAGAGATTACATTTTTTTATGACATACAACTTGTATACAATGTACAAAATGTATTAACAATGTGTTCAATGTCATCAGAATACAAATGAGAAAAGAACAATGAGCTGGAAACTAAAATAAATAAATAAAAAAGATAAAAAAGAAAATCATGAAGGAAAGATATTTATCTATACATCAGTTACACTGTACAAATTGTTTCATGTTATTACATTTTCATAAAGAAAAGTTTCGTAAGAAATGTTAGGTAACGTAGGGTCCAAAATTTTTAAGTTGAGACACACAGATATATAACGCATATTTTAAAAGCTTTTTTGTAAAATAAAAATAAAAATGTATTTGCATCCGTTATGTTAACAGCATTATATTTCTGTGGTAAGAACAGCTCTTCAGCTGATGGACTCCGTGCTGCGTTGTCATGGGAACATCCCAGGTGAAAATAATGAGGAAATGAATTTCAATTTCAATTTTATTAATGGATAGCCCCTTGAGATGCAACATCTCATTTTCAAGAGGGTCCATACATATAGACATAAAACTATATGTATGGACGCATAGATTTATGGATATATATGCCAGCACGTCCCAGCCGGGTTCGTCACTTATTTGGTTCCTCTGGAAACATTTCCGTTGTGCTCTGTGTTATTTGCAGCGCGTTTTCTGTATTTGTGTTGTGAGCTTTTGCAGCGCGTTTGTATTTGGTGGTGTTGTGAGTATTTGGAGCACACGTGTGAAACTGATGAAGATGTTTTCTTAATTTGCGGGTGTTTTTTTTATTTGCACGCGTTTTTTTTCTATTTGCATGCGTTTTATTTTATTTGCATGTGTTTTTTTGTATTTGCATGTGTTTTCTTCAGTTGCAGCGCGTTGAGCTCTCTCGGCCACCGTAGATTTTATCATCTCAAACAAGTCATAGAAACATTCCCTGGATTAAAAAAAAAAGACTATGATTTCAACTATTTTCAATATGTTCATCAGATATCCCATCACATATGGTGTTCCCAAAATGTATTGGGACTCTTGGACAATACTTTCTCAGAATTTTGCTAACTTAACACCATTTTTTGCAATGACTTTTAATCAATCATTATGTTTTAATAATATTTTGCCATGCTTTAAATAAGTACACATATGATGTATTGACTTCCATACTAAAGGTCACGTAAAGTACTTGAGTTGATTATGATTTTAACCCTCTGGGGACCAAGGGTTTTTTGGGGCCCTTGGGATGTTTTGACATGCACTGACATTTGTGCTTTTTTCAGTTATTTATAAACATGTTAATGGCTATGGAAGTAAAATAATGCCAAATGTTTTTGAAACAAAAAGCCTGTTGAATTGTACTACTTGAAAAAAATATGCATTGCATTAACCCTGCTTGTATTTTAATGCATTGTATTTTTAGGGCTTGCATTTTTATAGGCTGAAATTTAGTATGGTTAAATATTTAAGCTGTGAATATTTCAAATCAAATCATTTCAAACACATTTTCATTAGTAAAATTTCAATAATCCATATTCACCTTTCATATTTCATTTCCCAAATATTCAAACTGATTAAAAATACAACCTATAATATTCAACAGGCGGTTTTCGGTCCATTTTATTTCGCTTTGCAAATTCGCTTCCACAAATTCAGTGGTTCAAATTCGACAGTAAATTCAACATTGACATCCAGGAGCTGCAGGAAAAGTAGTAGATTACCGAGCATAATCTCCATCTGCTGTTAGTCGACCACACCAGCAAGGGGTGCAAGCGCGTGTTGTTGACGAAGACCAGAGCAACAGTTAGTGCAAGCCATTCATTCATAAAAACTTATTTACAAAAATGTAAGTGTATTTGTGATTATTATGACGTCTGTTTTATGTGAAATTCAGTGTGTTCACGATTACTTTTCCTGTGTAGCCTACATGCATCTTTCTCTACCATGAACGATAATGTTATTCCCCCGATGCGGATGTACAGATCCAGTGTTACATTTGACATATTTCTCTTGGTTGTTTAGTAGCCTTAACCTTATATTGCAGCGATGTGCTGCATGCAGTACTAGGGTTTGGTTTCCCTCAATATGTCAGGATTCCCCTGCTGGACATATAAAACGCTTAACGTAGCTTAATGGACATAAAAGACCAAACTCGCTGGCTAGCAGATCGACTCAGAATATGAATTTAACGCGCAAAGTTTAATGCTGAGCGTTTCCCAGTGATATACTGGCATACATTTGGTTTGACATTGGACATTCGCACATTTAGGGACCGTCTGTAAAGTTACATACGACATTGGCATACACGTTTCTAACTTAAATACCATTTGAAAAGAACGACTTACAGTCATAAAACCAACTGTAAAGTGTTCATGTAGGTGTCAGGCTCAGGCATAATGCGCAATTTATTCAAATAGATTGAAGTTTGCTATTGAAGTTAGAAACGTTTAGGCCTATAGGACTTGTTACTTTAGAGACGGTCCCTAAATGTGCGAATGTCAACCCAATTTTACATTTAGTCTTTTAGCTGGCACTTTTATCCAAAGCGACTTTACAGTTAAACTAACAATATAGAACAACAATATGAACGTGCTACTTCCCAGTTTAATCTAATGCAGTACATGTACAATACATACTTTCCAAATAAGGTGCGAGTTTGGTCTTTTATATCACTGTAGTCCATTAAGCTACGTTAAGCGCTTTGTCCTGACGGAAGGGGAATCTTTGAGTATGATGATGTATTGAGGGAAACAGATTATAATCCTGTTCACTGTAGAAAAGGCTGATAACATAAGGCTACACAGGGAAAGTAACAACGAATGAAACATAAAAACAGCTTTTGTGCCTTTATCATCTTTTCCGCATATATACTGACCCAGATAATCGTCACAAAAAACTTAATGCATGCTGAGTTTTTATGAATGAATGGCTTGCACTAACTGTTGCTCTGGTCTTCGTCAACAACACGCGCTTGCACCCCCTGCTGGTGAGGTCGACTAACAGCAGATGGAGATTATACTCGGTAATCTACTGCTTTTCCTGCAGCTCCTGGATGTCAACGTTGAATTTACTGTCGAATTTGAACCACTGAATTTGTGGAAGCGAATTTGCAAAGCGAAATAAAATGGACCGAAAACCGCCTGTTGAATATTATAGGTTGTATTTTTAATCAGTTTGAATATTTTGGAAGTGAAATATGAAAGGTGAATATGGATTATTGAAATTTTACTAATGAAAATGTGTTTGAAATGTTTTGATTTGAAATATTCACAGCTTAAATATTCAACCATGCTAAATTTCAGCCTATAAAAATACAAGCCCTAAAAATACAATGCATTAAAATACAAGCAGGGTTAATGCAATGCATATTTTTTTCAAGTAGTACAATTCAACAGGCTTTTTGTTTCAAAAACATTTGGCATTATTTTACTTCCATAAATGGCAAAGGTGTAAATTCACTCTATATAGCACAAACGGGGCTACCATAATCTGTGAACAACATGTATGTACATGTTTGTATTTTTGAGAGAATATTATTTATGCATGGTTATTGAAAAACTTAAAAATAAAAGTTTCTGAAATAAGGCCACAAAACACATATTGATTATTTCTTCACAAGACTTTTGAAAATTGTATCACATAGTCTAGAATATTTGCTCCAAAACTATGTGAGAATCATCCTGACTACTGATTCAGATAAGTCAATAAAGTCTTTTATAATGTGTATGACGTGTTTAGTGTGAGAAAGCTTTATGCAAGGAGGCGTGATCTCTCATTAATATGTATGGCATTTCACACCTGAGAAAGACAAAGACCCTCCCATAATAGCCCTATTAGATGCTATCAGGCCCCATTACGAGGAGCCTTGCGCAAAGAATGAGGAGATTTAAAAAAGAATGGCTTTTAGATTGTTTGGATTTATTTACAACACAACATAATCCAAGGATACACAACAAAGGACAAAAAAGCACATTAGTAAACACACTGATCTAAATACAGAGGCTTGCACAGTCACACAGCATTGTCCCATTCCTGAAACATAGTACATACCTGTCATTTCCAAGGTGTTTGATTTTTCATTACAGTCTCCTGTGAATGTTGAAGTCAGCAGGACTGATATCAAGAGAAACTATACGGCTGCACGACTTTGGGCATGCATTGTAGATTTTTCTGGTTAAAATAGCTTTTTAATTATAGGCTATATATATATATATATATATATATATATATACACACACACTGCTTAGAATTAGAAGAGAACACACCCATGCTAAAGTTGACTAAAAAGAGGAATAAAAAAATCGTCTCGGTTACTGATGTAACCCTCGTTCCCCGAAGGAGGGAACGGGAGACGTGACGTCGACGTGACGACGTTAGGGGATCACTTCAGGGAGCCCTATCAACTTCGAGTATCTAAGAACAAGCCAATGAACGTTGGCGTGCGTGAACGCGTCACGCGCCCCCGCCCCGCAGCGCGGGTATAAAACAGGAAGCGGGCGCGAGCACCCACCGTTTTTCACTGAGGAGCCGAGTTTAATGACGGCCGTACAGCGATGGTCAGCAACTGTGGCGGCGGGACGTCACGTCTCCCGTTCCCTCCTTCGGGGAACGAGGGTTACATCAGTAACCGAGACGTTCCCCTTCAGTCGCTCACGTTCGACGTGACGACGTTAGGGGATCCCATGGAAAACGCCACCGGTTGCTGCCACATCCAGTGCCCTACGCAAGACTCTCAGACCCCCAAGCTGGGGCGGAAGACCTGCGTAGAGGGAGAACCTGCTGTTCCACATACCCACGCAGTGAACTCTTGAATAACACTGGGAAGCGTGCCTCTCCAGGGGAGAGGGACGCTGCGGAGCCACATCCTGCCCGAAGGGAGGTACCATGTGGAGAATACACATATGGACTGGCCGGTTGGGGCAGTGCAACATATGGAATGTCACTGGGGTGGCTCCACCTAAGGAGGGGGAGGCTACACCAGACAGTGACAGCAGAGCGAGCTCTGCCAAGGGAAAGACACGGGCTCACCGCAGGGAGCTGATCGTGGAAAAATACTCATATGGGATCGCCGCAGGGATCACACATACGGAACCCAGCCTAGTACAAGTTACACAAGCATACGAGCACTAGGCCTGGCGTCGGACGCTCCGCAACGTCCAACTGCCGAAGGGGTGTGGAGGAACTCACAGGGTTCACCTGGGTGGGGAACTCGACTGGAGCAAAAGAGCGCACGTATCCGCTCCGTAGAGGGGAGTGGCGCAGCAAGCCGACACTAGAGCGGGAACTTCGGTGTTACCGGCTGGTTGAAGCGAGCACACAGGAAGAAACCGGCTCAACACGTAGGCTATAGAACCTAGCGAACGTGTTAGGTGTCGCCCAAATCGCAGCTCTACAGATATCTGTCAGCGAGGCGCCGTGTGCTAGCGCCCAAGAAGAAGCGACACTCCTAGTGGAGTGGGCTCTCAACCCGGGCGGGCAAGGCACGCCTTGGGCTTCGTAAGCCAAGGCGATGGCATCCACTATCCAGTGGGCCATCCTCTGCTTGGAGACAGCCTTCCCCTTCTGCTGGCCTCCGTAACAGACGAAGAGTTGATCTGAGGTCCTGAGGCTTTGCGTTCTGTCCACGTACAAACGCAGAGCGCGGACGGGACAGAGAAAAGCCAGGGCTGGGTCTGCCTCCTCCAAAGGCAGCGCTTGCAGGTTCACCACCTGGTCCCGGAAGGGAGTGGTAGGAACCTTGGGCACGTATCCGGGCCGGGGTCTCAGGATCACGTGAGAGTTATCCGGGCCGAATTCCAGGCACGATTCGTCGACCGAAAATGCATGTAGGTCCCCTACCCTCTTGATAGAGGCCAATGCAACCAGGAGAACTGTCTTACAGGACAAGATTTTTAACTCAGCTGATTGCAGAGGCTCAAAGGGTGGTCCCTGAAGTGCCGAAAGGACCAGAGACAAATCCCAAGAGGGTATAGAGAGTGGGCGAGGAGGATTCAGTCTCCTCGCTCCCCTCAGGAACCTAACGATCAGGTCGTGCTTCCCCAAGGACTTACCATCAACAGCATCGTGATGTGCGGCAATAGCGGCAACATACACTTTAAGGGTGGAGGGAGACAGCCTTCACTCCAACCCATCTTGCAGGAAGGAAAGCACGGCTCTGATCGAGCATGATCGGGGGTTCTCCTCGTGAGAAGAACACCATTCAACGAATAGGTTCCACTTCAATGCATAGAGGCGCCTCGTAGAGGGGGCTCTAGCGGAAGTGATGGTGTCAACTACCGCTGGGGGTAGGTCACCTAGAACCTCCGTGTCCCGTCCAGGGACCAGACATGGAGCTTCCAGAGGTCTGGACGCGGGTGCCACAGGGTGCCCCGTCTCTGAGAGAGCAGGTCCTCTCTCAGAGGGATGGGCCAGGGAGGGGCTGTCGCGAGGAGCACTAGTTCCGGAAACCAGGTCCGGTTGGGCCAATACGGCGCAACTAACAAGACCTGCTCCTCGTCCTCCCTGACTTTGCACAAGGTCTGTGCCAGAAGGCTCACTGGGGGAAACGCATACTTGCGAAGACCCCGGGGCCAGCTGTGTGCCAGAGCATCCGTGCCGAGGGTCCCCTCGGTCAGGGAATAGAACAACTGGCAGTGAGACGTGTCCGGGGCGGCAAACAGATCTATCTGTGCGGTCCCGAAGCGCCTGAAAATCAGCTGGACCACCTGGGGATGGAGTCGCCATTCTCCCGGTAGCACCTGCTGCCGTGAGAGCTCGTCGGCTGCACGGTTGAGCAGGCCCGGAATGTAAACGGCACAAAGCGACCTCAGATGCTTCTGACTCCAAAGGAGGAGATGGCGGGCGAGTTTTGACATGCGGCGGGAGCGTAGACCACCCTTACGGTTGATGTACGCAACGGTCGCAGTGTTGTCCGTACGGACCAGTACATGCTTGCCTAGTAACGACGTTTTGAAGCGGCCCAGCGCAAGATGTACTGCTAACAACTCGAGGCAGTTGATGTGCCAATGCAGTTGAGGCCCCGTCCACAGACCTGAAGCTGCATGCCCGTTGTACGTGGCCCCCCAGCCGGTGATAGAGGCATCCGTGGAGACCACAGAGTGCCTGGACACTTGTTCTAGGGGAACACCTGCCCGCAGGAACGAAGGGTCCGACCACAAGCTGAGAGTTTGGCGACAGTGCGGGGTTACTGGAACCCGGCACGAGCCGCTCTGCCACGCCCATCTCGGGACTCGATCGTGAAGCCAGTGTTGGAGCGGTCTCATATGAAGCAATCCGAGCGGCGTTACCGCGGCTGCAGATGCCATATGCCCCAGGAGCCTCTGAAACAGTTTCAGTGGTGCCGCTGTTCTGCGTCTGAGCGTACTCGCGCAGTTCAACACTGACTGGACGCGGGCCTCTGTGAGACGCGCTGTCATGTTGATCGAGTCCAACTCCATACCGAGAAAAGAGATCCTCTGCCCGGGGGTGAGTTTGCTCTTCTCCCAGTTGACCCGAAGCCCTAGGTGGCTGAGGTGACTGAGCACCAAATCCCTGTGTTAGCACAACTGCTCTCTCGACTGGGCGAGAATAAGCCAGTCGTCGAGATAGTTGAGAATGCGAACACCACGCTCGCACATGGGAGCAATGGCCGCCTCCGCAACTTTCGTGAAGACGCGGGGCGACAGGGCCAGCCCGAAGGGTAAGACTTTGTACTGATACGCCCGTCCCTCGAACGCAAAGCGAAGAAACGGTCTGTGTCGAGGGAGAATCGAGACATGAAAGTACGCGTCCTTCACGTCGATCGCTGCAAACCAATCTTGGGGACGGATGCATTTGAAAATGCGTTTCTGCGTAAGCATCTTGAATGGTAGCCTGTGAAGGGACCGATTCAGGACGCGCAGGTCCAAGATTGGCCGTAACCCACCTCCTTTCTTGGGTACAATGAAATACGAGCTGTAGAAGCCGGTCTTCATATCGGCTGGAGGGACCGGCTCGATTGCATCCTTCGCCAGTAGGACTGCAATCTCCGCTCTGAGAACAGGGGCACTGTCCGCCAGAACACGGGTGAACAGGATGCCCCTGAAAACAGGGGGGCGCCGGGCGAACTGAATCGCATAGCCGAGTCTGACAGTACGGATGAGCCAGCGAGACGGACTGGGAAGCGTTAGCCAAGCTCCCAGAGACCGAGCAAGCGGGACCAATGGCACCACAGACGTACCCGGAGTGGGGCAGCGTGACGGAATGCAGGGACCCGACTCGGGCGGCATAGCGGCCCGGAGTGGGGTCTGAACGTGTGGTGCGAGACGTACCTGCTTCCGCCGGAGGGCAGAGTGAGTGTGCGGAGGCGACAGTGCGTCCAGGACACAGCCACTGCTGCCGGCTGGCGATGGAAGAGGGGCTCGGGAGTGACAAGGCATAGCGTCGTCGACTGCCAAGCGCGCCCTTTTGGGGCCCAGAGGTTTCAGAAATTGCTCTTTCTTTGAAAAGGTGGGTACCACTGACCCGTGGGTCAGTGGCGGAACAAAAAGAAAAGGAAACAAAGGATTCTCCACCCGGCCCTCCACCGGGGGAAGGAGTGGCACGTCCGCCATCTCCTGAAGAGCAACTTGATCCACCTCTGGGCCGCCCGTCTCAGGGACGTTTGCACCGGCGCTTGCCTCCTGGCTTGGCAGCGGCCTGGACGGGCGGGGTCGACTTCCTGCGGCTTGCTCCACGCCGAGGCCTAGATGATGGCTGCTGCTGGGGCTCAGCGGGAGCGGAGGACGCCGCAGGAGGCCGACCTCGGCGACGAGTAGACGGAGGAGCTGCGGCCGGCGGGCGGGTGGGAGCAGCAGCGGTCCGCCGGGGCAGGATGTGTCGGATGGCCTCCGTCTGCTTCTGTGCGGCCGAGAACTGCTGGGCAAAGCTCTCGACCGCGTCGCCGAACAACCCAACCTGGGAGAGAGGGGCATCCAGGAACCGGTACTTATCGGTGTCCCTCATGTCCGCCAGGTTGAGCCAAAGGTGGCGCTCCTGGACCACCAAGGTGGACATCGCCTGACCGACTGAACGTGCGGTTTCCTTCGTCGCCCGGAGGGCGAGGTCGGTTGCCACACGGAGCTCCCGGAGGAGCTCTGGGTCAGAACCACCCTCGTTCATGTCCATGAGCGCCTGGGCCTGGTGGACCTACAAGAGCGCCATGGCATGAAGAGCGGAAGCAGCCTGTCCACAGGCCTTGTAAGCCCTCGCCGTTAGACCGGACGAGAACTTACAGGCCTTGGACGGGAGGCGTGGGTCACCCCGCCAGGAGGAGGCGGATGCCGGACACAACTGCATCGCGACAGCCCGCTCCACTGGGGGGATCCCCACATACCCCTTAGCTGCCCCGCCGTCGAGGGTGGCGAGGGGAGAGGAGCCACTAGGACGGCTTCGGGCACTATACGGTGCCTTCCACGTCCTAGAAAGCTCCTCATGCACCTCCGGAAAGAAAGGTACCGGGGCGGCGCACTGAGAACCAGCACGGCCCGCCCCGAGAAACCAATCGTCCAGCCGAGAAGGTTCGGGACGTGGTGGAGGATTCCACGCAAGCCCGACCTTCTCGGCGGCCCGGGAGAGCATAGCGGCCCATTCTGGATCCGGCTCGGACAACGCTACACACCCCGAAGGGGGCAACGCAGCCGAGTCGTCATCTCCAGATGACCGCTCCCCCTCCGATGCTGCGATCGACATCTGATCGTCAGCTGGTGCCCCAAAGGAAACGACTGGTCGTTCCGGAGAAGGACCGAGCCGTTCGCCAAGGGGCGCCAATGGCAACAGCACATGAGAGGCGTGAGGGGCCCGCGGAGATTGCCTCGGCGGGGAAGCCCTCATGGTAATCCTCAGATCACCCTGGTCATGCGCCGAAGTAGGCCTATTCTGCGGGGCAGAATAAGCACTAGATCGGGGCATAGGCGAGGGGACTGCACCTCCCTTGAGGTAAGCGAGTCTCGATCTAAGTGCTGTGATAGTCATATTCCCGCAATGGGAACATGAGCTATCCACAAAAGCTGCTTCAGCGTGCCGAACGCCCAAACACGAGATGCAGCTATTGTGGCCATCTGCTGGCGCCAGGGAACGACTGCATCCAGAAACGCACAAGCGGAATGACATCTTGAAAAAGACGCAGGGTCCGCTTGTGTTGCTCTTTTAGTAAAATAAAAAAAGGAAATTGCTCTCACAGTGCTGAGGCGCCCAGGGGTAGCCACTGTGTGGACACACACACACACACACACACACAAACAATAGTGCTGTGAGAACAGCAGTTGAGAGCTGCACTCCTCACGGCCACCGCTGATCGCGCAGTCACACCAACACTGGAACAGAGAGATCTTCCTTGAAGTCTTCAAAGGCGTTGAATCTTAGACATCAGTCACAGGAAACTCGCGCTCCGAAATGAAAGACGGTGGGTGCTTGCGCCCGCTTCCTGTTTTATACCCGCGCTGCGGGGCGGGGGCGCGTGACGCGTTCACGCACGCCAACGTTCATTGGCTTGTTCTTAGATACTCGAAGTTGATAGGGCTCCCTGAAGTGATCCCCTAACGTCGTCACGTCGACGTCACGTCGAACGTGAGCGACTGAAGGGGAACTTAATGCCTTAATTAAAAAATTAGGAAAACTCTAAACTTTAGGGACATGAATAATGTCCCTGAATTCTTTGTGAATGAATAATGTATCGCAAATAATTAAATGTTCTTCTTTAAAATACAGGGTGCATACGTCTGGACACTTATATCCCCAGAAACTCCTAACAAAAGCTGATGTCTTTATTTTGAAGCTTATTTGAAGCTTATTTGATGCTTATTTGATTTGAAAAACATTTATCCAAAACTAGTCAACGAAATTTTGTCTTTTATTTCGTCTGTAACAGTGCGTATCTGTGCGTTCATTCATTCATTTACACACACACACAGAGAGAAACATGATTCACATTTAAACAGTATGCTATTTTTCCGTTTACAGACACTAACGTTATTCTATATCGCGATTAGAACAAAGCACAGCCATAAAACACTTACAGTTCTCAGCTGAATCTGTTGCTCCTCCTCGAAGTGAAAATAAACCAGCACTTCTGTATTAAATGTCCCAGGATTTATTTAAAAGTAGAAATTTAAAGCGTTCTTTAGACGTATGTTTCATGTTTTGTGTGATAAGTATTAGCGGAGTTTCCGTTCATTTTCCAGACATGTTTCAGAAAGATTTTTGCGGAGACAGAGTGAGCTGAAAGCGCACCCTGTTTATTTTATTTATTAAAAAAAAAAAAAAAGGTTTTGATGTTAATGTGAGTGTACACAAAAAAAGAAGACCCTCTATAGTTTATAATCATGTATTGATTTTATTTATATGACCATAAATGACGGAGTATTTTAAGTCTATGTTGCTGCCATGTGAAAAAAAAACAGCAAAACGCGCGGGCGCGTTCTTGGTCCCCAGAGGGTTAAGTTTGTTAGTATGCAGTAGCTATGGTATAGCTATAGTATATACACTCACCTAAAGGATTATTAGGAACACCTGTTCAATTTCTCATTAATGGAATTATCTAATCAACCAATCACATGGCAGTTGCTTCAATGCATTTAGGGGTGTGGTCCTGGTCAAGACAATCTCCTGAACTCCAAACTGAATGTCAGAATGGGAAAGAAAGGTGATTTAAGCAATTTTGAGCGTGGCATGGTTGTTGGTGCCAGACGGGCCGGTCTGAGTATTTCACAATCTGCTCAGTTACTGGGATTTTCACGCACAGCCATTTCTAGGGGTTACAAAGAATGGTGTGAAAAGGGAAAAACATCCAGTATGCGGCAGTCCTGTGGGCGAAAATGCCGTTGATGCTAGAGGTCAGAGGAGAATGGGCCGACTGATTCAAGCTGATAGAAGAGCAACTTTGACTGAAATAACCACTCGTTACAACCGAGGTATGCAGCAAAGCATTTGTGAAGCCACAACACGCACAACCTTGAGGTGGATGGGCAACAACAGCAGAAGACCCCACCGGGTACCACTCATCTCCACTACAAATAGGAAAAAGAGGCTACAATTTGCAAGAGCTCACCAAAATTGGACAGTTGAAGACTGGAAAAATGTTGCCTGGTCTGATGAGTCTCGATTTCTGTTGAGACATTCAGATGGTAGAGTCAGAATTTGGCGTAAACAGATTGAGAACATGGATCCATCATGCCTTGTTACCACTGTGCAGGCTGGTGGTGGTGGTGTAATGGTGTGGGGGATGTTTTCTTGGCACACTTTAGGCCCCTTAGTGCCAATTGGGCATCGTTTAAATGCCACGGCCTACCTGAGCATTGTTTCTGACCATGTCCATTCCTTTATGGCCACCATGTACCCATCCTCTGATGGCTACTTCCAGCAGGATAATGCACCATGTCATAAAGCTCGAATCATTTCAAATTGATTTCTTGAACATGACAATGAGTTCACTGTACTAAAATGGCCCCCACAGTCACCAGATCTCAACCCAATAGAGCATCTTTGGGATGTGGTGGAACGGGAGCTTCGTGCCCTGGATGTGCATCCCACAAATCTCCATCAACTGCAAGATGCTATCCTATCAATATGGGCCAACATTTCTAAAGAATGCTTTCAGCACCTTGTTGAATCAATGCCACGTAGAATTAAGGCAGTTCTGAAGGCGAAAGGGGGTCAAACACAGTATTAGTATGGTGTTCCTAATAATCCTTTAGGTGAGTATATATGAAGAGTTCAGATGCAAAAGCCTCTAAATGCCATCTGAAATTTTCTTCTAAAATGATCATTTTTGTCAAGCTCGTATATTTAAGTTCAATCATTTCACTTAAATGGCAAGAAAAATTACCCATTAATTGTCATTTAAGTGAAATTACTTAATTTAAATATACAAGCTTGATAAAAATGATTATTTTGGAAGAAAATGTCAGATGGCATTTAGAGGCTTTTGCATCTGAACTCTTCATATATATATATATATATATTTATATATATATATACAGGTCCTTCTCAAAAAATTAGCATATTGTGATAAAGTTCATTATTTTCCATAATGTAATGATAAAAATTTAACTTTCATATATTTTAGATTCATTGCACACCAACTGAAATATTTCAGGTCTTTTATTGTTTTAATACTGATGATTTTGGCATACAGCTCATGAAAACCCAAAATTACTATCTCAAAAAAATTAGCATATCATGAAAAGGGTCTCTAAACGAATCAACTAATTAACTCTAAACACCTGCAAAAGAATCCTGAGGCTTTTAAAAACTCCCAGCCTGTTTCATTACTCAAAACCGCAATCATGGGTAAGACTGCCGACCTGACTGCTGTCCAGAAGGCCATCATTGACACCCTCAAGCAAGAGGGTAAGACAGAAAGAAATTTCTGAACAAATAGGATGTTCCCAGAGTGCTGTATCAAGGCACCTCAGTGGGAAGTCTGTGGGAAGGAAAAAGTGTGGCAAAAAACGCTGCACAACGAGAAGAGGTGACCGGACCCTGAGGAAGATTGTGGAGAAGGACCGATTCCAGACCTTGGGGGACCTGCGGAAGCAGTGGACTGAGTCTGGAGTAGAAACATCCAGAGCCACCGTGCACAGCCGTGTGCAGGAAATGGGCTACAGGTGCCGCATTCCCCAGGTCAAGCCACTTTTGAACCAGAAACAGCGGCAGAAGCGCCTGACCTGGGCTACAGAGAAGCAGCACTGGACTGTTGCTCAGTTTTGCATGTCATTCGGAAATCAAGGTGCCAGAGTCTGGAGGAAGACTGGGGAGAAGGAAATGCCAAAATGCCTGAAGTCCAGTGTCAAGTACCCACAGTCAGTGATGGTCTGGGGTGCCATGTCAGCTGCTGGTGTTGGTGCACTATGTTTTATCAAGGGCAGGGTCAATGCAGCTAGCTATCAGGAGATTTTGGAGCACTTCATGCTTCCATCTGCTGAAAAGCTTTATGGAGATGAAGATTTTCATTTTTCAGCACGACCTGGCACCTGCTCACAGTGTCAAAACTACTGGTAAATGGTTTACTGACCATGGTATTACTGTGCTCAATTGGCCTGCCAACTCTCCTGACCTGAACCCCATAGAGAATCTGTGGGATATTGTGAAGAGAAAGTTGAGAGACGCAAGACCCAACACTCTGGATGAGCTTAAGGCCGCTATCGAAGCATTCTGGGCCTCCATAACACCTCAGCAGTGCCACAGGCTGATTGCCTCCATGCCACGCCGCATTGAAGCAGTAATTTCTGCAAAAGGATTCCTGACCAAGTATTGACTATTGAGTGCATAACTAAACATAATTATTTGAAGGTTGACTCTTTTTTGTTGTATTAAAAAAACTTTTTTTATTGGTCGGATGAAATATGCTAATTTTTTGATACAGGAATTTTGGGTTTTCATGAGCTGTATGCCAAAATCATTAGTATTAAAACAATAAAAGACCTGAAATATTTCAGTTGGTGTGCAATGAATCTAAAATATATGAAAGTTTAATTTTTATCATAACATTATGGAAAATAATGAACTTTGTCACAATATGCTAGTTTTTTGAGAAGGACCTGTATATAGGAAAATAATGAACTTTGTCACAATATGCTAATTTTTTGAGAAGGACCTGTATATAGTATGTTATTCAATATTATATTTAAAGTTAATACATTTTAAATGTCCTAAATTGCAACTTCATCACAAATATGTATTTACAAATGAAAATATGACATACAGGTTTCAATAGAAATTGAATTAAAGTATATTTATTTAATTTATATTAAATTATAAAGAATGTTGCAGAAGTATATTATTTTAATGTATATTATTACAGATATAAGAACTTTGTAAAAAATAAAATGCTAACATATACTGGTCCTTCTTTTTTTACAAGGGCAGAATATAAAGATTGATGGGTCGTTTACACAACACCATTTTCAACTAAAAACGGAAAACTTTTTATGCATTTTGGCCGTTCATTTATGACAATGGCGTTTTAGGGGCCTTAAAACGCAAACTTTTGAAAAACGTGTTTCAAAGTGCAAGTTTTTGAAAATGATACCGCTATTGTCTCAGTGTAAACTACAAAAACGCTAATTTGTGAAACCGGTGACGTCATGTGCATGCGTATTACGTGTTCAGTCTATAGGTGTGTAGTGTTTCTTTACAACAACAAAAAACTCGCCCACTACTGGCCTGCCATGCATAATACAGCATTTTTAGTCGTTTCCGTGGATCCGTGTGATCCGGGATAGTATTGACAGTGTTGTCATCTGTGAGCGAATAACGCAAATTATAAATTCCGAGCTCGGAGAGCTACCCGCGGAGAGCACGCCAAATATGCATACATTTTTTACTTTATCTCATTATAAGTGTTAACTTGTGAACTGTAATTGTACCAAACAATGTGTTTGTGCTTAATGCCAACTTTTGCAAATGAGTCTTTCTTAAGTGCAACAAATCTTGAATGCAACAAAAATCTGATTATTTAAACAGATCGCCTGTTGTAGTCAGAAGTTTACCCGAGGCTTTTGAGGCGAACAGGCAGTACCTTGCATTGCAAAATGACATACTTTATAATCTAATTTTGAGGAATTCCAGCTGAAGGAGAGAGAAAATAAGCCTTTTCCATCTTACAGGGACAGCCCCTCATGTCTCCTACAAGTACACTGGCACATACTTCCTCTCCAACTCTCTTAGAAAAGGTGCTGTCTTAGGAAGGACACCCATGTGGTAAGGAAAAGCACTCACAAGTGTCAAACTGGGGATTCAAGCAGCTTCTCGGCTCTCTCTCAGTCTTAGTCAAACCCCTTCAAGCCCCCAGTGTCTCATTTTCAGGACCCCTTCAGCAAAGTCGACCCAGCTCTGGCATACCTCCACCAGACAGATGACTTTATGGCCAACTTACATGCCTGTTTGATCAAGCCGGTGACACATAAATGTCAGCCCATGCAGATGGAGATGTGAAGTAGCAGTAAATCCGATGAAATCCGTCATAACCTTGTCTGGAAGCAGAAAGGGAAAGTGGGGTAAGGAGGGGAAAGGGCAGAGAAATCACAGGAAACAGGAAAGCCCTTTTGCTGGCTTACCTAAATGAAGCGAATGTAAATCATCTCCAAATGTAGCGCAGGCTCCCCACAGATGCACTCCATCATCGACTGCAGATTCATTATTTAGCAACATAAAAGCTAATGAAGGAGCCGTAGAAGGGAGTCTACGGGCCGGGCATGTGGCGCAAAAGCAGGGACATCTCTCGAACACAGTGTGGAATACAGTAGGGCTGGGTGTCGTTAGCTTCAATTGAAAATGTTAATTTGCAGTATATTCCTCTACTCGTTATTATTATTCACAGACAAAAAAAAACGTTCTACAATTCATTGCGCTTGTGATTTATTGCATACAGTGACTTTGCAGTAAACAGAACCACTAGAATAATATCTTGTATATTTGCCAGGGTTGTACCTCAAGCCTATCTATCTGACCTCGCTCGTACGAATTCGTAGGATTTTTGCTAAATATTACGTTTTACGAGTTGCCCAATTTGTATGAATTCGAACGAATGATCTGACCCCGTCCCTAAACCTACCCATCACTGGGGTTTAGACAAATCGTACAAATTCATACAAATTAGCCACCTTTTACTCACTCGTACGAATTAGTATGAATTGGTCGTGAGATAGCGTTGGAATTCGGAGTGCCTTTTAAATTCCAGTTCAATTCCTGAACTTGAATTGAGCAAAAGGATGAAGATTTGTAATTTGAATGTAAGCTAGTAAATGTAAATTATTTAAATTTTTAAATCAGTTCATGTGATTGTTTTTGTTTGTTTCACTTTATTTTGATGGTCCCTCTTAAAGATTGACCAAATACTCAAGGGCGTATCCACGTACTTGTCTAAAGTAAGTTTCTGGTCTAAAAGTTCCCAGAGACAACCACAACATGTTTTGCTGATGTTTCACTCAAACCAACCAGAAACGTGTCAACAAAGACAAAAGACAAAAAAAATGGTGGCAAACATGTGAGAGAAACCTGCAGTTCCTGCAATGTTTCACATGAGCCTCATATTGGCTCTGACCAAACTTTGAAATGTGTTATCAATACAAAAAAAGTGTTGATGCAACATCAAAAAGAGTATCAAAATATTGCTATAGGACAATATTGACACCACCCTGATGAAAAAAGGTTTAGTGCAATAGGAAAGATGGAAAAGTCTTGATCTAACAGCTGTTGGCAATGCACTGTTCATGTTCTCTGCAATGGATATCCACTCTAGCCTTAGCGGAATTGTTTGATTCACGTAAATGGCATAATTCGAAACAATGATACCGTTTAATGTATCCTTAATGATATTGGCTTCACAGCTATTCTCAGCATGGTGATTATCCATAATGGATTAATTATTAACTTGCATTATGGACGTTGAGTAATGCTATTTCAAATGGTGAAATCCACATGTTGAAATTCTTACTGTGACGATACAGGAGTTTTAATGAGGATTAAGAGCCGTGTGGGTTGAGCGCGAGCTTCTTGGTCTCAGCCCATACGGCTTTCTAATTAAAGGCCCAGTGGACTTAACCCTGCCTCATCAGCCCACTCAAACGAGGGGCTTTATTAATTGGCCCTGGTGAGTTGTCATGGATCTTCATTTCTCCATGCCTTCTTCAACCAGTATGAAGTCTGAGAAACATATTTCACTTGTGCAAATATTGACCCTTAAGACCCAGCATACATCAAGTACCAGCAGCTTCCATTGTTGATTACCCGCATAATCCACCATGATTGCCTCTGAATTCTTATCTTCACCACGTTTTTCAGGCATCACCTCTTTTACACTCTGGATTTGCGCTTTATTCCTGTTCTAGCATTTCCTGTTGTTGGACTGTTTTGTTGTTGCAGTTGATTTAAAGGGTCACAAAACCCTAAAACAACTTTTTTTAGTTAATGATCTGTAAAACTGGGGCTTTATTAATGCTGTTCATTGATTCGAGTAAATTTTTTGACATTTGGGTATAAAGTGTTTTAATTCTACAATATATGGTGTAATAAACGTCTGAGTGCTGCCCTCTTCAGGTTGAACGGTGGCTACTGCAGTTGAATTTTCCTATTGGATGTTGTGGTACTGCGTGAGGTAAGCAGGCACCAGCTAACTACGCCCTTGCCTACAGAGAGATGCGGGTCTCAGGTGCAGGCAATAACATGAAATGTTATCAAAGTTACATATTCCATTAAGTGATCAAAGGCACGTTGGTGTGTTAACACATTTGACACTTATTTATTGAGGAGGAATAACCCCTTGAGATGAACCATTTCGTTTTCGAGGGGGTCCTCAAATCTAGATACAAAAACTGACCTTACAACACGTGTCAAATATGACATAACAAAAAAAAAAAAGAAAAGAAAAAAAAAAAGAAAAAAAAATACACAATAAGAAAAAAACAACATACTTTACAATAATGGTAAATACAGAAATATATAAACAAAACCAATACAAACAAGACTCTCTAAAGGTGACGCACTCATCCCTAAACAAAGTAAACACATATAATATGTACCAAATCACTCATCTAGACACAAATAAACTCATATACAGACAAAAATGTATGTACCATGCCAAAAATAGGTTACAATGACTCAAAAAAAATAAAAAAATAAAAAAATAAAAAGCAATTACATATATTCAGAAGATGTTGAGCTAGGTGATTCTTAAATATTGAAAAAGAAGTTAAAGAGCGAATTGAAATTGGAAGGTTATTCCATTCGTATGGTGCTTTATATTGAAATGCATATCTTCCTATTTCTTTAATGATCTGAGGAATGAAAAAATAAATTTGGTTATTATGACGCGAGTTATGAGATGACCTAAATGGAATTAAATACTGTTTTAAATAAGCAGGGTAATCCATATAAATACATTTCAAAATAAATTGTAACCAATGAAAACGCCCTCTATCTGGTGGAGTCAGCCCAACGCTATCTCACGACCAATTCGTCCGAATTTGACGAGTGATTAAAAGATGGCTAATTCGTACGAATTCGTACGACCTCACTCATACGAATTTGTACGATTTGTCTAAACCCACGTGATGGGTAGGTTTAGGGGCGGGGTCAGGGGTAGGTCATTCGTACAAATTCATACGAATTGGGCAACTCGTCAAATATGTACGATTTAGCAAAAAACTTACTAATTTGTACGAGTGAGGTCGTACGAATTGTTACGAATTAGCCATCTTTTAATCACTCATCAAATTCGGACGAATTGGTCGTGAGATCGGGTTGGTCAGCCAGGACAGTTGATGGTACATTTCACAATGGTGTGTTCTGTAGGGGCAGCGGAGTATAAATCTACACAGTCTATTGTAAACTATATTAAGAGACTGAAGGCAGGAAGCAGTAGTATTTTGGTACACAATGTCAGCATAATCCAAGATTGGCAATAGAAGTTGAGAAACAATTCTTTTTCTGACAGAATAGTTAAAACAGTTAATTGATTGGTATAAAATTCTAAGTGAGCAGTTGAGCTTATTAGTTATATTATGCACATGAGTGCTGAAAGAAAGATCAGAGTCAAGCCAAAGGCCAAGATACTTAACCTGGGGTGCGTTTCCCGAAAGCATCGTTAGCCAACTATGGTCGCAAGTTGGTCGTAAATCCCATTGAACTCTATTGGTAACGACGGAACTTGCGACCATAGTTGGCTAACGATGCTTTCGGGAAACGCACCCCTGGCTAGTAGGTTTTATAGGAGTTTGATCCATAGATATAATATTTAGTGAATTTTCTAAAGAAGGATTCTGTTTCGATTTAAAAAGCATTGAAAATGATTTTGATTTGTTAAGTAGAAGCTTATTGAACAATAGCCACCTCTGAACTGAATCAAAACCATATCACCACATATCCAAATAAATTAAACTTAAATTGTTAGAGTTAACTTTTTATTTTATTTTGTTTTTATTTTTATTTCAGATAAGAACAAAATGTGATAGTTGTATTGGATTCCCTTTATTGTGATGGTCCCTCCTTTAACACATTCTGTTGACTATAATAAAGTTGTACCTGTGCCTACATCTCAACTAACTTTCATTAGAGTGTTAGTAGAGTATTAGTAGACTGGTAGGGTTAGGGTTAGAATAGGTTGACATGTAGTTGCAAAGTTACATATAGTCAGTAGAATGTCTGTTGGAGAACATCACAATAAAGAGTTAGCAGATATTAAGCAGCCAGTCTACTCTAATGAGAGTTAGTTGACATGTAGTTGCAAAGTTACTTATAGTCAACAGAAACCAGTGATGAATAACGATGCTTCTGACTGTTAATCTAATTCTTATTTTAAATGTCTCACTCCATGTTTTTGCTCAATATGGATGTCAATGTTTTATGAGTTGCAACCATAAGTAAATGTGGGAATGAATCACCTAAATTATCATTGTGAATGTGTGCAGAATATTCGTAGTTGTGTAGTTCAATTATGTACACAGAATAGAGATTTAATGAAAATTCAGTTGTCATTATTTGAATCTTTCAGGGGTGAATGTGGTTTTAGAATGTGATGTTAACTGTTGAAGAGAAGTAAGGTGCAGTGTGCACATGGCTTTTGTGCAAATGAAAATGAACTGTGGAAAAAGAGCTGTGATTTACTCTGCCTGATTGAGACTGTATGAAATTTGATATTTGGACCTTTTTTTTTGGTCTTTTCAGCCTGTACCCAAAAAGCCCAAATGCATGCTTCGCCTTATTGAACAGTCTTTCTTCTTCTGCTGCTTTCAATCTTTGTCTCTCTCTCTCGTCTTCCCTCTCTGTGAGATGAAGGAATTGATATGGGCTGGAAGCCATAGCATGTAGAGCAGTTAGAGGTACTCATCTTTGACAGGGAATGAAGGTGAGTTTCCCGACCCATTCAGCTCTCACTGTGCAGACAAATCAGAGAGATCAAGAAGGGTGAGGAACATGTGAGCTTTTCCCCCGCTGACGCACGCTTTGCCTCCGGATGTGCAGTGATCTCCTGCCGAGACGGCAAGTTACTAAACCACACAGTTGACCTGGGTTTATAGATTTAAGAATGCTAGATTTGTCCATCTTTGATGTGCATTCCTATTACTTTAACAGATAAGAAAAACTGATGTTTCCAATTTATTCCAAAAGATAAGTAGTTGCTATTTATTCAGTTCAGTTCAGTTCCACTTTATTGTCACACTCAGGGTCCATTAGAACACCATACAACATTACATACACCCAACCCTCCCTAAAAAAAAAAAAAAAAAAACCACAACCCCCCCCAACACACACAATTACCAATTATAAAAGACAGTTATTCCAAAAGACTTCTTATTAAAAAAAAAATTTTATACTTATTACATTATTAGAATTATAAAATATACTTATAAGAATTGTTAACAACGATATAAAAAGATAGATAGATAGATAGATAGATAGATAGATAGATAGATAGATAGATAGATAGATAGATAGATAGATAGATAGATAGATAGATAGATAGATAATAATAATAATAATTCATTACATTTATATAGCGCTTTTCTAGGCACTCAAAGCGCTTCACATGGAAGGGGGAATCTCCTCAACCTCGCTAGATAGATAGATAGATAGATAGATAGATAGATAGATAGATAGATAGATAGATAGATAGATAGATAGATAGATAGATAGATAGATAGATAGATAGATAGATAGATAGATAGATAGATAGATAGGTTACAACTGTAAATTTCACAGTTTTATGAGACCCTTTTTATATATAGTGGATGTCTGTTGTGCTTCATTAGTGTCTCTGACATCCAGAGGGAAATTAGAAGACGAAGGAGATGACTGATCGGAGCCGCTGCCCTGATGTTTATCTTTTTTACTGGCTCATTGCATTTGTCTCCGCCTGCCACCCTCTTGATCAATAATGTAAATTCCCAGCAATAACTGAGGCTGATTAATATTGAGAGCAGAAGCCTTAACTCACAGCGAGAGCCATTAGGAAGGCACAGGAGCATATCCACATACACAGGCACATCTTTATCTGACCTCACGCTAAACATCTGATTGATACACCCCTTTACAATAGAGCACTGTGCCGCCATGCAAATGCTATTAGCTATGCCACAAATGAAATATTGCTCATAAGTGTCTCTAATACAATCCCTTCAGATCACAACCTTGAATAAACTGAAGCATTTATGCTTTGTTCCAATCAATGTCAGATCTGGGATATTCTTGCTTTATCTCTAAGTCATCCGGCGTTCCATTGACTGATGCTCGGGAGATGACATATAGAAATAGGATGGCAGTTTTACTGTTAGCTTTGCATTTACTGTTCGCTTTGTTTGCCAACAATGAAGTCTCCTAGCAACCAAACTGCAGAGGATAATAATGCTTGATGGACAGATTGAATGGTAACATATAATTTTACAGTCTCATTGTTACACGTTACATGTAGTTACTGTAGTAATTATAGTAACTGTAAATTATACATAATTACATGCAATTAACCCTAAAACAAACCCTCACCCTAACCCTGTAGTAAGTACATGTAGTTAATTGTTATTACTCAGTACTTAAATGTATAATTACACTTTATTTAAAGGTGTCAGTATTACAGTGTAACCATTGAACTCATCCAAACAGGAAAGATGAGTACATCTGAAGGAAACACTAATAAGGCTTGTTTAGGTTCATGTCCACCAGACACCGGTCAGACGTGTGTCTGGTGGACACACGTCAGACACCAAATGGTCTGTTAATCATTTCTCGTTTCCAATTAGTATTCCTGTATTCTCTCGACTTCTTTGCATCTCAGTTGCTGGGAAGAGATGAGAAGGATCCAGAAGAACCTAGTTTCCATCAACTCGAGCCCTGCTGTCTGAAAAAGCTTTTAGTCTAATTTATTCCCTCATCTCAACATCATCTCAACTTCAACATTAATTTCTCAAATGAACATCCCTCAGAGTAATTACCAGAAATACATTTACTGCTGTTCACTGACCTGGACGACTCTTTCATTTATGTCTTATTTTCTTTTCTTTTTTTCTTACTGTTAATCTTTTTTTAATTAACAGTTCATTTAAAATTATATTGTTAGATTTTAAAAGCATTTTTTTTTTTTATTATTTTTTTTTTATAAAAGTGATCATTTTGGCTCAAATGTGATTGGATAAGGCATTTATGTCAGGACCACTATCGTCAAATATGACTGACAATTAGCATACAGTTTGGATTGGCGGTATGGTTCCGTTCTGGGCGAGAACTCCCTGCACATCCATGCAGCCTAGCAGCAATAACCCCCCTTAGGGTAAACAGAACAGAACCAACATGAATGTATGCAGATATCATTAATTCAAGATTTTAAAGTACAACAAAATTCAAGAATTTCTTCTGATTCAAGGGGAATCTCAAGCAAAAATATGTTTATGTTAGCTACCTGCCTGACGGCAAATGCTGCTTGTAACGAACAGTAAGTGCACCTTTTTTTTCTCGAATGGACGGAATATGGTTACATACAGTAATATGTTTTTTGACGGGATAAGATAAAAGCAGATCTGTTCAAGAATCAATGTTTATCATATTTAATGCCGTGACATTGCCATAGCTTTGTAATAGGTTTTGATGAAAGTGGCATAGCATGCTATACTAACTATTCCACCGTGATAATCTATTTACCAATGGGGGTTAGGTCCTTCATGTCCATTTTGCTTGGGGCCCCCAAATTCCTTGTTGAAAACGGCCCTGTAGAACACTCCTTCTCACACGTTTATTTTTTAACATTGTTGGGAGGAGTAAAATTGACATGTGTGGTTTTAACAACCCGATGCATTTACAATTGTCCAGTTTCGTCTGTAATGCGGCCCAGACCACCTCCTGATGTGGTTTGAACGATCGGATTTAAATCCGTCTCAAATGCGTTTCAGAGGGCATTTACACCTGGTCTTTTCACGATCGGATAGCTATCCGATCACAGAAAACGAATGAAGTGGCCAGGTGTAAACAGCCCCTAAGTGTCAGGTGCTGATCAAGAATTGTGAGGACTCATGCACAGAAATCTTTGAAGAATAATGACACAGTCCAGAGCAGCAGACTGGAGCAAGGCACAACAAACAGACAAGGATTCCACACAAGGAACATAGATGACGATCTGGTACAGGACAGAGAAAAACGTACTTGTGACGTCGGAACCGGAACCGGTAATAACCTTTTTTCCAGGCTTCTGATTGGCCAACATGGCTTTACGGTTAGGGTTATATCGACAACTGTTGGTTTGGCATGCTCTTGACAGCACTTCATAGCGTGTTTTTGCGTTTTCATGTGGACGCTTTTTTTTTTTTTTTACGAAAAAGGAAAAACTCAGTTTATAAAAATACCTGTGTGTGGACTAGGCCTAACAAAAGAGCACATGGTACATAAACAAACAAACAAACAAACATGACAGAAGCATGTGCTCTCTTTCACACATGACAAGACTGACTAAAGAGCACATGGCAAACAAACACAACAAAAGTGCTCACACGAACACATGGCAGACAAACACGCTCATCCGCCAGGTGCTCAAACCGCCATGACACAGACACTGAACCAAGACTAGACCAGTGTCACGATTCAGACACCACGCGCCTAACATGCAAGACACATAAGACCGCTCAGCCCAGAGAAAGATCCCAAAGCCATATGGTCACACAAACACGAAACAAACACATGAATGTCATAATCCTGTCCCCAAACTAAGTAAAGTATGCCCATGTAAAGTAAAGTACTGGATTATAATTTTTATTTGAATACTTATATGAAATTTAAATGTATGCTAATATCAAATATTTTAAATGTACTAATTTGCAACTTAATTACAAATACATGTAAATACATGATATAAAAGTTTCAATAGAAATGACATTAAAGTGCATTTTAGTTTAACCTAAAATGTTTGTCAGATTATTTGGCAGTACACTTTAACCATATTTAACCATGACCATGTAACCAAGTCAATAGAGGTAATTATGAAATTACATACATTGTAAAGATGCTTAAGTTAAATCCTACATAAGAGTCACAGAATGCATTTCCTATTATCCTCCCTGACACCTAAAAAAGCACAGCTGGAACTCATCTAGCCCTCATCACCAGCACTATATAGAGCACACACACTCCCTCAATCATTATCTGACCTTGGCTGTGTCTGAAAGCTTAAAAACGCTGCCTTCAGAGGATGCATTCCAAGGTAGGAGGGCATCAAGGCACGTCCAAAGTCAATGCTAGTTTCACTTCCTGTCTCCTGAGATACCTTCATCTGATCGATTTTTGGATGCAGCATACACTGTAAAAAGTCATTCTGGGGGCTTGTAGATTTCATGAAATTGAATATGTAAACTTTATTTAACTAAACTTATTACAGTTTTTTACCTTAACTTTAATACTTCAAAAATGACTGGAATTAAATCTACTAAATTTAGTTGTTAAGGATTTAGCCATTCTTTTGGAATAATTCCAAATGGAGAGAATATTGAATGAATCCAACGTAATACAAATGAGCTGTTTTCAATTTACAAGGATTTCATGTTAAAACACTTGCGAGTACGCATGTACTGGAGTTTCCCTACAGACCTTTCATTTCTGATTGTGAACTTTTTTCAATTTGCTTAAGTTCTATCTTATTAATATCAAAATGACACCGATTAATGTCATGGGCAGCTGTAAAACGATTCACATCTGCAGTTGAATAGTTCATGCTCACGATGGCCTGGCCTACTGGAGTTTCCCGCTGACAACCTGGAGGCAAAGCTCTTCAACGCTCTTTTTCACTTAATTTCTGACAAAGGCAAGGAAGATTATTTAATTTAGTCATGAAAATATTTGTTGTAAATTGTTCAAGTTGTTTATTTGATGTAATATGAACATCATTAAAAAATATGTATTGATGGTATATAGTGATCTTGAAAAATAAGGCAAATAATCCATTCGTGTAGCCAATATGTTTAAAGATGACTATTTTAACTGTAATGGGGAACGAGCAATGTACTTATTTGCAGATCTCCGTTTCAACCCCTTACGTTGACATAATACGAATAATAATCCCAGAACAGCACGGCCTAGTTAAGTATTAACTTAAAAAATGGTTCAATACTTTAATCTGGCAGTGAAAATAAGCATTGAAAAACGATTTACGATGCTTGCATGCATGTACGTACAGTATGTATGTATGTATGTATGTATGTATGTATGTGTATACATGCATACAACCAGTACTGTGCAAAAGACTTGGGCCCAAGTTTTTTGCACAGTACTGTATTTATTAAAATAAATGTAAATATTTTCCGATATTAGTTTAAATGTGAAATGTTCTCATGTGTCTTTTTTAATAGGTTCAATGAAATGAAGCTAAACGATACAGGTATAACGCATCAACTAGGGAAACCTCTTTCAACACTACAGATTACAACATTGGTCGTCTGGAACCGCAGTGGTGTGTCTTCATTTGGATCGTCCATGTGCTCTCCGCACACGTCAAGGTAACACTATTTTACTCCACTAAATTAAAGAAACCTCTACGAGGAGGAGATCTCATTAATTCATGTTTTATTTATTTTAGGATGAACGTCTCGGTTACGTATGTAACCCTAGTTCCCTGATAGGGAACGAGACGCTGCGTCAAACGCTGTGGGAACGCCCCTGCGTTGTGCGTCATGAAGCACGTATGGAATCAGCCCAATGGAGAGATGGAACGTCATAGACGGGTGACGTCATCGACCAGGAAACTATAAAGCACCCCAAAAACACAAGCGCATCAGCTTCTGATAGGCTTGAAGGAGCGCTTAACGGGAATGCCGGGAGTATGGCAGAACGATGCAGCGTCTCGTTCCCTATCAGGGAACTAGGGTTGCATACATCACCGAGACGTTCCCTTTCAAGGGAACTTCGAGCTGCGTCAAACGCTGTGGGAACCCGAATACCCACGTCGCCATAGGACCAAGTGACCGTCATGTGAGAACTAGCGCACAGAGGACGAGAGCACCTGTGCCCCAGGGGTAGAACTTAAGTCTAGGTCATAGAACCTAACAAAAGTATGCGGTGAAGACCATCCAGCCGCATCACAAACATCACTCAGGGAAACCCCCGACAATAAAGCTTTGGAAGCAGCCATACTCCTAGTAGAGTGGGCTCGAACAGCCAAAGGTGAAGGCTGACCAGCCGACTCATAAGCAAGTGAGATAGCCTCGACCACCCACTTGCTCATTCTCTGTTTAGACGCAGGACACCCTTTCCTGGGTGGCCCGAAACATACAAATAGTTGATCTGATTTCCTCCACAGGGCAGCTCTGTGGACATAAGCGTCTAACGCCCTAACAGGGCAGAGTAAATTAAGTTTCTCCTGGTCCGATGACATAAATGGAGGAGGACAGAAAGCCTGCAGAACCGTAGGTCTAACAACATTAGTAGGGACCTTGGGAACGTACCCTGGTCAAGGATGCAGAAAAGCCTTAACCATGCCAGGCGAAAATTCCAGGCACGAGGGTGACACCGACAGAGCCTGCAAATCTCCGATTCTTTTTAATGAGGAGATAGCAAGTAAAAAGATAGTTTTAAAAGTGAGAAACTTCTCAGGAACTTCTTCGATAGGTTCAAAAGGAGCTAGGGAAAGACCTTCCAATACAATAGCCAGATCCCAGGTCGGCACCCTCGTACGAACCGCTGGCCTCAGCCTCAAAGTGCCACGGAGGAAACGAGTTATAAGCGGGTGTCTCCCAAGAGAAACTCCACTGAAAGGGACGTGGTAAGCAGCTAGTGCTGCCACATACACCTTTAGTGTGGAGGGGGATAACCCTGTGGAGAAGCGCTCCTGCAGGAATTCCAGCACTGCACCCACTGGGCAGTTAACTGGGTCCTGCAGGTGTTCTCCACACCAAGAAGTGAAAAGTTTCCACTTCAAGGCATAAAGCTTCCTCGTGGATGGAGCTCTGGAGTGAAGAATGGTCTCAACAAACTCGGTTGAGAGACCAGACTCTATGAGCTGTGCCCCCTCAGAGGCCAAGCCCACAGTTTCCACAATTCTGGGCGGGGGTGACATATCGTGCCGCCCACCTGAGAGAGTAGATCCCCCCTGACCGGGAGCTCCAAAGGAGAGCCGTCCAGGAGAGAAATCAGGTCCGCGAACCATACTCGGGCTGGCCAAAACAGGGCTACTAATAGTAGGCTGACCCCTTCCCGGCGAACCCTCTCCAGAACTCCTGGTAGCAGAGCAATCGGGGGAAAGACGTACAGGCGTGACCTCGGCCCCGGCTGCACCATAGCGTCCAACCCCAGAGGGGCTGGAAGACTGATGGAGAACCACAGATGACAATGCGTGGTCTCCTTGGAAGCGAATAGGTCCACCTCGGCGCGACCGAAACTCAACCAAAGGAGCTCCACCACCTCGGGGTGGAGTCTCCATTCCCCCGGCCTCGGCCCCTGCCTCGACAGGGAGTCCGCTACCACATTTAAATACCCGGGAAGATACATTGCTCTCAGTGATAGTACGGAGCGGATTTCCCCTCGGGGAGAATCCCTTGGTCCTGAGCCACCACTGTAGCGGTCTCATGTACAACAGGCCGCAAGGTATAACGTTGGACGCTGCTGCCATCAGACCCAACAGTCTCTGAAACTGTTTCACAGTGAGTAGCTGGCCTAGCTTTATTTGTTTCACAGCTGAGAGAATCGAAGCGATGCGGGTCGGAGAGAGTCGCGCCCGCATCGAAACCGAATCCCAAACGACACCCAGAAAAGTGGTCTTCTGAGACGGAGATAGTACACTTTTCTTTGCATTCAGCCTCAACCCCAACTTTCTGATATGAGCGAGGACGACATCTCGATGCCGAACCGCCATCTGCTCCGTATGAGCTAAAATCAACCAATCGTCGATATAATTGAGAATGCGAATGCCCTGAAGCCTCAGAGGCACTAGTGCTGCATCCATGCATTTCGTGAAAGTGCGGGGAGATAAGGCTAAGCCGAACGGAAGAACCCTGTATTGGTACGCCTCGCCCCCGAAGGCGAACCTCAGGAACTTCCTGTGTTGTGGAAGGATGGAAATGTGAAAGTATGCGTCCTTTAGATCTATCGTGACAAACCAGTCCTCGGACCTGATTTGAGACACGATCTGCTTGATAGTGAGCATCTTGAATTTTAGCTTCCCTACCGAGCGATTCAACAGGCGCAGGTCTAAAATTGGACGCAACCCCCCATCCTTCTTTGGAACGATGAAATATCGGCTGTAATAACCTGACTCCAAACTGGGAGGAGGAACCCGTTCTATAGCTTCCTTTTGAAGGAGCGTTTTCACCTCTTGTTCCATTACCAGAGCCTGCTCGGGGCCCACCACAGTGTGCAGAACCCCTCTGAATTTTGGTGGACGACACCTGAACTGGATAGCATAACCCTTTTCTACTGTCTGCAGGACCCAATGAGATATTCTTGGAAGGCTTTTCCACTCTGCCAGAAAATCTACTAAGGGTACCAGTCTCTCGAGACTGGCCTCTGGTGTAACTTGAGCAGCAAACACAGCGCCCTGTAACGGCGCACCGGCAGGGAACGACTGGTTTAACTGCTCTGAGACCCTCCTCAGAGGGAGCGTTCCTCGGGAAAGCGCTCGCTGGGACCGCCTACGCCCCGGCATGAAGGCGGGGTTGGCAGGACTGGCCCCTGAGGGCACCGAGGAAGAACGGGCACCGTAAAAAGAGGTGAACACCTTTCCGCCTCGGTGGGGACCACCCTCAGCATCCTGAACGCCTTGGCGTCAGGACTTCTTCTTAGCCGAAGCCTTCTTAGCCAATGTAACTGTCCTCAGATCATTTCTATTCCCAGATGGTTTCGGCTGAGAGTGCCGCGTCTGAGCCCACTGTCCAGCAGGGGGAACACGAGACGCGACACTCTGCTTCTGCTGCGCCCTATGTGACGAGCTCGTAGACGGCCGGGGCTGCTCCCGCCCAGCAGCCCCAGGGACGTGAAATTTTAATGGGATATACAGGTCCTTCTCAAAAAATTAGCATATTGTGATAAAGTTCATTATTTTCCATAATGTAATGATAAAAATTAAACTTTCATATATTTTAGATTCATTGCACACCAACTGAAATATTTCAGGTCTTTTATTGTTTTAATACTGATGATTCAAAATTAGCATATCATGAAAAGGGTCTCTAAACAAGCTATTAACCTAATCATCTGAATCAACTAATTAACTCTAAACACCTGCAAAAGATTCCTGAGGCTTTTAAAAACTCCCAGCCTGTTTCATTACTCAAAACCGCAATCATGGGTAAGACTGCCGACCTGACTGCTGTCCAGAAGGCCATCATTGACACCCTCAAGCAAGAGGGTAAGACAGAAAGAAATTTCTGAACAAATAGGCTGTTCCCAGAGTGCTGTATCGAGGCACCTCAGTGGGAAGTCTGTGGGAAGGAAAAAGTGTGGCAAAAAACGCTGCACAATAAGAAGAGGTGACCGGACCCTGAGGACGATTGTGGAGAAGGACCGATTCCAGACCTTGGGGGACCTGCGGAAGCAGTGGACTGAGTCTGGAGTAGAAACATCCAGAGCCACCGTGCACAGGCGTGTGCAGGAAATGGGCTACAGGTGCCGCATTCCCAAGGTCAAGGCACTTTTGAACCAGAAACAGCGGCAGAAGCGCCTGACCTGGGCTACAGAGAAGCAGCACTGGACTGTTGCTCAGTTTTGCATGTCATTCGGAAATCAAGGTGCCAGAGTCTGGAGGAAGACTGGGGAGAAGGAAATGCCAAAATGCCTGAAGTCCAGTGTCAAGTACCCACAGTCAGTGATGGTCTGGGGTGCCATGTCAGCTGCTGGTGTTGGTGCACTGTGTTTTATCAAGGGCAGGGTCAATGCAGCTAGCTATCAGGAGATTTTGGAGCACTTCATGCTTCCATCTGCTGAAAAGCTTTATGGAGATGAAGATTTCATTTTTCAGCACGACCTGGCACCTGCTCACAGTGCCAAAACCACTGGTAAATGGTTTACTGACCATGGTATTACTGTGCTCAATTGGCCTGCCAGCTCTCCTGACCTGAACCCCATAGAGAATCTGTGGGATATTGTTAAGAGAAAGTTGAGAGACGCAAGACCCAAAACTCTGGATGAGCTTAAGGCCGCTATCGAAGCATCCTGGGCCTCCATAACACCTCAGCAGTGCCACAGGCTGATTGCCTCCATGCCACACCGCATTGAAGCAGTCATTTCTGCAAAAGGATTCCCGACCAAGTATTGACTATTGAGTGCATAACTGAACATAATTATTTGAAGGTTGACTTTTTTTTTTTTTGTATTAAAAACACTTCTTTTATTGGTCGGATGAAATATGCTAATGTTTTGAGACAGGTATTTTGGGTTTTCATGAGCTGTATGCCATCAGTATTAAAACAATAAAATACCAAAAATATTTCAGTTGGTGGGCAATGAATCTAAAATATATGAAAGTTTAATTTTTATCATTACATTATGGAAAATAATGAACTTTATCACAATATGCTAATTTTTTGAGAAGGACCTGTATTTCTTAAAAGCGGCTGCTTGTTTTTTCTCTTCTTGGAATTTGTCAATAACAGAATTCACCGCATCACCGAACAGACCCATAGGAGAGAGAGAAGCATCTAAAAGAAATGATTTTTCTTTTTTTTTTTTATTAGTTTGACACAAACATAAATGTCTCTCTGCGGCCACCAGGGCTGCCATAGACCGACCAATCAGTTTGGCCGATTCCCTGGTGGCACGCAGAGATAAATCTGCAGACTGACGCAATTCTCGAACCACGTCAGTGGAAACCTCCTCACTCTCGCTCACATCCCTTAGCAGGTCAGCCTGGTATGCCTGCAAAATAGACATGGTATGCAGACATGACACAGCCTGACCTGCCGCTGAATACGCTTTACCCACCAACCCCGAAGTATTTCTCAACGGCTTCGTGGGTAATGCAGGTGCCCTAAGCGATGACGCCGCCTCGGAAGAGAGATAGCTCGCGAGCGTCTCTTCTACCCTCGGCATAGCGCCATAACCATGAGCTCTAGCCCCCCCAATATTGGAATATGTTGAAGTCTGGGGACTAAAAACTCTATATGAAACCGGTTTCTTCCACGATTTCGACACCTCGGTGTGGAGATCGTTGAAGAACGGCAGGCACCTGCGTGGAGGCTGAACTCGTGACGGCAAAAATCTCTCATCCAACTTAGATTTTAATACAGACTCCTGTCTAGTCACTAGCCATTCAATGCTGAGTTTTTCTACAGCTCTAGTTAAAACCTCCATAAGCTCGTCACTTTCGGGAGTGTGAGGTGGCGAATCCTCCACATCTCCCGCAATACTAACAACATCCAGCTCTTCGGAGCTGGATAATTGCAGTACTGGTGCCTCAGCCCGAGCGGAAGAAACCGCAGCGCTTGCTTCCGAACCCGGGACTGAGGCACTGGATCTCACAGGTGAAGGGAGAGATAAGGCAGCGCCCGTCTCTAACCCAGCTGAGAGATCCATCTGCGATCCCCACGTTAAGCGCAGCCGCTCTGCCTCGGCAGAAGCGGGACCCGAACCGCGGGGAGCGCGCACCGAATCGCCCTCCTCAAAGAGCGCCCGGCGGGAGCGGAGCGTCCTCAAAGGCAGGACCTCGCAATGCTCACAATCAGCTCCCTCGAGAGCTGACTGGGCATGCTGCACTCCCAAACAAACAACGCAAAGAACATGTGTATCCCCGCCCGTTAGATAGCGCGAGGAGAGAGGTACACATTTCTTAAACTGCTGTTTGTTCGCCATTTCTCTCAATATATATATGATAAATTGTTTGTGTGGTGCAGAGTATGTAGGACAGACAATATTCACACAGGGACAGATTCACATAAAGCGCGACTGAAAGCACAGAAGCTGATGCGCTTGTGTTTTTGGGGTGCTTTATAGTTTCCTGGTCGATGACGTCACCCGCCTATGGCGTTCCATCTCTCCATTGGGCTGATTCCATACGTGCTTCATGACGCACAACGCAGGGGCGTTCCCACAGCGTTTGACGCAGCTCGAAGTTCCCTTGAAAGGGAACAGTGTTCTGTTGATATGACGAGAGAAGTGGTCATCCGCTGCATGATAGAAGTCCTTGGGGACCATGAAGGAAATCTCATCAAATAATTCAACGTATGCAATCTTAATTTCAATATACTATGTGTGAATTTAAATAAAAATTATTGTTGGTTACTTCCCCAAGAGGCCATAATATCATTGATTGGTCTTTTGTATCTTACAACACTGATCAAACAAACCAAGTTTGAGATTTTCTCTTTTGATCAATATTTTTTTTTAGGTTTTGAATCTCACTGCTGTATAATGTTGCAGGACAACGAAGAACAGACAGGAATTGAACGGCTTGTGATGACAGTAATTGTGACCAGGAAAGGAGCTTCAACAACAAAGAAGGAGCTTCTACAAGTGAGCCCATTGGACACTGGAATGGAGTTGTCGAGGGGGTGAAGTTCAAATTCCTATTGTAGTAATTAAATATCTGCTTAGTTATCACCAAAGCTAGCTCTATTTTTCTGTAGATAATTAAACCATTACGCTACCTCAGAAGCCTGTCCGAAATCGGTTTTGTGAGGTGCCTTCATGCGCAAACACTGCCTGCAAAGTCATTGCCTGATAGGGCAGCAAGGCCAGGAGTCAGCTACCTAAGGCCTGGGACACAATAGATGACTTTCAAATCTTAAAAGATTTTAAAGCTGTGGAAGACCACAGACATAAGGGAATTTTCAAATGATTTTTAGCTTTATAATCCTCCGAATGCACACACTAGAAGATTCATCCGGACTGCGAGACCACACACCTGTCTATTGTAGCAACATTTTCACAGTGAGACGTGATCTCACGTGACTTGAGAAGAAAAACAAATGGAGGACGATCAATGTCGTCAGCTGGTTCTCCTTGTGTGAGTTTTGTTTTACGGGAAGAAAAAACAAAGGAGATAAAAGAATATGGGTGATATTCTCAACACTCCACTTTCGTGGGATGTTTGTGGCTGCCAAGTTTCAGCTATAGAAGCACGCAACATCCGGTTGGTGAAGCTTGCTCTCTCTCATTGGCTATCGCGGGTATCACGTTAGAGGCAGCCCGAACAAGAGTCGGAAATATATATGTTTTTTATATTTACTATTTGGGATTGTGTGAAGTTTTCAGATGCAGCCATTGTCTGATACTGTAGACTACTTACCTGCTTTATGTTCCTGACCTCATCCAAATCAATCTCCAGAAATCTCGTCATCCAAGTCGTCTTCCAGTCATCCTATCGTCTCAGCGTTGTTCCCTTTGTGTGTGTGTGTGTGTGTGTGTTTCACCGATTCTGTAAGACAAAACTCAAAGTTAACAACACAAGTCTATCTCATCTGCTAACGTTCTCAACTATCATCACTTACCAATTTATGCATTGTGTCCCTGCCATATCTGCAAATAAACTAGTCAGTCAAAACAAACTCTTAAGCTCAACTTATTGCATTTGATATAAATTTAAACTACAATACATTTTCATTTAATTGTTACTAACATGCAATTCAGTTCAAACATTCAGTTTGCACTCAAGTGTATTCGTGACACTGTTATTTCCATAGTAATCACTCTATTTAGAAGTGCGTTAAAGTGTACTTCTTTTTTTTTACAAAGGTTAGCGTATAGTGCTATAATTTGAAGGACGAATTGTTATTATAATTGTTTGTTAATAGCAGTAGTAATGCTTTTGTTTATTAAACGTGAATCTTATCACAATGCTGTACTTTGCTTGCAACATAAAAACTCTCTGGTAAAACCACTGTAACTCATGACCTCTCATGGCTTCATGCTTAAATTATCAGTGAATATGTACATTCAATTAAAAGTAGCATACAGCTGAAATATATAGCACAATCTATTGGTTTCACTTGGAAATGTTAAAAAAAAAAATATGACAAAGGACATTTTCTAATATTTTCTTCCAAGAGCATGGAGGCAGATGGTGTAATTTGTTTGTGAAGGACAATCCCAGAAAGATTGTCCCGATTAGCAGTCTGTGACATGACTGGATGCGTTCCTCTCATTTCTCAGGGCACAGGTGGCGGGGGTGATGCACGGCCTACGGAGGGAGAGAAATAGAGGGATTATGACCCATGAATAAAAAAATGCCTTGTTCCCTGCAATGAGGTTTTTCATTTATATGGGTGAAATGAGAGCCTGAAATTTAAGTATGTTATATAATTCCTCACAGCTACTGATCGAGTCGAGCACTATGGTGTCATTTATAGACACGGCAGGGAACTACAGAGGGGGAACTGTTAAGAAATTCTTCCCCTGAAGGCACAGGTCAGAGCTTTGAATCATAAAATATAAATACAGCTGCGGTGTGCCATTACGATCTGCTCCGCTATGAGGACTGAAAGCCCTTAGCCCTTCTATCAATAAGGCAGGATGTGAGTTACAAAATTATTTGTAAATGCTCACTGTCCCGTTAGCAGGAGCGTCAGCTGACAGACACACTAAACTGCTGTATCAGATGCTCCTGTCATCTAGATGAGGCAGGGTGTTTGCTGCTCCAGTTCTTTTGTCAAAAACTGTAAACGTGTGGTGAGTTCATTGCTCTTGTTTGTCTATGCTAATGCCGCTGAACAAGTCCCGAGTGATCAAAATCTCAAGAAAAGTTTCAAGCTTGTGTTACTTGTTACATCCAGTGAGATTAGCCATTTAGTGCATATTTGAAATGAATTCTCATAAGGGAAAATATACAGTCATCACTGCAGATTAAGGCCTGTTAACACCCACTATACTGTTTAAATAATGTTTCTAAGGCTATGTTCAAACTGCAGGCAAATGTGGCCCAAATCCAATATTTTTTTTTTTTTTTGCTCATGTGACTCATATCTCTTTTTGTCATTACAGTGTGAACAGCACAAACCACATGGAATCTGATCTTTTCAATTCCGATTTGGGCCACTTCCATATGTTGTCCTAAATCCGATAAATGTCAGATGTTTTGCAATGCGACCTCAGTCATATCAGAATTCATGTGATTTTTACGTCACTGCCCTGGTGAAAAAAAATAAATGCTAAGTATACTTGCAGCCAGACTAATTTAGTATACTTCAAGTGTGTTAATGATTAGTTAATGTATACTTAAAGGGCCCTATTTGAACGATCTAAAACGCAAGTGTCAAGCGCAAAGCGCAAGTAACTTTGTGGGCCGATCTCGGCGCTGTTGCTATTTAACCGGCGGGATAAATGACTCTTGCACTCGACGCAAATCTAAAAGGGGTTGTTCTGAAGTAGCTTCATTATTCATAGGTGTGGTTTAGGCGTAACGGGAAACAAACCAATAAGAGTGTCATATCAAATTCCCTTTAAGAGCATGATGAGCGAGGTGCGCTTGTTCCATGGCGCAATACTATTATAACGACGCATTTACCAGGCGCGCTTCAGAATCGGTTCACAGCCGAGGAGATCGATGTTCTCGTTAGGGCCGTAAAAGAAAGAGAAGTGACATTGGGGATGGGACAAACCCACCCAAATTAGCTTCGGTTAAACATGCATATAATAATTTGGGTAAATGTGTAAGCTTTATGCCTATTTTTCACATCGTCATGGACACAACAATGATTTCCCTCGTGTTTTAATATTTTTCCTTATAATAATGTATCATTTGCAAAAAGTAAAATGCATCTGTGTAGATGAGAGAATCATCTACAGTGTATGCGCGTTGTTCACACTCTGTATTATGGCCAAGCATGCACGCTTAAAATAGCACCTGAATGTACGCGCAATGCGCCACTGACTTTAGACTAGGTTTTTTTCTGGTCAGTGGCGCAATTGTTTTCTGGAACTGCAAAATAGCACCAGGGATTGTTTGCACCGGAACACGCCTCCTTTTTTGCTCTGAACCGCCCAGGGAGCGCAAGTTCATTCCCTTGTTTGCCGGCGTGCGTCTGTGGAGGGAAAAGTCCGCCTTGCACGGGTGCAAAATAAGAATGATACATGCGTCGGTGTACAAAGTCAATTGCGCCGGGTGCAAGATAGGGCCCCAAGTGTATTAATGATTAGTTAACTTGAAGTGTGCTATTTTAAAACAACTAATTTTGTACTAAGTTTTTTAGTTGTAATTAAATTGTAGTAAAGCATAACTTTAAGTGTATTTAGTGTACTTTTGTGTGCTAAATTGGAACAACTTCAAGTATACTTAGTATACTTTAAGTATATGCCTGTGTAGGGACTAATTACATGCCTGATTAGTGATCTTAAAGTGTACTTTATTTGTGTTACAAATACATTACGAGTGTCTTCTCACTGTAAAAAAAAATCTGTAGAAATTACAGTATTACTGGCAGCTGGTTGCCAGTAACTTACTGTAGTTTTAAATTGATGTTATTTACTGGCAACAGTTTGTTCAAAGTTAAATGAACATTAAACATTAACAAGTCTTTATCTTTACAGAATAAAACTAAAATAACAGCCTCATGCAAAGCATTCTGGGAACCAAAATCTGAAGGAAAAAAAAACAGAAAAAGGTTGATGAAGATTTCTGGTTCCCAGAATGCTTTGCATTAGATTGTTATTTTATAATTTTATTCTGTAAAGACAAAGACTTGTTAATGTTTAATGTTCATTTAACTTTGAACAAACTGTTGCCAGTAAATATACATCAATTTAAATCTACAGTAAGTTACTAGCAAACAGCTGCATAATTACAGCAATTTTTTTACAGTGTATATATATATATATATATGTATTTTTTTAAAGGTTTATTTTTGGCGTTTTTGCCTTTTATTAGGATAGGATAGTAGCTATACAGGAAGTCAGGTGGGAGAGAGAGAAGGGGGGAGGGGATCGGGAAAGGTCCACAAGCTGGGACTCAAACTCAGGTCTTCCGAAACACAACTGCGCTACATGTAGGCGCACTTGCCCACAAGGCTATTGGCGCTGACCATAAGTGTATTATATTTGAGTAAAAAGTATATGCTCAGTAGTACCTTTGGCTTATTCCAAATACTACAAATTGCACACTTTGTCTTCAATAACAAATGCACATTAATATACAAATAATACTTAGCTAAACTTTGTACAAAAAAACTATTGTAAACTATGAAAGAATACTTTCAATGCATTGTTACAATGATAATTTCCAGCACAGGGAGACACTTCAAATATTTTATATTTTATATCTAGACAGTTGTGAAAGGTAGTCAGTGGAAGGACAGTGATGTGTCAGGACTTGTTTTTTTATATTACCTGTGCATATATTTTATATTGCCTCCACGTTTTTCTTCCGTATGACAGCGTGCTGCGTGACATCTTTAAATGACCAGACGGCATATAACTTCAGCATGCGCTTATGCTTATATAACAACAGTTTATCATGTGTTGGCGTTAATATAGTTATCTTTATATGTATCATTCTTGCTGTGAACAGGCCTTTAGGTCCAGACATTGAAGTTAATTGGCCGAGGTGAACATGTTGTTCATGTTCTTCTCATTAAATACTTGAATAAACAACTCAATATTTCATGTCCATGTTTTTATTTATTTGTTAACTAGGCAAAATGACAAATGATGAAGTCAGCCATTCATTACTGCAAATTAAACATTGGCAGGTTCATCAGCACTCATGATGTGAAGCAGAGACTGAGTTCCTTGTTCTAGAACAGCAGTGTCTTTCTTCTTACATAATAGCATAATTGAATGTAATAAAACTCAAATAAATATTTTGCTATCCGTTTATTAAATAGCTTCACATGAGGGTCCTGATCACTGCACTATAATTTGAGTTAAACTCTGCTAAAAGCAATTTGGTTTGTAAGTCTGACATCACCTCACCGTTTCCAGGCTCAAACACTCATTCAGATCCTAAAAGCAAACAAAAAAACTGTGAACTGCAAATATACACTCACAGAGGGCTTACAGCTCTGCTGTAAATGAATATTGATCATAAATGGCTGTATTGAGATAATATTCTCACTTGAAATAGAATGGAGGCTTGAATCCGGAAACAGTATTCGATACATCACAATCGATATGGGTACAAACAGCAAGCACTTGAAATCCAAGTTATTAGAAAGTTTAAATTTAAAAAAAAATCTTCTCATCCCTGAAGCCGTTCCCTTTGCCTCAGTGTGCTTTCTTTTCTGTAAAAATATTAAAGTGACCTTTAAAGATAAATTATATTCAGCTTTGTTGACTCTTATGTGAACTACAGCTGTTTTCACAAAGGGAAAATGTTCTGTAAAGCTGCAAAGACTCCAACAACCGACACCAAAGGTCAAGACTTTAGATAGATATTAAACTGCAGTAGTTATAAACTGATGGAAAACAATTTATTTTTCATCAATCTTCACCTGTTTTTGGAGTTGTAGTTAACCTCTTATGTCAAGATCAGTGTCAGGGAAAGCCGCTTTTGAAGCTTCTCAAGCCAGTAGTTGTCTACATCCCAAAACAAAGCACTGTATTGTATTGAATGTGCACTACAAGTGTACTTCAAATCTTATAAGTATAAAATTCCAGATAATATTATATTAATGAAATAAAAAGGCCACTTAAGTATGATTAAAGAGACCATTTTTTTACAAGTATTTTTTTTGTTTTAGTAAACTAAACAATTTACTGTTCATCCATTTAGTTTGTATGTCTTTATCCAATTAATTATATGTATTTGTTTACAATATATTTTAATTGCCAAACTTAAAGATGTAAAACAAAACAAAAAAGGAACAAAATGTAATCAGTTTTATTTATTGTTTTTAACAATAATAATAATTCATTACATTTATATAGCGCTTTTCTCGGCACTCAAACCGCTTTACATAGAAGGGGGGAATCTCCTCAACCACCACCAATGTGCAGCATCCACCTGGATGATGCGACGGCAGCCATATTGCGCCAGAACGCCCACCACACACCAGCTTATTGGTGGAGAGGAGACAGTGATGAAGCCAATCAGTATTTGGGGATGATTAGGAGGCCATGATGGACAGAGGCCACTGGGCAAATTTGGCCAGGATGCCGGGGTTACACCCCTACTCTTTCGAAAGACTTTTTTGTGACCACAGAGAGTCAGGACCTCGGTTTAACGTCTCATCCGAAGGACGGTGCTCTTTGACAGTATAGTGTCCCCGTCACTACACTGGGGCGTTAGGAGCCACACAGACCACAGGGTGAGCGCCCCCTGCTGGCCTCACTAACACATCTTCCAGCAGCAACCTGGTTTTCCCAGAAGGCCTCCCATTCAGGTACTAACCAGGCTCAGCCCTGCTTAGCTTTAGCGGGCAACCAGTCTTGGGCTACTAATAATGACCTATGTGCCCTATGCTTTCATGACTTTTCCTCTTCGAAGTGGAACTCTACACTCTACAATGCGTCTGATCAGACGCTATGTGGAACACCACTAGTGTAACCGTCTGAAGAAATGTGTTTAAACATGACAATTTTATATGCTGACGACAAACCATGACATCACTACCAGTGCGTCCCTAAGGACGAACGAAATTTTAACAAAAATGAAAATGAAAACAAAATCAAATTTAATCGTTCTGAATAGAAACACTTTTAAAATTACCATTAACCAGTTAATAATGTTATTTTATCGTTCTCTTTAATATTTTAATTGGGCAGCGACCTATCATAAATTTGAATATTAGAGCATATGCAAATGTGACGTTGACGCATCAAACGTGAGTGAAATGCCCGCGCAGTACTCATCATAGGCAACCCATTTCTCCGCCACGACAAGCTTTGTATTGAATAACCAAAGAGGCACCCATCAAATTTACAGAGGTACAGTATGTATCCTGAAGTTAAAACATGCTTACAAACGTGAGGTTTAGCCACACAAAGTAATGAAAACTATCTTTTTTGTTTCGCTTCTGTAATGTCAGCCAGCTAATTTTTAGAACGTAAAAAAGTCATAGGCCTATGATAAGCTTACCATTGTCAGTTACTTTTCTTTAGATGGGTCGCCACCAAGAAAATCCTTTTTGTCACTGTTTTTCCAATGACAAGTCTAATAAATCTGTCTGCAATATTGAGGGTTGTGGGGCAGAAATAGTCGGGAATCACGACGATAACCTGCAGAGGCACATTCAGTGTAAACACCCAGCAGAGTATACTGATTTAACAGCAATAAAAGACCAGCATCTACAGCAGATGGACAAACGACTCTGGATGTGGTCATAGGGAAAAAGCCAAAGACAACAGGTCTACATAGTCCTGATGTTCTAAAACAGGGGTAGACAAGGTCGGTCCTGGAGATCCACTGTCCTCCAACCCTTAAAAAAAAACACCTGCCTGCAGCCTTAGTAATCCTGAAGACATTGATTAGCTTGCATGCAAAAGATGCGTGCAAAGAGCAAGTAACTGTCAACGGGAGACCATTTAGCTTAATGGAAGACACTGGCTTCAGAAAAATTATAAAGCCATTACAAGAGATTTCGCCATCAACTCCTCAAATATCTGTGATATGGTGTCAAGTGTTGCTCAGGTGGAAAGGGAAAAGCTCAAGAATGAGTTAAAGGGAATGGAAACTAATGCTTAAAATTGATTCGGCCACATGCAGAGACCGATCTGTTCTTGGCATAAATGTACAATACACTGAAATAGAAAAATTTGTGTTGAGCACTTTGGCCTTAAGGGAGCTAACTGAACGACACACGGCTGAATACATTTCATCAGTTACGAGGAATGTCTTGCACAAATATGTTGTTGAATTACAGCAAATTTATTCAGTAACATCAGATAATGGTGCTAACATGATAAAGGCAGTGTCTTTACTATCAGATATGCAATAGGGCAGCCTGTCTAAAGAAGTGAATGGAACTGATCCCAGGGTCACAGGAATGGATGAGAATGAGATCGATGAGGTCCATGGCGAAGGTCCAAATTTGGTAACTAAACTTGATGCAAGGACATGTGTTGCGCTGAGGCTCATATCTTGCAATTAGCCATTTACAAAGCATTAAAAGAGCAGCGATCATCCATTTTGATTTCAACAAAGAGGCGTGTTGCAAAAAAGTTATGCACACCGAATGCTGGCACCCTTCTGAAAAGAATGGGGCACAAGGGGGTCATTGTTGACTGTCCAATACGTTGGCATTCAACACACGAAATGCTGGAGCAGCTTTTTTTGGAGCTTTTGCAAGGACATGTCACCAACCCCTAAAGAACTAAATTTAAGTGAGAATGAATTTGAGGCAATATCCAATTTGGCGAGTACTTTAGAACCAGCGAAAATGGCTATGAAAAGCCTGAAGGTGACTTCTACAGTGTTTGGTGGTTTGGCTTCAGTGTGTACTGTGCACCAACAGACTTGATAATCCCTTTGCAAAACGACTAATTCAGTGTCTGAAAACACGGCAAACAGAACTCTTTGACAATGACGCCTTTGTGGCTGCTTTATTTCTCGATCCTAGATACAGACCTTTTCTCAACGAACTTCAATCCGAAAGCGCGAAAATTCACTTAATTTGTGTCAGGGAAGCCATTCAGGATTTATCTGGCAGCAACGCGACTACACAGCACAATCCATCCCAGTCATCCGGCGAGATAGAGCAGCTGTTGATGGCAAAAGGATAAGAAAGCACAAACATACTCATCTTGTAAACTTGTTTTAGTCTAGGTCAACGAACGCGTCATTCAATACTTTATTGCTTAAGTTCAAGGCTGCAAAAAAAAATCTGATTCTAATCCCGTTGATGCGCGAGTAAAATAATAACGAGTTGGACAAATATAATGTAATTTAATAGAAAACTATGTGAGTGGCACGGATTTTGAGCATCCTCTTGTGTCGTAGCTGGACTCATAGAAACAATGTGCTCGAAATTTAGGATGCTCTGGGTCATCCATCCGACCACCTTTAATAATCTCCATAACTAAAATATTGTAGTACAGTTGTACTGTTTAGTAAATGTTAAACTTGTTTAAAAGTCAGTGGTCTGTTATGCTCTGTTTATTTTGACCCAGGGTGCGCCTGAAAGATTGGCACATTTGACTCCGACAGGTAAGTCTGTTGAGACAGGTATGCTGTTCTCCATAGCATCTGATTAGACAGTGTAGAGTTCCACTTCGAAAGGGAAAGACAGGTTGCGACTGTAACCACGGTTCCCTGAGAAGGGGAACGAGACATTGTATCATTGCCATGGCTCAGGCTTGCCTGCATATCTTTTTCAGACAAAGAAGTTGATGACGTATATTGCCCTCCTATACTCACGGACTCACCGTTGGCCAGTAAAATCTTCAGACACTGTTAAAGGGAGATCCTTCAGACACTGTTAAAGGGATAGTTCACTTTGAAATTAATTTTTGGTATGTTTTAGCTTAACTCAAGGGCATCCAAGATGTAGGTGTCTTTGTTTCCGCAGTAGTTTCAATTTTGATATTTTTAGGTCAAACCGTGCTTGTCTGTCAGTCGTATCTGAGGGCCACTTCGAAAGGAAAAGCTCTTTTCCGGCAAGCGCCGGAAAGTGCCGGAAGCGATCTCTTGCGCGTGTACGTCACTCATACAATTGTTTTATTTTTTTTAATTGATTTCTTTTACAACGGTTTAAACATCCCGGATAAGCGCAAATTAGTACCATTTTAATTAGCCGTCTTACCTACAATCTCTGTTCTGTGTAAACAATGAGTGACGTACACTTTCCGAAGACCGAAGCGCCCGCGCCCTCAGATCACTTGGACGTGGCTGTGTTTATAAGAGGTAAAAACGATATAAATACTGTTCGTTTTCTCACACAAACTGCTCGTTTCGTGTCTTAGGCCATCAATGTGTACTTACATTTACGAGGCATTAAATCATGTTTAATTTTGACTTCTCTGTGTATGCTCTTTGAGGAAGTGACCGTAGACCTGCATTATATGACTGACAGACAAGAACGGTTAGACCTAAAAATATCAAAATTGAAACTACTGCGGAAACAAAGACACCTACATCTTGGATGCCCTTGAGGTAAGCTAAAACATACATAGGTATGCCTGAAGAAGGTCGCAAGACCGAAAGCTTGCAATAAATTGATCTTACCTTGACGCTAGGGGTCTAACAACTAAAAATCAAGTCAGGAATCTTGGTGTGTCTCTAGAGTCAGATCTTAGTTTCAGTAGTCATGTCAAAGCAATTACTAAATCAGCATACTATCATCTGAAAAATATTGCAAGAATTAGATGCTTTGTTTCCAATCAAGACTTAGAGAAACTTGTGCATGCTTTTATCACCAGCAGGGTGGATTATTGTAATGGACTCCTCACTGGCCTTCCTAAAAAGACCATAAGACAGTTGCAGCTCATACAGAACGCTGCTGCCAGGATTCTGAGCAGTTTCAAAATATGAACATATCACACCAGTCCTCAGGTCTCTACACTGGCTCCCAGTTACATTTAGGATTGACTTTAAAGTATTATTACTGGTATATAAATCTTTTAATGGGCTAGGACCTCAATATATTGCAGATATGCTCACTGAATAGTGACAGATCACTCAGATCATTAGGATCACATCAGCTAGAAATACCAAGGGTTCACTCTAAGCAAGGAGAGTCTGCTTTTAGCTATTATGCCAGCCGCAGCTGGAACCAGCTTCCAGAAGAGATCAGATGTGCTCCTACAGTAGTCACATTCAAATCCAGACTCAAAACACATCTGTTTAGCTATGCATTTACTGAATGAGCACAGTGCCACTGTTCGTCCGACTGTTTTTACTGTACTTTATTTTTTATTCTAAACTGTTTTAATTATTCTTATTTGTTTTGATTATTTTAATTTCTTCTATGTAAACACTTTGAATTACCATTGTGTATGAAATGTGCTATATAAATAAACTTGCCTTGCCTTGCCTTGCCTTGCACAGTGCTTTGAGTGTGCGGCTGCTGTATTACAATATTTTCAAGCTAAAACATACCAAAAATTAATTTCAAAGTGAACTATCCCTTTAAGCTGATGTCGTTCCTCATAGCGTCTGATCAGATGCACTGTCTCGTTCCCCTTCTCAGGGAACGTCTCGGTTATCTATGTAACACTCGTTCCCTGAAGGAGGGAACGGAGACGTAGTCGACTTGTCGACTGATTGAAATCACGCTTAGGGAGCCTGTCATCTTCGAGTATTGTAAAAACGAGCCAATGCACATTGGCGTGCGAGAATTGCATCACACGGTCCGCCCCACAGCGCGGGTATAAAGGATGGAATTGGATGCACGCGCCAGTTTTTTTTCACTGAGGAGCCATGCGGAGCCCGGAGTTAGCAGTGGTCCAGCAATAGTGGCGACGGGACTATGTTTCTGTTCCCTCCTTCAGGGAACAAGGGTTACATACGTAACCGAGGCGTTCCCTTTCAGTCGCTCACGTTCGACGTAGTCGACGTGTCGACTGATTGGGATCCCAATTAAAACGTCACTAGTGCAGCCAGCTTCCAGTGCCTAGACAAAAGCCTTCTGATCCCCTGCATTATTGAGGCGGAGACGGAATAGGGCTTAGGCCAGGGAAGTCACTGCTGTTCCACAAGACCACTGGGAAAGCGTTCCCATTCTTTGGAAAGGAATACACAGCGGAAGCCACATCCTGCCCGAAGGGAGGTAACATGTGGAGGAGACACATATGAACTGGGCGATACCGGTAACATATGGAATGTCACCGAGGTGGCTCCAGCCTATAACAGGGGGAGACTCACCGGTCAGTGAAGGCAGAGCGGACTCTGCCAAGGGATGACACGGGCTCGCCGCAGGGAGCCGTACTGTGGAAGAATACACATATGGGACCCAGCCTAACACAGGTTCCACCAGTGCATACGAGTGTTAGGCCTGGCTTTGGATGTTCCGCCACGTCCGTTGGGTTCGGGTAAAGAGGAACTCTACTGGAGCAAGAATGGCTCACGTATCCAGTCCATAGGAGGGGAATGGCAAGCCGACACTTCGAACCAGGCTTACAGTGAAACTGGCTTCATGTGAAGGGAGCCCACGGGAAGCAACCAGCTCGCCAGCACTGGGAGAGTCTTCCAGAAGAACACAGACACACTCGCTCGTTGTATATAACAACACTCTTCAGAGACATCGACACCGATCGCCTCCGAAGTGAAAGACAACTGGTGCCTGCATCCACTTCCATATTTATACCCGCGCTGCAGGGAGGAGCGTGTGATGCAATTCTCGCACGCCAATGTGCATTGGCTCGTTTATACAATACTCGAAGATGACAGGCTCCCTAAGCGTGATCCAATTCAGTCGACACGTCGACTATGTCGAACGTGAGTGACTGAAAGGGAACCGTGGTTACAGTCGTAATTCGTCGGTTTCTTAACACACTTAGTACACTTTTAAAAAGTTCACTTTGTAACTTAGGGCTCGGCAACCTCCTACTTTCACTCACTCATACGAGTCTACATCCCTACCAGAAGCCTATCATCAGTAAATGAGTGACGGCTGGGGGTACCATCACGAAAATCAATCTCCAGAACATTTTGTTCACTGCTCCTTGCTGGTGGAATGACCTCCCACATTCATCCAGAATGCAGAGTCCCTGACAATATTCAAAAGACAGCTGAAAACTCATCTCTTCCATGAGCACTTAAATTCATCATACAAAAAACCTACACTTTCACTTTCTTTTATTCCCTCCCTATTCTAGCTCATGTTACTCTAAACTTTGTATTTTTAGCACTTCTTGTTTTTATTCCTCTTCACAATGAATCGTTTGCTGTATTCCTCATTTGAAAGTTGCTTTGGATAATAGCGTCTGCAAAATTAATAGATGTAAATGTAATAATGTCAAATTTTAATTTTAATGTACATTTTGTAATTTTTTAAGTAAAATTTTTAAAAGTACATTTACATTTTTTATTGTGTTTTAAAGAAATAGACTTTCACATGTAAAGAACATGTAAAGTACTTTTATTTTTTTATAATACTTATATAATTTTAACTCTAGTGTCTTATTTGTCTGTTTGTACAGACAATTTGGGTAAACTTATTTTTTTTGTTATACTTCACTACTTTTAAGGGAGCAACTGAACTTAAGTTTTTAAGTTGAAATAGGTGGATTTTTTCTTACAGTCTAGATATAAAAAAATGTAAAATAGCTTGCTGGAGCCATTGGTCAGGGACTAAAGTGAATCATGAGTTAACAGTTTGCAAGGCTATAAAGCCACGCTCGCAATGCAATGTGAAATAGAGATGTTGCACAATGCAGCAATTCTTACGTTCATTATAACTTCTGTCATAGTGTTGAAAAATGTTAAGTTAATAGCACTGCTACTTTTGGCTTCCCAAATGTCTTTGATGTAGTTAAATCCTCACTTTAATTTAAAATCAAGATGACTACAAATCAATGCTAAATCCTTTCTAGAGGCAAGTGTTTAGCTGATGTTTCATGTACTTACAGAGTATGAAACCACAACACAAGGAATCCATATCAAATTGAACAAATATGCTTATGGATGCGCAACATTTTCAGTCGCTCCTACTTGACATGGCACAACTTCAGACAGCAGCGGCTCTAACAAAATAAGCATTTGAACAGATAATACTTTCATCGCGACTGCAGGAAGTTAATCCTATTAGAGCCCAGCTGTCGTCATGGTAACCCTGCGTTTTAATCATTTTTACCATGATCTTTCCGCCCATTTTCTCGTGGAAATCTACTGTGAAGGTTTTTCCATCTAGTTCTCAGTTTGTGACGGCTAAGAAACAACACTTGGAATAGAGGATATTCCTGCTCGCAGACACATTTCATACTGTCTCCAGGATCAGAGATAATGCTGTAATTATGCAAGGGATGTTGAGTGATTCTGTGACAGCCCTGTCAGATCTCAGGCAGATTGTCAAGCTCTTTTCAATCCAGCTTTTGTCACAGCTGTGTGAGTAGAAAGAAAGAGTGAGAGCGATGCACGGCCCACCATGCACCGCATGACTGCAGACTCCATCAACATCTACCCCTGTCTCTCCGCCTGAGACACATTCACTCACATCCCTGCAATCCAGCATTCACCACTGAGAACCCACTGAGTTCTTCTCAAGTAGATGAGTGAATATGTCATTCTTTTTAGCATTTGCACACATATACAGACTTACATGTCTACATATGAATTAGTAGCAGTGTGCGCACTACACTAGTTTCATTTGAACTGTCTGTTTTTGATAAATTAATTAAATTACATTGTGAGGACATTTTTTAGAGTTATGTTAATGGTCCAACAAACAGCAGTGAGTGACATGTGCAACAAAATTATTTCCTGGTTTCAATATCAAGGACAACTGTTAAGTCTGGTGAGTATAAAAATCTGGTGGCAGTGTCGAGTAACTTATTCTTGAGGAGTGACAAAACATTTTGACAACCACAATTTAACCTGCTGTTTTGAAATTGCAACATTGACGCTTTTTATTTTCTAAATGATGAAAATACAATATCACTCAGATTATAACTCAATACTTCATATGCATTCAAATATAAATTAATATGAAAAGATAAAAAAATAAATAAGATGGGTCTTTGGAAGAACATTACATCTACAGTAGTGTATGGACAAAAGTGATGTCCATCCCAGGGAAATTGACATTTTCACCGTTATCCAAATATTATAAAAACATTAAGATACTGTAAGCATAGTTGTGCCTGAAGTCAATAGTTTCTTATAAACCGGATAGTTCCGGTCCTTGATTCTGATTGGTTGAGCCGTTTTCGAAGTTGTTGTAAATTTACTCAACAAACATACACCTGTGACCACATTACATTAGTATTACTGCGCAACTGCCGTTTGTGATTCTTTGTTGCTGCATTGATCTAGTGTGTACAGTGTGTTTCGGAAGCTAAACGGCCATTACCATAACTGTACTTCAGCTCCGTCCGGAAGCTTCATAAAGCTCAGCGATTGTACACACTGTAAAGACAGTAACACTGACGTCGATTTTACCATATCAATCCGAGTGTAAGTCCGATGATGAAACAATTCAAATTTATTTGTATAGCGCTTTTCACAATACATATTGTTCCAAAGCAGCTTTACAGAAAGTGCATTTCAGGAATGTACATAGAAAAAATATAGTTAGTTAATCATGTATTAATTTAGGGCATAACATATCGCCGGCGTTGAATCGTCTCTTCACAGGCGTCGAGTCGTCTCTTCGCAGGCGTTTAGTCATCTCATCGCAGGTGTTGGGGCATCTGAAGTCTCCGTGAGAGGCTGGATACAAACTGGAGCTGACGAACGGAGATAACTGCAGAAAAGCAGATGGGAAATAATTAGCTGTTCATAATATTAATGCATTCGATCTGATTCAACAGTAGTATAAAAGGTAAGCATTATGTGAATGCTTGGCTAAAGAGATGCGTCTTTAATCTAGTTTTAAACTGGGACAGCGAGTCTGAGCCTCGCACAATATCGTGAGAACGCCCTCCCTCCTTTAGGGGACTTAGATATCCTAGGAATGACCAGAAGGCTCGAATTTAGTGATCTTAAAGAACGCGATGGATTGTAGGGCGATAGAAGGTCCATTAAATACACGGGAGCTAAACCATTTAGGGCTTTATAGGTCAGTAGTAATACTTTGTAATTGATACGGAACTTAATAGCTAACCAGTGTAGAGATGATAAAATTGGTGTTATATGATCATATTTTCTTGACCTAGTAAGAACTCTAGCAGCTGCATTTTGCACTAACTGTAGCTTGTTTATTGAGGATGCAGGACAACCAGCTAATAAAGCATTACAGTAATCTAGTCTCGAGGTCATGAATGCATTAACTAATTTTTCTCCATCAGAAACAGATAGCATGTTAAGTAGCTTAGCAATGTTTCTAAGATGGAAAAAGGCTCTTCTTGTAACATATGAAATATGATTTTCGAAAGACAAGTTGCGGTCTAGTATAACACCCAGGTCTTATACTGTAGTGGATAAAGTAACAGGACATCCTTCTAAATTAAAGTTGTATTGTAAGAGGTTTTGTGGGTAGTTTTTTGGACCAATAAGTAATACCTCCGTTTTATCTGAATTTAATAGCAGGAAATTACATGTCATCCAGCATTTTATATCTTTAAGACACTCTGTCAATTTAGATAAGTTAGTGTTTTCATCTGGTCGTGATAAAATATATAATTGAGTGTCATCAGCATAACAGTGGAAATTAATTCCATGTTTTCTTATATTATTACCAAGTGGCAGCATATATATTGAGAATAGCAGAGGGCCTAACACCGATCCTTGCGGCACTCCATAGTCTATTGACCTTATCTTCGATCTTCGATCTTATCTTCGGTAACGGTCTGATAAGTATGATCTGAACCAGCTTAATGCCTGTCCCTGAACACCAGTGTAGTTTTGTAGTCGATCCAAGAGTATTTTATGATCTATAGTGTCGAACGCAGTGCTAAGATCGAGTAGAACTAGTATTGAGATACAGCCTTGGTCAGAAGCTAAAAGTAAATCATTTGTAATTTTAACTAGTGCAGTTTCTGTGCTATGTTGCGGTCTGAATCCTGACTAAATTTTGCATAGATATCATTTTCTTCCAAGAAAGAGCACCATTGAGCGGACAAAACTTTTTCTAGTATTTTAGACATAAATGGAAGATTTGAAATGGGTCTGTAATTTGCTAGGTTATTTGGATCTAATTGCAAGTCAAACTGCAAGTCATTTCCTGTAGTTCATATGTTTGTTTGGGTTCACTGAGCAGCTGAGATAGATCAGGTAAGCTATTTGAGAATCTATCTATAGTGGTTGGAAGGATTGTTCTGCCTGGTCTATAACGTGGCGCAACATGACAAATTTCAGCAGTACGTAGTATGCAAGTTACCATGTAATGATCAGTGACATCATCACTTTGCGGTATAATATCTATATCGGTTGGATTGGTTCCATATGATATAATTAAATCTAGTGTATGATTTAGACGATGAGTGGGACCACTCACGTTTTGCTTGACCTCAAAGGAGTTTAATAAATCTGTAAACGCAGCCCCTAACGCATCATTTGTGTTATCTACGTGTATGTTAAAATCTCCAACAATTATTGCTTTATCGACATTGACCAATAGATCTGAGAGAAAGTCTGCAAACTCTTTTAGGAAATCTGCATAGGGCCAGGGAGGTCTTTATACAGTAGCCAAGGCTAGATATAATAGGGATTTCTTTCTTACATCTAAGAGCGTAACATTTAGCACAAGTACTTACAACGAATTAAACCTGTGACCTGTTTTCTGAGTAACATTTAGAATATCTCTATAGATTGTTGTAACACCGCCATAACGACCGATCAGACGGTACATTTTTGAGGTACATTATTGACGGTACAATTTTGAGGTACATTATGAGATGTTGCAAATGTAATTCCTCACCATCAGCATTAACAAGTGTATGTCCATCAACAAACCGATGTTTATATTTCTAATTTATTGCAGTCCACATGCGGGAACTGTATCAATAACGGTGCATACGTTAACCCAGAACTAACGTGAATGACTGATGTAAGAAACGTTTGTAATACAAATGTTTATCCATCCTTTATCTTTACACAAAGTAGTAAGAACAACAGACAATCTGCATTAATAGACACATTTTTAGGTAATAGTGTCTCACAGCTGATTTGCAAAACTATTTCAGTACAGTAATAACGTGAGTTAGCCGGAGACCTACACAATATAAAACCCAAAACTGCCTATTTTGAATGCCCAGTAGAAAATATATACATCAATAATTATTCATACTTATAGGTTGGGATTCTGAGGAACAAGCTCTTGCAAATAATCTGGGTAACTGACCCATCTTTCAAGAGCAAGAGATTTGCAAATATCGCATTGAACTCCGAGATTTGAGAAGCAGTCGTCAGTAAAATGATGTTTGAGGGCTGGTCAAGTTGTTCATGGGCGGACAACGTACAACTTACACGGGCATTATGCAAATGTATTTTCTAGTGACGTAGAACCGTCACGCAGTAGGATTCGAAATACAAACGACTCGTATAGGCGGTTCAGAGTCGATTATTTGTTTTGGGAGACAATAACTTTATCGTGCACTCTCGACTTGCAGAACATTTACATTCACAAACAGCTATATTACACTCTGCATGAAAGGGAACATTCTAAAAACTATAATAGGGGAACGTTAATGCTTGAGATTGTTTTTGTTTGCCAGCCACCATTTTTATCCTGCATGTAAATGCAGCTCACCTTCACCGAATGTGTCACGGATTGATGATGTAAAACTCCAGATGAGGCTTCTTGTGTGCGTCCGTATTGACTACCTACAGTCTGACATTAATGACAACTGAGATGCTAGAGTTGTAAAAGACTATTATAAATTGTACAGTGTGCACCCGGCTTTAGATCTCAACATCATATCATGTAGTCTAACAAGCAAAAGTCAAAAAGGACAGAAAACAACCTCACAAGTGTACACCTTCAAACCTCTCACTCCACAAAGACTGATCAAAATTAGTAAAACGATCTTTGTTTCTCACCAATTATGCCCCACTTACAGACTGGAGGCTCATCAGATTTAATGCTTAAACAACTGTAGGTGCATTTCCCAAGGCGGTACTGCGGGTCTTAATGAGATAGAGAGAGCAAGAAATCATGTCAAAATGCCATCATGGTTTGCTTCACCTGTGTACCACAGGTGAACTGTGATTTTCCCTAAGGTAAACAAGGGATGCAAGAATACTTTTTCCATGAAACAACTGTGCATTTTTTTGTTATAATTGAATGCCGAATAAGACTACGATAGTCCATGGATTGCCTGCAGTATGTTCACTGACCACCTGATGCATGCTGAACAATCAGATTGGCCTACTTGTACATCAGGTATTCAGGTTGTTTTCCGTCAACCTTGAACACAAAGTCAAGTTTGACACCAGGCTGCAGAAGTGTATGTTCTGCTTTTTCCAATGTCAAATATTTCACAATTTAGCTCATGTTTAAGCATATAATATGTTAATGTATTTATTTCCTTTTTAAGGTGAGAAAAGTAAACAATGTGTAATTGCTGGTTTCAGCAATTAATGTGGATGACACACAATGTCTAAAATGCGGGAATTATGTATATCGTGGCCTCAAATTAAGAATTCGTTCCCACGACTTACTAATATGTGTCACGGACAGATGATGATGAAGTTAAAATGCAGAGGATCTCAAAATGTAGAGTGAACTTTATTAAACAAAAACAGCATAATCCAAACAGATGAAGGACAATGTAACAGTGTGTAAGAACAAAAACAACAACAGACAATGGGGAACTAAAACAGAGGGCATTATATATACACACACACACACAAACTAATGAGGGATAGGTGTAAGAAATCAAACAATGAATTACCATGACAACCAAGAATAAGCGGAAACATAGGAAAACAGGAAACAAAGAGAAACAAACTAAAAATCATTGAACATGAAACTGAAATACAGTCAAAACATGACAGTAGCCATGGAAGGTGGCTCCTGACATATAAACTAAACCAACATTTGAAATATATTTGAAAGTCTTATAGGAGGGAGTGACAGGACTGGCAGCAGAATAGACCCATAGAGTGGAGCAGCAGACTAGCAAAATGGAGCAGACAGAACTAAAGACCCCCAGAGGCCAGCTAGGATTATGGTGACCTATGGCAGAACTGGTGGAAGGAGGAGCCATTGTAGAGTACTGAGCCTGACCAACCAAGGTGAAGATGGATCAAGAGACCAGGTGACAATGAAGGACAAAGAGACCAGGTGACACAGAAGGACCAGGAGACCAAGGCAGAGCCACAGTGATGAACGGCCGAGGTGGAGCCAGTGTTAGTGAGGACTGAGACTGAGGTGGAGGAAAAGAGGACCAACAGAGACAGAAGGGTAGAGGAACAAGGTGCAGCCGAAGATCCAGAAGTCTATGGCAGAGGTAGAGTGACAACTGACCAAAATTAAGCCTGAGGAATAAGGGGGCCCTGTGGAGCCGGAAGAACGATGGTCCCAGGTAAGCCGAGGGAGCAAGGAGCCAAGGTGGAGCAGACTGGTTAATGGGCCGAGGGTGGAGCTATGGGCTCGGAAGTCCAAGGTGGAACCAGGAGATCCATAACCACTGAGGAGGTTCCGGGAGGTTCAAGGCATTATAAGATCACTTGGCTGAGTCTGCGGAGGAGTCAATGAGCCATACTTGACCAGCATAGCCAACACAGAAGAACTGGACAGCTTAGTTGGAGGAGGGATGGCTGGGTGGGACAGCTTAGTTGGAGGAGGAGGGAGGGCTGGGTGGGACAGCTTAGTTGGAGGAGGGAGCGCTCGGTGGGACAATCAACGATGACGGTGACTTGGAGCTGGGAAGGACCAGCGGTGACGGAGAAGACTTGGTGGTGAGAAGACTGGAGATGAACAACCAGAGGTGGAAGAGGTTCATGGGTGTGGACAAGGGTGGCAAGTGGCTCTGCCGAATACCAGTCTATCTGCAACTCCCACAGGCACAGATGTATAAACCTGCTTACACACCTGATTAGACTGGACATCAGGCTTTGTTTCCGGGACCGACAAGGCTGAAAGTCCATGGCAGGCATTTGCTGGGTATCTCAGTCTGTGATCTTGGCTCTTTATCCGTGGTGGACGTGATTACTGGATCAAGGGTGCCCGTAATGGATGAAATCAACAAAGGATTTTGTACACTCCAGTCAATGCAGAAAGTCTTCTCTACACAATTTTCTACTCATGTCAGGTAAGTCCAGTGCACTATGATAGTTTGATCCTACCCAGTATAATGATTTTAGTGTCTCATCTTTAAAATGAGACAGCTGGGCGAGCTTGCGAAATTAAGTGGTAAATAGTCCTTGAACATTGTAACACAGTTCGTTGATAAGGGAAGAAGGAGGGGGGAACCGGCGAACGTTCAAACACTTTAATCCAAAACAAACACAAAACAAAAGTAAAAGCGGCAGCCCCTCACTGATGACTTTTATGCTTCCGTAGCTCCTCTGTGAGATACGAGGCCGTTGCGGCATTATCAATCACTATCAACCGCCACCAGCCGAGTGTTGTTCTCTCATGGCTCTTGGCCCCACCCTGCTTGCCACATACCCCCAATGCCTTGCAGGCCGGGGGGTACCCACGAGACTGCGCTCTACTAACCCCCAGTCACAGCCGCTGCGGCACCTGGGGGTAAGGACGGCTCCTCCTGGTTTGGGCAGCCGGCAAAAGGACACGACTCCTTTGCTCCCTCACGGAAGGCAGCTGCCCCTCCAGAACAAAGGCGGCTGGCAGTGAGTGTGTCCGTCCCCCTGGCAACTCACTCCAGCCCACCACCTCGAGCGTCCATGGCAGCAGACTCTGCTTAGCCATGCTCGATGGCACCACGGATTCCCCACAGCAGCGAGGGCTATATGACAGCTCGTTCCTCCTTCCTCCCGGCTTTCGGCACCAATGTAACACAGTTTGTTGATAAGGGAAGAAGGAGGCAGGAACTGGTGAACGTTCAAATACTTTAATCCAAAGCAAACACAGAATGAAAGTAAAAGCGGAACCCCCTAATGGACGACTGCCGCACACACATAAACAACACATATTTTAAAGTCCAAGGGCCTCATTTATAAAACTTTGAGTAGGATACAGATGTCGATTATAATCTACTTGGAAATGGGAAATAGTTCAGCGCAAATGTAATTTCTTGCAGCTTTCTGAATGATTGAGACATAGGTCTACGTGATACGTTATTTTATCAAAAATAAAACAAACTAAAGGCATATGCATGAATACCATGATTCCGTAGCTGATGAAGACATTTTTACTATGAAAACAACTTTCCCCAGTGGACAAATAATACATCTATCTATCTATCTATCTATCTATCTATCTATCTATCTATCTATCTATCTATCTATCTATCTATCTATCTATCTATATATATATATATCTCCCTAATTATCTATCTATCTGTCTATCTATCTAATTGCATCTATATCTTTTTATTCTTTTTAATGCTTAAGCTATAAGCATTTATATGCTTTTTATAAATACCAATGATTACGTAGAGAGCGGCGTACGCCTTCTTTTGTGCGTACGCAACGTTTATAAATGAGGCCCCAGGCCTGTTTCTCTCCCGTTCTTCAGTGTCATTGCTCCTTTTATGCATCCGTACAATCCGTTTGCTTATCTCTTCTGTAGCTTTTGACAGTCTGTAAAAATATACAATGAGTCCGCACACCAGAAGATGCTCCTAAGCGAGTTTAATAGTTGCTCACCTCGTGTAACGTTTCGGGCCCAAGCCCTTCATCAGACTGTCTGATGAAGGGCTTGGGCCCGAAACGTTACACGAGGTGAGCAACTATTAAACTCGCTTAGGAGCATCTTCTGGTGTGCGGACTCATTGTTTACTTTTGCAAATATCTGTCCGTCCAGCACCCAGTTTTATTACTCTGGATGTGCGTGCTGCACTTCTTGAACTCTAGTCTGTAAAAATATACCTCATATTTCTTGTAAAGTCTAGTTGTACAGTCAATCTCAAAACTCTTTCCCATTGTAGATGTGTTTTGTGAGTTTTTCGCGCCACTCACGCTGAAAATCTTTTTTTTTTACTCAGTGGGAAAAAAAAGTATATATATATATATATATACACTCACCGGCCACTTTATTAGGTACCCCATGCTAGTAACGGGTTGGACCCCCTTTTGCCTTCAGAACTGCCTCAATTCATCGTGGCATAGATTCAACAAGGTGCTGGAAGCATTCCTCAGGGAGTTTGGTCCATATTGACATGATGGCATCACACAGTTGCCGCAGATTTGTCGGCTGCACATCCATGATGCGAATCTCCCGTTCCACCACATCCCAAAGATGCTCTATTGGGTTGAGATCTGGTGACTGTGGAGGCCATTTTAGTACAGTGAACTCATTGTCATGTTCAAGAAACCAATTTGAAATGATTAGAGCTTTGTGACATGGTGGAAGTAGCCATCAGAGGATGGGTACATGGTGGCCATAAAGGGATGGACATGGTCAGAAACAATGCTCAGGTAGGCCGTGGCATTTAAACGATGCCCAATTGGCACTAAGGGGCCTAAAGTGTGCCAGGAAAACATCCCCCACCCCATTACACCACCACCACCAGCCTGCACAGTGGTAACAAGGCATGATGGTTCCATGTTCTCATTCTGTTTACGCCAAATTCTGACTCTAACATCTGAATGTCTCAACAGAAATCGAGACTCATCAGACCAGGCAACATTTTTCCAGTCTTCAACTGTTCAATTTTGGTGAGCTCTTGCAAATTGTAGCCTCTTTTTCCTATTTGTAGTGGAGATGAGTGGTACCCGGTGGAGTCTTCTGCTGTTGTAGCCATGGGCGTAGGTTTGGTCTCAGCTTTGGTGGGGACATCCCACCCCCCCCCCCCCCCCCCCCATCTCATTATATTGTATCCTGACCCCGATACACCATCCTGTATACTGTCAATAAAGAGCTAGTATAACTGTATAATCTCAAAAATGCACTCTCAAAAAATAAAAACCTGAGACTGTAATGCTGAACAACCAAACATTTTATTTAACATAAATTATTATGTATCTATCTTCTATTCTATATCAAATTCTATTGATATATTCTATCCTTAAAAAAAAAGCAAGTTTAACCCTCCTACCAGATATTGTTATTTGGATATTATCAAACAAATAATGATTCATTATATTTGAATAACCAACAGTGTTTACTTTTGCCTTTTTAACATTGCCAATATGTTTTTCCAGACATGTGTCAAGCAAGTATAGGCTACACTCACAAATACAATACATAAACAGAATGTAGAAACGAAAAATGTCTCAGATGATCCACTGTTTATGACTGCAAGATTCTAAGTTAAGGTAGGCTAATTAACATTCAGTGACTTGCTAACGTCTATCATGATAGCGCGACTTCTATGAGTCTATCCGTGCTGCACACCCCTAATTAATGCTCCTAACCTTGAAAAATTGCAGAAGCTAGGTTTAACTGTAACAATATCCTGGGTAACCAGGATCACCAGTTAATACTATTTTCCACAGTAGAATCTGCATTTGAAAGCATGGTCAGTCACTACTACTGCTATTTGTGTGGCTAGTTATTTTTGCCTACTTACACTCTGCTTTATGAAAAAGCTTCGTATGTCCCCTTTCTTCTTCTTGGGTGACATAGCTGAATAACTACAAAGTACAAAAAGGGGCAAAAAACGGAATATTAAAATGTTTTACCCTGGCCTTTGTATATGCATGGATATGTGCATGCAGAGAGACAGCCCTGGGAACTTACCGTCGGCGTCGTCACGCGCGCGCGCGCACACACACACACACACACACACACACACACACACACACACACACACACACACACACACACACACCACCCGCTCGCTGCCAGTGAGTGCAAGCACAAAAAGTAGTCCCGGCCCGCGCGTGTAGCCTGTCAGATACCCCGCCGCCAATCAAATTACGGCGTATTTTGTGCTGTCGTCGTCCTGGCCGTTGGAATCGATCCAAATAGCAGCGCAAATATCAAAATAGCAGTTCAAAGGAGCTTGCTAAATATTGGTGGGGACAAATTTGTCATCTCAAAATATTGATTGGGACTAGTACCTAGCGTCCCCCCCTAAACCTACGCCCTTGGTTGTAGCCCATCCGCCTCAAGGTTGTGCGTGTTGTGGCTTCACAAATGCTTTGCTGCATACCTCGGTTGTAACGAGTGGTTATTTCAGTCACTGTTGCCCTTCTATCAGCTCGAACCAGTCTGGCCATTCTCCTCTGACCTCTGGCATCAACAAGGAATTTCCGCCCACAGAACTGCCGCTCACTGGATGTTTTTTCTTTTTCGGACCATTCTCTGTAAACCCTAGAGATGGTTGTGCGTGAAAATCCCAGTAGATTAGCAGTTTCTGAAATACTCAGACCAGCCCTTCTGGCACCAACAATCATGCCACGTTCAAAGTCACTCAAATCAACTTTCTTCCCCATACTGATGCTCGGTTTGAACTGCAGGAGATTGTCTTGACCATGTCTACATGCACTGAGTTGCCGCCATGTGATTGGCTGCTTAGAAATTAAGTGTTAACGAGCAGTTGGACAGGTGTACCTAATAAAGTGGCCGGTGAGTGTGTATATATATATATATATATATCTTATTAAAAAGATGGTGAAAGTGCAGCAGGGTGACATAGCAGAGAAAAATGACTAGCACAAGCAGCTTTCACACAGTCCCATCATCTCTGTTGATGCCCTCAATGCCAGAGAGGGGTCATTTGACTATGGTGGCAGGATGCATGAACACTGACATCAGCTTCACATTGGTAGAAGTGAGGTGTCCAATAATCAGAGACATGCTAGACAGGCAGTGCTGCTATCATATGTATGTCAACATGTTCTCTGTGCTACCTGGCCGTGGCTCATCCTGTTAGACAGAAATGTCACTATCTTGGCTCAAATCACCTGTCTGAATAATGAAACACACTGTGGATTTTTTTTCTTTCTCTGTCGATGTTCCAGAGAAAGACAGATGGTGAAATTAATCAGTAATAAACCTAACGATGAGCAGTACTCACAGAATTATTACAGAGAGCGTCCTGATGAATAGTGGCTTATTATACATTCCACACCTCACACCAACAATTCAAATATTTCACCATGATTTTCTCACATCATTAAACCGAGGTGTTTTCGGCAGGGTCTGTGGGGTCTATCATAAAACTAATCTGAAATTTTCATGTGGGCATTTCCTCTCAATTGATCCTTGGCATATTAATAGCATATTATATATGGGCCACTTTTTCAGATGACAATAAATGTGTTCACATGTACATGCATGTAATCGAAATAATTATGGAAAACAACATGAGGACAAGTAAATTATGACTTTTTTTTTTTAAATGTAACCCTAAAGGAGATGTATGTGGAATCTGTAGAAGTATGTGGCGTTTTGTTGACACTGTGATGTTTTGATGGTGATGTCACATACATGAATAATATTTGCAACATTTACTCACCCAAATACTTTTTTTTTGTCATCCATTTTATTATTTTCCCCTATCCTTTTAAAATAAAGAATTATAATATTATTTTTCACTGTCATGTGCCAAAAAAACTAGAAGAAAAATGACTATGCAAAAAAAAAAAAAGAAGTAGTTATTCTCTGAAAAGCTTTTCTGACACATGGGGCACGTTCAAGTTCAAAACGGTGCGCAACGTTTTGCTTCGGTTTCCGGGTTGAACGTCATGTTTCCTGGAAACGGCGTGCAACGGTGTGCAACGGGGTTTGAGATGCGTTTTCTCTTGTTTGTCACAACAGACTGGGTCCGGCTGACCAATCAGAACAAGTTCGGAGGACAGGTTTTTAAGAAACCAAAACTAAAACAGAGCGTTCAGACAGCGGGTTAAAACAGGTGCTGAAAATTTTTAAATTTTTTAAGAAAAATTTGATTTTTTTGAACATTAAATCGTATAAACCTATTCTAGTAGACAGCTAAACAAAATTTAACCTAAAATGAGCATAATATGGACCCTTTAAAAACTTGCAACCTCAAGACAGTTTACGCCAGGTTTTGCATCAAGAGTGTTTAAAAGATTGTATGAAATAAACATATTTGAAGCCACAACAAAACAACATTTTGGTAGGCCACGGATAGTCACTACCGCTATGTTACTCTTGAGAGACTTCCCTAAAATTAGGGTGCAATATGGCTTGAACAAGATGAGGGACAATTTAGTACAAAACATAATTATTTTTTTGTGATATGTGTTAAAACAGTTTCAGCAGCAAATGTGAAATGAGTATTTGAGTTGATTAGTCTGTTTGCCACAATCTAACTCAGACTTCTCTTTTAGCAATTCTGCTTTAATAGAACAAAAATAATTAAAAGGCAAACATAATGGAAAGAACAAAATAACAAATACAAAATGAATGACGGTCTCTTTTCTCAAGCACAGCTTCAGACCTTCTTAAACTGCTGCTACAAAACAACTGAAGAGTGTGTTGTGGCATATTAAATCAGTTCCCTTTCGAGGGAACTCTACACTGCGTCGAGAATCGACTCTTTGGGGACGCTCCCTTAGCGTGCGCCTCTGAAGTATGAATGAAACTATTCCAATCCTGATTGGTGTTGCGTCATGACGTAACATGTGACGGCATAACCGGATGCATAAAAGCGACGCCGGAACAAACACAAACTAGCTTTCGCTCTTCAGCAAGCGCGCTGTGTTGAAACTGTCTGTCTTATTTGGTGTTGTTTGTCTCAGAAGTTTGATTTAATGGCCAGCGAACAATTTAAAAGATCTGTACACCCCTGCCCTTGTTGCCCACGGGTGCCCACGGGTGGGGACACACATACTTTGTGTAAATTGTTTGGGAGCGCAGCATGCACAGGCAGCTCTCGAGGGAGCTGCTTGTGCAGACTGTGAAGCACTTCCCATCAGAGTGCTGCGCTCCCGGCTGGCGTGCTTTGATGAGCACGGTCAGGCTCGCGTTCCCACGGTTCTGGTCCCGCGTCCGTTAAGGCGGCGCGGCGATTGAGATCGTGGGGTTCGCAGCGGGATCTTGCAGATGAGAATGAGACTGCTGAGGCACCTTCTCATTCTTCATCTGAGGATCCCGTAGCCCCTGAGATCGGTGCAGGAGCCCGCATCGCGGCTTCTCCTGCCCACGACCAGGTCCCAATGCTTGAGCTCTCTGCTTCCGAGGAAGTGGATGTGCTCAGCATTGATGCGGATGACCGTGATTTGGGCGCGCCAGTTCACGGCCAAGGTTATGAGGAGCTGGTGGAGGTTGTGACTCGTGCTGTGGCCAGACTTAACATCAGCTGGCCACATGATGAGCAGGGAACGCAAGTGAGAAGCAAACTTGATGAGCGTTTCCTGCAGCACAGGTCACAACCTCAGCGCCGGGGTTTGCCGTTTTCCCCCGATCTCCACAAAGAGATCTCGAGATCGTGGGATAAACCGCACTCGTCCCGTGTCTCCAATCCCAGTATGGTGGATTACAGCAATGTTATGGGGGCACGGGACATGGGTTATGGGAAGATGCCTAAAGTGGAGGAGGCTCTAGCGGGTTATCTTTCCCCTGAGTCGGCATCTTCCCTAAAAACCCCGGCGCTGCCTAGTAAGCCCTGCAGAGATACATCTGCATTAATAGGCAGGGCTTACATAGCGGCAGGTCTTGCAGGCATACCAGGCCGACCTCCTGAAAGATTTAGACGAGGGGGAGGGGCCAACTCCTGAGGATATTTCAGAGTTGAGGAAAGCCACAGATCTGTCTCTCCAGGCCACAAAAGAGACGGCCCGCGCCATTGGCCGCTCTATGGCAGCTATGGTGGCCACGGAGAGACATCTGTGGCTGAATCTATCTGGTATCAAGGAGAAGGATAGATCCTTTCTGCTGGATGCGCCGCTTTCGCCTTCTGGCCTGTTCGGCGACGCCGTTAAATCGGTCGTTGACAGGTTTCAGGAGGCAAAGAAACAATCTGCGGCGTTCCAGCAGTACCTCCCCCGAAAGGCAAAGTCTAAATCGAGTAGGGCGGGGCCAAGAGATCAGCCCCAGCCATCAGCCAGCTCCTCACACCGAGCAGAGCAGAGAGAGAGCGTTTCCTCTAGAGCCCCTCCTCCTGGAGCTTGGCAACAGTGGAAACGCTCTCAGAAATCGAAGTCCTCCAGCCAGAAAGGCGACCTGAGGGACGTCATTCAGGCTAGGAGGGCTTCGGAAAAGAGGTCCTAACCGAAGTGGTAGGACCTCTGAGGGTTGTCCCCTCCGCTGCAGAGCAACCGAGGTTGTTCTCACAGCGGAGCCCTCTAGGAAACAATGTATGTTGCCCGCCGTCAACGTCGCTTCGGGCCGCATCTCTTTCCAGCGAAAATATTCTAACAAAGAAAAAGCATCAATTATGGTCACAAGAACCGTATCAACTACATCCTGCCGGTATTCCGCTTCAGGGAGTCGAGAAAGATGCTCGAAAAACACCAGAGGCCAGTCTCGAGAGGCTGGTACCCCTAGTAGATTTTGTAGAGGCATGGTATCATCTTCCCAACATATCTGCATGGGTCCTGCATATAATAAAATCAGGGTACAGACTGCAGTTCGCGCACCGCCCCCCCCAGGTTTTCTGGGGTGGTGCAGACTACAGTGGTTCCAGAGCAGGCTCAGGTGTTGGAACAAGAATTACAGACTCTGCTGCTAAAGGAAGCCATAGAACGTGTTCATCCTTTAGACAGGGAGTCCGGGTTTTACAGCCGGTACTTTATAGTTCCAAAGAAGGATGGGTGGTTAAGGCCAATTCTAGATCTCAGGGTTTTGAACCGGTCTCTGAGGAGGTTCAGGTTCAAAATGTTAACCATTCCTGCAATCGTGAGTCAGATCAGATCCGAGGACTGGTTTGTCACGATAGATCTAAAGGACGCCTATTTTCACATCTCCATCCTTCCATGTCACAGGAGATACCTGAGGTTCGCTTTCGGGGGCGAAGCTTACCAATATCGGGTTCTTCTTCAGTTCGGCCTAGCACTCTCTCCCCGCACATTCACCAAATGTATGGATGTAGCTCTTGCTCCACTGAGACTTCAAGGCATTCGTATATTGAATTATCTCGACGACTGGCTCATTCTGGCTCAGTCTCGAGAGATGGCAGTTCGGCATCGAGATGTCGTCCTTGGCCACATTCAGAAATTGGGGTTAAGACTCAATACAAAGAAGAGTGTGCTAGAACCATCCCAGTGCACAATTTTTTTGGGAGTCGTGTGGAACTCGATTACGATGCAGGCACAAATGTCTCCCGCACGTATCGAGTCAATTATGGCGATGGTATCCAGGTTAAAGCTAGGCCAGGCCATCACTGTAAAGCAATTTCAAAGAATGATGGGCCTCATGACAGCGGCATCCAATTCAGTGGTGGTTAAAAACCAAGGGGTTTTCTCCCAAGGGGAATCCGTTTCGTATGATCAGAGTAACGCGCAGATGCCTTCGTTCTCTACAAATATGGAAGAAACCTTGGTTCCTATCCCGAGGGCCAGTGTTGGGAGTGTCATGTCGCCGGAAAACCGTTTCGACAGACGCCTCCCTCACTGGCTGGGGCGCGGTCATGGACGGCCGCTTTGCCAGGGGTCTGTGGCAGGACCATCATCATTCTTGGCATATAAACTGCCTAGAGATGATGGCTGTGTTCAGGGCTTTGAGGAGCTTCCTCCCAGGCATCAAAGGTTACCATGTCTTAGTACGATCAGACAATACGTCAGTGGTAGCCTATCTGAACCGACAAGGGGGACTCAGATCGCGCCCTCTGTGCAGACTGGCGCATCAGATTATTCTTTGGTCCCAGGGGAAAATACTGTCTATCAGAGCAATGTATATTCCGGGGGTTCAGAATCAGGGAGCAGACGTCCTGTCGAGGCAGGGGCTGAGGCCCGGGGAGTGGAGACTTCACCCAGAGGTGGTGAAGTTAATATGGGAGAGGTTTGGACCGATGGAAGTGGATCTATTTGCGTCTCGAGAGACGTCCCACTGTCCACTTTGGTTCTCCCTCTCACATCCAGCCCCACTGGGGTTGGATGCCATGGTACAGGCCTGGCCGAGGCTTCGCCTGTATGCATTTCCCCCGATCGCTCTGCTCCCGGGAGTCCTGGAGAGGGTTCGTCAAGAGGGCATCAGTCTACTTCTGGTTGCCCCAATGTGGCCGACCCGAGTATGGTTTTCAGACATAATATCACTCCTGATAGCTCCGCCATGGCAGATTCCTCTGAGGAGGGATCTGTTGTCTCAGGCGGAAGGCACAATCTTCCACCCTCACCCAGAGCTGTGGAAGCTGTGGGTCTGGCCTCTGAGGGGGTTCAGTACCTAAATGCTGGTCTATCAGCCGGGGTGGTTGAAACCATACTTAGCTCTAGGGCTCCGTCTACTAGGAGATTATATGGCCTCAAGTGGAATGTGTTTGTCACTTGGTGTAGAGAACATGAGTTAGATCCAGTCAACTGCCCGGTGGCTTCAGTTCTGGAATTTCTTCAAGATCATTTCTCTGCGGGTCTCTCCCCTTCCACGCTTAAGGTGTACGTGGCTGCCATTGCGGCTTTCCACGCACCACTAAGTGATGGGCCTCTGGGGAGGCACCAGTTGGTCATTCGGTTTCTCCGCAGTACTTGGAGGATGAGGCCGGCAACCAGGTCCAGGGTTCCTGCCTGGGACCTGGCAATAGTTCTGGAGGGGTTATCCCTGGCCCCCTTCAAACCTCTACAGTCGGCTTCGCCTAAGGATTTAACTCTAAAAAATGTTTTTTCTCTTAGCTATTACCTCACTTAAGAGGGTGGGAGATCTCCAAGCCCTGGCAGTAACACCAGCCTTTTTGGAGTTTGCCCCTGGCAGAGTAAAAGCTTTTTTGCACCCGAGTCCGGGCTATGTGCCTAAAGTTCCATCTAATACGGCTCGATCTACAGTCCTTCAGGCATTCCATCCTCCACCTCATCTGTCGGCAGAAGAACAGAAGCTTCATTTGCTCTGCCCCGTCAGAGCTTTGAGCGTGTACCTTGAGAGGTCCTCTTCTTGGAGAAGGTCGGACCAATTATTAGTATGTTTTGGGTCACCTAAGAAGGGGCTCCCGGCATCCAAGCAAACTATTAGTAATTGGATTGTTCAGGCTATTACTGAGGCTTACAAGTTGCGCGACTTGCCTTCACCTTTAGCCGTGAGGGCTCATTCAACTAGAGGCATGGCTTCCTCTAGGGCCCTTCTTTCGGGAGTACCTCTACAGGAGATCTGTGAGGCAGCCGGTTGGGCTACTCCACATACTTTTATTAGGTTTTACAGTCTCCACCTTTCTAGTATGCCTGGCGCACACGTGCTCAATCCTTGCTGAGTGCCTAAACAGTTTCACTCCGGGACAGGCCTATTCGGTGCGTGGCCTAGTGGGCACTCGTTCCCCAAAGAGTCGATTCTCGACGCAGTGTAGAGTTCCCTCGAAAGGGAACGTCTCGTGTTATGACTATAACCCTTGTTCCCTGAGAAGGGAACGAGACACTGCGTCATTCTGCCACGCCCCTCAAGGCCTGAGAGCGGCTTGCTTCATCGCTAGGCTAGTTTGTGTTTGTTCCGGCGTCGCTTTTATGCATCCGGTTATGCCGTCACATGTTACGTCATGACGCAACACCAATCAGGATTGGAATAGTTTCATTCATACTTCAGAGGCGCACGCTAAGGGAGCGTCCCCAAAGAGTCGATTCTCGACGCAGTGTCTCGTTCCCTTCTCAGGGAATGTGACGGGGCACATAGCTATCGTCACGGCAGCGATATGCTGCCTATTCCAGTACACAAAGACTGAGTGCAAATGTGACCTGTATGTGTTTGTCTAGCACATGAATGTCTTCTGTTAATAATTATACTGTTACAAATCTGCTGTTAATCTAGCCTTTCACTACAAAATCTCATATATCCCGTAGCTTTTGTGTGCACACTTTTAACAGCTAATACTGCGGTGATTTATATGCTATAGCTACTTCTATCAATACATATCTTGCCGTTTTAAAGAAAATCATGTCATTTACGTTACAGTCATAATCAGTTACAATAATCACGCAACACATGTTTTCAGTATGTATCCGTTTATTTAGTTTAAGAGAAACATAGCTTTGACATACCATCTTTGTCGTACTGACGTCTCCGGTGTGTTTGTGTAAAGGAAAATTTGCAGCGATTGTGGGGTTTAAATGACGCTATGACTTCCGGGTCAATAGCAAATGACCCGGAGTTTGAGTTATTTATTTGTAGCTGTAGAATATGACTTGTTGCTTGTCAATTGTTAGCTGAAAATGTAGAAATAATATTCTGTAATTTTCTAGTTTCATAGAAGTAGTATTTTAGCTGTTTTTAAGCATTTATGTCTTTGTCAACTGAGCCACCCCTGCACCATAATCATGTGTTGGTATGTTCCAATTCCAGGGGTGACCTCAGGACTATAAAGTTTAGTATTGTCATTCTGTCGGGAGGAGCGTGAGTGAGAGGACATAAGTCTGTCTTTGCTCTAATTATGGTGACTTGTGTTAAGGTCAATTTTCAAACAGCTGTAAACATTTGATTGTTGTTTTTTGTTTTTTTGACTCTCATGTCAATTTAATTTATTTACTAAACAGTGTTTTTTTCTTTCTTTTTTCTTTTCTTTTTTTTGTTAATTTTTTTTTGCCTTTCATTGGCCTTAACTGGGAAAAATAAAAAATATCCCATCTGAACCAACTCATCCAACCTCTCCCGAGTGCTTTCATCTGCTCACGACAATTCAGTCACGTCTACCCTTAACAGGGAACAAGGGTTATAGTCATAACCCGAGACATTTTCAAAAAGAAAATATTCCTGTTCTTTGAGGAATTAAGGACTTGGAAATCGACTTTGAACCCTGTGCTCCAAAAACATTCCATATTTCCCCCCAATTTGGTGACATAGACCGTTTTGAATTCAACAGTATGGAAACATCAGAAAAGCTGTAGCTATAGGCTCCAGCCTCAGAAACCTGGGGGTTGTGTTTGACCAGGCCATGTCTTTGGAGATACACTCAAAACAGCTTGTCCGAAACTGCTTCTATCACCTCAGGAACATCTCTAAAATACGTAAAATGTTGTCAAAGAAGGATCTGGAAATTATTATTCATGCTTTCATATCCACTAGACTTGATTATTGTAACTCTGTCTTTACCTTTTTGAATAAGTCTGCTCTGAACAAACTGCAAATGGTCCAAAATTGTGCTGCTAGACTTTTAACTGGTGCCCCCAGAAGGTCTCATATCACTCCCGTTTTGTTGACTCTCCACTGGCTCCCTGTAAAATATAGGATTGATTTTAAGATTTTAGTGCTGACTTTCAGGGCCTTAAACAGTCAGGCCCCACAGTACATCAAGGACCTTTTGCGTCCGCACTCCTCTAGCCGCACTCTTCGGTCTTCTGGCCAGAACCTTCTTAAGGTCCCCAAGACTTGTTATAAGACCCGAGGGGACCTGTCTTTTCAGTCTGTTGCCCCCAGACTGTGGAACGCCCTGCCCCTGTCTCTGCGTCTGGCTGACTCTGTTGACTCTTTTAAAAAAGATCTGAAGACTTGTTTATTTATGAAAGCTTTTGGTTGATGGGTTTTAACTAGTGTCACTTTGATTTTACATATGTACTGTATATACATTTTATATTGTTTATATAATGGTTTTGTATTTACCTTTCTCGTGTACAGGACTTTGTGATTTTATCTGTGAAAAGCGCTTTAGAAATAAACTTTACTTACTTACTTACTACACCTGCCACAGAATGTTCTGGTAAAAATGCTTTTCTCTTCTTGTTTTAAAAGCATGCTGAGCAATCGAAAGTCTTTTTAAGTAATGTTAACCACAGACCTTATTTCACTTATAAATCGAAAACTGCTTTTCTTAAAACCCATTACATATCCCCAAGGGAAATCAGGGTGAATTAGCTTTCAATGTTGTCTAAAAAATTGATGTTATGACTACAAGTTCTACAATATCATGAATCCCCCAAATACGTCACAATATTCAGAATGTCTTGTGATTCATTGATTCAGTGAAAGTGATCCTACAATAATTCAACGGAGTTATGGTCTCAGATAAGGTAACTAATATAGTAGTTTGATCAGATTGAGATTGATGTAAACAACTGATGAAAATGTTCAGATTACTCAAAAAATGTCTTCAACCAATAAGTATGGCCAAGTAACTTGTATGTAGGCCTATCTGAAGTTGCATCCTCCTCCAAGTCTAAACTCATCTGGTTAAGCAGAAGGTGAAAGATCATTTAGCAGATCATATTAACCTTTTCCATTGCTCAGAGATCTAAGATTTATAATGTGTGCAATTGATTGTAGACCTTGCAATGTCCAGATCCTGTTGAGATTGACACGGGGGTGCTGATTCAATTGTGTGCTAATGTCTTAGGTTGAACTTATACTTATGTGTCATATATATCCTGTGAAATATCCATCTGTATCGGTCAGTGAGCTTCAACAAGTGACCTTTTGGTCTGTGCAGTTTTGTCATTTGTCATTATTTCTTAGACTGTTCACCTGGACAAAACTTGAACAGTTTTTGTGAATGTTGAATGAGACATTCTAAAATGGCATTAGTAGTGGACATATGATTGTTGAAATGATGACATGACACTTAATTTTACATTTTATTAGTATCATAATAATAATTTTTTTGGCCAGATCTATTAATTTATTGAAAAATACATCAAAAATGGAATTCTTACATGACTTGATTGATTGCACACATTCTACGATCAGCATGTTTTTTTATTTCTGAATTAAAATATATTTGATATAAATGCATTTAATATGTGATAAAACTGTCCTAAATATCATATTGGGGAAACATATATATATATATATATATATATATATATTATATATTATATATTATATATATATATATATATATATATATAATATATAATATATAATATATAATATATATATAATATATATATTTTTTTGTCAAATCAAATTCATATGTTGCACCCACCATATTTGGAGATAACTTAAAACATAAAATAATTTCCTGTAGATCCTCACGTGTTACGTCCTAGTTCTGTTTTGGTTTCATGTTCATTCCATTCCCTGTTCTGGTTTGCCTGAGTTCTGTTAGCTTGTTTGTTTCCATAGTTACTCTGCACCTGTTTCAGTTTCTGTTGATTAATCCCTGTGTATTTAAACCCTAAATTCCCTTGGTTCTTGGTTCAGTTTCATTCATGTATGATGTCGTTGTGTTATATGAGTTGTATTCCTGTATTCCCCTGCATGTTTCCTAGTAAAGAATTTGTAATTGTATATCATGTGCCGTGCGAATTTACTATCACAGCCAAGCCAACACGTTACATCATGGTTAAAATATCACATAAATTGACCTTGTTGTGACAAGGAAAGGAAAGTACTTAGCTGGAGACACTGAATATTCAACAATATTATTGATCTGCCTGCATTGACACCATTGTATGAGACCTGAACTGAGCTGGAGGTTGAGATCATGGTTTTCTCCAGAGTGGCTAGATACTAGATAATAACTAAATTAATAACTTTTTTACAACAAAAATGAACCATAACTGAACTTACTTAAGCTGGACTATGACGCTATTTTATTCTAGAAACAAACTCTGCTGTTTTCCTGTTATCACTGTAAAGCAAGTGATAACAATCTGTATTGTAAAAAGTGCTATATAAATCAAGGTGACTTGACTTAGTTCAGATTGTAAAATGTCATGTGGTGTGACTCCCCCCAAAAATGAAATTTATGAATTCCTAATTATATATATATATATAGTTTTACCTTGACAAATATATTTGAAAATTTAATGTACATCACATGATATTTTAGACATTAAATTTAGACTTGTCTTAAAAATGGTTGAACATTTATTTATTTTTAGAAAGCCATATAAAACCAACATAAATATACACTTGAGTATATTTTTAACAACTTTACTTTTTTTTATGTTCCACTTCTTTATCAAGGACATTCTTATTTTTCATTCACTCAGTTGCCTCATTAGTGGTGTTTGTTAAGACAAAATATTACTACTGATTCTACTGATATTCTTATTCTGAACAAATCCCTATAACTATTAAACTGTTTATGCTGTGCGGGCCTCAAATCCAAGGAATCAAAGTTCAGTCTAGAATCTAGAGACCAAAATATCATAAAGACCACATAACAACATCCTAAAAACCAACCACAGAATCCTTTTGTCGAGTGTAGGTTGTTCTAACCATTATACATTCTTTCAGAAATGTATTAAAGATAATAACAAAGAAACTTCAGTCAAAAGATGAACTGACTGATATTTCTCTACGTGTGCAAATGGCCTTGCATTTCTAATAAATAAAAACACCATGGAGATGAGCACTTGGAAAATGACCTCTTGCTCAGCCTTTCAGTTCAGATAAAGCCTGTGTAACATACTGGGAAAGTGGAGGAGTAGATGTCAGAAATCATAGTGAGGGATCGCAACCTCTTTCAGTGTTCCTTGAAATGTGATGATTATAATGGGTGAAGTCGAGTAGGGAAAAGTGTTGAATGAATACGGTCGGGTCTCTCATAAGATTTCTAGTGCAATTTTGAAGAAACGGGTATTGATCTTTTTTTTTTTTCTCATCACACAAAAGCCATTCCATCGCTTGCCCTTCTCTTGCACCCATATCACCTAGTGAGACAATTGTTCATCTAGCACATGATCTGGGAGCAACATCTTCCGCTTAGCTGAAGTTGAAAAATCAGAAACAGCAACTGTAATAGGCACATTTTTGGAATAGTTCACCCAAAAAAAAGATAATATTTTGTCATTATTTACTAATCCTGATAGACTACATTTTACTGTGATAGTCCACTGTATTTTGATTGTCCCCTAACAGACATTCTGCTAACTATAAGTAACTACATGTCAGCTAACACTCATTAGAGTATTGGACTGTTTGATTAGGGTTAGTAGAATAAGTTGACATGTGCAAAGTTCTTATAGTCAGTAGAATGTTTTTTGGGGGACCTTCAAAAAAAGTGCTAGCCGATATTAAGCAGACAGTCTACCAATACTCTAATGTCTGGTAGTTGACGTAGTTGCAAAGTTACTAGTAGAATCTCTAAAGTGGACTATCGAATGTAGATATTTTAAACTTTTTTGCAGTTCTTTTCCATACAACAACAATTTATAATGACCAAGTTAAGTTTCTAAACATACATAAAACACCATAAAAGTAGTCCATACGTCTTATGCTCCATTTCCTTTTCGCTTTAGCTCAACAACAACAAAAATAACAGTTTCCATCAATCTTTTTGAGTTACATCTAATGAAATTATGTTCAACCAACAAACTACATTGAGTAAGAGGAACTTATTTTGTAGCATAATCACATGTTTTTGTAAATGTTGTTCACTGTTCAGACCAGGCCCGGTTCTAGAACCAAATCACTGAGGGTGCTTCTGAAAAAAGTGAGGGTGCTCAAAATAGGGCCGAGCGCTACCTATTGTCTACGACAATATTGTAATTGCTGTTATGTTAAAGGAATTGTTCACCCAAAAATGAAAATTCTGTCACAGAGTGCTTTTTTCTGTTGAACACAAAAGATTATATTTTGAAGAATGTCTGTAACCAAACAGTTGATGGGCCCCATTGATTTCCATAGTATTTTCTTTATGGGAGTCAATGGGTGCTTATTGGGCCTGTCTGGTTACCCATATTCCTCAAAATATCTTCTTTTGTGTTCAGCAGAAGAAAGAAATTCATACAGGTTTGGAACAACATGAGAGTGAGTAAATTATGACAGAAGTTTCATTTTTGGGTGAACTATCCCTTTAAACGATATGCGATCTACATGATCGAGTAGCCTATGTCCCTGTACGAGTTTTTGTGCTTTACATTTATATATGATATAGTTAAGAAATGTTACACACAGAGTGCTTTTCCCCAAATATCAGCAGTAGCCTATTGCAAATGTGTGAAGTAGCCTATTGAAACTGATTTTATTCTGCAGTTGAGAAGTTAAAATAAGTAACTTATTATTGACATTTAGTTTCTGACGACAACGAATCAGTCCTTTTAAACGAAACAGCTGATTTAAAGATTAAATGACTCACTCGTTAAGACAGTCAAATGCTAGGTCAATCGGCGGCGTCGGCGCCATCGGCCGCGGCACTTGCTAGGATTTATCGCCGGTGTTTGAATGGGTGTCATGCGGAGAGAGTGAGGTTGTAGGGCGGGGTTCGCTGCTGTCATCGGCAGGCGGTGTCATTTCGTCTTGTTGTGATGTAGAGGTTTGAGCTTTCTTGAGCCAATTTCATATGTCCATGATTAAGAAAGACTTTCCGTCTAAGAAAGTCAGCTAACGAATTTCCTGAGAGACGCACACACGCAAGCAAAGTGGGCAATTAAAGAGATATGCGAATCACGATCGCGAAAGGACACAACCAATCCAATGCATTAAACATGAAAGCATAATGACATTTCTGATTTGAAAATTTATCAAATTTATCTTATTGAAATTTATTTTGTGTATTATATGTATGAGTGTGAAATCCTGTGTTTCTTTTGTCGGCAAAATCTCGTTTACATGTGTGCTAATAAAAATTTAATCTGAGGGTACTTTCACTTTTGTTTGAGGGTGCTCAAGCACCCCCGTAGAACCGGGTCTGGTTCAGACTACATATTTAAGTGGTTTCCCTGGAATCTAATCTATTTCAGTTCAACTTAACAGCTGATAGTATAACACATAAACGAACAAGCAAGATATTACTCGTCACTGTAAAAATCATTCATCATGTAGTGATTTTACTTTTGCCCATTTAAAGACGCTGATTTTGCATCACACGTCACTTAAGGTTTGGTTATGAGTACATCAGATGACCACCTTCCCCCTCACATAATTTGGGGCATCAGTCAAGGTATTTTACCTTGAAGTATGAGAACACTACAACAGGGGCTGTTCAACCATTTAGAATTAATGTAAAGTGGAGGGAGTTGGTCATCTGAAAGATTGGTGAGATTGCTAACTCTTAGAGCTTATTACTGTATTATCAGCAAGGAAGACACGAGTGTAATAAAATAAATGTTATTAACAAAAGATAAACAAGAATAACTAACACAACTACTAAATTAATACCATGAATGATAAAGGAATAAAGGGCATAAAACTCTTAAAATACAAATTATTAAGTTGGGTGTGGCTATGGAAGAGTTATATTATCGTATGGAAAGATAAACTGCTGGGTTACAGACAATGCAGTGGGAAAAGGAGCCGAAATCCGTTTCAACAGCCTTAAACATGAAGTTCTGTGGGATGCTGATCTCCTGGAGCACCAAATGATCCTAAAATCTGAAACATGCAGATGAGGCCCTGAAGTAGGTGCAGAAGGTCCTTAACAATCTGTAACATGCAGATGAAGGAACCTTGAAGTTAAGTTTTGCTCTCCAGAGCTTAATGTCTCTTTCCTCATAGACTGGAGGCTCAGAACGTGGTCGTGTATGTTGCTGCCTCACAAGCTGTAGACTCAGATCATGGAATGTGTTGTTGTCTCTCTGGAAGAATCAGAGGCTCAGAACGGTACAGTGTATATGTTATGTCTCACCTGATGGAGACTCAGAACTTGTATCTGTTGCTGCCTTCCCTGTATCAGGCTGCAGGCTCAGATCGCAGAACATGGTTGTATCTGTTACAGTCTCAACCTTGCAGGCCAGGACTCAAGGTCAAGGTCAAATCTATTTCTATAGCACTTTAAAACAACATAAATGTTGACCAAAGTGCTTCACAATCTCAGCACAGCTGCACATACAGGTAAAACCATAACATATCAAAGAATTTAAACCAAAAAACACACAGAAAATCATAAAATAAGAACCTAGTAGCAACATTAAAAAAGGACAAGTTACATAATCTTTACAGAAATACATACAGAATTTAGACACATTTTAATATGCTTGTGCAAAAAGGTACGTTTTAATAATCGAATCGATAGTGGAAGTGTATTCCATAGTTTTGGCGCATAAACTGAGAAAGACCTATCACCCTTTGTTTTTAGGCGGGTTTTTGGGACGTTTAATAATAACTTAGATGACGATCTAAGTGATCTTTGTGGAGAATATAAACTTAAAAGTTCAGATATATAAATAGGGGCCAATCCATTTAGAGCTTTAAACACATAAGTTAAAACCTTTAAATCAATTCTCTGTTTCACAGGTAACCAATGTAAAGCAGCCAGAACAGGTGCAATATGTTCCCTCTTTTTTGTCCCAGTAAGGATACGAGCTGCAGCATTTTGAACAAACTGCAAACGTGAAATTGGTGATTGACTAATTCACGCATACAGAGCATTACAGTAATCGAGTCTTGTGGATATGAGAGCATGTATTACTATCTCCAAATCCTTAAAAGTTAGAATATACTTTAACTTACGAAGACACTTTAATTGAAAAAAGCTGGCCCTAACTACAGAATTTATTTGTTTATCAAACCTCATCTCATAGTCAAAAGTGACCCCCAGATTTTTAACATAAGAGTTAACTTTTAACTGCGAATTACTTAAAGAAGGAGTGTATTTGTCAATCTGAGGTTTGGAGCCAAACAGGATAACCTCTGTTTTATTTTTCATTCAATTGAAGAAAGTTTTTGTCCATCCATTCTCTAATATCCTTCAAACATGCTAACAAGAAAGAAACAGAATAATTTCCAAAATCTAATGGTAAATAGAGTTAAGTATCATCTGCATAGATGTGATAGTTGATCTAGTAATGCTCGAAAATCAAGCGGATGGGAAGCAAGTAAAGAGAGAAAAGAATTGGACCCAAGATGGAGCCCTGGGGCACCCCACAAGTTATTGGTACTAAGGATGAAGAAAATCCTCCAATTTCAACAGATAAGCTCCTGTTTGAAAGATAAGACTCGAACCACTGTAATGCATTTTCACGGATGCCGACCTCATGTTTTAATCTCTGCAACAGAATAGAATGGTCCACAGTGTCAAAGGTTGCGCTTAGGTCTAACAAGACGAGGACAGCCCAGTTTCCAGAATCGACTGATATCAAAATATCATTAGTCACTCTAAGTAAAGCAGATTCAGTACTGTGTTTAGCTTTAAAAGCAGACTGAAAAGGATCTAAGATGTTATTTTCAATTAAGTATGGTGTGAGTTGATTTAAAACAACTTTTTCTAAAACCTTTAATAAAAAAGGCAATTTTGAAATCGGCCTATAGTTATTTAGTTCTGAGAAATCAAGGCTGGGTTTTTTTTAGCAAGGGGTCGATCACAGCGTGTTTTAAACAGGATGGAACAGTGCCGCTATTTAAAGATTCATTTATAATGGAAAGTATACTAGGTAAAACCACATCCAGTACCTCACTTAAAAGGACAGTAGGAATAATATCCAGAGAGCAAGTAGTTAATTTCATTTTGGAAATCAGAGCCCGCAAATCGGAGTCTGATTGTAGAGTCTGAAACGCAGACAGACTAGAAGAAGTCAGTAAATTATAACAACTTTCAGATGAAGATGGTAAAATCTGGGACCTAATGCCAGTTATTTTATCTATGAAGAAGCTACAAATCTTCTAACACAGATCAGACCTTGGAGCAAAACTGGATAAAATAGGAGGATTTAACACAGAATTAAGTGTGGAAAATAAAGATTTTGGACAATGAGAATTTTTTCCAATCAAAGTTGAAAAATAATTTGCCCTAGATAATTCCACAGCTTCCTGATATTTAGACAAACTGGCTTGCATAAGCTGATAGGAAATTTGCAGTTTATCCCGTTTCCATCTTCTTTCCACCCTTCTACAATTTTTTCTTATAGATCTAATATCTTCGTATTAAGGTTGCTTATTTAATTTTTTTTTTTTTACTTTTAGAGGAGCGACTTCATCCAACACCTCGGTACATGAAGCATTAAAATTTGTAACCAGATTCTCAACATTCGAATCTTGAGCTACCAAATTCGTACAACCAGCCATCGAAGCTACGAACAAATCCTTACATTTGGAAGCAGTAGCTGAGTTTATGGAGCGCGCGAGGAAACTCGGTGGCTGGTATACAGAGTTACAAGAAATAGGAAAAACACTGTCAAACACAACAGGCCAATGATCAGACAGACCAGTGTCACTTATGTAAATGTCATTAATGAGGAAACCAGAGGATAGCACAAGATCAAGTATATGACCTAACTTGTGAGTTGGTCCAGATACTGATTGCTTAAGATTGAAAGAGTCCATTAGCTGTACAAACTCATTCACAAAAGGCTTAGCAGGACAGCACAGATGTATATTGAAATCACCGACAATTAGAAGATTGTCGTTTCTCGTGACTATATCAGATAAGAATTCAGAGAAAATCGCTTAAAAAAGCACTTTTAAAAATCTGAGGTCTGTATATCACAGCGATGAGCAGGGAGCAAGGGGATTCAACTTTGCATTGCATAGCTTCAAAACTATCAAAACTCTCTACTGGTATTTGCCTACACTTAAAACTATTTTTAAAAATTACAGCAACTCCTCCACCCTTCTTTGACTTTCTAGGGCAGCTGAAAAAAACACAATTTGTGGGAAGAAGTTCTGAAATGGGGCTCAAGTCATTTTCAGTCAGCCAGGTTTCAGTGATAAACATAAAATCCAGTTTGTTTGATTAAAAAAAAAATCGTTTAGTAGAAATGTTTTGTTTACCACTGACCTAGCATTTAGCAAGGCTGACTTTGTAAGCACTGATTCTTTTGCTTTTACTTGCACTTCCACAGGGAGCAAGGACGACTTTGATAGAGAGCGTAGATATTTTGTGCTTGTGCCCCGTCTGGGTGATTCCATATGCCGGGTCCCTCTGACAGTCGACCATATAGTTGGTATCATTCCCGGTGTAGTAATAGTTGTTATCCTAGACGAGCGAGCTCCTCGATGAACATAGCGTGGGCGGCGGATTATCCCAGACTCTACGCACGCTGAGTAAACATCAGGCGGCAGGCGGGATTTAGAGTACATGAGCAGTAAATCCGAACTTGAATATTTAAAACACATGATGGTGGCATGGGACCGGTAGACACCGAAAAGACTTTCACTCTTCCAGGTAACGATTTGCCATAAAGCAAATAACAGCGCCCAGCGCACCGCAAACCAAAGCATAGTTCAGTCACTCATCAGATCAAACCATGAGGATTGGCCTCGAAAAACAAAGAACTTCGTTTTGTTCAGGAGCAAAAATCCGGAGAGCAGCGGCAGACAAAACGTATGGCGTACACTCAACCGGAACCGGAAGATGTTCTCTAAAACTCCGACTCAGAACTTGGTTGATCTGTTTCTGTAAAACTCCGACTCAGAACTTGGTTGATCTGTTTCTGTCTATCCCCTTATAGGACAGACTCAGAATGAGAATGTACTCACTGCATGAACCAAACCATTAGCTGCTGGCATCAGTGTGTGCCATCCTTATTTACCCTGTGGAACTCATTTGCATAAAGCACACATCTTTTAAGTGTCTTTAAAGTTTTACCAATGCATTTCTCACTTTCCATACCGCCAATGGCCAATTTGGCTACAACATTTTTAAGTTACCAGCCATTCAGAACTTCTACTAGCCCCTATTTCTTTTTTCTTTCTTTTTTATGGCAGTCACAAACCAAGACCTCACCAATTAGTCTCTAGATGGGTGAAGGGCAGAAACTGCATATGGATCAATTAGAGGTCCTGTCCTTCTGTCTTCTTCTTGCCCTTCTTGCCCTCTAAGATGTGTCTGGCTGTTGTCTTAGCATATTGGTCTGAAGGCGTTGGACAGTGTTTTTTTGTTAGTCCACCAAGAACCAATTAAAATTTTGCAAACCTTTCTCCACTGTTGCAGTAAGAGAGGGGTCCGGCCATAAACTGTGCCCTGGAATGGGCTGAGCATCACAGTCAATTTAGGCCTGGTTTCACAGACAGGGCTTATATTAAGCCAGGATTAGGAATTAGTTCAATTAGAACATTTAAGTAGCTTTTATAAACATGCCTAAGAAAAAAGCATTACTCGAGACAAAACAATGGCAGTGACGTATTTTAAGATATTTCAGTGCAAGCTGCTTTCAGTTAAGACAGCTCAAACTTGCGTTTTAGTCTGGGACTGGGCTTAAGACTCGTCTATGAAACCAGACAATATAGTGTGCTTAACTTATCCACACACAACCTAACCACAAGCTCTTCTATTCAGCACAATGGTAACCACAAAATCTTCAACACAACTTAAACTTGTTTTAAATTTCAAACACAACAGCATTAAACACTAACAGGCCTTTCCCTTCACTATCTTCTAAGGTTTTGTGTGAGAAAGAGAAACATTTTTAAAAGTTTTTTTTTAACTAATCATGTTTCCTTCTGCTGCAGCTCTAAAGCAAATGTGGTGACTGTGGCAGAGGTTTAACCAGAAACAGTGCATAAACAGAAACGGGTCACCTATTACAATAAATATGAGATATCAGAATGCCCAATTTGGCACTTCTAAAAGAAGTCCCCCATTACAAACAGAGCCACTTGCCAGCGTCATTGATAGTACTTACAACAGTTATTGCTGTACGATGACAGTATTGGAAGCTCCAGATACCACAGCCACAAGTTGGTTGTCGTGATACCCATGATCTTTGCTCTATACTGCACATGTGCAGTGGCTGGACCAACCTCAACTTATTAGTGTTATGTGAGTGTAAGAAATAACGTTTATTACACAATATCCGTATTTTTGGATAAACTTACTCCCTCATGTGTCAAAAGTGAACCTTATGATCAGTATTCTGCCGCATGTCTCGCTCAGTTAAACAGATTCTGCCTTCTAATCCGAGAAAATGAAATAAAGTGCCTACATTTAAGATTTAAGGAGTGTTTTTCAAAGCAGTTTCTTTTTCTTTTTCCATGCTTGTGATGTTAATATTAAATTTTGCTGCAAGGCTTTGGTGAGATTTATCAGTGGTGAACAGATACGGGCCCTCAAGCTACACGCAAACGTGTTTTTCGATACGTCCATTCACAGGCTGAAACTATCACATGCTGCAGAATCGTACAAGATACTTTCTGTTTAGAGTTTTCATTCTTTCCTTTCTGATACAGCCATCATTTTATTTAATTCTCCTGATTTTGTTTAGTTTTTTTGTCATTTTTTTGGAAAATGTCTTCCAACCAGTTTCTTTCCGCTAAACGTGGGAGTTTTGTTTTGACACAAAAGAATGGATGCAGAATAAACAAGCGCTAAATGGAGGAAATTGCTTTGTAGACTCCTTAATGACGCTTGTACTCTTCCTCCCCCTCTTCAGAATATTTTGGTCACAGATAAGCATGTAATCGTTGGAGATGCACACCCGCGGACTGCGGGCCTTTGATGTTTACAAGCCCTTCTCAAACCCGCTTAAAATGCTCAGAACTGAAAAGCCAGAAAACAGATGTAATAGAATATTTCTGTCGCTCTAAGGAAATCGTCAACAGAAATGATACGGTTCTCTACAGCTGACTATTAAGGAAAAATAAGAGGTGACTTAGGCAGTAAGATGTCTTTCTTAACCTATGTGGGTCTACTTTGCTTTCTTGTTAGCATTAATGAGGGACAGACGTATGAATGACCAGATCATGTCATGCCTAAGATGTAGAAATAGTCCAGAATAAGCATGCGGCTGCTATGAGAACACTGAAACAAACAAAATTACAAATTTCAGATTACAAAAGAAGTGAGGATATCTAATATATAAGACCATCAAATACACATTGCGGTCCAAAAAATATGACACCACACTTTAATTTTAAATTGAAAATAAAATTAATATTTTAGGATTTTAGACAAAGAATTTTTTTTGGAATCCCACTGTATTTCCATATTGTGACCAGCTTACCAAAAAAACAAAAACAAAAAACAATCATCAATTATTAGGGTCTATTAGGCTCTGTAGATTATTTTGTTTGTTCATGTTGTATTTTTTTTTTTTGACATAAATGATTCAATATGGAACATTTTACAGGTTCCAAATATGAAATGAGTGATGTCCTGATGTCTACTGCCTACAAAGCAGCATTATAACTAAACGGACCGTCATAACTGGATAATCTGGAATGCTTAATAAAGGCAGTAACTCCATGCAGCACTCATTGTGAAGTGCATGGGGAATAGAGCTTAGATTCTTAGCCCGAGCCAGAACTTTGTTACAAAATGCAACACGTTACATGCAGAGCCGGCCCTAGACCTTTGGGGGCCCTAAGCAAAATTTGGTTGGAGGCCCCTTTGACCGTTTTAAGTAAGGCCTAAAGAAAAGCAATGACTACCTTATAACTATACATATTATCTATGTTTGATGTATAACAGGAAAATTATGATACCATTGAGCTGAATGGCAGTGCAAGACCGAACATACACTGATGAACTTGCTGAATAAAAAGACTGATAAAGTGATTTTCACTGACCAAAGATACATTTCTAATTGACACCAGAGTTTAAGAGGCACAAACTACAGCATAATTTAAATTAAATAGAGCAAATAGAATATAATTTAAATAAAATGTAAAATAATAAATAGAACATTTAAATGTTTGAATTTTTCAAATAAACAAAATTAACAACATCTAAAATATCACAAACAAGATCCGAGTCATCAGTCATGGTAACGTTACCATGCCTTAACTTAAATATACAGCAGTGCTGCGATCGTTTCCGCACCGAGTCTATTTCTGCTGTGCTGCACCGCACTGAATTAAAGTGGCAGCGCTTTGTTTACATTAAAATAGACATAGATTGACAAGAAATTATATTAATTTCATCATATACGCATAATTACAGTTAATGTGTTCTACAGTTACTAAATTACAGGGTCAAGAAAAAAAAAAAAGTATGATTATAGTCCCAAAAGTTGCAAAATGCCATCATATATGATTTTTTCCCCCTCAAAAAATACATTAGGCTATATATTTTGGGGTGGGGGGAACAATGTAAATTTTACATGTATGTGAAACAAAGAATCACAATGATTAAAATTAATTTTCATACTGTTTCAATGTCTTAAACAATGTCAAAGCTAATTTTTGGATTTAAAATAATTTTTTATTGTGTGACAGTGGGACACAAAAACTGCGGATCAGATCACACAGAAACTGCGCAACGCATCGGCAGAAAGAATCGTGGTGTGATCACGAAAGATGCTTCCCATTGAAATACACTAGTTTAAAAAACGTGCTGGTATCACGAAAATAACAATAAACGTGATCGTATCACGAATCAATAGATTAAATTACGTGACCATATCACGAACTGCCGTGAGACTGGGTTGCAACCCAGTTTTTTACAGTCTATGGTTGCAACACGCACCGCATACGCACTGCACACGGAGTATGTTTGAAACGGGCGTTAAACCGCGGCGACGCCGGGGAGTACCATCTGTAGTTAGGGGGCCCCCTGGTGGCGGCGGGGCCCTAAGCAGCCGCTTAGTTCGCTTATAGGGAGAGCCAGCTCTGGTTACATGTCATGCACAGCGTCTCCTCCATTTACACATATCACACCGGGCCTGCTGTGCTGTATTGTTTAGCTTAAGTGCAACTTGGAGCTTGAAGATGTAAATAAATTTTTTTTTTTTTAGAGAATTAACTTTGAGCAAGTTTGGAGTAAAGTCGGAGGTATGGAACCATTTTAAACAAGTCGTGGGTAGTGACAACATATGTGTTGGCTTTGTCGAGTGCATTAAGTGCGGCATGCTGCTCGCCTATGACAGCAAAATAACAGGGACTTCGACGATGAACAGACACATGAAGCAGGCTTGCCATGACAGAAAGGATGATAGTCAGCCTTCAATGTCATCTTTTGTTACTTATCCAGGCATACCCCTGAGGTAGAGACAAGCCCTCACAGAGAAATGCATTGAGTTTTGCTGCAGGGACAAAAAGCCATTTTACGTTGTAAGTGGCCAGGGCTTCCAGGGGCTAGCTCAAGAATTGATCAATGTTGGTGCTACAAATGGTCGTGTTTCGGCCCAGTCTATCCTGCCTCGCCATAGCACTGTTTCCAAGGCTTGCCTAGAAAAGGCAGATGAGAGGAGGGAAGTTCTGGCACAGACGCTCAAAGATGTTCTGAAGAATGGAGACGTAGGGATGAGCACGGATATGTGGACTGATGACTACAAAAAGCTAAGTTACATCGCAATAACGTGCCATTATATCACCAACGACTATACATTAGTTGGTAAAACTCTCACCACAGCAATGTTTACCATGGAGGATGCTAAAACGGGGCAAAATATCAGACGCGAGATAGTGTGCCTGCTGGTCAAAAAATTTGACCTTGACCCTAGCTCCCTCAGCTGAGTAGTGTGGGTAACAGATGAAGGCAGCAACATAATCAAAGCCCTGGAACCATATTGTAGGCTTTCTTGTCTCGATCACCTAATTAATACTGTCCTTCGCCATGGTCTGCATGCCGGCGCACTGGCCGACAACGTGCCAGATATAGGACAGACCATATCTGCTGCTAAAGGTCTCGTGAGATATCTGAAACAATCTGGCCTGGTTGCGCAATTATCGAAGACAGTGCTACAGATGGGGGAGACATGATTTAGCACAGTTTACCTCACACTCAAATCAGTGCAGGACATATACCCAGACCTACGGGAGAAGCTGGAGACCCGCGGTGAGCTTGAGCGCATCAAAAATACTTATTGAGCTTTCTGGTCACCTTTTTGGAGCCATTCAATAATGCCCAGAAAGAGTTGGAGGGCGACAAATATGCAACCATAAACCTACTCCCAGGCCATCCAAAGTTCATTCTTGTTCATTTTCTGTGTTCATCATTGTTCACGTTTTTATTTACGTTTCTTAATTTGGATCCATTTGTGATCCGTTCCATTCTGAATAAACAAACAACGCAGTTTACATGCTTCGTCCTTGTTGCATTATTCATTAAGATAATTCTAAACAGATTTCTGTAGTTCAAATAACTCGGAATTGTAGTTGAGAACGTCAATTATAACGGCCCACGCATTAAAAAATGGTCGGGTTTAAATCGGGCTCGGGCTCATAATTACAGTTAATGTGTTGGGCTGGGCCAGGCTCGAGTAGAGTCGGGCTTGAGTTTTTTGGGCCCGATCTAAGCTCTAATGGGGATTCACACAATCCATTCCAATAGGGTTTGACACTAGCATTTTGCTAAGTCAGTATACGGCAGTACACTTTAATCAATTTCCCAAAACATTAGAAGAAGTAAATATGAAATTATATATAAAGATGTACTTAACTCCTAGTTAAGTGTGTCAAAAAGCACTATAAAGTTCAGCTAATTGCATTTACTATACATTTAAACTTCAATACATTGTCTCCAAAAACATTCAGTTCACACTTAAGTATATTCTTTTAAAGTACATTATTTCTATTCATAGTATTCATTCTCTAGCTTTGACTGGGATGAACTTTTCTGACCTTCTGACACTGACTTTGTTGCAATGCATGTGATTTGATGCTACAGTCCCTTAGAATTTCCTCAAATGAAGGTATCTTAGGTAACACCATAATAATGCTGGCTTCTTTTTAAAACCACCGTCACGTCGGAATCGCATCTCTGATTTTTTAAAATGCTGTCAACCGAGATCTCTCTATCTCTGTGTCTCTTTTACTCTTTCTGACGATGCATCTCCTATTGACTGCTCACACACGCTTGGATTATAAATCTCCCCAGGTTTGCTCAAACCCTCCACCCCCCTATTTTTTTTCCTCCTACACATCAGTATTCACAATAAGCTTCTTATCTGCTATGTTCCCCCATCATTCCCTCCAGATGCTTCAACTCTTTCTAGCTGAAGTTCATCATGACTTCAAATGAGCTCCATCTGTCACTCCCAGCCACCCGGTGGCCTTTGCTCTAGCTGAGCCCAGTGGAGGGGTCTCAGAGGGGGTGGGAGCAGGCCTCCGTAACCCCGCCTCCTACTGGGATCAGAGATGACTGACAGGTGGTTCACAGCCCTGACACAAACAGTCAGTCGGGACCATTGGCACAAACTTGCAATGTCAACTGCAAACACATTCGAGGCACAGCTTGTAACAGCTGACAACGCTTTAAGGAGAATAAATAGAAAAGGTGACAAATGGGTGTCATCTTGACAGCTTGATCAGTGTGGCTTTATTTTGCCTTTGCCTTATCTATGCTACTGAATGTAGCAGACATCATTTATGTGTTGTCCATGGGACTACTGTTCGATGTTTAGGTACTGTAACAAGTCACTCTTTATTTAAATGTTAAAGAGTCAAAATCTGCCAAGGGGTAATGATGGACCTAGTTTTAAAAAGTTTTTTTTTTTTTTTTACTATTATTTAGAACGGCCAGCCCTCACGCACGTTATCACGTCCTTTAAAAACTCAGGGTGGCTTTCGGTTGGAATATAGGAACTAAAAACATCGACATAACCCACCCATTAGGCATCAATCAATTCACTGAATACTTCCCGGCCAAGAAATAAATAATTATTAACACATTTAAATATCACAACATCGATGTCTGTCAAAAAAATAACGTGCATACAAAGTAGTAATGAGAAGCAGAGGTCCAGCAAATACATGCATTTCCTGGAAAACCCACAGTATACCGTATGTTTTGACTATGTCATCGCTTTCCGATAAAAGAGAGAAAATGGCGTCCTGAGTGGCTTCAACATGCTGTCTGTCAGAGATGATAACAGACAGTATACATAATAATAATAATAATTCATTACATTTATATAGCGCTTTTCTAGGCACTCAAAGCGCTTCACATGGAAGGGGGAATCTCCTCAACCACCACCAATGTGCAGCATCCACTTGGATGATGCGACGGCAGCCATATTGCGCCAGAACGCCCACCACACACCAGCTTACTGGTGGAGAGGAGACAGAGTGATGAAGCCAATCAGTGTATATATATATGAGATACATAATACATAATTGACTCTCATAATCGTAGATTCTGGAACTTGACAGGGGATTTTATAAAAAAATCTTCTCAGTTGTTGAAAAGATTAAGGTAATCATCAAAGTTTGGTAAAATGTTTTTTAATTTTCCAATAAAAGATTTTTTTTTGCATGATTTGTTACATTTAATTACCCCTTGTCATTAACCCCTTTTGGCTCTTAAATCAACACAGTCTCATCCCAAGAAGTCATATAACTGACGTCTTGGGACGTCTTTTGACCATACGTCAATATCCGCCTTTTTAGGGTACCCTTAAACGTCGGTTTATGACGATCCTGGGACGTCATACAACTGACGCTTTACCTTTAACGTCAGTTAGGTGACGGGGTAGGTTTAGGGGTAGGTTTAGGTCTGGGGTAGAGTTAGGATCCGATAACGTCATCTAACCGACGTTTAAGGGTACCCTAAAAAGGCGGATATTGACGTATGGTCAAAAGACGTCCCAAGACGTCAGTTACATGACGTCTTGGGATGAGACTGCGCTGCTTAAATGGTCATGCGGTGTGACAAAAAAACAAAAGTTTTTTTTTTTTACAAACATTCCACATTCCTTAATCCTTAATTGATTAAAGCTGCATGATTGACTATAAAAGAATGAGCTTAACTGTGAGTTCACACCAGACGCGAATAGCGCGTCAAATTTGCGCCTACCGCGACTAGTTATATGCTTGAACACTTTCGGTAGAGATCCACTTTTGCGACACGACTGTCGCGTGGTGTCGCGACGCCTCCCCACATTTGTACTTTGATGGGCGTTCCTCAAGTTTACCGCTATGGCCGTGTTTTTTTGTAGTAGGACGTCTAGAACAAATGGGACCCGCGAGAGACTTCCCCAGTCTCCATGTGCTCTACTTCTATTGGATAGACGCGTCGCGTTCAACGGACTGATTTGCATAAAGATGGGCATCGGCCAGCTTTTTGACGCGCAGCTTTTTTCCAAATGAGGCGCCGCCTTCCCGGGATGCTTTGCGGGCGCGTTAAAGTCGCGTGATGTCACCCATAGGAATAACGCGGAGCGCGGCGCAACAGAAGTATCGCACAGACAAGTGGATCCGCACCCTTTGAATCCATTCACATGTCAAGAGCGAAATTGACGCGCGTAAAAAACAAAAGTTTGAAGCAAAATTCTACCGCGCCGCGCTCTACGCCTCATTCTACGCCTCTACGCCTTCACTCTACGCCGCAGGAATTATTTACGCGCATAACGCGTCTTTGCATTGACTTAACATTGAAATCACTCGAGTCGCGCCAGACGCTCTATTACGCGTCTGGTGTGAACGCACCATAAAAATGCTCTTAATATATTTTTTTAACAAACCATGTTCCCGTTCACCCTCTCAGAGTCTGACAGCTGCCTTGTGAAAATTTGCATCCCTAAATAATGATAGACAAACCCCTGCCCTGCACGGTGACGAAATTGGTTAAAAATGTGTGATGGTAGGAGAAAAGGTAGGTTTCAAACCACATTACACTGTAATTTTAAGGAGAAAATAGTCAGCAATGGTAGCCTGACGTCGTCATACTCAGATTCTAGTCAGAATGCAAGTCTGATACTGCTCCATTGGGCTGTGATTATGGGGCATGTTTCAACTGAACCAGGAAAAAAAATGCCTCTGCACTCAATTGGATAGACCGAATCCCGTAGGAAGGATGGCAAAAACATCTTTCCGATCGACAAATGCCTTGATCGCGGTTCTCTGTTCCTCTTTTAAAATGAATGCGCTGTCATCTTCTATAACAGACGCGATGGCGGAATCTACACATCTAAATTCTCCAGTGGCAGCCATTCTTTGTTGTAAACGAATTCAAGCTAAGCGCTCTTTGGTGATGTGGATAAATACGTTACTGTTGATCAGCTGTCCATCATCGTATAAAGCCCGCCCTGACAATTTGATTGGTCCGAACAGCTTTGGGTCGGACATACTTGCTTCTCAACGAATCAAGTCCAGACCGAACTTCCCATACTCAAATGTTGTGGGCGGGGCTAAGTTCGGCTGGCATCCAGGCTACAGCAATGGTGTTGTTGACTGATGAATTTTTACACGGTTTGTCTTAAATCATATTTAAAACTCCAAATAGACATATAAACAACATTAAAAACTTGATTTTCAATACACAGGATGTCTTTTCTCTCTCACATGGGCCCATTGCCACAAAGGATGATAACTACGGTAACTACAGTAATCATAACTGTAAAGTTGTAATAATCATTCTAACTCTTTGAGAATAGCGAAGTCCGCACCACAATTATAACGATAATAGCACAGCGAAACAGTAGCGTTGGAATCCCTCTCAGAGCAATTTTGTTTCCACCTGATGAATGATAAAAACATTGACAGCCAATCAGAATCCATCCTTTAAAAAGCTATAGCATTTAAAGCGACAGTGAAGAAGAAGCAGAAACAAATGAGCTATATCATATGCTTATGTGAAACAACAGATCATCAACATTAAACAGCATATTAATCAAATCTGCATCATTGTACTGAATAAAATGTAGACCCAGGACGAGCTATGACTGTGAAGCATTAGGGGTGTTGACGAACTCGATCTACATCTGTGTCTTGATCATCATTCTGAATCTGATCAGGATGTACTGTAGTATTTGACAAAAAAGTGTGTTTTTTTCTCAGCGTTTTGCTCAAAATGTTGCTTTTTTATGAAACTTACCCACATTCAAGTGTTTGTAAAAAAAATTATCCATTAAACTAGAATAAAAAGTTTTTTGTTTGTTTGTTAATAATCAGAGGCTCTGTTCTTTCTTTTAATATATATCATGTTCAGATATTCAAAAAAAAAAAAAAAAAAAAAAAATTGTGCAAATGATCAAATGCAAAAAAAAAAAAAAAAAAACTGGCAGGGAAAGAGTTAAGGTTGTTACTTAAGGCCCTGATATAGCCCTACTTAAAGCGTAATCGAAGAATTAACTGATGTGACATAATTTCGAACAAAATGAAGCCAAAACAAAAGTTTGTTTCAGGAGTTCAAAACAACTTGCCAAAGCAAACTTTACCGAGAAGTTCGTTCCAGATTGTAAACACCTTCAAACTACCATTGGCAGTTATGTAGTAGGTGGATCTGGCTCTGAGGCTCCGCCTTTGACATGGAAGGATAATTTCAAATTTATTTTTTTCTGTTCAGTCCACCGAGGTCAGACATACGTGAGCAAAAACATAAACACACCGGGGATCTGCATTAGTGAAAGTTGTACATCTAAATTAAGCCTATGTATTTTTTAATGTATGTTTAATACTGTAAAGCTGTAGTTACTACACTTTTACTATACTAAAACCATGCTTGAAATTCTTAAGGGAATTGCTTTAAAGCAATCTGTTGTATAAAGTGTTATATAAATAAGCATGATGCACCCGTCGGTGTATGAATGTTTGAGTGAATGGGTGAATGTGAGGCAAATTGTAAAGCGCTTTGGTGGCCATTGGGTCTGTGAAAGCGCTATATAAATGCAGTCCATTTACCATTTACCTTGACTGGAGTGCTGGTGCAAACATATCCATATTGTTATGATCAGATACTCTCTCACTGCTGTCATTTTTTGTTGTGTGTTTATTTTGTTATTGAGAGGAAAGCATGCAGCATATATGTACATATTCATCTAAATGTTGCTCTCAGCAGCGTAAACACTGAGCAGCATTGATATGTTCGCTAACAGTAAATCAGGGCCTTTCCTGGGCCAAGTCAACCACAACCCTCAATTTTCTTTCAATGTAAGTGTGGGATGTTTTTAAAGAAATGTAATAACTCCTAAACAAGCCACACTATCTGAGGTATCAAAGCCAACATTTTCTCTTAATTGTTTGTCAATTAATTCTTACTTTGGATGAATTATTCCTTTAACAGTTGGCAGTTTGAATAACCTCTAACCCTACCAGTACGAACAATAGTGATAGTAATGCTTACCTAAGCAAACACAGCTAATACGCTCTCTTAATATGCATAGTAGGTGTACGAACAATTTTATGCCTCAGCAATAAAATCCATACCCCATTTATCACCGATAAATAGATTTAGAGTTTTAGCTATTAGCAACTTTAGATAAAGTTATTACAAAGCTCATGACAATGACTCCTAATATTTTAATAATGAGACCAGAATAACAGTAAGGGCTCATTAATTCTTAAAGAAATGCTAGCAGTTATTTATTTATTTCTATTTCATTACTTTTGGTCTTGCTGATATCTTCCATTTCAAGACTCACGGAGCACTGCTGCGATGAGACGGCCAGCCCCCTGAATGTGCCCGGTATGACACCCCGCGGAGGTTGGAAGAGTGGAGAGAGGCCTGCCCCGACAGCTAATGTTATTAGTCTCATTACAGCACCCCGCGAGCTCTGAGGCAGGGGGGAGGCCGCCTGATGTGCTGTTTATTTCCGATAACATCCTCGTAACTACGCTGCTCCAATTACGTTCCACATAATGAGCGAGATTATGTCTCTCTCTCGGCAGCCTCGTGTCGTTCGGAGCAAGAAGCGGTTTGGTTTTAGATAGGAACAATCAAGGACCAGTGTTGGAAAGCATGAGTGAATTTTGATATGAATGTATATTGTTGTGGCTGGTGTGTGGTGCAGCATTGTTCAGGTACTGTACAAATCGCTCCTTTTTCGAATCAAGTAATGCTAATTTAAGGAAATTGTCTTGATAGCACAAGCCATGACATTTTTTCCTCATGCAATGTTGGTGTCGGTAATTAACTTTCCGAGGAAAGGATTTGAAAAGTTTCTTTCTCCATTAAATTTGTCAGTGTTTTATAGCTTCTCCTTTGAACGCAGTTAAAGCCGTAACGCCAAGATAATTCTCCACTTCCGAGCAATTCACCAATCGTCCCCCAGAAAGAGAAGGAAATGTACAGATGAAAATGGCACACACTTGTTCCGACTCCAATTACATTCTCTGATATCAGTCTGGAAGTGCATAGCAGTGTGGTTAACCAACACCCCAGGCCATTCAGTCCTGCAACACTTTGAAATCACTTTCCTTATTGCAGTGCCAATCTCTTATGAGAAAGGGGCTCAAGTTTATTTAAAAGTCTAATGCAATACTCACTAGCTGAACCTTTCGAAAATGAAGTGCCTACAATAATTTCAGCAATTGCCAAAATGCACATGTGGCTCAAAAAAATGACAGACGCGTCAATTCTTTCCACATGATGTGATATTCTCATCTTACATTTCAGGAATCGCTTAAATAAGGTGTATTGTATTATATTAAATATATATATTTTTTGCTATAACTATAAAAAACTATCAAAAAAAAACTTGAGGACAGTTCAAGCTTGAAAATAAAAGTTAAAATCTTTATTTAATGTTTTTATATAGTTTTTGTAATTGTCTTAGTTTTAGTTATTTTATTACACCAAGTTAAACTAAATGAAAATGAGAAATGTTGCCTTATTTTATATACAATATATATATATATATATATATATATATATATATATATATATATATATATATCCAACTTAGTTTATTATATATTATATAGCTTACGTAAATATATATTATTTTATTTCAGTTAAAGTTTACTTTATTTCAATTAACAAAATATTTTTTTATGGTTTTAGTTAAATATAATAATTCTGACTCCTTTCTGTTGGTTAAACTAATTTAATAGCTAGTATTTTAGATATCTTAAACATTCACAATTAAATAATATTTTCACATTTTTGCATAATTTGACAAAATTACAGCTTGATTAGAAATGATGCACAATACAAATATTTTCCTTTATTTCGACTTTGTTTTCTTCACAGATCACCTTTATCAAGCTCTTCACAGACACTGTTGTCTTTTGTATGCAAGAAAATAAATAAATAAATGGTTTGTTTATATTTAGGTTCTTTGTTTATATTAATCATTCTAAAAATAATTAATATTTTTATGATGGATTTTAATATTTTAAGATTGAATATAGGGTAAACAAGGGTAAACATGATAATAAAAGACATTTGTATATATATATATATATATATATATATATATATATATATCCTTCATATAACAAATGATTTTATTTATATATACAAATCAACCTCTCAGACATAAAAGTGTCTAAAATTAAAGAAACACCTGTATATGACTCTCACTGTGCACCAGAAGCAGAAAAGGGACAACATTTGTAGAAGAGAGATTTCATCATTGATTTCAACAAGTGTCATCAATGTTAATCCCAAGACTGTTCCTGCTGTTATTTAAAGTAAAATACGATAAAAAAAAATGTTAGTTCCAAAAAAAATGTGTTCATGTAACATTGCATTCATTAGCACTCTGGACATTCCTGACACTCTGTCTGTCACTCTTGAGTCACGTGGGTGTGATAAGAGCTTGTGATGATGGGGTGAAAATGCTGTCTTTCTTCCATCTGTCACCCTGAAAACCACAGAGCCCTCTCTCTCATGAGGTTTATATTACCTCCATAACTGAGGTGAACAGCCACGAGGCCGGGAAGACCTAGATAAGAGCTTTTTCTTTTCTTTTAAGCCATTCATGATCTCATTCGAATTAGCTCATGTGTAGTGTTTTTAGATCAAATAAAATGCTTAAAATGTTGCTTGCTGGATCATTTCTTAGTAATAAGTCATAAAACTGTATATAATTTTCACTGAAAGTGAATTTGTTTATTTGATGGGCAGATCGTTTAACTGGAGAGTATTTCTAGAGCTAATATCACCATAAACACTGAAGAACTGACATTACACCACTAATATAAATAAACGCAGTGTGCCGAATCTATATTTAGAGTTTGTCGCTGCATAATTTGGTGATGATTATACCAGAGTTGCGTTGTCTGTATCTCTGCGCGAGGCTGCAGGAGCGTAATCTCCTTCTTGTTCCTTACTCTGTTTTTTTTTTTCTGTTTTTTTTGACAAGCCCACTGGCCACAAGAGGACTAAAAAATGATTAAATCCACACTGTGAGGACTCAATAGTCACTCAAAAGAACTGGACTGGAGGCCTCAACATGTTTCTGACATTTGTTTTAAATATTGACTTCCTGTCTGTGTTATCACTATGCACATTTCATATTTGTAGTTGAGGAGATGGATGAGGAGAGAAGAGAGATGCAGTGTGAATTGGGATTTGTGGAAGGAGCGGTTTGGAGGTATTATTGCTTGTGTGTGCGTTTGTGAAAGTGTGTAGGAAGGATACTGCTCGTACTCAAGGTTTTCTCTTAAACCCAGCTACCCTACTGTCTAAGAGAGAACTCTAGATGCCTGTGAATCTTTTGAAATTGTTCTCAACTCTTGCTTCGCACGAATAAGCCAGGCAAAACGTTCTGCATGAAAACACCAAGCACAACAGTCTGGCTGTATGTGGTGGAAGTCTTATGGTTATATGAGACTCAAATAAACAGGACAGATAAGGCCTATTTCACAGAAAGAGCTTATATTCACAATGAACTGCACTTTAAATTGACGAGATGGATGGAAACATAGCTTATGATGCATAAACCACAACTAATTTCCCCAGACCTGTATATAAGCACTGTAACAAGGAATTTTCCTATACAATTAAAGTTCTTCAGGTTACTACAGGCAAACATAGCACATACCAAGACCAGGCATCCAAAAAATGTTTACATGTCACTCTACATTTAAAATCACACCCACAATTTAAAAACACCAAAGAGGGAATTAACACATCCTTTGTGAACAGCTTCCAAATCTGATTGAGAAACCTTAAACGGTAACACTTTATAATAACTGCATGCTACTAATCATTTGTTAAGCATGAGTAAACAGTTAATTCATCATTTGTAAAGCATTAATAGACATTAATAAGCAGTTTATAAATACAGCTATAAACACTTTTTTTCTTGATTTATAAGCATATCTATAATGCGTTTAATAATTGTATTTTCATACTTTGTTAATGATCAATTAATAATTTCTAAATGAAGTATAGCATTATTTATAAACCAGTTATTTAAAACCCTCTGATGGTCTTCGGGGTCTATTGGACCCCAAATGACTTTTGCTCAAATTAAAAAAAATGTTCTCTTTGTCCAAATGGTTTGACTCTTTCTACGGCTCTCAACACTTTCTAGATCTACAAAAAAAAAAAAAAAAAAATCATGATATCTGTTTTTATGTTGGCGTGACAAAAATAGTCACACTCGTGGTCTTCGGGGTCTATTGGACCCCGCTATCAAAATAGACAAAATAACATCATCAAAATCAGAAACAATGTAGAACACATAGACAGAAATGACAGAAATAAAGTGGCACACTTCCAACAATGCAAAAAACATCCACAATCCAAAATGATCATGCTCACCACAGGCGCACACACACACACAAACACACACATAAACAGGAATACATTTATACAGGAATATATAGACTATAAAAACTGTTCTCTTATCATTTGTAAAATAAAATAATCTAAAATGCAGAACCACCAGAAAAATAAATTGGTAACACTTAGACGCATTGAAAATGTGCACACACACACATACACACACAAACACACACACACACAGACACACAAACACACACACACAGGAATACATTTGTAAGGCTATAAAAAGTCTTATAATTTGTCAAATAAAATCATACAAAATGAAGAACCACCACAAAAATAAATTGGTGACACTGTACACATAAAAATAAAAATAAAATGTACACACACACACACAACAACAACAACAACAGTGAAGTGCCAAACCTGCTCCAACCCTGTCTGCAGAAGTCATGCGGTTTACCATGCATAGTGTTTTTTCAGTACAAAAAATGCTAAATTTTGACAAAAAATATTTTATTTTTGTTATAATTGTGATTTTATAATATTTAGATATGAATCCAACTGAATCCAACTTTAGAAACTAAATCTTTCAGTAATTCAAATAGCAAATAGCATATAATGGAGCTCTATAGCCATCTAGTGGTTAAAAAGATTTATTACAAATTTTAACCTGTATTTTCCAAAAAATGGGCAAAAATCTTACATTAAACCTTGTAAAATTATCCATGGTATCCCCAGGAATGAAAGTTAGAAATCTGGGTCTTTTATAAAATTTATTTAACATAAAATGCTGTTTTTTTGTAAAAATCCTATTTAATTAAATATTTATTTATTTATTTATAATAATTTAAAAAAAATCATAAATTCTCCAAAAACTGCACAAATGTTGAGTAAAAACATTAATAAACAGAGTAAAATTATATTTGTTAAAAAAAAAAATATTGTTCGGTTACAAAATTAAATGTTGTTGTCTGGGGTCCAATAGACCCCGAAGACCATGAGTGTGACTTTTTTTTGAAGACCATCAGAGGGTTAAGAGTTGTCAGTTATTCATAAGATCACTAAGAAAGTGTTAGTAAATGTAGTAAATACAGGTAGTTATAAAGCATTTAGTAGTGGTCAGTTAACTATTTTGTGAGCTAATCTAAAGTGAGGACTATTCATGCCTTGTAAAGCATTTATAAAGGAGATTTGAAGGCGCATCAATCTTCTAAACAGTAAAATGTAACAAACACAACACAGTGATACAGAACATAGAAATATTTAACAGCCTTTAAATCTCCTTTCTAAATGCTTTACAAGGCATGAATAGTCCTCACTTTAGATGAGCTCACAAACATAGTTAACTGACCACTACTAAATGCTTTATAACTACCCAAATTAACCCTGAATTACAGCTTAAATACATGTTAATAAAGCATTTATTAACACACTAAGTAACCATCACTATATGTCTGAATAATAAGATGTATGAATGTACATTTAAATAGTTTATTAATCATTTACTTACACGTTCTAAGTAATCTTGTGAACCACTGAAAACTCTTAAATAACTGGTTTATAAAAAATGCAATTAATCATTTAGAAATAATAAATTGATCATTAATAAAGGATGAAAATACAATTATTAAAAAAATTATAGATATGCTTGTAAATCAAGAAGAAAGCATTTATAGCTGTATTTATAAACTACTTATTAATGTCTATTAATGCTTTATGAATGATGAATTAACTGTTTACTCATGCTTAACTAATGATTATTAGCGTGTAGTTATTATAAAGTGTTACCCATTAAACAAATAGACAAATGTCATTGTAATTTGCAAATCACTAAAAAAAAAACATCCCCAATTGTTATCATTATTTTTTTTCACCAGGAAAATATGTTAGATACATTGTAAGGTTTTAGTTTCTGTTTGATAAGGTTTAAAGTTATGTTGTGTCCAGGACCAGTATTCCAGAGAGATATGGAGCTGGCAGCTGTTAGGACAGATGATTGTGAAAAGTACACCCTTCAAGCAGAAACAGCCTCTCAGGATAATGCTCTAGCTGCAACTCTGAAGTGTAAAGTTCACACTCTATCTCACATTCCTGAACCCCCTGAACAACCAGATGGTAAGAGTGGAATGCTGTTGATCTGAAGTGCAACACTAAAAACAGGTGTAAACAGGGTCCAATGAGTCAGTCACTCAAACTATCACTCAAAAGTTGGTTAGGACCACATGTAATGTAATAATAATCAATCCATTCTCACTCCCAAGGCATCAATAACTGAAGAATGGACACACGCCTTTAGTTGTCACTATTAAGATCCTAAAGCTTCCCTTAGGTATCTGAGAAATCTTTGGCATCAATACACAGACTCGAAGGGCATGATATACTATGCTATGATTTAAACAGGAATCATTTTATTGACATTACACTGTTTAGACATTTTTGAGCACCTAAACCTAACCATTGTCAATATAAAACAGCATAAAACAACATGCAGGTATAACAACAGCCACAATTCAAAAATCTTCCAAGACCAAACGTTTGCTTTGTGGGAGGAACAAACCCAAAAGTGATAACCGTATCACAAAACGTTAAAAAAAATTGCCGCCTGAAAAAGCATTACATCAGCTTTGATTGCTAATTGATATTGTCTTAATAGCGACGCTAAAGGCACTTGACCATACTTCATTTTTAGATGCCTTGGAAGTGAGAATGAGTTGTTATAATCTGTCCTGGGCAGCATGTAACATGTTGAAGCAAAAACGGGTTTAAACATCAGAAAAGAGCATTTTAAGACAATTTAAGTTATTTCATTGTAGCTATAGAATTGACTGAAATTTAAGTTGTATTTACTGGCAGCATAATACAGCGATTGTAATTGTTTTCACGGATCCGTGTGAATGGGGATCATTTTGACAACATTGCCTGTAGTCAAGTCACCTTTATTTATATAGCGCTTTTTACAATACAGATTGTTTCAAAGCAGCTTTACAGCGATAACAGGGAAATAATGCAACAAAGTTTGTTTCTAGAAGAAAATAGCATCATAGTCTAGCTTTAGTGAGTTCAGCGATGGTTCATTTTTGTTGTAAAAAAGTTATTTATTTAGTTAATTTATATATCTAGCCGCTCTGGAGAAAACCGTGATGTCATCGCCCAGCTCAGTTCAGTTCTCATATGATGGTGTCAATGCAGATAGATCAATAATATTATTGAATATTAAATTTCCCCAACTAAGCAAGCCAAAAGCCAAAGGCGATAAAGGTCAACAATGCAAAGAAAAAACTTTTCCGTTTTTAGTACATTGCTGTCGTGTAAACATACCCTTAGTCTGGCAGATCTGTCACCTTTAATGGCAACCAACTAAATATTAAGTGCAAGAATAAAACTATAGTGGGACCCCTGCCTGTTTAATTGGCACACTATTAATCCTCTTTTACACACTCTGACACACTGGGCACCGCTTACAAGAATAAGCATACTGATCTTATTTTGATCAGAGTATAATAATAATCTTCTCACATTCCTGTGCTTTTGACTCATTTCTATTGTGGAATCCATTAGTGCTGTTAGGGGTAATTATTATGACAATGTGAAAAGTTGAACTGATACCAGGACCTTTCTAAATGGCACTTGATCAAAGCCTGGCCACACTGTAATGGAGCTCTCTTTCACAGACTTTACACAGAAACCACAGCTCTTTCTTTGACCCGCCATGTAAGAGGATGCTTGTCAGAAGGATGTGGGTCAAGTGAGCTCCACCCATATGATACCAGCAGGCTAAGTGGAGGTTAAGGTCTATTTCCTGTCCAGTCGTTGACTCAAAGACAGTAGATATTTGATGTTAGAACAATAATACTTGCATTTTCTTTGTGGTTTAAATATGTGAAAATGGCTGAGTAAACTAGAGGCAATGTAACCAGAGAAGAAAATGCACCTCAGAGACATGGCATGTTCGAAATAGCACACTACCATTGCACACACACCGATTATGCAGAATAGGTCAGTGGTGTCCTGCAAATCCAAGGGAACTGCCACCAAACCATAAGACAGGGCCCCACCCATAAGTAATAATGTGAGAACTGAGAAGTCCTGAAAATGCAAAGTTCCAAAACTTTGCTACTGTAGAGTACAAGCTAGAACGTGGAAGAAAGAAATTGTAAAACTATAGGGTTTTTGTTGTTGTTGTTTTAGATCAATATTTGTATCATATCTAGGGCTCTCAAGACCAAGATCACAATTTTGAGAAACACTTGCCATCATATTAACTCATTGACAAAATTCTCCCCATGGTCTATTTCTCTTTCTCTCACCTTTGCATTAAGGGTCAAAAGACAGATGACTGTGTAAGGCAGGGGTTCTCAACCCTGGTCTTCGAGGGTCACTGTCCTGCAGAGTTTAGCTCCAACCTTGATCAGACTCACCTGCCTGTCATCCTGAAGAGCTTAATAAGCTGGTTCAGGTGTGTTTGATTAGGGTTGGAGCTAAACTCTGTAGGACCGTGGCCATCGAGGACCAGGGTTGAGAACGCATGGTGTAAGGTAACAAAAAAACTGTATTACAAGCAGAAAGAACCATCCCTCATGGTAACATTCAGAATCTGCATGCTCTGCTGCTTAAAGCTGCTTCTCTATTCTGCATATATGGACAAGCAGATGGGCTGCAGTAACCCTGGCTAACCCTTGGATTGACCTTTGTTCACACTGACCTTCAGTGGAGGGATTTAGGTAATCCAGCGAGTAGCTAGTTTCACTCATGACAGTGTGTGACCCACATTCACTGCATGCAATCCTTTTGTTCCTAAGTTCCTGATCTACAGTAATCCTTTGTGTCCATTTCTAGTGGGCATCATCTCCACTTACACATGTAACAAAGAATTGCAGGTTTAACTACTGTTAGCTAAATATTTTTCAGCATATTTTGTGTCATCAAAATCCCATTGTAGCAAGAACCCAGAGAGACGAGAGATTATCTCCAAAAGCTTAAAGCGTGACATCACAATGCAAGTCTACTTGAAGCTAAAAATATTTTCTCAAATGGACTCAAAAGGAACAGGAAGATCTGGAAGGCTTGGCAGCACTACAGACAAAACAGTCTCAACAAATTTATGTCCCCCTTGCAATGCAGGAGCCACTCAGACAACAGTTATATGCATTGAGAACTTCACGCTCCACTTTGATGGCAACCAGGAGTGGTATAGCAGTTTCACATTTTCATCTTTTCATCTGCTTTTCTGCTAACAGAGATTCCCTTTGTGGTAATAGCATGGCACTGAACTTTTGAAATCATCCTTGTAATGGGAGGTGACAATAGTTGAGAGAATGGGACATGCTTCCCACCGTCTGCCCAGCAGACATCTAGCCTGCGAGAGCACAGAATGAAGTAGAAAGACATACGAAGCTCTATCACTGAAGAGTCAAGAAAGATGCATTTATGGAGCAAATCGAGACCTCCAACTTCACATCATCATCACAACTCTTGATCTCAAGAGTAAGAATGCAGTGTCCAAAGCTAAATCTTCGACACGCACAGTTTGTTGTTCAACTCTCAAAGAGCATCACATGCATAAGCCGACAGCACCGAAACTCTCATCTTGTGGTGCAAGAAAACAACATTACCAGATCTTTCAATTGAACACTTTTTGAGGTGCCAAAAACATTTTAGCAGCAACCTTCCTTGCATATCTTCCCTATGTGCCACTAATGGATGGAAAAAACGACACTGTTATGGTGCAAGACTCCTAGGAGGACACCAAAGGGGGTGCTAGGCAGATGTGAAAAGCATCTAGCGTCCCTCTGGCAGGCATACCATTTGGGGTCACATCAGTGTAAATATAGCCCAGGAGGGGTGTGAGGATGAAAGCCGTATGGAGCTTGAGTGTGAAAAGGGGCCGAGGATGGGGTGCACATGGTGAATGCTGCACAAGGGCAAGTAAAGGGCAGCATATAGGGTCAGGGGCCTCTGCTACATTTCTCCCCAGCTCCATGTCAGCAATTTATTGTCTGCACATGTAGTTCATACTCTCATTGTCAGCTTGGGACACTGGACTGTTAGTGAACCATACAGCAGTGAAAAAAAAAGATCAATATTGATCGATACAATAATGGAAGAAGTGTCACAGCATACCAATAATCTGTCTTTTTAAGAAAGAGCACAAATCAATTGATGTCAATGGATTTGCCCAATTGAAAGGACATACTTTCTTGAAGAAACTGTGAAGGAAACAGTAAGAAGATTTGCTTTGCGATTTAAGATGGCAATACTTTCCACTTAAGAACACCCCTTCTTTAAAAAATAAATAATTGTGAAGGTGGCCCTCTTCCAAATGACACATTTGATGTGGACTTGTGGAATTCACTAGCCCATGCCCTGGACATAACCTCTTTTGAGTAGGGCACATTCACACTTTACAAATGATTAGATAGAGTAAAAGAGTATGCGTGTTTGGTGTGCTGTCCAGGGGAGGGCTCCGAGCTCGGAATGTGGCCCAAACCCATTGTACTCACCCATATCTCTGGTTAGGAAAGTAACAAGACGAGTGTGAGGAGACAGGGTTGTGGAGGGATGCAGATAAAACTGTTGAGGAACATAGGTGAGTCGTCTACGTATTTATAGGCCTCCTCTCACACTGATCGGATAAATAATTTGAACGTGCTCCTCACGAACTTTGTTAATCAAACATCATATGGTGAAGAATTCACTGCAGATTAGTACCCGACAGTCTGAGTAACATCTGGGATGAGTAAAATTTGGCATTTGGGATATTTGGAATCTGGGCCATAAACCATACCTTAAAAATGTAATGACTCTAAAAATGTCATGTTATGTAACCATCAAGTAAAAATCAGGGAGTCACACCACAGGACATTTTACAATCTGAACTAACCTTGTCTTGTCATATATAGGTTAAATTATCTGATTATTTAGGAGACTTCTCTATGATATAATGTTTCTGTTCTCTGTTGTTCTTAATCCCAATAATATATATTTCCCTATACATTTCCAAAACCTACAAATACAACATATAGTCAGTGAAGGTAATGAGACCCTTTGTGAATGTTTCTTCCATAGATTAGCTCTGCCACAGGATTTGGTTACCTGCATTTCCTTCATTGTCATTCTTCACATTAGTGTGTGTTTCCTCCAGTGTGAGCATTGGATCATATATTGTTTTTGGCTGTGAGTGAACACTCTGGATAAGAGCACACGCTGAATAAACGATGTTTATTATAATGAAGCAGGGTGTCTGCTAATGTGCCTCGGGAGATAAGCGAGGGAACAGGAGATGGGGGAAGGGGGCAAGGGGGGCTCAAATCATCTGTCTATCCAAACCCCTCCGGTGTGGATGATAATGTGGATTTAAGCTGCAGTGCGGGTGAGTAATGGAATTGCACTAAGGCCTGTGAACCCCTGCTGGGTAAGCTTCAGACCACTCCCTGACAGCTAGCCGGAGCTGGAAATCCAGGATACGGTATGGCAAAATCATCTCAGAGGTGGGGAAAGTGAGGTGTTGCTGGGGTAACGAGCGCAATAGGGAAATCATTAACAAGATAAAGCACCTAGTGTATATGATAGAAAGTTCTTGTTTACAATGGATTCGTTATTCAAACTAATAGTGGATGGAAGTTTGAACAGACCTGAGCTCTGTTTAAACCCTAGTGAGCTGCCCCTCTGTCTACATAAACCTTCTAAGGCAACAGGAATGGAACCTGACAGACAATGCTGACCTGGTTATTCATGGGCGGCTAAAGCAGTCATTCACATTTGATCGTTGGGTTTCTTATATGAAGCGCTCAAAATATACAACTAACAATCACAGCTGATTCCAATAGAACACATCTGTCAAACCTGTCTGGATTTTTTAGTACTCCTAAATACTTTGATTAGCTAGATCAGGTTTGTTTAATCAGGGTTGGAGCTAAACTCTGCAAGACAGTGTGCCCTCAAGAGTGTGAAACCTATGCAAAAAAGTATCACGTCAGCATGTTGCAAAGCTAACGAAGTTGATATTCTAATACAAGGGTCCTCAACAGGGGATCTGCAACAGGACTGCAGGGGATCCAGCAATTGTTGTTTAATGCCAAAGCTAAAGGTTCAGCTAAATGTTTTAGTGTCCTTACCACATAAAAAAGTATGAAGGGTAATGTATGAGTATATGAAATTCTACCAAATACAAATAAAAGCTCATACGGCTTGTTGAGGAGAGGTATGCTATTACTTTTCTAAGTGATCATAAAAAATCCTATAGACATACTTTGAAAGAGGAAGTCAAGCCATACATTGTGGAGGAATATTAAAACGGTCTTTTGACTTTGACATTTGGCATTGACAAGAACTACTCAAATCTTTTTCATAACATGCGAAAATCTAGTTTTGCTTCCTACTGTTTGGAAGGCTATGGTGCCAAAAAAGGATGCTTAGGTGAGCAGTCACTAGGTATAGAACTTTTATTTAATGCTTTTAGCATTTGTATTCAGTCAGGTGACCTGGCTTAAAGACCTCTACTTATGAAATACTTGGGATGTCATCATCAGCTTCACTTTGAAGATGACCATTGAATACGGCTTTCATTCTTTGTTTGACCCAAACCTTTCAAAAGGAAAGATCATTTACAAAAGGAATCATTTTACCACTGGCTAGGTATGTCACCCCATCAACTACTGCATACCCTCTGTTAGACCACAAGACCTTATGCACTGCCCAAACACATAGGCCTACATAGATGGATTTAGACTAGAACCTCAGAGTAAATTCTCCTTACCGGCCCTGACAAACATAACAACCTTGCCTGAATATGCTGGCCAAAGTTATTTCCCAACAAATACACCCAGACTTTTCTAAAAACGCTTTCTCTCTAGTGCACACATACACTCTCTCTTTCTCTGGCTCAGCCTGACAAGCACTAAATAGACTTTTTATCAAGTTAGCAGAGCAACGGTGAGCTGGGAACATTTCCTTTTGTCGCTGTTCATTTTTCTTTCCGTTCTGGCTCCGTAATGGAAGCCAGGGAGGTTTCTCACTTTCTGGTCTAAATGAGATATCTGGGCCTTAACACAAGCCCTGCTTTCTGACAGGCAAAGCTGGAGTTATGTTCAGATTAAGATAACATATCCCAGAACCTTACCAGCATGCTTCCTATTTAAAGTACTTCCACCGATAAGCGAGAATTGCGTGATTCAAAGGTGGGAGATTTGAGTTGCCCTGTCGTTATTGCTGGGCTGAGATCAAATGACAAGCAGAACATTTACAGAGGTGCAAATCATAAGACTGGCAACACAACCAGACTTTTGACTGTTGGCATGGAGGCTGGTCCACTTTGTAGATTATTTTGGCCAAGAACCTTAGACTTAGACAGAACGATGTGTGGTTTAGGAGCGCTTCATTTGAAACAGTTGATAACACACAGTAATACACTACATTGGAAACAACAAATAATCACACAGCAGTGTCAGTCTGTGGCCAGCTGTACATAAAACACTCAGGAAAACAGTGAAATGTGTTTTTGACTTTGTAATCAAAATTTCTGTCCATCTAATGTAATATGTACTTATTAAACTGTTAAACTATTATTTGACACATAACACATATAAGTGAAAAGGACAGTTGTGCTCAAGTTCCTCAAACAAAAGTAAGATACTAAATCACTTACCTGGCAAACTTTGACAAATCTGAAGATTGGTTCTTCTAATGTAGTCTAGTCCTCTTTCAAGTGCATTCTAAATAGCATAAATGATGCCTAAACAGGGCACTACGAATGAAGAACAACAACAGCAGCCATCTTTAAACCTTTTATCTTTAAACCCTTTAAACATCTGTATTTTTATTTGCCTTTTTAACTAGCCATGGCTGTTGTTGTTATACTCTAAATTAGTTTGAGCTAAAGGAGTAAAAACCAAAAAGTAATTTAAAAATTAGCATTATTAATAATTAATAGTTTTTGTTATTAAAATTTGACTGATAAACAAATACTCCTCAGGGAAAAAGCTGTAATAATTTTAATAACATAAAAATACACATTTGCTTGTCCACAGTTACAATACCTACCAACCACGTAACCACATCTCTTTTAACTTGCAAAATTTGTTAAACCTCTACACACTTCTATCACACAGTGGGATTGAACTTCTAGATCAGAAACTGGGCTTTTTATTTATGTATTTCTGGACAGCTGATCATGTAAAAAAAAAAGTGATCATCTATAACAGATCATATTTAAGGAATAGAATTAGCCATAAGAACCATTCTGAACGATTCTCTGAGATACCGTATTCGACTCATGGGAGACAGCAGGAGATTTTAAACTTCCTCTCTTCCTGTGCTCTATCGATAAAAACACTCGGGCCCGAGTCGTTTCAGGCTTGTGTTTATTTCAACAAGTGAGGATGGTACGGGCCCCAGGAGTCGGATCCATTTCCTGCAGTGCTCCCCTGTAAGCGCACACTATTGGAATTATTCTGCTCCGTAAGGCACTTTAAGAAGACAATTTGTGTCTGAGTGTCTATTTTATGATGAATACCGACAACAATGTGTTTGTCAAAACAGAGAGGCATAATTATAGACTGACAGACAGTTACAGTAGGACCACATCTCTCTCTTTTTTCTCACACACTCACAAACACATCATTTAGCCACTTAGCAGTTCCACCCTTATGCATTGAGTCTGAAATGTGTTGTGGCTCAGGGGATCAAGTAATTCTTTTAGCCAATGAAACATCTTTGAACATACACACAACTTCTGAAATGGTGATTGCTATCAGAGGAGCTGCTGCAGTAGTAATGAAGCTGATCTTAATAGCTGTCAGACTCTCTAAGCTGCAGCACAGGGACTCATTTCAGCCCGTATATGCTTCACATTAGCCAAAGTTTCCCATCCTCAACACAGCTGTCCAGATAGAAAAGAGAGGACCATTTGGATGTAAAATTTTATACACAAAAAATCATATAAATAACTCAAATGCTAAGCCCAGTGAACATTACCATGTAAACAAGAGTTAAAAAAAAGCTATTGTCTAATGTAAGGTTGCATGTCAAAACATTTAATTGTCTAATGTAATTAATAATGTTAAAGGGATACTCCACCCAAAAATGAAAATTCTGTCATAATTTACTCACCCTCAAGTTGTTGCAACCCTGTATGAGTTTCTTTCTTCTGCTGAACACAAAGGAAGATATTTTGAAGAACGATTGGAACTTTGGCACCATTGACTTCCATAGTATTTTTCTTTTCTTCTACTAAGTCAATGGTGCCAAACAACTGTTTGGTTCCAATCGTTCTTCAAAATATCTTCCTTTGTGTTCAGCAGAAGAGAGAAACTCATACAGGTTTGCAACAACGTGAGGGTGAGTAAATGATGACAGAATTTTCATTTTTGGGTGGAGTATCCCTTTAAGGTAGGTGCACACTGTACGCTTTATAATAGTCCTTTACGACTGTTGCTTAAGCTGTATGAACATGCTGTCACACTGTAGGATCATTAATGTCAGACTATATGGCAGTCAAGATGCGTTAAAAACAGACGCATGCTAGAAGACTCACATCAGTCAATCATCATCAATCTGTGACACGTTCAGTGACTGTGAGCTGCATTTACATGCGGGCGAGAAATGGTGGCTAGCAAACAAACAATCTCTAGAATTCATTTTTATCATAGCTTTTCCTGAAAAGAAAATGGAAAGGAAAAAAAAAAGTGGTTTGTTGTTGTCTCACTAATTTCGTCATCTGGTTCTGCGCTCCTTGGTTTTTGATATGATAGTCGTCGTAGGAGAAACTACTGTAGTTCGCAATGTTCATTAATCGGCTGTCGCAAACTTGTCAAACTAGCGATTAAAAACTTCAGATTTTGGCCCAGAATCAGAGGAATCATTTAGGATTCTCAAAATATCTCAGACAGCAAAATATTGGCCAAAATTGTATAGGGCAAACTCGGCTTTAGTCCTGTTATTTTAAATGATTGTATTAAAAGAATTTCAGACGGTTCTTATAAAAATGTGCTCTAGGAATGTATAATAGCATGTCCTATGGCACGTGATAAGAAAAAAAAAATCACCCGAGACAGCAATACAGGATGAGTGATGGAGTATAATATTTTTGCAGTGATTTCTATTTCTACAATCTCGCAGTTGACAGCAATCTCAGGTTCTTATTATTTGTTTAGTATAGTATTAAAATGGATTGATTTGGGTATGAATATCACTTTGAGTTACATGGTGCTTAATGAAAGGCTTAATTCACCCCAGATCTTGAAAATAACTTCAAGGAAACCAGAACGTTTAAACTGTGAATTCTTTATGAGCAAGTGTGTGTCCAATGGCAAATATTATATCATTCACCCAGTGTGAATAATATATATATATTTTAAATTGATTTGGTTTTATACTTACCCATAGACTGTAAAAAAAAGATGGACGATGCACCTTCATTCTCTTCCATTGTAGAAAAGTGAAGCCGGCAAAGTCCCAATATGACGCTGACATCTTGCGCTGATTTGGGACCTGATTCTCAGCAGTAGCCTAGTGAACGCGGGACCTGATTAATGAGCGTGAAGTGGAGCCGCGATATCAAGGTCCCGCCCACACTCTCGCAGAAATGGTTAGTACAGTTTCCTGCAGAACAACTCATTATGTCGGTGTGAAATAAACAGTCATGAAAATGTAGAAATTAAAGTTGAAGCTCCAATCTCTTCCCGAAAATCCCCCCAAAAGTCCGTTGGTGCCTCAGTCACTACTTCGTTTAGAGAAGCTGTCAATCACAACTGTCAATCATGACGTCACATTCCCGTTTTTATAGCATCAAATAACTAACACACCAAACTTATTTAAAAAAATGAACACTTAAAACTTACATCAGCGTGATAAAAACTACCTAAAATGACTGAAAACATCTTTGGAAAAAATTATTTGAAGTGTAATTTGATTGTTTAGTTTCCCTCGCGTCCCATTGGACTACATGGATAGGGCGGGGTTTATGACCTATGCTAGAGACGCTTTGGCTTCACTTTTCGGGACTTGTGTGGCACGCTTGTACTTATCCATGTCTTTGCGAGTTCGAGACAAAAGTGTGCTTGCAGACAAAGCCCCGCCCACACACTCTTCTGATTGGCTGTGATTCGTGATTTTTCGTGGAAATTATTAAAATATGTCTTGAGACAGCATTTTAAGTGCAAAGTCTAGTCCAAATGTGTGATGTGATGGGCGCTTTCGAAACACTGCTTTGTGAAGCTTCAAAACCTATGCGAATCATTTGCGTGGCCGTTAAGTCCACAGACCATAGGGTGTCCCATTTGTTATTTCAAGTTTCAGAAGGGTGCTCACTAGCGCCCCCCTTTGCGGCCGATAAGCCCGCAAGTCCACGAGCTCCACAGCAGACTTCTACCTGGCAGTCAAAGCTGAATTACGTCACGAACATGTGGATTTGGAGGAAGATTGCCCGGGCTTAGGGTTCTATTTAGGCTTGTTCGACTTGAACCGGCGCTGCACAGACCAATCGGTTTATGACATCTGTAGGTGCCAGGTTTGGGTTGATGTCTTTTATTTAGAAATTTTTACTTTCAGTTTGTTACGTTACTTGGTATAGGTGTACTATATTACCTGTTAGTATGCGTGTGGTTAGCATGTAGGAAGGAGGTGAGTAGCTGGGACGCTCACTTTCTGTTGACCATTTTCATTTCATTTAGTTTTATTTCATTTCATTGCTTTTTTGCTTACTTTACTGTCATCATTCATCATGTTGTTCGTTTCAATGTTACAATAAACCACCTGGATTTGCAGTGGAAACGTGTCAACATTTACTCCCTCTACTCAGCCTTTTAGCGATTACTGGCTGCCGCTATAACATCAAAGTCCCGCGAGAGTGATTCAAAAGCATAAGGAGTCATCTGCTCTCTAATCGCTCTCGCGGTACTTTGATGTCATAAACCGATCGGTCTGTGCGGCGCAGGTTCAGGTCGAACAAGCCTTTTGGGACAGGACCAAAGTCACATGATTTCAGTAAATGAGGCTTTGTTACATCATAACTGTATGGAAATTTCAATAGAGAATGCGTAGCTACTGTACGTCATGCCGGTTGCATGCTGGGGATGCACCATCATTTTGGGAGGATCGCCCTCTGCTACTAAATTCATACCAATATCTGCTTACATTTTGTTTTGGTTTTGCCTTGAAAGTGAGTATTCACATTCTTCATGGTATCGTTTGGAAAGAGAGGCTATTTTATCGCTCTGCGTGATAATTTGATGTTTTCACCATAGTTTTGCAGAATTCAAAGCTTAATGTACCAGGTTGCCATGAAAACAAGTTTCAGGTGCTGGGTGCTCACTGCTTCATCCATCATATGGTAGAAATGTCCAAATAAAAATAAATATTCACCAACTATTTTTTTTGTATTCATGTTTTAAAATACTGCCTTAAACTCACTAGCAGAAAGACAGTGTGATCCTCCCAGTGTGGCGTCTAAACAACAGAGTTGCCCATAACTCAATAAAACATTTGCAACTGATTTGTAAAAGGAGTTTTCCTGCATGTTTGGGCTGAGTTTTCGTTGCATTTACACCATTCTGACCAGTAGGCAGCAGGCATTTGTTTCTCCCATCACTACGACGGTGTGAACAGAGCAATATTCTCTGGTTAATTTCTTATATTCAATCTGTCCTAATTATAAGATGACAACCCGCAATTTTCTACTGGGAGCTGTGACTCGGAATTAGGCATTCCTGTGGCATATACTATCAACGGCAATATGAATCTGCAGTTGTCAAGTGGTACAGTGGTCATGTGGTACAAGTGGGAGCTCTCGTAAAATTCAGTTTACAAGTTGTAATTACGAGTTCTATGAGGACGTGAACGCTTACAAGATTCCGTTTTACAAGTCGGAATCTCGTAATTACGGTAACTACAACATGGCGTGAATTCACTTTATTTCCACCTCAAAGGCAGCGGAGCTCAGAACACACCTATCTGATTACATTATCGCCACAGATCCAGTGGTAGGTTGAAAATGCTTATCAGTTGGAGCAAACTTTTCCGGAGAGTTCACTTTAACACAGTGTTTTGAGCCCCTGAAACAAACTCCAAGCAAATTCCCTTTTGGCTTGATTTTGTTCAAAATGAAGCCACACCAGTTTGTTCTTTGATTTCGCTTAAAGTATATAAGGGCTTTACTAATCTATTTTAAAAAGTGTCTCTACCCATTACCAGTGCATAGCAATCATTAATTAGAGTAAAAAAATTAGAGTCACATGTCCTGTGTGCCACATTTGAGTTTCTTCTCATGAAAAGTCAGTCACTCAAAGGGTTAGTTCACTGAAAATGTAAATGCTGTCATCATTTACTTACCCTTATGTTGTTCCAAACCGGCATTAGTTTCTTTCTTCTGTTGAACTAAAAATAAGATATTTAAAAAAATATTGGTAACCAAGTCAATGGCTACCATCAACTGTCTGGTTACCAACATTCTTCAAAGCTTCATACCTATGTAGGTAGCAGACAGCAAGGCGACTCACTATGTTATGGGACTAAGCTTACAAGTCAGCCTTTACACCTGAATGAACGTGTCAGTAAAGACACTGACATACATGTTCCTTGATATATAATTTTTTTATATACCTTAATAAATCCAGGAAAATGCAGGAACCCCTCAGTTTAAAGGTGCATTGCGCAACATTTCATGTTAAAAATACCCGTTTTTCTAACCCATACATGCTTAAACAATTGCCTGATGGGCTGAATGAGCCCTTCTCTGATCACTGCGATTGCCTCTATAATCCTGTACAGTAAAATAAATAAGAGGGATTCGGGACGGAATTTGAGACTGGGCGTGACGTCATGCGCGTTCACGCTCACCTGGCTATGTCTGGCAGGTTTGTGTATTTGCCGCCATTCTCCGTATCAGTGAAGACAACTCGAGGGACAAAACTTTAGTCAACTTTTCGACAAAAGTAGAAGATGGATTCTAAGAGACCGGCTTGTAGTTCATTCCAAACCCCAACGCAAACTCCACGCAAGACAAAGAAAAGAAAACTTTTGTCTAGTGCCACCAAAAGGGCCAAATTGGAGTCAGACAGGCGTCGGAATAAGACGAGAGTCAACATTGAGAAGGCTTTCAACAAATGGAGAGATCTCCGGTCTGCTCTAGGGCTCAAACGGGATCCTCTGATTATTATTTTGAGCTTTTACAAAGTAATAACTTATATTGTTCATGAACGTGTTTCCATAATAATACAATCATAAGTGGATACAGTAAACACATAAAACAGTTCAACATGGAGATAGATGGAAACAAAAACCGAAGTTTTCTACTACCCCCGTTTTCCCCTCACACATAAGTGTGTAATTTACTCAAATGCCTTTCCTTTCATATATTTAAAATGACTTGCAGATTTGTAACTGTATTACCTCTGAAGACATTATGACTCTAAACAAAAGATTTGTGCGGCTGATGCTCCTTTGGTTATGAACAGCTCGTGTTCGTGCAAGTGTGCGTGTGGTCCATGAGCGTGCACACGTCTGGTTGCAGTTTCGCTTGTCGCCAGAGGGGGCATAGATCTGCAAAAACTCAGAGACTTGCGCAATGCACCTTTAAGTACATTGTTGTTATGAATTGTAATAGTTAACAAATGATTGTAACCAAGAATGCCTAAACTTAATCTCTTCTGTAAAAATTCTAATTTAAATCAATGAGATTCAAAGCATTATGACATCAACAATAAAACAGACATTGGAAGTATATATATGAGAGAGAGAGAGAGAGAGAGAGAGAGAGAGATAGAGAGAAGGAGAGAGAGAGAGAGAGAGAGACACACACACACACATATATATATATTCGTTTATTATTTGATATTTAAACAGACTAAAAAGTTGTAAATACAACTTCTGAATGAAAGGCACAGTAAAATCAGACATGGCTGATATAATACTCAACTGAAAAAGAAGTACAGTACAAAAGCAGACAGTTACTTATGCACGCAAAAAAAAAAAAACTCTCACGTGCCAACACCCAAAGAGAGGCCATCCGGTCACTGGTTTAGATTTGACAAGAGCAGAGGGATCTTCAGTGATAATGGCTGATCGACACTTATTGCTTTGACTCTTCAGGGCCTGACTGGCCAGAACCCAAACATGGAAATAAAAAGATTAAAATCTTAATTAATTTCATTAATTTGCTCTGGCAGAAACATCAAGTTGAAAGTGATTAGCTAGCTTTCAAAATCCAGGCTCAATGGAGTGATGCTGTCAGTCAAGCGCTAGCGTACTTCATTATCTAACGCATACTCATTAGCATACTGATCTAATTCATTGGTCCACCAAGTGCAAAATCAAACTAGGGAAGGGGAAAAAAACAGCAGGCTGATGGCTCAAAAGTAAATGATCTTAAGTGTTAGAGACATTTGATTAAATTTTGATTAATTCAATTGCAGAGCTGTGAAATTGAAATGTTAAGATGGATTTTAAAGATAGAAAGTTCATTTTAGCCTGTGCAGATGCATGTTCAGTTTGATAGTGCTGCATCACGCCATGTGCCAGTACATTATTTATAGTTAACGGCCGATTAGAGACCTGGACCTCTCTGATTTAATAGTGCCACGTAATTTGGATTCATCGTGGCCCTCTCTGGACTTTGCTTGATTAATACAAACACAAATCTTTGAAACAAGTGTAACCACATTCATGAATCTGCTCTGGGGTAATTCTGATGGTTTGACAATGCTAAATTTTTACTGAAAGTCTCTGCCCTTTTACTTCAGAGGTTTGAGTTATATAGAACCAGACTCTTTGGTATATGCAAAGCAATTCCAACTCATTTCCCCTCCAATCTGCTCTAATTATGTACAAATTTCCACATCCTCTCTACCATCTCAAAATTATGCTTTATGCCAAACTCATTCTTCCTGGAATGTAAGTGAATCAATTAGGCAGAAGACGTTCACTAAAACGTTTTGGACAGAGTTAATGCTTGTGTACTAGCATTCCCAAGCTGCCTTTCCCAGTGTCACCATTTTGCAAGTAAACCTCCAGCGAGAAACTGGAGGATGTTGACAATGAGGATGTAACCGCTGCCTTTATTGCAAAATAAACCATTGAATAAAAGCAATGAACCCTTGCAATGAAGTAATGCAGTATTTTCAATAATTTAAAGATTTAGAGAAACAAAATGTACACATAACAGATTGTAGTGATGGACGATTGGTCTGAGATAGAGTTACAGAGGACAGAAGCTTTGTCAGACCTTAAGTCTCTTTGTCATAAGTCTAATGGGGATCCCCAGACCCTAAAGACATCGTCGGACATTGATGAGTGAACATCGAGCATTGACAGGTATGGGCGGTCATTACCTAGTGGTACCGCTGAGCTGGGTTAAGTACTCACGGAGTTCTTTAGCTGCTTGGAAACGGCCATACCGCTTTTTGGGGTTGGCGCACTCATCCAAAAGAGCTTCAAGCTGGCTGTCTTTGGCTATGTGTGGCGGGGGGTCATGAAGAAGTCCGCCGGAGCTGCCCCGCCATGTAGCATATCGCGAAAGCAAATTTTGACAGATGGCATAATAGTTGTGGTCCACTGTGACCCGTGAGCACAACATGTCTTTAGAGAAGGAAAGACAGGCCTCCTTGTCACACTCCTCAAACTTGCTCTCGTACCAGACATCGTAGTTCTCAGGCTTATCTAGAGGAAGATGACAGAAACAAGTAAAACTGCAGCAGTTGATGAAAATGTAAAAACACTGAATTTGCTATTTCGTGTTTTGTAGGTTTTTGTTTCAAACTAACAGGATCAATGATGTTTTTTATCTTTACATTTATTTTTAAAAAAATACATGAATGCAATTCAAACATACAATGACTTGGTGATACACTTCATCTTAAATAAACATGTTTTTAAACACTAAATTAAATTTCATGTTGATATCTGAACAAAAAATGTGTCAGGGTGATACAACTGTCCTGAGATCATAATGCAAAATTGTATATCACTCTTATCATTTCTTAGAATTTGTTTTACAAAACTACTTCTGGAAAATTACCACATCTTGAAAAATATTAAGGCTGGGTATTGACACAAATATCACAATTTGATTTGATTCAATTTGGTTAAATATCAGGTATAGTAAATGGCACATTTTCTCAAGGAAACTAAATCTCTCAACTAATGGTCCCTTCACATACTGTGTCTGTTTCTCAGTCAGATAACCTTATTGATGCAGTTGCTTTAACTCTTCTTCAATTATGTCAACGGATTTCAAGAATATCGGCTTGTCCAACGGTCTATAAAACTCCCCATCCTGCAACTGCCACATAGCCTCCCTAATGTACTGTTCCCTGTCCATCACTACTACCTCACTACCCTTATCCGCTGGCTAAATTACAACCCTCAACCCTTTCAAGGCCTCCCAATTCCCTCTGTACAAATTCCATTCTTCTCCTGCCTTTATCATTCCTTTGACCACCCTCTCATCCTCTAGTGTCTTCCACACCAATTTTGGCACCTGACTCTTCCTCTGCTCCCAGCCCCCGAGCTGGTTATAAATGGTGGCTTCACTCCTCCACCTTTCCCCCCTTCAAAGAAGATGTCGCTTAAATGTAGTAGTAGTTTAAATGCTTTGCCCAGTGCGTCCTCATCGCCTCTCCCATCTCCTAGGTAAAGTGGGTTGGGTCGGTTTCCATTTGAAACAGGCCATACAGGAGATTTTCTATGGCCTTCCCCCCATGGTATTGATGTGATCATTCAGTTCTCTCAGCAACATTTTTTCTCTCACTAGCAATAGCCAGTGTGAGTTGATCATAAGCATGCAGACTTGAGCATTTCAGAAGGTTAGCAGAGCAATGAAAGTGTGCTTCCTGTTGTTAATGACAAATGACAGCAGCACCTTCATTACCTCTGAACTTGTTGGTGTCCTGTTCTTCAGAAGTTGGTAAATATGTGCCAATTGCGCACCACTTGCACTCTCTCATCCTGCACTGCTGGTAGTTTACCAATATTGGAGTCCCCCAGCACCAATGTTGGTCTCCTTGGCTGAAGAGTCCAATTTCTGAACTTGTCCCAGTCGTGCTCTTGTCTCTCAAAAAGGCTTTGTCCAACAGTTTCCCTTTGTTCCCCTTGCCTCTTCCTAAACCCACCCTTTCTCTGGGGTCCTCCTTCCTTCGCCCAACCTTTTCTTCTTCCTTGAACTTCCTCCTCCTCCTTTTCCTCACGTTCACCGCCATCAATCTGTGCTAAGCCAATTCCAGCCACCTCATCCAGCATGACCCAGATCTCTCATTCTCCTCCCCTTATTCATGTACCCGTTTCTTGGTCTTGCATCTCGTTCTTGCTCGACCTCCTCCGATTGTTCTCCCCCCACTTGTTCTCCTTACTCTTGTACCTCCTGTGTGATGTTGCCCCTTGTTCCTCTTGTTCTGGTCCCGTCTGGCTTGACCCCTCACCAACCCACAGCCGTCTAATCTCCCTCAAATTTTTCAGATGATGGACTATCTTTATATACATATGGATCAGCCATATAAGGCTCATCTCTGATCTCTATCCATTTTTGCAATCTATAACAGAATAACTCCTCTAGTTCCATCATCTCTTTAAGTAATTAGATATTTACAAATGAATTACTACAATCAAACTCATAATATCAATATATATTTTATAATGATTAAAATTTCAACCATATTCATATTTGATCCTACCCAGATCTCACTCTATGAACTCGAAACTCCAAAAAATAACCAACCTCCCCATATCCCTACCCAGGAGTACAACGTTTTCAATATAAATTTACTCCAGACCAGCGAAACAAACCATAACCCTAAGAGTGACGCTCGATAATCCTGGCCAAGCATCGTACTGACAAGAGAATGTCCTCTTTCTCAGCCCCCCTCTATGCCTAACCTTTACATTCTAATCACTACAATTATAATGGGAAACAGGAAGTGTGTTATAACTTCTGCATACATTGACTGATTTTGATTAAACCTTATCTGTATGTTCATTGAAGGTTGCCAAATCACATGGATGTGACTATTGTGAGTCAAAGTCATAGTGCCACCAACTGGCAGCAGGAAGTTTGTCATTTTCACAATTCTTTGAAATCACTCTCTTATTTTTACCCAATTTGCTTCAAACTTCATCAGAATAATGTTGACATGGTAAATTGATATCTCAAATACAATGGTGTAGCAGGCCCCCCTGCAAACCGAAAGTCCTATGTGGGGAGGCTCGGACTTACGGTTCGCAGCCAAGCGTGCCGCACAAGCCCTGAAAAGTGAAGCTAAAACTTCTCGATCACCCCCTGGTGGCCGGTCCTAGTATAGGTCATAAACCCCGCCTCCCCATGTTATTCAACGACACGTGAGACCAACTAAAAAATGTAATTACACTTCAAATATCGTTTTTCCAAAGATGATTTCTGTCATTAAAGGTAGTTTTTATCACGCTGATGTAATTTCAAGAGTTTGTTTTTAGTTATTTATTTGATGTGGTGGTGTGACGTCATGATTGACATACTTTTTTTCGGGATCTTCGGAGGACTAAGGAGATTGGAGCTTTAAATTTAACCCTCTGGGGACGGCAAACGCACCGGTGCGTTTTGGCAGATTTTTTTCACATAGCAGAAAAATAGACTTTAAACTACTCCATTTCTGGTCATACAGAGTTAAGACATATTAAAAAATAAACTGTTAAATGTCTACTTTATGTGCCCACCTAAAATCGAAATAAAATATTGTGCTTTTGTAAAATAAAGAAAATAAACAGGGTGTGCGTTCTGCTTCTCCGTGAACTTTTTTTCTGGAGCACGTCTCTAAACTTAAACAAAACTCAGCGAATACTATTCACCTAGACATGAGCAATATTTGTTTATGATAATTTAAGTTTGTACTTTTAAATGATCTAATTTAAAACTAAAATAAATATTCTCTGTTTATGTAATCTATATAAAAAGAGAGAGGTGTCAGCCGTTCTCATTATCGTTCTTGCATCTCATTCCGCTAATGTGACGCGCCCACGGAGAACGCGCGCTATTCAAACGCTAATGATCTGAAGCAACACATTGAGGCGTGTAAACGCCCACATAAACTCGGTAAACACACTATATTTAGTCAGATTAATGTACTGTCGTCTTGCGCGGATGTGAGGAATAATACTGGGACATTTACCTACCTCAGTACAAGTCCTGGTTTATTTTCACTTCGAGGAGCGAGCTGGGCTGTAAGTGTTTTTATTCTTGTGCTTTGTTCTAATCGCGATATATAATAACGTTAGTGTCTGTAAACGCAAAAATAGCCTACTGTTTAAATTTGAATCATGTTTCTGTGTGTGTGTGACTAGTTTTGGATAGATTATAAAGTTTTAACTCTAAAATAGACAATTACCATTTTTCAATAACCATGCATAAACAATATGTGACCAGTTACGGAAACTAGGGACACAAGTCGTTCTGGAGCATTTTGAGTTATTCACAGATTCTGAAAGTGTGGTCTCCAAGCTTTCCAACGATGTGTAACACATGGAAATCTGATAATATTTGGAGAAGTTGTAGCCATTTGAAGTTAGGCACTCAAAAAAACTAAAAGTGGAGAAAACCGCCTCGAAAGATGTGCAGTTCTCACCTCTCTCTGCTGCTGGGAGTGACAATAGGGCTCATTTACATCTCATTTAGATAAGCCATACCCCCTGTAAAGCTCCCCCTGTGCTTTACAGCTTTTTTTTTCTTTCCTGAGCTAGCTAATAACAATAGGTAGGTATGGGAAGGTCTAAACAGACTAAACATGAGATAACATGTACCTTTTCTTAGAATTAAAACAAAACGACAAACTTTAATGTTTAATGCAAACTCACCCCCAGGACCGGCGAATGCACTTCTGCCGCTCTAGGCGAAAAACAATTGTGCTGCCCCTCTATTTGCAACGTTTACCAGCAACAACACACAAAGACCAATATGCCATATACATATAACGCAAAACCAGCAACAACACACAAAGACCAATATATGCCATATACATATAACGCAAAACCAGCAACAACACACAAAGACCAATAAGCCATAGGCCTACATATAACGCAAATAGTGCGCAACGTGCGTGTGCCCAAAATGTCAAGAATATTAAAGTTTATGCAGGAGGTAAATGCCTGCTGGCATTTTTATTTAAGCAGTCATGACAGGAATTTTCCAAATAATCATATTTCCTCCTCAGATTACTGTTGCAAATCTCTTTACCACTTTCTTATGTGCGTATACACACACAAATGAAATGTCCGCAAGCACATTATATCATCAGCAGGTTCAGCATCTTACATAACGACTAAGGAGCAAATAAAGCTTAACTTACGTTTCAGAAACGCGCACGGCAGGCCTTCATCGCAGCAAAGGTCTTAACTGCATCCTCTATTTCGATTCTCTGTGCCAGTTCATGTTCTATGGAGATTGTTGCCAGTCCATTAAGTCTGTTCCCTGTTCACAAAACGTTCCCCATTCAAAGCAATCGGGACGTCACATACGAAACAGTTAGCCACCGCTGTCAGCGAGCCGAGCCGCCGTATTCAAGCACCGAGGGCGCGCGCGCCGCGCCCATACCTCCGGTTCAGTTTCCAGAGCCCACAAAGTGCGGCGAAAACATTTTCGGTGTAACTGCCACGGTTCAGCTCGTCTGCGACAATCTTTGCGGCATCGATCTTCATTGAATTTTGATATCAGACAGAGCCGGCCAGAGTGCTGCATAATAAGTAGCCACGCTGTTGGGGGGCGGGGGCAAAAGCGCCGGCGGCAAAAGCGCCGGCGGCTATCAGTATGGAAATACACACAGACAATGACACGCCCCTACTGCATGCTAGAATCTCCGAAAAACAAGCCGATTTCAACCTCAAAATGTACGCTTTTAAATATACCAATACTGTTATCTCAAACATGGAGAGGCTTCTTCATGATCTCAACTAACAGATTCTGCAAAAAAGCGGAAATCACCAATTTTGGAAAAAAACGCTTCTTTCTCATTTTGCTCGCAAGTTGTGCTGCCGACTTGTGTCCCTGGTTTCCGTGACGGGTCACATATTCTCTCAAAAATACAAACATGTACATAATGTTGCTCACATATTATGGTAGCCCTGTTTGTGCTAAATAGAGTGTAATTTCACCTGTGCCATTAATATGTTTATAAGCAACTGAAAAAAGCACAAATGTCAGGGCATGTCAAAACATCTCAAGGACCCCAAAAACACCTTGGTCCCCAGAGGGTTAATATATACATTTCTATAATTCATTTTTTTTTAAGTGCCGGAGCGTGTGCTTACGATTGATTCTGCGAGAGTGAGGCCGGGGCTTTGATTTCGCACCTTTACTTCCTGCTCACTACTGCGCATGTCTGGTCCTGAAATCGCTACTGCGCAGACTCAAGTTCCAAGATGTCAGCGCCATATCGGGATACTGGCGGCTTTACTTCTGACCAATGGAAGAGAGCGAAGGGGCGTCATCCATCTTTTTTTACAATCTATGTTGGTAGCGGATCGCCACCAAACTCGGAACAAAATGACACTGAACATGAAACAAAAGACACTGAAGATGTTAATGTGCAAACATTTATAGGATCTTTCGAACGGTGTTGCCTTCACAAGGGAATAAAGTAAGGCAAAAATGGAAAACAGGAAGTCTCATATCTTATAAAATCATTGTTTGATTTAAATTAAAATGGGATTATATGTTTGGTCATAGGGGCTGAATAAATGTAAAATGAATGTACTATTTTTTATAGTCTAAACATTTATTTTCTATAAATATTTTGTAATTTGGGGGAAATTCAAGGCATTAAACAATATTCACCTCTAAATGAAACACCATTTACTTATATATAAAATAATACATCTATAAAAACTAATTTTATTCTATTTTTTAAGTAATACAGCATCTTTAAGTTAAAATAGGCAGATTGGTGCTACCTAGTGGTGCACGATATATCGGACGCCGATATAATATCGGCCGATATGGTTGTTTTTTTACACATCGGTATCGTTCCGATGTCAAAATAGGGCCAATGTGAACAGGCCGATAATCATTCCTGTGTATTTGACGTGTGTGTAGATGTGAGTGTGGGGGCGGGGATGTTTGTTTTTGCACGAGCGCATGTACGAGCGCAAGTCCTCTCAGTTTAAACATCAAGCGCAAGAAGACTGAAACTTGCACGCTGTTTTCTGTCAGCCTTACTAAGGCGTATTTTTGTCCCGCCAAAGCCTTATTTGACCGGTGAGTGATGTAGTAGATGACTGACTGCTGCGCTTGTTTAACTGTGAGAACGAGCAGAGAGAGTGAAAGCCCCGGTCGCGCGCACACTCTCTGTCTTGCTCTCTCTCCCTCCCCCGCGCATATTAATGAAGTGAGTTGACCGTGTATTCTCAAAGATATTCAATGGTAAATGTTTTTTTTTTTCTGAACTACCACTGGTTGTGAATTGTGCTAAAATAACATTGCCTTATCTTCTCTGAAAAGCTTTCCACACATTCAGATGACAAACCACACTTTCAATAAACAAAAAAATGTTTTCTGTGTTGAGACAAATCTTGTGCGATGTCCTAAACTGCCGGGATAATCACACAACGTGTGCCGTGGTCCGTTAATGACACGTCCGATTCGCGAACTAATGACTCCTTTGAACCGATTCACTTTAATGAATGGTTAAAACAACTGATCTGTCCAACACTGAACTAAAAAGACATAAATCGGAAACACTTTACAATAAGGTTCCATTTATTAAAGTCTAGTTAACTACATTAGTTAACATTCTATTAATATTAGTTTCTATGCAGATTTACTCCATGACAAAACCACCCCAGTCATTCTAGAATGATTCATTCTTTCCAAATAGAGCTATTCAAGTCATCTGGTGAAATTGTTTTTATATAGAAATATATAATCGCAGAAAAATAAAATATTGCAATGTCATTTTTTACCAATATCGTGCAGCTCTAATCCTCGCAATGTGTTTTCTATACAGAGATATCGACATCTGTAAATATCGGTATCGGCCATAACAGCAATATTAATATCGGTTATCGGTATCGGCCACAATTTTCACATCGGTGCATCACTAGTGCTACCTGGAAGAAATAAATAACATAAAATGTAATGCATAGTATAACCACTAGATGGCAGCATATGCATATTTTTAAATAGGGCTGAGCAAACTCTTGTTGCTGAGAAAAGTGTTTTCAGACATAACTTTTATTAGCTATTGTAGGGGTGGGCAAAATAACCAAAATCTTATATCAAAATAGGAGTAATTGTATTTTATGAAAAATACAATGAAAAATGAAATAATTTATGATCTAAATCTAGTTATTTTTGCTTTAAATAAGGTTGTTGTGATATCAACATTTTTTAGATTTATTTTATAAATTCCTCACCATTTTCAATATCACAAAAAACTAATAGGCTACTTTTTAAACTAAAAATAAAAAGTCAAACAAGTAAACAGTGATAAAGAAATGAATTACAATCATATAGGAAAACAAACAATAGAACAAAGACAACTGAAATTGACCGGAAATACTCATAAATGAGTTAAATAAAGTCTTAAATGAACGTAAAGAGTTGTGAGAAAATGAGACGCGTGTGAGATCCCCGTCATGTGCAGCAGCGGCAGGTCTTAAAGTGACAGCAGACTAATGCGGTCTGTCATTAATCAAAGAACAAAGGTAACAGGGTTTATGTGAGGATTGTTTGAAGTTCACTTAAATTAAAAGATGTTATATTCTTTGAAGCCTAATAAATGTTACAACAATTTGTATAGCTTTCAATGGCTCTGGCCGAGCTGTGATATAAACTAAACGCTATGGGCTATTTAAAAAAAAGGGGTGGAGCTGTTCAATATGTCCCACCCTGTCTTTCCGTTTCAGTGGAAATTACGTCAACGCATTGAATAATGCTGTGCATTCAAAGTCACTTCAGCGGGCCTTTAAAATTGAGAACATTTTTAGTTTTTTTTATAAATCATATTTGAACACGCTCCTTCAGTTTGAACACAATGAAAATATCAGTCGGTGGACCAAGAGAGCAATTTGTGACTTAGCACAGAAGCAATCAGGTGGACATTTCTGAGGTACAGCATGTTCCTTCCTTAATAAAGGGACACAAATTGGCAGTTTTCTCTACCCAGAACACAGACCACACACAACCTTCATCTCCACACTTATTTTTCAAGACCCTGACAACCAGGGCAAATAAATAACATTCTCTATGATGAGAAACTCTTTGGAGTTGCATTAATGATCAAATTGATTAGAGTGAAACAACCCAGGAGATGCCAACCCCTAATCATGTTTGAGAAACAATGCACTCCTGCCACTCCTTCCTCCACTCCAATGACTCAATCTACGTTTCCGGCATCAGGCTCTGCCTCAGGCCCCAGGCCATTGCCTAAACTCAATCACCGCTCAACACAGATCTGCAGACTCTAAGAGCCAAGGTGAAGAGATGTCATTTACTCTGGTAGACGTCGGTCTGTGTGACTGATGTGTGATCAGACCCTGTCTTGCCTCTAAATGCACACATCTGTTACATACGTCTTTGCACAAAAACAAATTCAAGTTCACATTGGTTTAATATCCACGGAAGACCAAGCACTTAAATGATTATACCCGGAGAGGTACATATTAAAGTCCATGTTGTGTGCTTTTATTTAGCTCAGAAACATGTTTTTCTGTTTCACTTTTTCCCCATTTGCATTAATACCCTTACATTAGAACCACAAATGAATGCTCTATGCAAATATGGAAACAGGAAATGACCATTATTCTTACATTTATTGTAGAATATATCCTGTGGAAGCGGAGAATACAGTGCTTTAGGTGATTATTATAGAACTGGATTTTTAACACTGAAAATTCAATTAGCAAAGCTTTGACCGGTCTTTATTTTGTCAAGAGATATATCTAGACGATACATTTTATGCAAACTGGACAAACGGCCCATTTTTCATGTTGCAAATGTTTTGTTCATTGTTAGATTGTTAGTTAATACATTAACTAATGTAAACTAATGAAGCCGTATTGTACACTGTATGAACTAAAAACTAACAATGAACAAAACATTACATTCTTTATTAATCTTTGTTAATAAAAATTGAGTCGTTCATTGTTTGTTCATGTTTTTAATTGTTGATTTTAATAATGTTTTAGTAAATGTTGAAATTAACATTAATTTTGATTAATAAATGCTGTAGAAGTATTGTTCTTAAGTAAAACCTAATTAAACCGTATTGTAAAGTGTTATCAAATGTTTTAAGCTGTATTTTTAAATTATTAATTATTAATATAAATAAATATTTAGAGGGGTCATGACACGAGAAAACATTAACATAACTGTAAATAATAGAGAGGGGAAAGTGATATTTTTTCATGTCATGACACCTTTAACAATTATTCAATTACATTTTTCTACATCGATGTTTACTTAAATGAAACACATTGACAGCTCCATGAGGTTTTAAATGCATTATTTACCGGGATTTAATCATTAATGCTAATAAATATTATATTCTATTTATTTTAAATTGGTACAGAGAACAGTGACATTTTTACAGGAAAGAAAATTGACTACAGAAATTTTGGAAACAACAGTAGCTCGAGAAAGTGTGTGTGTAACGGATCAATGAACAAGGACAATTTTTTTTTAAAGTTGGAATTTCAGAAAATGATATCAAATTCGACCAACAGCATGCCGAAGATGATAAACATTCAGTTTAATTTAACCTTGAACATGATTAAAAATAGACAGAAAATGATCTGCATTCAGAGCAATTCCCTTGTTCCTCTGAATCCCCTCCCTCTCTTCCCTTCTCCTTTGTCTTTACAAACACATCATCTTAATCTGTGCTGTATTATGTCCGGACAAGACATCCGCCCATTGCAAGGCTGGAAGGAAGCTACTTGATCATTTTTAGCAGGCCAAGGAGACAAATGTGATTGTGAGCGTCAGTGGTGCGGAGCCGTGCTTCAGATCGAAATTCATTTTAGGCTGTGGCTTTCCCTGCATCGCTGGTCTAGACAAACATTCTGTTTCCAAGACTTCTGCTGGGCTCTCCAAAGCACTGCAGATAATTTCATTACAGATCTGTGGATCAATGTTGCTTTGTGCTCTTTAAATACTGCACTGGTGGTGAACTTGCAGCCTAAATGACTGGCCTTTGTGCCATCAATTGTTCATAACAAAGGGTCTTTTTAGTCGCAATCTAGTTGCACAGCTGTCGAAATGTTTCTACGTCAAATTCTTGATGCAATGCTAAACGTCCTGTTGAGTCTGATTACAATGACTGGCATTTATAATCAACTGTGCATACACACTTAAATGTGTAAAATTGTGATTCATCAGTAAGTTGGCATTTAAACTGGATTTGGTAAAAAACAATAAAAAAAAAAAGCAAATGTAATAAATACAAAAATAAATATAAATTGATAAATATAGCAGATATATATATATATATATATATATATATATATATATAAATAATGAATGGATAAATAAATATAATGGATGGATAATGAATATATAAATATAAAGGATAAATCAAT